>NC_136063.1:359423764-360036529 GCF_964261635.1 Lissotriton helveticus | reverse complement strand
AGGCGGCAGACCCGTAAGGAGAGGACGGCCCGGGACCAGGGTTCGATTCCCGACGCGGCAGGGTCGTGGACCAGGGTCAGCGGGCCCGATAATTCTCGCCTCGGTGCCTACCCTAGTCAGGGACCCCACTCGGCAACTCTGGGCATTAGCTTGCCTCATCTTCACAACGGCCCCCCAGACCGCCGGGGATGCTTGGTCGCACCTTAGAGATACCCATTAGGGACCATCTCTCAGGGTGAGCCAGGACGGGTTCCCCAGCGGTCGAAGCGCGGAGATACTCCTCCGGGAGTTGATTCTAGTGCAATATAAACCCACAACTAAACCCACAACTAATAGCTTGACACAAAAGCAGTCAGGCTTAACGAGAGGTAAAGTGTAAAGTATTTATGCAGCACACAAACAGTAATACAGTAAAAGCACAACTAAAATGCAAAATCAATGTATGAAAATAGAATATATTTGAATAAATAAAACTATGCAGAAAGCTAGGCAGTCCTTCTGGTAGCAGGGCAGTCCTTCCTCCGAAACTTCCACAGGTCCAGGAATGTTCTCATGAGTGGTAATGAAGGTCCTCATTTTATAACTGGGGCCAGCCTTTGTGTGGGGGATTCCAAACTGCCTGGGGTTACAAAAGGCAGGGCAGGATTGGTGTCAGGTTCCTCTCTATGTGCAGTAGGCAAAGCCCTTTGAAGTGTAAGTGAGGCAGGGTACAGCACCTACCCAGCCATCATGTCAGGTTGACCCATCCTGTCCACACCGGAAGAGAGCTATAGTTGAACATGGCAGATGGCCTGCTATTTTGTCTGTTCTGATTACTGCTTCAGAAGGGCTGATGACAGCCAGGTGCAGAGATCTTGCAATGCATTATGTCTCTTATTTGTATACTCCTGCTTTGAGCCAGTCCCATTACTACGTCCTGATAGAACCATCACTTCGGACAGAAGCTGCATTTTAGGTAGAGCTTGATAATAACCTGGGAAAGAGAACACACATTGGTTCTGAAGCCTTAGACAGTAGAACTGTCTGGAAAATTAATATAACATTGGAATGCAAACCACCTAACTTTGTTCGAGTCCCAACTTGTTCTTAACCAAGGAAGGGGGTGTTTCACAGAATACTCGAAGCTCGAGCTGTGCAACTGAGGCTGGGGTCTGCCTGACAGCCAGTCCATTAGAGGTGAACAGACATCACCGGAAGTGTACACTTTCTGCTGCGGGAGGTAATGCTCTGCTTGAACTACCTGCCTAGAAGTTCCTGTAAGTCTGCCCACCAGCTGAAAAAGGGATGGAGTGTGCCTGTCTCTCCATTAGGAGAGACTGTCCTAGAAAAGAGACCCAGCATGTTCCCGGGAGCATCCTGAGAAAACTGACTTTTTTTAGAATGCGAAGCCAGGAGTGGCCTGTGTCATGAAGGGTTGCTCCTAGTCTCTCTTCACTGTTTCCTTGTTAGCTCAATTGAAGATTGTAACTGAACAACTACTTCTGTCCCCAGGAGATTGCTGTAGGATGAAAGTCGTGCTTCCACATTTGTCAAGGTAGCCAAATCACAGTCATCACCGAGCGAGAACCCCCAATTGATCGAGTGGGTAGAATTGCCAGAGGACACTATTGCGAGGTGATCAGCCTTGAGGCATCACCTTTCACCCCTGTGATATGCATGTAGCCAGCTAATGATACCCGGCGTTTCTGGTCAGGTAACCCCAGATATTAACTTCGAGACCATCACCTGAGCGAGCTTAGACTTGCGAAGTGCCACTGCTATGAGGGCAGAAGTCAGTTCCTTGCTGCTACAGAAGCAAACAGGTAAAAATGTGGGCATATCTTACAAATGCAACTAAAGTCTGAATGCATACCGATGGGTCTGCCATGCTTATTAAGACTTTTTACAAAGAAGGGGTATAGATAAATTGTGCTGAAGCACACATTATATTAGAGAGGAATTCAGCATTTTCGAGTTCTCCCTAATCCTTGCCTAAAGAATGTTGTGTGTATGGGACCCTAGAGTTTCGACCATAGCAGACAGAAATGGGAGTATACAAGGAACATACAAGGGAGTATGCAGTGTATCATCTCACCGTTTATAATGGAAAACTGTTTTCAATCCTGTATATCTCTTCCATCAAGTTTGTAATTTACTCCTTCTGTGTGGTTACATTCCATCTTGTTTCATAACAGATAAGAAATGAGCTAGATATCAAATTATTGTGTCCATTTTTTGACTACTAAGTACTGAGCTCTTGTGTACCCCACAATATTTCCTGAGAAGTTCATGACTGCTCACCCTTGTTAACCTGAGAGTCTGGAGCAGAAAGAATTGTACTTGGCGCAGTTTGCAGAACCATAGTAGGAAGTGTCCCAAACCTGCACTAATCAGGGGTGCAGCAGGGTGTCAAAGTGACACCCTGCCACCCTTGACTATTTTACAATTTTACCGAACTTTGCCATTAATTCCTATGGGCCTTGAGGCCCATAGAAATGAATGTCAACTACCAAATCGGTAAATACCGATTCGGTAAAATTATAAAATAGTCAAGGGTGGCAGGGTGTCACTTTGACACCCTGCTGTACCCCTGATTAGTGCAGGTGTGCACATGTGGCATACATACATGCCCTAAGGGCATGCATGTCTGTCACATGACACAGGTGTAAATGCACATTTATGCATTTACATAGGAATTCGTTATTTACCATCAACTAATAGTTGGTGGTAAATAACGAATCTTTAAAGCACTGAAGCACTGTTTACAGTGCTTCCTACATATCATATACGGATTCGGTAAATGATGATTCGGTAATTACCGAATTGGTAAATACCGATTCGGTAATTAACGAATCGGTAAAATGCCTCCTACATCTCAAAAGGCTTTTACCGGTCGGTAACGGCCGAATTCGGCCGTTACCGACCGGTAAAAGCCTACCTACATCTGGCCCTAAGTGCCACATGTACGTAGGTTTGATTTTGCGATTTCCTAATAGCGAAATTTTGCAATTTGCTATTAGGAAATCGCAAACACCTTTGCACCAATCGGCCACATGCATCAGCGGTTCCGTTTGCGATTCCTAAATTGCAAAATTAAGGAATCGCAATTTAGAAATCGCAAACGGCAATGCATGAAAAAATCTCAACTTTTTTTGCGATTCGGTATTTTTCCTTAATTGCGATTCACAATTTGCGAATCGCAATTAAAGAAAACCCTTCCCATTGATTCCTATGGGCCAAGAGACCCATAGGAATCAATGGGAAGGCATTTACAATTTGCCATTTTCAATTTGAGAATCGCAAATTGAAAATGCAATTTCAAGGGTGCAGGGGTGGTCCAAAGAGCACCTCCCTGCACCCCTGGAATTAAACTTAAGTGCAATTTACACAAACACATGTCCCAAGGACATCTGTGTGTGTAAAATTCAACCTTCAAAAATACATTTTTGTGCAGGTTTGAAGATTATCGGTAAATTAGCATGAGGTTCAACCTCATGCTAATTTACCGCTTCCAAATTGCTAATTCGCAATTTAAAAATGATCATGCATTGCATTTAAGAAATCTGAAATTGCGATTTCTTAAATGCAATCGCAATTTTAGAAATCGCAACATGATTGTGATTCCTAAAATTGCGAAATAAATGATGCATTCCAATTTTGATAATTGCATTCGCAAACGGCCGAAAATTGCGATTCGCACTGTTTGCGAATGCAATTATCGTTGATGCGTGTGCCCGAATGTAAAAAAAAATGTAAATGTATACTTGTAAAGCGCACTGTTACTCCATCTCGGAGTGTCCTGGCGCTGTATACCGCTGGGGAACCCGTCCTGGCTTTCCCTGTGAGATGGTCCCTCCTGGGCACCCCCAAGGTGAAGCCAGGCATCCCCGGCGCTGATAGGGCCGTTGTGGAGATTAAGCAAGCTATTGCCCAGAGTTGCAGAGTGGGACCCATGGTTAGCTTAGGCAACTCGGTGAGAATTATCGAGTCCGCAGACATTGACCCAAGACCCTGCCGCGACGGGAATTGAACCCTGGTCCCGGGCTGACCTCTGCATCAGGGTCTGCTGCTCTAACCATTGAGCCACACTTCTCCACGTGTGTCTTTGACACATTAAGCTATTCCTAAAGGGGTTGCAATTGACATATCTCATTCATATTTATGAGGTAGGTCACAATTTGTGATCCATTACGAATCACTAAAAGCACAGGGATGATGGCCTTCTGAGGACAGTAGACCACCATGTCTGTGTTGGCTTTTAAATAAAAAGAAGTAGTGTGCGCACAGGGTGTGCGGGTACATCCCAGGGAGGCACACCGGAGTGGTTCAAAGAAAATGATTCCAATGTTTCAAACTTGGTTGTTTATTTTCATTTGAAGTATTTTTTCATGATATTGTCGTCATATCAATAAAGTTTCATAGTATGCAATCCATATTGAGTGTATTCAACGAAAAGCTCCGATGCATTTCGGGCGTGTTGCCCTTTGTCAAGGAGCACTGAAAGAAGAAGAAATAAGTCCAAGGGAAAGTACAACGAGGATACGTATAAAGTATGCGTACGGTAAAGGCTGGGTGTGAGGTGGCTCAATAAGGTTGTCGTGAATTATAAATGAAATGAGTGGGGGGTCAAACGACATTAATGGGGGTGCGTGTGCAGGGTTACCAGTGACTAAGGTCGGTAAGTGTGAACGTATTGGGCGTGAGTTATCAGGCGGTCTATAAGCTAAGGTCAGGAAGTGAACGTTACATAGGCAGGTGATCTATAGTTCAAAGGTGCAGCAGTTAAAGCATGCTACGTAATGAAGAACTGTGCAGGGCTTTTAACCAGTTGCCAGTAAACAAATAACAAACAACTAAGAAGTAAGAGGTGTAGCGGTTAAAGCTTACTTGGTAAAGGAACCGTCGCTCGTCTCAGGTACGGTGACTCGGGGGTTGTGTGGTTAGTGAGCTAAAACGGTCAATTCAAGTAAGTGAGATGTGGAAATCAAAAGCGGACTAGTGGGAAGATAAAACAAAAAACGGTGGCGGCCATCTTGAAGAGGTAAAGTGAAGTGAGGTAAAATAGAACAATGCGAGATATCAACCAGTACAATATATCAGCCAGTATGTTATATCAAAGTGGTGAAAATAATATATCTATAAAAAGCAACTGTATTCAATCCGATCATTTAGTCCATGTGGTTTAAGAGTCTGAAGGCGATAAATCCATTCAAGTTCTCTTTTAAGAAGGAATTTGCGATTGTCTATTCCCTCTTTTCTGGTTATTGTTTCCAACACGATGAATTGTAGTTGGGCGATGGTGTGATGAAATTCGTTAAAGTGTACGGCTACATTTGATTTCTCATTTTTGGTACGGATGTTGGATTTGTGTTCGTTCATGCGTGTTTTCACTTTCCTCTCTGTCTTACCAACGTATAGTTGACCACAAGGGCATTTGATGGCATAAATCAAATTCATGGAGTCACAAGTAGCATTGACGTGGAGTTTAATTGGGTAGCCTTTCATGGGGTGTCGTATGATGTTTCCTTTGATGACACAATTGCAGTTACTGCAGTTTTTGCATGGTATCGTTCCTTTGTAGACAGTGTGGATGATAGGTGTCTTTGAAAGGATTTTCTTCAAATTGCTGCTGCGGGTGTAGGCGAATAGTGGTGGGTTTTGAAAGCGATCCCTGAACTCAGGTTCCATGTGTAAAATTGGCCAATGTTTAAGGATGATTTTCTTAAAGGTGGCACTACTGGTTGAATGTTTAGATACTAATACTATGCGTTGATCAGTGGTTTTGGGTTTTTTAGAAAGGATTTCTTGTCTGCTGATGGCTGTAACTCGTGTGTGGGCCTCGTTGAGGATAATTTGGGGATAACCTCTATCAGAGAATCGATCCTGCATTTCTTTGAGTCGAATGTCACATGTGTTTTTGTCAGAGACGATACGTTTCACACGTAGCATTTGCGAAAAAAGTAAGTGTCTTTTGAGGGATTCTTGGTGGAAACTGGTATAGTGCAACGAGTTGTTGCGGTCAGTGGCTTTACGATATAAGTCTGTGGTGATCCCCTTGTTGGAAATTTTAACAATGACCTTCAGAAAAGAGATTTCTGTGTCGCTTATCTGCCAAGTCAGTTTGATACGCTCATCTTTGGTGTTTAATTCGCTTAAAGCTTTATTGAGAGACTCCTCAGTGTCTGTCCACATGAGAAAAAGGTCATCGATGTATCTGACGTACATTTTAATCTTGTCAAAGAAGTTGGAGTTACCATAGATATATAGGTTTTCAAAGTTTTGTATGTATATATTAGCGTACGTGGGAGCCGCGCAGTTTCCCATCGCCATTCCTGATAGTTGAAGATACCATTTGTCATCTTGTTGAAAGTAACTATGGTATAGGGTATATACCATCAGTTCCATTAGGAAGGTTTGCATGGGCGTGTCAATGTTGCTGTTTAATAAGGCCTGTTCGATGGCCTCAATGCCCCCTTGGCGGGGTATGGAAGTGTACAAGGCACTAACATCGGCTGTGCAAAGTATGATGGATTCGTGGGCATTAATGTCCATTTGCGCCTGTTTCAGTAGGAATTCAGTTGTGTCTTTAATGTAACTTTTCATGTTGGTAACCAAGGGCTGCAGGTATCTGTCAATAAATTTGCCGACAGGCTCATGTATGGATCCTTTGGTGGAGACTATTGGTCTGAATGGTGGATCCAGTAAATTTTTGTGAATCTTGGGTGACATGTGTATGACAGGGCTTTTGGGGTGGTCACAAAGTAAGTCGTTTTTGGTACGATCTTCAATTATGCCAGTTTCGTGTGCTTTGACTACTAGATTCTGTTAAGTAGTTTGAAACTCCCAAGTAGGATTCTGATCGAGTGGTAAGTAGGTGTTTGCATCCTGGATGTGTTCATGTAAACGTTGGGTGTACATGCTGGTGTTCAGGATCACGAGGGCACCGCCCTTGTCTGCTTTGACACATTTTATTTGTGCGTTATTGGCCAAGTTTTTAAGTGTGTCTCTATCTTTTTGTGTAAGATTTGTACATTTAGATGTTTTTTTGAAGTTTATTTTAGACAGGTCCTGACGAATCAAATTTTCGAAAAGGTCGATGCACTTATGGCTGTTCGGGGCTTGGTATGTGCTTGATGGGCGTAGACCTCTAAGTTGATCTGGCTTTTCGTTGATGTTGGTGGAGAGGATGTTGTCGAAAAAATGTCGCAGCCTAAGTTTGCGGGTTAATTTAAAAGTAGACACCTCGAGTTCAAGTAAGTTGGTGTGTGTTACTGGAATGAAAGACGTGCCTTTTTCTAAAAGGTTCATTTGATGATTGGTGAGACTAGTGTCAGATATGTTGATGACTAAGTGGTTTTTTTTTGGTTTGGGATCCTTCTTGGTAACTGTACTTCTGGTTATGGGCGGGCTTTTTTCTATGTTTTTTCTTTTTGCTCCTCCTGAGTCTTCTATGGCTTCTTGGCCCAATGCTAAAAAATGAACCTGGGATGGTTGTTGTGGTTCTGTATTTGATGTGCTTGCTTGATTGTTGGTTGATGTTTCTCTCATACCGGTAGTCTTGGTGGCCTTTTGTGTCGGGCGGTATGTGGAGTCGCTGCCAGAGGATGAAGTGTCCGTTTGAGTGTTGGGGGGTCAGTTCCGGCGTCGTTGGGCGTATACATCGGCCCAAGTGTATACTTCATCTAACTTGTAGTCTAATGTATCCCTCCTGAACTTCCTCACTTTGCGATCGTTGATGTCTTTGCTGTGTTTGTCAAGTTTGATATCTTCCAGAGTGGTAGTGAGCTCTTCCGGAGTAAGTAAATCTTTCAATTCGCAATCAGTTTCAGAGATCAACGCATGGTATTCGTATCTAAACATTCAACCAGTAGTGCCACCTTTAAGAAAATTATCCTTAAACATTGGCCAATTTTACAAATGGAACCTGACTTCAGGGATCGCTTTCAAAACCCACCACTATTCGCCTACACCTGCAGCAGCAATTTGAAGGAAATCCTTTCAAAGACACCTATCATCCACACTGTCTACAAAGGAACGATACCATGCAAAAACTGCAGTAACTGCAATTGTGTCATCAAAGGAAACATCATACGACACCCCATGAAAGGCTACCCAATTAAACTCCACGTCAATGCTACTTGTGACTCCATGAATTTGATTTATGCCATCAAATGCCCTTGTGGTCAACTATACGTTGGTAAGACAGAGAGGAAAGTGAAAACACGCATGAACGAACACAAATCCAACATCCGTACCAAAAATGAGAAATCAAATGTAGCCGTACACTTTAACAAATTTCATCACACCATCGCCCAACTACAATTCATAGTGTTGGAAACAATAACCAGAAAAGAGGGAATAGACAATCGCAAATTCCTTCTTAAAAGAGAACTTGAATGGATTTATCGCCTTCAGACTCATAAACCACATGGACTAAATGATCGGATTGAATACAGTTGCTATTTATAGATATATTATTTTCACCACTTTGATATAACATACTCGCTGATATATTGTACTGGTTGATATCTCGCATTGTTCTATTTTACCTCACTTCACTTTACCTCTTCAAGATGGCCGCCACCGTTTTTGGTTTTATCTTCCCACTAGTCCGCTTTTGATTTCCACATCTCACTTACTTGAATTGACCGTTTTAGCTCACTAACTACACAACCTCCGAGTCACCGTACCTGAGACGAGCGACGGTTCCTTTACCAAGTAAGCTTTAACCGCTACACTTCTTACTTCTTAGTTGTTTGTTATTTGTTTACTGGCAACCGGTTAAAAGCCCTGCACAGTTCTTCACTACGTAGCATGCTTTAACTGCTGCACCTTTGAACTATAGATCACCTGCCTGTAAAAGGTGGGGCAGATTTCGATCGATAAATACCCAAGTATTGCCCGGCGCTAATCGCCTCTCATACCACTCGAAATTATCAAACAAAGAGGCAGGCGCTGGAGACTGGAAGGCAGGAAACAGAGGTTTATTCCGACGTAGCAGAACACGTCAAATCAGACAACAGGGTATCTTCTCGAGGTGCTCTAACCGCATCTCTGAGGCCTGGCCTCTTATACACAAGTTTATGACTTTATTGCATGAAACACATTCCTGTAAATGCTTTGAAGTACGGAAGACATCCCTGAAATCCCCGCTTCATGCCCGTTCCCACACACATTGACAGTAGAAGTCCCCACCCCGGTCTCAGCAGGTGATGACTGTAGCGCAGCTGGATATTCCGTCGATCCCCGGAATGTGTGCGGCTGATCGGATCTCATGGGGTGGGAGGGAGTTTCGATAAGTCTTAGATCCTTTGAAGAGGGGCAGCTGCCTACTGTATGGGCAATAAACTGCATCCGCAGGGCTAGGTGACGGCCTGGGATCGGGCTGGACAATCGGGCACAGAGGATGGGGGTCCATCAAAGGATGTGTGCATCAAAGGGACGGAGGGAGGTGTTGGCCGGGTACGGGATGTGGATCCGAGGCAGGGTCGCGCTGAAAGAGGTGGTTTATGGCCCGAGCATGTGAGAGCGGGGGCTGTCAATGCGCGGAGGAATATCTGTGAGGTCGAGAGAGGGAGAGAGAGAGAGACGCGCTGGCTATTGGCAGTGGGCAGAGAGGCCATGGTATTCAAAATGGCTGCTGCTTACGCGCACATATGAGCCTGAAAGGGACAAGATGGCGCCGATAATGTTTAAGTCGCAATCTAGATTTTAACAGTCCTCCCTTTTCAACATATCTAGCCAGCTTGTCAGTCTATGTCCATTCCCATCATGTTACGGATCTCTACATCATACAATGCTTTCATGCGTTCAGTTTCAAAGTCCAGAGTCTTAGGGCAGATGCAGTTGGCACAAAGTGAGCACAGAGGTGGCAAGCATTGAATACCCAGGCAGAATCCACATATCACAATAATCGGTATCAAGATGATCATGAACAACCTCCACCCCCAGCCCTTTAGAGTATTCCAAAATCAACTCCCAAGCGACCATTCTTCTTGTTCCTGATGAACTTCTGAGGAGAGTCTATGGAGATGTTCAATGGCCTTGTAGACTGAGGGCGAATTGTCTGGTATGAAGGTGCAACAGCTAGATCCGATGATACGGCATGCTCCTCCACGATCCGCTAGAACCGCATCCAGATCAAGGCGGTTCTGAAGGGCCACCAGGCGGACCGCCTGAAGCTCGGCTGTATTGTTCGTGAGGATGCCAGCTGTAATGTTCATTGTCGTTTCGACTGCCTGGGTCAAATGTCGGATGGCACGGCTGTTCGCCATCGGACCCCAGAGTGGAACAAGTACCTTTATTGCGTCCAGGAATTGTGCTCTGGTGGAGTCGGCTTTTTCAATGTCTCTTGCTCGCTTTTGTCGGTGATGGTTTGCTGGAGCCACATAGGTGGGAGGAAGGACAAAGGCAATGTAGCAGGTACCTCTCCAACCCTTTGGGAGCCAAGTGTAGGCTTTTGTACCACAGACAAAGTACATGTTCGGAGAGGTGACGAAAGAGGGTGGGTCAGTTGAGTCCAAAGTTCTAGTGATGCGGCAAGTGCTGTGGCCCACCAACTGCGTGCCGAGACCTTCGATGCATACAAGGCCCGAGATGTTGACAACAGACAGGGCTACAGTCAGGGTGGCAGCTGCTCGTTTTTGGAGGTAAGAGAAGGTGGGTCTGGCTGGGTTGTTGAACACCTGCATTTCAATTCGTTCTTCGGCCGGAATGTCCATGTGAACTGAGACATTGGTTGTCAGCGGGCAGAAGGGAGCAGCAGTTCTTCCTGTTTTGTTCAGCCAGACTCCATGATAAAAGTGCGACATGGTTTTTCCAGAGGTGGTATTATCCCTGTAACTCTCTTGCAAGAGGATCAGCCAAGCAAGGCAGGAACCATGGACAGAGAAAGGTGAAGGGATGAAGGGGATGGAATGTCCAGTGGCATGTGGCAACAGTCCACAGATCCAGCAATTTGTGGCATTGGCGGCAAGGTTGTGCTGGTGTAGCAACTGCACGAAAGAGTTGTTCCAAAACTCCTTCCGTCTCTCTCGGAGTTGAGGTGAAAGAGAGATCAGATGGTGTTCTTTCATGGTGGTAGGCTGTGCAATGGTTAGAAATACCTCACGAGCTGGTGCACTTTCTTCCACGATCCAGAGGGTGGTCACGAGGAGGAGGCAAAAGAGAAGGGTGATAAAGAGTGAAATAGTCTTTGAGCTGTGTAACCTGTCAGTCTTTGGGTTTCTGTAGTGGGTCTTCGGATATCCGGTTGCTTCCATCATCTTCGTGTCGGGCGCTTCCATCATCTTCGTATCGGGCGCTTCCATCATTTTCAAGGGGCTCGGTAGCGGGCAGAACCACAAACTTCGTTTGGCTTCTCTCCTAGCAGCCTTAGTAGTGTTAGGCCACCGGTTTGAGAATTGTAACTTAGTCAGTGGTCTGCTTAGCCGAAGCTCCCTCCTTTCGTCGCAGGTTATACCCTTCTCTGGATGGCACAGTGGGATCGGGAAATTCTGCCAATTCAAGTGTCTCTGTGTCAGGGTAACAGCTCAAGGATGGTCGGTCTTTGTTCAGGAGCTCTTCTTGGGTAGCCACGTCTTCGGTCGTCGTCAGCGTTGAGGAGATTTTCTTGCAGTTGTGTGCGTGCAGCCAGTTCCGCTTCCCTTCCACTCGAAGAGCTGTTCGGGTGGTGATCAAGACTTGCCAGGGGCCCGTCCACCGAGGTTCCAGACTCTTTGCTTGCTGGAAGTTCCGGATCAAGACGAAATCACCTGGTTGGATCTCGTGACCGAGGCCCATGGAAGTGTCGGGGATGGCCTGCAGCACCTGTTGATGGATAATAGACAGTGTTTTGGTCAAATTGTACAGATAGTCAGACATAAGGACGTCCGGGACGTCATGAAAGGATGTCGGTTTTGGTGCAGACCAGATGCTCATAGGCCTGCCAAAAACGACCTCGTAAGGAGTCAAGTGGTGTTTGGTAGGGGTGGAAAGCATTGACAGCAATGCCAAAGGGAGAGCGTCTGGCCATTTCAGTCCTGTGGTGGCCACTATCTTTGCTAGTTTGAGCTTCAGCGTGGCATTATGTCGCTCAACCAGTCCAGCAGATTGGGGGTGAAAGACTGCGTGGAACTTTACTTTACACCCAACCCCTTCAGGATGAGCTGGATAACCTCGGCTACGAAGTGGGGGCCGTTGTCGCTCCACAAAATTCGACAAAGGCTGTAGCGAGGGAAGAATTCCTTCAGTAAGACCTTCGCAGTAGCAATGGCAGTGTTGTCGCGAGTTGGATAGGCTTCCACCCACTTGCTAAATGCGCACACGACAACAAGCACATACTTTAGGCCTTGGCATCTCTCTAGCTGGATGTAGTCCATCTGCAGGACTTTAAATGGATGGTTGGGGACCCCAAAACCCTCCCTGGGTACAACAGTTCCTTTCCCAGGGTTGTGTCGCAGGCATATCAGACATTGTTGAACTAGGCGTTTGGCTGAGTCTGTAATCCTGTCATTGTGCCAAACTTTGGAGACAAGTTCGGCCATAGGGGCAGATCCTATGTGTGCAGGGGAGTGTGCCATGGTCAGTATGGGGATCAAGTATGAATTGGGTAGCAGCCATTTGTTCGTGTCTTTTGTCCGCCAGCAGCCTTCATCGTCTTTCAGTCCCACCCGTGCCCATTCAGTCAGTTCGTGGGATGAGCTCGCCATCTGGATGTCCCTAATAGTTTCCCTAGCGTCCTTCCATTTTTCTGTTTGCGACCTGGTCACATACATGCGTGTCATTGTCCTATTCTCAGCTGTGGTCCGGGCAGTGATGTCGGCCAGTGCATTCCCCTGCCCAATGATGTCCGTAACCTTTTTGTGTGACTGGCATTTGATTACAGCAAGTTGTTTGGGGAGGAGGACTGCTTCAGTCAGAGCGGAGACTAGATCTCCGTGTAGGATGGGTGTGCCGTGTGAGGTCAGAGGAATCCCCTCTCCTTCCACAAGAGCCCAAAATGGTGAACCACCCCGAAGGCATACTGGCTGTCTGTGTAAATATTCGCTATTGTCCCGGCTGCTAGGATACATGCTCGTGTGAGGGCAATCAGTTCTGCTGCCTGTGCAGATCGTTGTGTGATGCGGTCTGTCTCAACTAAAGTTCGGGCTGTGGTAACTGCATAAGCGGCTGATGTAGTGCCATCGGGGAGTTTGATACAAGAGCCATCTACCCATAACTCTCCGTCGGGATCTGGAAAAGCAGTGTCTCGGAGATCAACTCTGCTCCTGGTTTGTTCGTCCGTGAGGGTCACACAGTCATGTATCGGGGGCACATTGGGGTCGTTCTCAGGTAGGGGCAACAAGGTGGCTGGATTCAGTGTGGTGCATCTTTTCAGAGTGATATGGGGTGCAAGCAGAGTCAGTTCGTACCCAGTCAGTCGAGCACTAGTCAGGTGTTGCGTCTTAGTCTGGTTTAGGAGGGTGTCAACCGCATGGGGCACTAACACCGTAAGGGAATTCGAGAGTACAATCCCCTCACTCTCTCGGATAGAGATAGCAGCGGCAGCTACAGCTCGAAGGCAGGCAGGCAAAGCTCTGGCTACGGGGTCAAGAGTGGCAGAGAAGTAGGCACATGGGCGTTGCTTGGGGCCAATGGACTGAGTCAGGACAGACAAAGCGCACCCCTCCCTTTCGTGAGTGTAGAGGGAGAAGGGCTTTGTGTAATCGGGGGTTCCTAAGACTGGTGCGGAACAAAGGGCGTCTCGTAGTTCTCTGAAGGCGGATTGGCACTCGGGGGTCCAAGGGAGCGGGACGGGGACATCTTTAGCCAGCAGGGAAAGTAGTGGCTTCACAATGAGGCTGAAATTTGGTAACCACTGTCGACAGAAGGAGGTGAGGCCTACTAGGGAGCGGACTTGTTTCTGTGTCTTAGGGACAGGGGTGTCCAGGATGGTCTGAATTCGGTCAGGTGTAAGCTTCCTCCCGTCTTTGGACAAGAGATGGCCTAAGTAAGTGACCTGGGGTTGGCAGAATTGCAACTTCTTTTTGGAGACCTTGTGGCCATTCTCCGCGAGGAAGTGCAGGAGTTGGATGGTGGCAGTGACTGCAAGTGGAGTGGTGTCGGACGCCAAAAGGATATCATCGACGTACTGTATCAACACCACTCCGTCCGGTAACTGGACTGCGTCAAGCTGTCTCTTGAGGGCCTGGCTGTAGATGCTGGGACTTTCAGTGTAGCCTTGGGGTGCTCTACAAAATCTATATGAGCGGGATTTTAAGGTGAAGCCGAAAAGGAAGCGGCTGTCTGGGTGGATAGGGATGGAGAAGAATGCGTTCTTGAGGTCGATTACCGTGAAGGTGGTAGCAGTGGAAGGAATCAGAGTCAGAATAGTGGTGATGTCTGAGACTACGGGGTACTGAGGTACAACTACTTTGTTGACTTCTCTCAGGTCGATGATGAAGCGGTACGCCTTTTCATCTCCCTCACCCTGCTTCTTTACAATGGGTAAGATTGGGCTGTTGCAAACATTGCTAACTACTTCCTCTACCACTCCTGCATCTATCAGGGACTGGATGATCTCTACCAATGCCTTCTCGCCCTCGGGCGATATCCGATATTGTGGAAGTTTCGGGAGCACTGCGTCCTGTCGAACAGTTATGGGTACTGGGTCTATCATCATGCGTCCTACGTCCGAGTCAGTCTTTGCCCATAGGTACAGAGGTAGAGTGTTGAGTAGGGACAAGTCAGCGTCGGTGATGGAAAACATGCGTGAAGTGGGACAGGATCTGAGCATAGTCGGGTTGTCGTACAGAATGACTCGAACCCCATCTTGTGAACACCTAATAGTGGCTCGGAAATGCTTCAATAAGTCAAGTCCCATAATAGCATCAGGGGTGTTGGGTGAAAGTAAGAACGTGGTGTCAGTGGTGTTATTTTCCAAGTCGAAGGAGATCATTGCGGACAAGGGGTTAGTGGAGAGCGTTCCATCAAAACCTATCGATGTTACATGTCAGCCAGACAAGGGTGCCCTCGGAATCAGTCGTTTAGATAACGCGCTGCGTGTTGCGCCAGTGTCTACCAAAAATGGAGACTTCGTACCCAGGACCTTAGCGGTGACATAAGGACCTTGCTGGTCAACATGGAGCTCGACTGGATCCCTCCCTTGCCCTTGGCAGTCCTATGCGAAGTCGCGGGCATTGTCGTAGTCAGACTGTTGGTACTGGTTCTGTCGGGGACGGTCAAACGTATTCGGTCTGCCTGATCTGTCGTTGTTGGTGTCGTTTGTGTTCCCTCGTCCCTGTCCTCTATTTCTTGGCTCACTTGCTACGTCTCTCGTGTCCCTATTTTTGATTGCTTCTAGCCGAACCGGACACTGGGATTTCCAATGGCCAAATTCTTTGCAAAACGCACACTGGTTCTCGTCGATGTCTGTTCGTGGGGTGTAGGGTGCGGGTGTACGGTCTCTAGGGGGTGGATTTCTAGGACCATTCGATTGGTAGCTTCCTTTGTACTGTTCTCTTCCACTAGTCACCCCTTGCAACTGAGCAATCATCACCCTTTCCTTCAAGTCCTTTTTCTTTTTCTCAGTCACCCTATCGTTCTCATTCTTTTGATGTTCATAGTACTGGGCCATCTGAAGGATAGCCGCGGGTTTGGAGGCTGCCCAACTACTCTTGCTAGTCTGTAGTTTCTGTGAGACCTCCTGTGACAGACCTTTGACATAATTCTGGACAAACAGATGATGTCCAGTTGCAGTGGTCATGTCCTGGCCGCTGTAATCGGAGAACACCGTTTTAAACCGGGAGAAGTATTCTGATACGTCTTCCTGGCGTTTCTGGCGGCAGGCCGTTACTATCGACCAATCCACTTTCTTTTCTGGGATCAGGGTTTTCAATTTCTGGACGATCTTGTCTGGGAGGTCTAGAATGGATTTTAAAGGTTTCTGCCCAGGCTCTCGTTGCCTATCTATACCATCGAGTTGCGACCAGGTATGTCCGAACAGCTCAAGGTGGTCGACTTTCCGGATTTGCTTCCACACATCAGCTGGCAGACGTAGCCCGAAAAACAAATCGATGTCCGCTAGGGTCATAATCGTCTAACCCAAGGCTGTGCCTAATTCTGTATAAAAGGCGGTGGGGTTCTTTCGTAAATCAGGCAAGGATTTTCGGAACGTCAAAATGTCTTGCCGATCCCATGGTTGG
Organism: Lissotriton helveticus; assembly: GCF_964261635.1. Lineage (NCBI taxonomy): Eukaryota > Metazoa > Chordata > Amphibia > Caudata > Salamandridae > Lissotriton > Lissotriton helveticus. The sequence continues at coordinate 360,020,387 of NC_136063.1, read as the reverse complement.
TAGACCCAGTTGTAAACAACTCTCCCTCTTGCATCTTGGTGGTTAATGTCGTCATGTGTTCCCTGTCCTCTTGGGGGAACCCAGTAGGGAGCGGCCTCCTTTATAGGCATCATAGTATTAGTTTTTTGTGTTTGGGGTTCGGCCGCTATAGGAGTGCTAGTTTCTGGTCTCTGTTCAGTGAGGTGGTGGAAGACTTCAAGCGTACGCGTGAAGAGGTTCGACACATCACACTCGCTTTCATCCCCAATGTCAACTTTCCTATAGAGGGTCGTTAACCTCTCAGGACCTTTATCTTGGTACCGATCCTCATAGGCATTGAGGGTGTGATAACAAAATCGCACAACAAAGTGTCGTCTGTGGCTATTGGCATATGAATTGTACATATCTGTTACGTATTCCTCACTCTCTTTTCGTTCCACCAGTGACTTCACTATCTTATCGATCCCTACTCGTTCATCTTTGCTCAATCGGTTCATTCTAGTGGAATCTTTCCTTCTAGTTTCAGGGTCATCTAGTGTTACTGCTTGTGCTGTGTTGAGTACAAGGGGTTCGTCCGGCGCGGAGGCCGTGAGGACCGAGGTCTTGGCACTATTCTCACCCGTACTTGGGCGCTGCGGGTGTTGTACTAAGGTTTGGGAAGGGGCGTATGGAGGAGGCATGTAGATGATTGGGGGACCTAGCAGTAAAACATCGTTCGCTCGTTGTTTCGAGGGTAACTCAGGGTAGAGCATAGAGGGTGTTCGGACGGGACACTGGCCTGATGTTTCGGACTCTTGTTTCTGTTTGGCTTTCTCCCTTTCCTTTATCTCTTCCTCCAACTTTCTAGCAGCTAGGTGAGCTGCTTTTCGTAGCTCTTTCTCTAATCTGACTTTGTTTCTCTTTTTTCCGTTGTTCTGCTTCTTTGCGCCACATGCCGAGGCTGTCGAGCATAGTGGGCGTTGCCTTATTGTTACGAAGGGCAGTTTCCAGTATGTTTATTTTATTATCATCAAAGGATCCTATCAGTGGCCACTGACTTTCCTGATCCTTCCTCGTATATTTATGCCATAGTTTACTATAAGCTATGGCGACTAGTCCGCATTTAGTGAACATGTCCTTAGTAGGGGTGCCTTCCAGTGGAGCTGGATGGTTCATCTCTAATAGGCGGTCCGGGTTGAACCAACTACTATTCAGTGGGGAGAAGATAGGCATGACAGATTACAGAGGGGGACAAAGGTCCGCACTACCTATCTTATCACTACTTGCAAAGACTAGACAGAATATTTCTATTCTACGTTATTTGCAAACAGAGAATACCTCAAAAAGAACCAGCTTCGAACAACCAATGTTCGAACAATCAATCAGTCAGTGGGGAGAAAAATAGGCACGACAGATTACAGCGGGGGACAAAAGTCCGCGTTACCTACCCTTCACTATCTGCAAAGGAAGAGAGAATATCTCTATTCTTCCCCGTTTGCAGGCAGAGAATGTCTCAAGAACAATTCAGCTTCGAACAACCAATGTCCGAACAATCAATCAGTCAGTGGGGAGAAAAATAGGCACGACATATTACAGCGGGTGACAAAAGTCCGCGTTACCTACCCTTCACTATCTGCAAAGGAAGAGAGAATATCTCTATTCTTCCAAGTTTGCAGGCAGAGAATATCTCAAAAACAATTCAGAGAGCAATACTAGTATTTTCAGACAGTCAGATAATCTTTTCGCAATTTGTCGTGTTTACACAACCTTACCCGGACCGCAAGGACAGTTTCTCATCTTCCGCTTCCAGCGCCCGATCGTCCTCTATTCTCCGTAATCGCTGCGGCAGTCCTGATGGTTCCCAGTCAGGACCGTAGATCACTCGAGAGAGGTCTGTTCAGAACCGGTGAAGTTCGGATGATCGGCTGCCAGACGAGGGTCTATCGGGCATGTGCACTTCCCGATCGTTGCAGTCGTTCACTCTGTCGTCAGGACCTCTCCCACTGGATCCACGTGTCGCTGATGGGCCCCACGTTTGGGTCGCCAATTGTAAAAGGTGGGGCAGATTTCGATCGATAAATACCCAAGTATTGCCCGGCGCTAATCGCCTCTCATACCACTCGAAATTATCAAACAAAGAGGCAGGCGCTGGAGACTGGAAGGCAGGAAACAGAGGTTTATTCCGACGGAGCAGAACACGTCAAATCAGACAACAGGGTATCTTCTCGAGGTGCTCTAACCGCATCTCTGAGGCCTGGCCTCTTATACACAAGTTTATGACTTTATTGCATGAAACACATTCCTGTAAATGCTTTGAAGTACGGACGACATCCCTGAAATCCCCGCTTCATGCCCGTTCCCACACACATTGACAGTAGAAGTCCCCACCCCGGTCCCAGCAGGTGATGACTGTAGCGCTGCTGGATATTCCGTCGATCCCCGGAATGTGTGCGGCTGATCGGATCTCATGGGGTGGGAGGGGGTTTCGATAGGTCTTAGATCCTTTGAAGAGGGGCAGCTGCCTACTGTATGGGCAATAAACTGCATCCGCAGAGCTAGGTGACGGCCTGGGATCGGGCTGGACAATCGGGCACAGATGATGGGGGTCCATCAAAGGATGTGTGCATCAAAGGGACGGAGGGAGGTGTTGGCCGGGTACGGGATGTGGATCCGAGGCAGGGTCGCGCTGAAAGAGGTGGTTTATAGCCCGAGCGTGTGAGAGCGGGGGCTGTCAATGCGCGGGGGAATGTCTGTGAGGTCGAGAGAGGGAGAGAGAGAGAGACGCGCTGGCTATCGGCAGTGGGCAGAGAGGCCATGGTATTCAAAATGGCTGCTGCTTACGCGCACATATGAGCCTGAAAGGGACAAGATGGCGCCGATAATGTTTAAGATTGCAATCTAGATTTTAACATGCCTATGTAACGTTCACTTCCTGACCTTAGCTTATAGACCGCCTGATAACTCACGCCCAATACGTTCACACTTACCGACCTTAGTCACTGGTAACCCTGCACACGCACCCCCATTAATGTCGTTTGACCCCCCACTCATTTCATTTATAATTCACTTATTGAGCCACCTCACACCCAGCCTTTACCGTACGCATACTTTATACGTATCCTCGTTGTACTTTCCCTTAGACTTATTTCTTCTTCTTTCAGTACTCCTTGACAAAGGGCAACCCGCCCGAAATGCATCGGAGCTTTTCGTTGAATACACTCAATATGGATTGCATACTATGAAACTTTATTGATATGACGACAATATCATGAAAAAATACTTCAAATGAAAATAAACAACCAAGTTTGAAACATTGGAATCATTTTCTTTGAACCACCCCGGTGTGCCTCCCTGGGATGTACCCGCTCACCCTGTGCGCACACTACTTCTTTTGAATATCACTTAGGCATTTGGACGGAAACGCTTCCAAGGAGTGCACCCAATTGATTAACTCTTTCTTACATTTGTTTACATTTACCGTGTACCCTCTTCTTTTGTTTTTTGGCTTTTAAATAAAGCAACTTTTTTTTTAATGCAGCTAGTTTTCCTTGAAGGAAAACGGGATGCATTTCAAAAGCAACAATGAAATGTTTGAGTTTCATCTTTATAGAGTAAGCAGTGATCTGAGGGACCACTGCCTGCTCTGAAAACATGTTTTTGCATGCATTCACAAAGGGAAACCTTCCCCTTGCTAATGGGTTACCATCTCCTTGAAGTAGGTGATAAAATGTGATAGTTTTGCGACAATATTTTGGTCACAAAACATTCATACATAGATAGCACTTTGAGTCGCTATTAGGAAGGGATGCCCTTAACACGCCCTTCCTAATATTGAATCGCTAACCCATTTTGCGATTTGGTAATAGGTTACCGAATTGCAAAATGGGCTTGGTACATAGGAGAATGCATTTTACCGGTCAAAAACGGCCTTATTCTGTGAATATGGCCATTTGCAACCAGCAAAAGCTACATACACGTGGCCCAAAAATGTTCATACATGAGGAATAGAGATTTCCAAATAGCGGTTGGGATAACATGGCTATTTGGAATTCGCTATTCCTACTCTTTTTACATCTGACCCAAAGCCATTTTACGAGACTAGGATATCTTGGCAGCCCTTTTCAGAAGTGTTACTATTTGGACCGTACCACTCCAGTTTCTTGATGCTTCGCATTGAGAAATCTCAAGGAGGCGGTTGGCTGCACTGCTGCTGCGACTGATGTCCTGAGGCAGTCCTGGTTTCAGACAAGAAATCCAAACTGCAGCTAATTGCCCAAGAGTTTTTTTATTCCCAATCCATACCTGGATTATGTTTGTGGAAAAGGTCACAAGATTTGTTGCCAGTGCACATATTAAGGGACCAACTAGGAACATACACCTAGATTGTGGGGAAAAGCTGCGTGTCTTTGTTGATGCACAACTTGAGTGATCTGGAACTGTCAAACGAACAATTAGTGCACTTCTGTAAATCTAAATATCTGTGCGTGGTTAATATTGAAAACTGTGATCCTCTCATTGAAGTGGTCTAACATTTATAGAGAAGACATATCTTTGAGGAAGTCCAATGTTAAAGAGAGACCTATAGATTAGAAGCTTAATAACATTTATGAAATGAGATCATTTAAAAACTCAAGCCTGAGATTATAGACAAACTGCAGTTTGTCTCATCATGTTTGGGCTGCAGGATGGGCGGAACAATCTTTAAAGGATCAGGACACAAGAGAGGCATGTGAGGCCCTATAACGTTCTTATTCAAACATCTAATGGATGTATTTATACTATTTTGTTAAGGAATACCTGCTGAGAAATAAAAAAAAAGAACACGGGGAATGTGCTAATATCACGACTGAACTCTGAGACTTGTATCACACTTATTGGTACATCATTCTCTGAGGGGATGATGGCGTGGAGCTTAGGAAAAATCACTTGGATTCCAAAAGATAATCTGAGTCTTGTTTTCTTTGAGGGTAAACGCACAAGATGTCTCCATTTGCTATTTTATTTTTGTTATTTTTGTTTGTTCCCAACAACTTTTCACCTAGGATTATTCCGTCAGTCACTTAGAGTTACCACTGGAATGATGATCGCATAGTATAAAGGACTGTGGGTCCAGGTTGCCTTTGTGACATATTGGAGAGAAGACTTTATTTAAAGCACTTCTGTCAAGGTCCCACAGGGACTTATGGGGCAAGCCTTTGCTGAGATGGCAGCAGCAGTCACTTGTTTGTTGCTTTTCCATTCTCTTTTTCTTTTTTAACGAACACCATTCACTGGCATGCTTCAGTTCTTTGAACTGGGGGCCTCTCCCCCAGAGGTGGGCCAAATGGGTACCCTCTTGTTTTGCTTATTTTCCAGCACATTTTATTCACTGCTGGTGCAGAAATGTGCTGTCCCTTTTCTCCCCCACCCACCTAGGCTCAGTGGAGAGGAGCGATCAGTTGTAAGTTGTGCACTTCCTGCTTCCCTGGCAAGGTGCACGAGGAGTGGTGGAGGAACACAACAATGCTCCTGGGGTTCCGGCGCTCCTCAAGAGCAGGGAAATGTAAAGCATGACAGTGCTCAAAGACAGCCACTCTCCTAGGGCACTAGCCCTGCCTGGGGTTTTAGGTATCTGGATAGAGTATTTTGTGCTCCAGGGTGTTTCCCCATACTCCCCGGAACACTTGTTCTCTCTGGGCCATTATGTAAAGAACCATGGTGATTGATAGATGTTTTCCTACTAGCAACTGGTTAGAAATTAAATGGCTCGGGCTCTTTTAAGCCAATTCAGAAATCCATTCCCCTACTGTCACCAGGGTTCAGCCCCCAGGAGTGTTGGATGTAAGCCACCTGGTTACAGTGGCACCAATTTTCTGGGAGCCTGTTTTTATACTGCTCTTCCTCCACTGAAGGAAAGCTCAAGACCAGCCTCACTACCACTTTAGCTCCTCAGCCTGCTTTTATGAGGCTTCATCTGCAGCTCCAACAACCATGTCCCTCCTTCCAGCAGCAGTGAGCTGCCCAATGCTCAGGACCTCTGGACCTGCTCCTCCACATGTGCTCCTGGTAATGTCCAAGGCATAGGATCTTTCTTCTGCAGCACCCTATTGTGCTCACGGCAGGTTACACTAGTTACCTGGAGTTCAAAACTCCCACTGCCTCCTGACCACTTGTAGGGCACATGCAGAGCACCTGTGTGTCCATTGGAAGCCATTGGCTCACCTCCACAGGACCAATCCACAGATGGTTCAAGTGAACACTCTCCTCCAAGATCCTCAGTTAACCCAGCTACTGATGTTCCCCAGAAAGAGTGCCACCGGTCCTGGAGATACAAGTCCAAATATTTGTACATATTATTATATACGTATTTTTTAAATGTTTTTACAGCCCTGACGAAGTTCTTTTTGAACGATACGCGTTGGCTGCCTGATGAAATTGAATAAAGAAGACTAAAGCAATCTGAAATTGGATGGACATTTTCCTTTAAATCCATTAATATTTGTAATACTGATGTGATGTGGTGCAATCCACAGTGGGTAGAATCTTTATTTCTAAATGGTTCTAGTTTCTGGGGGAGGCTTTGATCTACATGCTTCCCACCAAATTAATTACATTCCCCCCACAGGTTAGTTCAAAGTCTAAATTTTATTAGGGACTGACATAAGAAAACAATGCCAAATCCAAAGTACACGAAGAAGTGTAGACATTTTCTGTAGAAATGTGGTATATTCAGTACATTTGATAAGGTTCTTTTTAAAATTTCTCAATAAGGTAATTCTTCCAAAAAATAAAAGTTTCTTGCATCATACAGCCTCAGTTCCTCACAAAGGGCTCATGCATTCCTCTCTTCTTCGCAACTGTCAGTTTTGGAAACAAGTGTGTTACATTGCTTGGAAAAGTTGTTTTTGTGCCTGAGTTTTTTAATCTAACCCTGTATTTTTACTTCATTTAGCTCTGTTTTGGAGTGTATAATCCTCACAGACGTCTTGCAACAAAAAAAGTACATTGGACGATCATCTTGGTTAAAAGTCATGTGATATCAATACTAGGACATAGGCTGTCAACTCCGCTTGTCATGATTTAGGTGAAATTAAGCTTTTCAAGTGTTGGAAATCCTGGGGTATATTATCTATAAAACTATGGTAGGTTATCTTTGAAGAATCTGTAGTTCAGAAGGCTTATCTCTACACACCACAGAGCCTTGTGCAGCCCACTGGGATATTATTGGCTTGAGTGTCAAAGTGTGCTTTTTGTTGGCACGAAAGGAGAAAATCTGCAGTGTAGTGAATGTGAAGTGCACAGATGTTTTTTTTTAAATATGTTTGCAGTGTTTGAAAGAGGTAATTTAAAAATAGGCCTGCCATAAGAGCCACATGATCTGCCCTTTTAACCCCCCCCCCCCCCGCCCCAAAATAACATCCTTTTTGAAAGGAAGCTGCCAGAAATTGCTAAATAAATTGAGAGGGGAGATGATAACTGTAAGAAACTGAGGATATGTTTGAAGGAGATGTGATTTTCAGAAATGAATGAACAAAGAGCAGAACAGCAGGCACTACTGAATGTGATGTTTGTTTGCCAAAATTATCAGCGAAGACTACATTGAATTCCAGCAGCTTAACAGGTAGAGATATTGACCTTCCATCAACGTCTGTGTGTTTAGTCCTACAATGTTTCTGGTGGTTCTCTTTGTTGTTTCTGTTCCAATAAGATTATTTTGAACACTCTTCTGCCATATGCTCCTTTTGTTTTGTTGTACCAATAATGAAGAACCGAATTAATATCCTCGTTTGATATCTACTTGGTTCCTTATTGTGCAGGACTGATCTATTGTGAGATATTTCCAGGCATCTCTGAAGCTGACATCTGGTGTACATAGTCAAGAATGTGCTTATTTTTTTTTTTTATTCAGAGTTTTATATAGTGCGAACTTGACCCGAATCGGGTATCAGATCGCTTTACACAGCACCAGTTGCATTACATGAGGACACATTATTTTTGTAAGGCAAACAAAGTATACGTTTCTTCTTGACAGTGGGCAGAAATCCCTACTCTAAACGTCGATGTGGAATAAATATGTCTTTCTGCAAACTGCAGGGTAATGTTTTACTATCTCAATGCCGGTCAATGTGCATTCGGACTAAATAAGAAGCATCCTAGTGCTAAAATGCCACAGATGCTTTCTTGGAAACAGCTACAAAGCAAAGCCCAAGATTGACTAGATACATTTTAGTTGTTTTTATATGTTTCGTAATCTTTCTGTGATTTTAGTTGTTTGGGCATATTATTCCTCATTTTAGGAATGATCACCAATATCACACTACCTATGATTCTTACCTTTTTTTAATCTAAGTATACTAATGTTTAAATGAGGTTCAGAGTGTTCCGGAAAGGGCATATCTCGCAAACAATGAGGCACTACAGTCACTTTGTCAACTGTTTTGCGGCACTTTATGAGAATGTCAAAGAGCCTTGAATATGCATTTATTTTCAACTAGTTGCCAATAGAGTTTCCGAAGCAGGTTAGATATTACAACTTGCTGTAGCATTCTGCTCAATTTGTAGCATCTGAACCAAATAATTTGGGAAGTCTATGAATAGAGAGTGCAATAATCTAATTGCGACAGTAAAAGTGCCCTAATCTTAGTGATTTTAGAGGTCGCTGGTAGAAGTCGTAGGATTTTCTGGATCACCTACAATAGATAAATACATGTTAAGGTTAGCTCATTTATATGTTGTATGAATATGAGGGCAGATTCATAGATAATCCCTAAATTCCTGGCCTATGGAACAGGCACTGAAACAGCTCCTGATTTTGACAACCCCCATGCTTGAGTCCACAGGGCATGGTTTCCGAAGTTCACCTCTTTGGTGTTCTCCCCGTTCAATGTGACTGAATTTGATCACATTCAGTCAGAGATGTTTGCCATGCAGCTATAGAAAAGTTGAGGATTTCCTTCTAAATTTATGATCAGTTGAGTGTCATCTGCATATATGAAGAATTGTTGCCCAAGAGATTAATTCATCCTTGCCAACAGAATGACGTATACGATTGAAAAAGGTGAGGCTAAATGCTGAGCCCTGCGGGACTCCTGTCTGTATTTCTATGGCTGGAGAGCAACATTCTCCCAGGTGGATGATTTGCCTCTGCTCTGCAAAAACCGCTGACCGAAGTAGTACTTGGGCTGCCATTCTTACTGCATCCATGATCCATCCTTACTGCATCCATGTTATCCCACATGTCATTTGTGGCTTTTACAAGGGTCGTTTCCATACCCCGTCCCTTTCTAAAGCCTGATTGAGGTGGATGAAGTACTTGATTTTCTTCCAGATATGAGCGTAGCTGTGCATTTACAACTGCTTCAGCAATCGTTCCCATAAATGGGAGCACTGAGATGCATTGATAATTAGCTAATATCTGGGGATCAAGAGAAACTTTTTCAGGAGTGGAGCGATCATTCTTCCTACCGGGCTGGGGGAACAATGTCCTCTTGTAAATAAGAATTATAAAGGTCAGTAATAACGGGCGAGATTTTGTAAGTTAGGTTTCTTTTCAATGTATACCGGGGCAGGGACTTTAAATACATGTTAACAATGATGCCTTTGATAAGCAAATAAAATATATTCAACAATAGCTTGACATCACTGTTTTTGAAGTGTCACCGCCTTTTAAAAATTGTATTATTCTGACTAAAAACCAAAAGCGAAACATTTCAGTGTTTGGAGTAAAAATATTACTCGCCCAGTTGCCTCCTAAGCCTCGAATAAATGTAACAAAGTGTTGCATGGTGTCTGTGTACATTATCACACAGATGTGTAAATTAATCATTTCTGCCCCTGAACCAAAATATTCAGCTCCAAGTACACGTCTGCATTCCGTGAGGTTACAAAACTTTGAAAAAAAACTATGTTTTTAGTTACACAGAGACCATAAGGTAATAAACACAAGTCCAACCGGTGTTTACGTTTCATCGGAGCAGCTTTTCCTGGCAAGTCACCGAGATATGCTGCGTGGATAAGAAAAAAGAGGCAAGCCATGTGACCTCACATTCTCCCCATTCAGCCAATGCAAATTCCATAGTATAGAAGAGTGGAGAAAGGTGTCTCATTGCCTGACTGGCCAGCTCTTATTCCTGCAGTGATAAGATTCACAGAAAGACAAGCTGCAAAACGATGGTGCAATACACAAAGACTGTTCTCCTACCTGCACTATGGCTACAATGTTGGCACAAACAGGCATGCCATGGTTTTCTGACTATGTGTAGAGCCACCAGCCAGGCAGAAATTAAAGAAAGCATGGCAACAAAAAGAGACGTGCGTTGTCGTCGATTTGGCACTGCGTCGGGGAGCAATGCATTGGTATTTCTCATGCAGTCAGGCAGATGCGCTGCTTTTTGCAGAAAAACTGCTGCAGAACCCACGTCAGAGACCCAGGACTTGAGGGGGCACCTCTAGCAAGGGTAGGACTCACAGATGTCAGGGTCCAGCAGGACCAGCAGAGTTGCAAGGCCTCTTTGGTATCCCTGAGACTTCAGGAAACAGGAGGCAAGCCAGGAAGCCCTTGGAGAATCTTGGAATCAAGGATGTAGAGAGCAGGTCCAGTCCCTCTCACTCCCAGGCAAGACAGAGCAGGCAACAGGCCAACACAGAAGAGCAAGTTGAAAAGTGGCAGTCCCTCCTGTAGCACATCAATCAGCAGGTAAACACAGGGATGCAGTTAGCAAAGTGTCTGTCCCATTTACAGCACAGTAGCTCTTCTTCCAGGCAGAATGTCTTTGGTTCAAGTAGAGTTCTGCTTTGGTGGTGTCAGTGGTCCAGTGTGTAAAACCAATGTGCCTGGGAAGTGGAGAAGACATCAAAGAGGCCTATGGAGATCACAAGATCCCTGCGGTTCCTGCACTGGCTCCAGACACACTACAGGGTGGTATGAAGCTCTTTCTGTGGTGACGGGCACAGCCCTATTCAGGGGCAAGTGTCAGCCCCTCCCTCCCCATCTACGTCAGGAAGGCCCATCAGCCTGGTGATGCTCCACCAGGATGCAGATGTCGCACCCCTTATCTCTTTGCGTTACTGTCTAGAGGGAATGCACATAGCCCAGATGTCACCCAATCCAGAAGTGTATTCAGAGACAGGCAGAGGCACGGAATGGTTAAAGTAAACAAATGCCAAATTTCTCAAAGTATACCAACAAAAAGTAGCAGTGGGTCATTAGCTAGATAACTCAAATTATGCATCTGAAAAATGTGACACCCAACCGAGGATAGTGAACCTAAACTCAAACTACGTGTAAAGACGCTATCTAAGTGTAAGTATCTTTCCTGTGTAGAAAAATACCCATCAGTTGTCGATCCTTGCCGCCCTGTTCATCATCTGGGTTCCTTCACACCGGTAAGGTAAGATTTAAATGACCACTGTAGACAGCAACAGCTAATACCTTTGTCTGAACAGTGGGACCCAGTAGGTGTTATCATGTACTAGGGTGTGAACAGACAACTGTAGAGTAGTGCAAGTGAAGAGTGAGAAAAGTGAACTGTGATGTGAACAGATAAAATTGGGTAGTAGAAAGTGTAAGAAACTTTATTATACACCTTAGTACTCCCAAATCAATAAAATGCGTGCGATAGTAGTGGCTTCAACATATAACCACTAATTCTTATGTGTGGTCAACATGTTTCTGCAGACTAAAGTGGAGCCTACAAGGTATCCTGCTGCTTTCTTCGGGACCATGATCGCGACAGCTCAATAAAAATGTGAAAAAAAGGAAAACTATCACCTGGGTATTTAGTAGATCTTCATTCTCCTCACTATTGTGATTTCCAAGTCGTCACAAGAAAGGGAAGACATCCAAACAGATACATAAAAAGAGACAGACAACCAAAACAACAAAAAGTCAGTTTGGTTACACAGTCCATTGGTGATGTGCATCAGTGATTGGTTAATAAAATACCGATCTTGTGTCTTTAAATGACACCTACACTCTCATAATCGTAAAGTGGCCACTCTCACTTACCTAATTCGGAGGAGAGAAAAACTCCACCCCACCTGGCCACAGCGCAGGTAAATGGAGCCCCGCACTGGTGAGCATAAAAGAAAACATTGAAAACAAGGGTTACTCCAACATGTCAGGAAAACTGACTTCATAACACTACCCAAAAGTAGCAAACAAATTGATGATTTTGTCTCATGTTCTACACAGTTTCTGATTCTACTTGGCCCCTGTGGCTAATCCTCAATTAAAACATCATACCACTGTGCACTGATGTTTTATTGATGTGCCCTTCACAGAGCACTCCTCCTTTGAGGCATTATACCACTGTGCGCTGGTGTTTGCTTGTAATAATGTGTATAAGTATCATCCCTTCATACAATATATATATTTTTTTTTGCAGAGTTTTATATAGCGCAAACTAGAACCGAACCGAATCAGTTATCAGAGCGCTTTACATAGCACCAGTTACGTTACATGAGGACACACTTTCATTTTGGCACGGCCAACCCCTCTCCCCAATAATCATATATGTTTCTTACTGAAGAAATTATGGTATCACGCAGTTGTAAAGGCACCCGCTTCACTTAGCGATCTCATCGTCATTCTTCTTAGTCTGCGACTCGCTCTCCTACCAAGGCTAACATCACTCACTATTAATGCGGTGGAGCTTACTAGTACCAATGCGCAACCACTCCAAAGTCAAACCACGCTAAAACCGAGTTATAGCTTGTAACAGACACGCCCAAGTTTGTAACAACGACCTTAATGCGCATCCACTTACCTTCCGGTCGGTACTCCAGACGTCCTTCTGGGCTGTCTCGGGGAGGTGCCGACCGGAACTAACTTCGCGCATAAATGCTCTCTCTCCGCTATGATCAGTCGCTTGAGACGCGTCACATCCGTGCGCCATCTCCAAGATTTATGGGAAATGTAGTTCATAGCATTTATAAAGTCGTGTTTTTTCTCTTTCGTGCTACAGAATGTCACCATTATAAAAAAGGTATCAACTCTAATGGTGTGCCTTAGTGATTAAAGAAATCGGCATAGATTAGAACATATTGTGTGCCGATTGTCTCCTCAAAAACTAGTCATTCTAAAATCACACGCTGCATGAATTAGACAATATATTAAACATCTACTCTCATACTGGTACCGTGGAAGGTCCAATATATATATCAGAACTATCGTAATGTTCCTTATTGTTTCATTATTTTATTTTGTTATACCGGCATCAGATATTTAAGAGCATACTAAGAAAATACTGAGAAAATGCTGTATGCCGATTGTTTCCACGAAGAACAGCATGAAAACAATAGCCATATCACAAGCGTGCTCTGACAATGGCATAATGGGGATTGTAGTGTGTATATCACAAATTAGTGTATTCATGCCACCCTTCATTGAGTATACGATAAAAAATCAGGATATAGAGTTGATAATCCACTCTAATACGAATAGACTTTAGCTAGACGTATTATGTATCCGTGGGTCACAGAACACTTCCATAGCCAAAAATCTCAGTAGTGCTCCTATAATGAACCCAGTGAATGGTGAACATACTATACTCAGGCCTATCTATACTCATGATCTTTCATCACTTTCCAAACACACTTTGTATGTTGTCATAGTCAGGATGAACTCCAGAGAAAGCATAATTAAAGACAGAGAAACAGGTATCTCAGTGCCACAGAGCACATTCCTCATAGCGACATCCATGGAATGTCCTCATTTAATCCCACTTTATCCGAGTTCAGTTTATATACCCATTTCTGCTCAAGCCTGAACAGAAACTTCTTCACATCTGGTACATAAGGTGTAATCATTGGCTGCTCGATCACAGTCCATTTCAGATCGGTAGGGCCATGACCTACTTCTAAAAAGTGATTTGTCATCTTGGTTGCTTGTCGCTGGCACCTGATTGAGCTTTTATGCTCCGAGATTCGAACCTTTATTTTCCTTGTGGTCATCCCTACGTACCTCATACTACAGGGACACGTAATAAGGTACACTAGATTGGCACTATTACAGTTCGTGAACCGTCGCTGTAACCACGGACGGTCAGTGCCTATATCAATGCTCGTTGTCTTCGAGGTTTGGGGACAGGCAGCACAATTACCACAAGGATGGTGACCCCTAACTGCTGGCATGTCCCATAGGGTTCCCACCGCTCGTGGCATAGTCATTTTACGTCTTGTATGGACCAATTGGTCCTTCAGGTTTTGACCCCTTTTCCAAGCAAACAGAGGTGGAGGGAGTCTGTCCGTCCCTGTGTTAAGGATTGCCCAATGCTTTCTCACAATTTGCTGAACTCTATTAGATTGTGGGGAAAATGTATTAACACAAGTTATCCGTTCCTGTTTCTCCTTAGGAGGACATTTTTCTAGCAAGCTCTCTCGATTATTGTTGGAGGCTCTCTTTTTTGACCTGCAAATCAAATTTTTGGGATAGTTCTTATCAACCAGATTTGCCTCTAGACTCTTGGCATGTTTCTCAAATGAAGATTTGGTTGAACAGTTGCGTTGTATCCTAAAAAATTACCCACACAGCATATTGTCCCATAGGACTTTTGGATGGCACTTTGATAACTCAATAAAGAGTTTCTAGCCATTGGCTGACGATATAACTCTGACTGTAGGCCAGAGTTAGTAGGTGTAATGAGTAAGTCTAGAAAAGCTAGCTTATGCCTACTACATTCCACAGTGAATCGTAAAAAACGATTCCTCCTATTCAGCCAAAGATGGAAACTTTGAGAGTCCTTTTCTGTACCACGCCACACCACCAGAACATCGTCTATGTAACGTCTCCATACCCGCAGATTACTGCGGTAGGGATTAGTTTCATTGAGGACATACTCTTGTTCAAATTTATGTACATACAGGTTAGCGAGACTTGGGTCAAAAACGCTGCCCATACTGGTCCCGCTAACCTGCAGAAAAAAGGAATCCTCAGACTGAAAAAAAAATTCAGTCATTGCTATTGTTGCCAACGTCATATTCAGATTAACTGGTGTAATGGAATCAAGCTCCCTTGTGGATAGAAGACTCTCTACTACTTCCAAAGTCTCTGTCTGTGGTATGGAAGTATAAAGGGATTCCACGTCAAACGAGACGAGTAAATCCAGATCCCTATTAAACTCAATCTCTGGTAGGATTCTTAGGACATCTTTAGTATCTTTTAAGAAAGTAGGCATCTCCC
Organism: Lissotriton helveticus; assembly: GCF_964261635.1. Lineage (NCBI taxonomy): Eukaryota > Metazoa > Chordata > Amphibia > Caudata > Salamandridae > Lissotriton > Lissotriton helveticus. The sequence goes on along the minus strand of NC_136063.1, from coordinate 360,005,269 downwards.
TCACAATGGGTTTTAGGAAGAAATCAACGAAGGAAGACAACGGTTCTAATAAAGAACCTATTCCCGATATAATGGGGCGGCCTGGTGGGGGCCGTTGTGCTTTGTGTACTTTTGGTAGTACATAAAAATATGGAACCTCCGGATTCACTGCACTGACGGGAAAGGAGACACAATATCTATGTGCAGTGAATCCGGATGAGATGCGTCTCACGCGACTGATCATAGCGGAGAGAGAGCATTTATGCGCGAAGTTAGTTCTGGTCGGCACCTCCCCAAGACAGCCCAGAAGGACGTCTGGAGTACCGACCAGAAGGTAAGTGGATGCGCATGAAGATTGTTGTTACAAACTTGGGCGTGTCTGTTACAAGCTTTGACTCGGTTTTAGCGTGGTTTGACTTTGGAGTGGTTGCGCATTGGTACTAGTAAGCTCCGCCGAATTAATAGTGAGTGATGTTAGCCTTGGTAGGAGAGCGAGTCGCAGACTAAGAAGAATGACAATGAGATCGCTAAGAGAAGCGGGTGCCTTTACAACTGCGTGATACCATCATTTCTTCAGTAAGAAACATATATGATTATTGTATGAAGGGATGATACTTATACACATTATTACAAGCAAACACCAGCGCACAGTGATATAATGCCTCAAAGGAGGAGTGCTCTGTGAAGGGCAAGGCGTCTGCACATCAATAAAGCATCAGTGCAAAGTGGTATGATGCTTTAATTGAGGATTAGCCACAGGGGCCAAGTAGAATCAGAAACTGTGTAGAACATGAGACAAAATCATCAATATTTTTGCTACTTTTTGGTAGTGTTATGAAGTCAGTTTTCCTGACATGTTGGAGTAACCCTTGTTTTCAATGTTTTCTTTTATGCTCACCAGTGCGGGGCTCCATTTACCTGCGCTGTGGCCAGGTGGGGTGGAGTTTTTCTCTCCTCCGAATTAGGTAAGTGAGAGTGACCACTTTACGATTATGAGAGTGTGGGTGTCATTTAAAGACACAAGATCGTTATTTTGTAAACCAATCACTGATGCACATCACCAATGGACTGTGTAATCAAAATGACTTTTTGTTGTTTTGGTTGTCTGTCTCTTTTTATGTATCTGTTTGGATGTCTTCCCTTTCTTGTGACGACTTGGAAATCACAATCGTGAGGAGAATGAAGATCTACTAAATACCCAGGTGATAGTTTTCCTTTTTTTCACATTTTTATTGAGCAGTTGCGATCATGGTCCTGAAGAAAGCAGCAGGATACCTTTTAGGCTCCACTTTAGTCTGCAGAAACATGTTGACCGCACATAAGAATTAGTGGTTATATGTTGAAGCCACTACTATCGCACGCATTTTATTGATTTGGGAGTACTAAGGTGTATAATAAAGTTTCTTATCCTTTCTACTACCCAATTGTATCTGCTCACATCACAGTTCACTTTTCTCACTCTTCACTTGCACTGCTCTACAGTTGTCTGTTCACACCCTAGTACATGATAACACCTACTGAGTCCCACTGTTCAGACAAAGGTATTAGCTATTGCTGTCTACAGTGGTCATTTAAATCTTACCTTCCCGGTGTGAAGGAACCCAGATGATGAACAGGGCGGCAAGGATCGACAACTGATGGGTATTTTTCTACACAGGAAAGATACTTACACTTAGATAGCGTCTTTACACGTAGTTTGAGTTTAGGTTCACTATCCTCGGTTGGGTGTCACATTTTTCAGATGCATAATTTGAGTTAGCTAGCTAATGACCCACTGCTACTCTATGTTGGTATATTCATTGTTTAGGGGCTGTAGCGGTGAGAGGTCTTTAAATATCCCCTTGGGCCCTCATCTCCCTTTTTGTGTTTATAAACTTACTCAAAATGCCATTTTCAGAGTTACAATTTTAAATCCGGCTTCATCATAAATTGTGATTTCAAACTGTGAGTCCAGAGACAAAAACCCAAACTCCAAATTTCTATCTGCTCCCAACTGAAAATTACAGTTAAAAGGCGTTAAAGGGAATCCCAATGTTAACCTATGACCGAGATAGGCTTTTCCGTAGCGAAAAACTAATTTAAGAGTATTTCACTACCAGGACATGCAAAACTTAAAAGTACATGTCCTACTTTTTAACTCCACTGCACCCTACCCATGGGGCTACCTAGGGTCTAACTTAGGTGTGACTTACATGTATAAAAAAAGGAAGGTTTAGGCCTGGCGAGACATATATTTGGCTAGGTTAAAATAGTAGTTAAAAACAGCACACACACAGCCTGCAAATGCTGGCCTAGGACATGTTTTTAAATGCTACTTAAGTGGGAGGCACAATTAGTGCTGTAGGCCCACTTGTAGCATTTAAGTTACAGGCCCTGGGCATCGGTTGTACCACTTTACTAGGTACTGGCGAGTAGGTTGACTTCACAGGTCAAAATGGTAGTTTAAAATTACACACACAGGCTCTGCAATGGCAGGCCTGAGCCATGTTTAAAGGACTAAGGACTGGGTGGCACAATCTGTGTTACAGGCCCACTAGTAGCATTTAATTTACAGGCCCGGGACACATAAAGTGCACTTTACTAGGGACATACAAGTAAATTACATATGCCAATTGTAGATAATCCAATGTTACCATGTTTAGAGTACAGAGCATATGCACTAGAGCAATGGTTAGCAGTGGTAAAGTGCCCAGAATCCTGAAGTCATCAAAAATGATGTCAGCAAAACAGGATGTCAGAAGGCAAAAAGTCAGGGGAAATCACGCCAAGGATGCCTTGTCTATCACTCACCGACAGACAAAAAGACAGAGAAAAGTGCATCAATCCATCCACCCTAAATCTAGCAGGTGGTGTAAGTCCCTTCCCCTGACTCCATCTGGCTGTCAGAGTTAGTTCCTTTGGTGGAAAACTAGTGGTGGTCCATCAATTTGCCAGGCACAGTACTCTGATGAGTTTGTAACAGAATACCCTGTATGCCAAAGTCTAAATCAGCCCCTCGGTCATTTTTGCGGCCTTTGTATTGAAAAATACACACTTCGCGCACATTGAGTAATTTATAAAATTGCTAATAGCTGGAGGGTCTGAAATATGGCCAAATTATTACTATATTTGCCCTCTTGACCTTTTTAATGTTTAGAAGGCAATGCTACTGTTTTCTCTAGATTGTGCCACTGCAAAGTTGATACTTTAGCTTAGCTATCACCTACAGTATGAATACAGTAAAGCATTACAGATTTACAGTAAAGCACTACAAACTCACGCTACATTAAAAACGAAATGGTGATATTTCTTTTTGGATGCATAATTAAATGATATTGCCTGTGCAGGTTATTAAAGGTCCCATCTGTGAAAGGCTACTTGTGCGCAGGTACCAAGCTAACCTAGTGGTCTTAAGGGGGAGACATGGTCAAGTGAAATATCTCCTTTCTAACATCAAAACACAAGGGGGCATTTTATCAAGAAACGGAGTTAAAATTATCGCCGTTTCAGAGGCAGGAAACTGCCGCTAAAGCAGCGATAATGGGCTTGATAATATGCCCTTGTGAATTCCCATAGAAGCCCATGTTCTGGTGTGAACTAGGGGTTCTATTGGATTTCTCAAGGGCATATTCTCAAGCCGATTTTCACCGCTTTAGCGGCAGTTTCCTGGCGCTAAAGCGGCGATAATTTTAACGCCGTTCTTTATAATATGTCCAAAGATTCATAAACCTGAGCTTTCCCTGTTCTTTAAAATCACCTGAAAATCCTTTCACCTGGACGAAAGGCCCTCACTCACCATAGAGGTGGCATGCTTCATCACTGAGCCCCTCCTGGTACCAATCATTTTGATCTAGATACAAGCTACAACCTAAAATGGGGATCTCTGGGGACTTTGTTTTTTGGGGATGCCAGGGATGTAATAACTGTAAGATTTGAAGATGAAGCTTCATAGGTGGTGTGTGTGGTGAAGAGGTGTATTGAAATGGTGAGAAAGCAGATATTAAATGTACCTTATCAGTTGAGCATGAGCATAACTTTATTCGGGTCCCTGGTAGGTAGGATTAAAAGAATGGGGATTGGTTTGACCCATCATTTCTGGTCAAAACGAATGTATCCTATCTAACCAATGAAGAGGTGCGTGGACATTCGTCAGGACCGTGGTAACCCTTCTCCACCCGAGAACATGAAGAGATAAAAAAGAAAAAAATGGTAATTACAACCCGCCAGCTGATATCTGACTGTGGTCTTGCTCCGTGAGTCTGGAGTTGAACTGGATTATCTGTAATATAGAAAACAGTTAAAACCTGCTGACAATACTGACAGACAGCAAACAAAGGAGTATGAGATTCATACAATTTTCATTCATGTGAGAAAGTGATAAACATGTAGGCACAGCAAACTTCACTGTAAACTTAAATTGTGTTAATCGTAGCCTAAGGCAGAAGAATCGCCTCAACTCGGAGCTCAGGGGTAGGACCCGGGCTCCTGGAACAAATGTACACATATAATACAGTCAATTGTTGGAATACAAAAACAAATGCAGCTAAACAGAATCACCTTATTGGTGTAAAAGAGCACAACTGCAATGGAAGATATCGTTCCTGATCAATTGTCTTTTCACTAAGTTGTCCTGCAAGGAGATCTCATTTGAAAAGGTCCACCATTCTATTGTATAGCATCCTATTTCCTATTATTTCATTTATTTTGATAGATACTTTGACTGACTTCAATGTATAAAACACAAGTTACATGTGGTAGCAGTTGGTTGGCCCTTTATCTGTATTGTTTATTCTTAAAATTCTACAATTTATAGACAACACATATCATTCATGAAAGTGGTAATAAATATTTTGTCTGATTCTAAGAATTTATATTCAGAGTAGCAAACAGAGGAGGCTTTGTCATGAGCATATATCTAGATTTCGCGATAAGAAGATGGGTGCTCCCAGGGGGTGAATACCCAACAAGTTATCACAAGTCATAATAATTAGGGACATTCACAATCATTCCCAGAGCTGTGTAGTACTCTATGAGCACACACAACTTTAGTCCTGCAAATGGTTGGAGTGATTGAACAAAAAGGGTGCAAAAGTACCACAATTACTCCCATAATTGAAGAGGTTGTGAAGTTAGTAATTTCTCAACATGGGAAAACACATCACCCTTTAGGTATAAAAGTTACATTGGAAAATTCAAATTTTTGTGATTTTGCTTATATCTTTTACTCTCAGGAAAATCCGCAGGTTTAAGCATATGGGAGACTAAGTAGGGGGAAAAATGGAAATCATAGTTGGAAATCTACGCATGTGTGAATCAAGCCCTGAAATAATGGCTGCTATAAATCAGATGCCCTGCAGTGGCATTTATAGCACTTTCTTACTCATAGGGTTGTGTGTGCATTTTACTCTCCTAGTCCATGGGTTTAAGGCAATCTTCTAGTAAGCCTTCCTTTTAGTTAATTTTGATTTCCACTGGTGAGATTCATTTCGTTGGTTGCTATCACATTTGATGGGTCTCCAAGACTCCTATGTTGTTCTGAAGCTTTTTATATGTGTTAGATATTTATTGAGGTTGACAGAGCTCAAACTTAGTTGAGAGCAAAAGAGAGAAGTGCATTATTACCTATTTGAAATGAACAGTTGCATTTCACTCATTTAGACACAGGGACATGAAGTGATTAGCCCAGAATCACATAATTTCCAGTCAAATGCAACGCAAGGCTTGAGCTTGAATCTAGGATCCCTGGTTCAAAGACATGCACATAAGCACCAGGCCACATCTCCTTCAATTCTTTTCTTTTCTCTAGGCGCCAAAGGTTACTTTGTTCTCCTTTTAATGTGGTAGAGATCTTCTAGTTCAAGTTACTATATTCAGAAAGGCAGTCTTTGACATGCAGCAATATCTGGCCCGGTTTCTCTTAGGACTTACGAGACAGGTTTATGCTTAGTTGTTAAATGAAACCACATCTTATGTGTAGTATCTTACTGAAAAAAAGTTGGATCGGAAATGACTCAGTAATTTGCCAGTAAAGTAACATTTTGGAGTCCCATCACATTTCTTACATTCTCAGTTGGACGTTGATAACGTTTTGGGGTACTGGATTTGTATACTGCTTTGAAGTTTCGAAACACAGTGGGCCCTACATAAAGTACTACTTACAGTGTTTCTAGGAAGGAACAGCTTTGAAATAGAGACATAAACATGTCAATACAAACTAGTGTCCATGGGAAAGTAGATTATTATCTGGCTCCAACATGTGGAATCTCCTCTCAAACGAAAGATTAGCAAAGGAGAACTGGATCTCTAAAGTTTACCATTATGTAATTTGGTTGGTTTCACTTTTAATCTCCAAGGCCCTCCATTAGAGATATCACTGGCTAGTTAATACATAGGACAATTTTGCTAATTGGGTGTTGGGTCTAAACAACCACTAATTATGGCATCCCAAACATTTGGAGAGAAACCGGTAATAATGTACAAGAACAGTATTTCTGCATGATTTTCCGCACATATTCATAAGTTAACACCCCGTTGTTGATGGTGCTACTGGGCAAGGATTTCCTGTGCACAAAGGTAGCATTGCCTTCTTTTTTTAATATGGTAATACACTTTATACTAAATGCAAACTTGGTCAATGCAGATAAACCAGTTTCCACCCAGTTTGATTTATTTACTCCTTTCGACTTGAAGAGGCTATGTATGTTGCGCAGTTCACAATTTCAACAGGAAACAATTATTCACAGCAGATTATCGCGCTCTCCTTTTCCCTGTATCAAAGGATGTATCTATTTCTTTTCTATCTGCAAGTTCAAAGCTTTACATACAATTCTGAAGTTCCTTAAATGAAATGCCAAAATGGATGTAAATCAACTGGAGTAGAACATGAGTGTTGCTGGCTCGAAGGTTACAAACAGAGGATTCACAGTATTTCCAAAAACAGCCCCCAAAAGCTGCCTTTTCACATTTACAGTACTTTCGATGGAGATATCGTTTACTTCTCTTACAAGTGTGAATAAATACAATATTTTATATCCCAATGTTAAAACAAATATGTGAAGTACGTATTGCCTTGTGAGCAGTATACAACATGAATGCTCCTATTCCCATACTGACCAAAACAATACCAGAAGCCGGCCGTTTTACTCTGACATATGCTGTATTTTAAAAACGGCATCTGAGGTTTTCAAACTTTTATCATTTCACATATTTATGTATCAAAGTCAGTGTTTTAAATTGTGAGATTCTTTTATCTCGGCCTTTCTCCAGGGCCGAGTCGCTCCCCTGCCGAACAGTACCACCAGTGCGCGTTCGCCCCTGCCGCTGCCGCCCCTGAACACAGGCTTGATTCTCTTGTACCCTGTTCTCTCATTGCTGTGCTGCCTGTACTTCGTTTTTGTATTTTGCCCCATTCTTGCCTGTCTGTTTATTTTTGCATTTCTGGGACCGTTTTCCCTCCGTTTCAACTCCCTGCGAGGCCCCCCTCCCCCCTTGACAGCCAGGTTTTCCCGCTGCTGTCCCCGAGGCCACGCCCCCTCGCTGCCCCACTCCCGCCTTCCCGCTGACCCTCCCACCCTCCACGCCTCTTATGGTGACCACTGCCCGGTCGCGCAACGGGCGCGCCGATTGCGTACCGAAGGCGCGCCAAAGGCAATCCTGTCTGTGCCTGTCCGTGTCTGGACCGTGCCCAGCACAGGAACCCCTGGACCCCGCGTACTCCACGACGCCAGACCCCGATACGACGCCAATATCCTCCACGCTCTCAACACCGGCCAAAACCACGCTTCCAGGCTGCCCCGAAACGCACCCACGGTCCCTTCTCCTGCCACACCTGCAACTTCACTTGCGACAGATCCACCAAGCCTCCATGCAAACACGGCGTCGAGCTCTGGGACCTGCTCGACACCTCCGCCCCTGACGTGGCCTTCCTGACCTAGACCTGGTGGAACGACTCCTCGGCACCGGACATCGCCATAGCCATCCCAGACGGCTACAAGATCTCCTGCAGAGACCACACCAACGGAATCGGAGGAGGAATAGCCATCGTCCACAAGTCCACCCTCCAAGACCACACCCTCTCAGACAACTCCCTCAACTCCGCCGAACTCCTCCACTTTCAGATCCACACCGACCTCAACACCACCCTCAGAGGAACTCTTGTCTACAGACCTCCCGGACCCCGGGCCATGTTCGCCGACCTCGCCAGCACCCACGCACTCGCCTCCGCAGACTACATCCTCCTCGGGGACCTGAACTTCCACCTCCAGAACAACAACGATGCCAACTCCGACACCCTGATCGGCAACCTCGTCAACCTCGGCCTCCGACAACTCATCACCGAACCCACCCACGTCGCCGGCCAAACGCTTGACCCTGTCTTCTCCACGACCACCCACGTCACCTTCAACAACACCACCGAACTCCACTAGACCGACCACCGCTGCATCCACTTCACCTTCAAGAAACCAACCCTGCACCACCGCACCCTACAACTCCCCCGTCGCTGCTGGGGCAAAATCACCGAGGACCAACTGGCCTCCACCCTCGCCCAGAACCCACCCACCGACCCCACCGACCCAGACACCGCCGCCCGCAACCTCAGACAATGGATCGAAGACTGCGCCAACACTCTCGCCCCGCTAAAGAAACCTTCCATCAACCACCCCAGCAGGAAAGCCGCCTGGTTCACTGAGGAACTTCAGACCTCTAAAATCACATGCCGGAAGCTGGAGAAGAAATGGACCCACGACCGCACACCAGACAGCCACGCAGCACACAAGGACACCATCCGCAGACATCACCAGCTCATCAGAACAGCCAAGAGATCCTTCTTCAAAATCCGCCTAGATAACAACGCTCACAACAGCAAAGAGCTTTTTAACACTGTGAAGGAACTTTCCAACCCAATCGCCAACACCAACAACCTCCCGCCCTCGCAAGATCTGTGCAACGCACTGGCCACCTTCTTCCATCGCAAGATCGCCGACATCCACGACAGTTCCAACACCCCGTCCGCCCCAACTGCGACAGACCCCACCCCGAACACCACCTGCACCAACCAGCTGACCTCCTGGTTCCACACCAATGACGACGAGACACGCAAGGTCATGAACTCCATCCACTCAGGATCTCCGTCAGACCCCTGCCCTCACCATGTCTTCAACAAAGCAGACACAACCATCGCGCCCCAGCTAAGGAAGATCATCAACACCTTCTTCAACACAGCAACGTTCCCGGAAAGCTGGAAGCACGCCAAAATCAAAGCCCTCCTCAAGAAGCCAAAGGAGGACCCCAAGGACCTCAAGAACTTCCGGCCCATCTCACTGCTCCCCTTCCCGGCGCAGGTCATCGAGAAAATCGTCAACATTAGGCTGACCCGCCACCTCGAGGACAACAACATCCTGGACCCATCCCAATCCGGATTCAGGCAAAACCACAGCACCGAGACAGCCCTCATCGCTGCCATATTTATTATTTATTATTTATTTATTTAATGGTTTTATAAAGCGCGTAGTAACTCGATGAGCATCCCAGCGCTGACCTATTTCTCCAGGGGGGTTTTAGCCGTCTAGACGAAATTATGTTTGCGGGAAAAGGAGAGTTTTTAAGGATTTCCTGAACTGGAGGTAATTTGATTCTTTCCTCAGACTTCGTGGTAGGCAGTTCCAATGTTTGGCCGTGTGGACCGAGAAACGACGGCCACCGGTTTTGGCTTTTTTGACTTTGGGGACTGAGATAAGGTTTTCTCCATTGGACCGGAGATCTCTTTCCACTTTATAGGGGATTAAGAGTTCCTTGAGAAGGGGGGGGGCATTATTGTTGAGGGTTTTATGGGCCAAGCAGAGGGCCTTGAAGACGACTCTTTCTCTGATTGGAAGCCAATGCAGAGATTTGAGAGCTGGCTTGGCAGAGGATCTTGCAGGTGTGCCCGTGAGTAGGCGGGCGGCGGCGTTTTGGACTTTCTGTAACGTGTTAAGGGTGGCTTCAGGAGCTCCCAGGTAGATGGCGTTACAGTAGTCCAATCTCGCTAGAATTAGGCCCTGAATAAGGAGCTTCCTTGCGTTTGCGGGGAGCAGAGGGAAGATCTTCCTGCAGGCTCTGAGGAGACCGAAGCAAGTTCCTGCTGTTTTTTTTGCCTGAGTTTTAAAGCTCATGTCCTTCTCAATCCATACACCTAGGCTTTTGACCACGTCCTTAGGTGCGGGGGGGTCGCCCAAACTGCTGGGCCAAAGATGAGGTGGTAGGGAAGGCCCTGTGTGACCTAGCAAGAGTATCTCGGTCTTTGACCCGTTCAGCTTTAACGATGAAAGATTCATCCATCGGAGGACTTCAGCGAGGCAGCTGTGAAGATCAGAGGGGGCGTGATGGGGATGGGAGAGGGTGACAACCAACTGGGTGTCGTCGGCGTAGTTGATTAAAGACACGCCGAATGAGCTGACCCTCTTCTCCAGTGGAGCCATGTATACGTTAAATAACGTAGGGCTCAAGGACGAGCCCTGCGGTACTCCAAATCGGAGGGGGATGATAGGTGAGTGGCTGTCGTTCTCCCAAACCTGGAAGGAACGTCCTGATAAGAAGGATTTTAACCACTTCAGAGCCATACCCTTTACTCCAATTTCTCCCAGTCGTTGGACTAGGGTAGAGTGGTCTACAGTGTCGAAGGCCGCACTTAGGTCCAGGAGGATCACTGCCACTGATCCTCCCGTGTCCAGAATGCTTCTGGCCTTCTCCACTGCTGCCAGGAGGGCGATGTCAGTGCCCTGGCCTGGACGAAACCCTGTCTGGGAGATCCCCAATAGGTTACTGTTCTCCAGGAAGAGTGACAGTTGTTTGTTCACCAACTTCTCTGCGATCTTGCTGTTTCCTGGGAGAAGGGAGATGGGCCTGTAGTTGGAGAAGTCCTGCGGGTCTAGGGAGGGTTTTTTTAGGAGGCCTTTAACAGCTGCCGCTTTCCAGCTGGGGGGAACTGTACCCTCCGAGAGGGAGGAGTTAATTAGAGCCGTAAGGGGGGGGATGATGGTGCTAGACACTTTTTTCAGGAAACGGAGGGGTGCGGGGTCGAGGGGGGAGCCACTTTTAATTGAGGCAAGCGTTGCTCCTACCTCCTCCATTGTCACTGGGCCGAAGGCGTTCAGAGAGGGATGGGGTTAACTGCCGGAAGAGGGGGATTGGTGATAGTGATGGTGAGATTCCGATCCGTGTGGGCCGGTTCAGGGGGGGGTATAGCCAGAAGAATTTTATGAATCTTCTCGTCAAAGAAAGTGGCTAGGTTAGTGCATTTACTTTCTGCCTCCTTGGGATCGAGAGGTTTGAGTGGGGGGTCGGGGGCGTGGAGGAGTTCTTTGAGAACGGAGTAAGTTTCGTGAGCCGAGCAGGCAGCGTTTTTAATTCTGCTCTCGTAGAAGCGGATTTTGATGTTGCGTAGCTCCCTTTTGTAGGATTTTATGGAGGTGCGGAATGTTTCTTTTTTTTCCTCTGTTTTTTCCTTCCTCCAGAGGCGTTCATTCCTTTTACACATTTTGCGCAAAAGGTTGAGTTCAGGGGTATACCAGGGTGAGGGGTTAACTCTCTTGGTATGTTTCAGCAAGTGGGTTTTGGGCAGGATGGCGTCAAGCGATTGGGTGACCCAGGTGTTAAATTCCATGTCCCCAGCTATGGGGTCTAAAGAAGGGGAGGGAACGTGTTCCCTTAGTTTGGCTACCCATACGTCTGGTTCCAGTTTCTGCCATCGTCTGGTATGAGTTCTGATTTTGGGGGGTTGCGGGGGCGGAGTGTCGATGTCCCACACGAGGGGGACCAAAAAGTGGTCAGTCCAGGGGAGGGGGATGTGGTCAAGGGTTTTTAGGTCAGCAATATTTGAAAAAATAGGGTCAAGCAATTGCCCTTTTTCATGGGTGGCCTGTGGGTTTTTTAGGTCAAGGCCGATGGAGGTGATGTCCTGAAGTAATTCACTGGCCTGCTTGTCACCTGGGTCCAGGAAGTGTACATTGAGGTCTCCCAGTAGTATATAGTAGACGACATCAGGTGTCAGCTAAACTTCAGCCCTCATTCTCCTGGACCTGTCAGCCGCATTCGACACGGTCTGCCACCGCACACTAAGAACATGCCTCCAAGAAGCCGGAATCCAAAAGAAAGCCCTGGACTGGACCACGTCCTTCCTCTCCGGCAGAACCCATAGAGCCCGCCTCCCACCCTTCCGATCCGAAGCCACAGACCTCATCTGCGGCATACCCCAGCGCTCATCCCTGAGCCCGACCCTGTTCAATGTCTACATGGCCCCCCTCGCACAACCAGAACATCATGGAGAAGTGTGGCTCACTGGTTAGAAGCAGCAGTCCCTGATGCAGAGGTCTGGCCCGGGACCAGGGTTCAATTCCCGACGCGGTAGGGTCTTGGGCTCAATGTCCGCGGACTCGATAATTCTCGCCTCGGCGCCTACTCTAATCATGGGTCCCACTCTGCAACTCTGGGCATTAACTTGCTTAATCTCCACAATGGCCCCAATAGCGCTGGGATGCCTGGCTTCACCTTGGGGGTGCCCAGTAGCGAGCATCTCACAGGGAATGCCAGGAAGGGTTCCACAGCGGTTAACAGCACCAAGATGCCCCAAGATGGGGCGGCAGTGCGCTTTACAAGTATACCTACATCTCCTACACCGACAACACCAGATCATCCTCTCCCTCACCAAGGACCCTCACACCGTCAAAACCAACCTCCACGAGGTAATGAAGGCCGTCGTCGAGTGGATGAGAAGTAGCCGCCTGAAACTGAACTGGGACAAGACAGAAGTCCTCATCCTCGGCCCGACCCCCTTCTGCCTGGGACGACACCTGGCGGCCGACCACACTAGGAACAGCGCAGACTCCCTCAGTTCACGGACGCAACCTAGGATTCATCCTTGACTCCTCCCTCTCCATGCCGAAGCAGGTCAACGCCGTTTCCTCCTCCTGCTACAACACCCTCCGCATGCTTCGCAGGATCTACACTGGGAAGGTATTTCTTATGGTAGAGCCAACTTAAGTTAGGCTGTCAGAAAAACATTTTTCCCTCACCTCTATAAGAACAAGGAACTGTGAGGTAGGTAGAGGGGACATCTACCAATGTTTGTAGTTGCCTGGACAGGTCCTCAGATACCTTTAATGCTCTGTCCCATAAACATCAGGGATCTTTCTACTAAATGTGGAGTAGAATTATTTAGACAGTTATCCAACAAGATGTTTTAGAAATATTGCAAATGCATATTTGGTCACCTCACAAAAGTTTCACATTTTTATCAGATGACATACCACCCTGCGTCTAGCACCAGCATTAGAAAAGCCCCAGGTCCTGGCTTTAAAGTGCTCATGCATGTAAAAACAGGCACGCATAAATTGGTACAGACTGTGTTGTGTAACTGTGTAACCTGCTGCATGGCAGCACAAGCTTGGAGAATGAATAGCAGGAGAAAAATATAGGAGGCACAGAAAGAGACCCGTGGTAAAGAGAAGTGGACCATATAGTCTGTACCCATCTGGGAGTGCTTCTGTTTACATACATTAACACATTAAATTCAGATGTACTTCCTTTGCCAGTGCTTGTTTCTTTCTCTCCTCAGATGCCCGGAGTACAAAATTTACACCCGCATATGGGTCCTGTGCTCACTGTGTTTAAGGCAAAATGAAAAATTGATGGCCAGAATGCAGAACAATGTCATACATCCATAATTTTTTTGCTCACCATGCCGTTCCAGTTTGGACCCAGCCATATGGAAATCAGTCTTGACCCTGTCCCTGGACTGGAAACAAGCATCCTAGGACCGGTTTCCGGCTTTCAGCCCCCATCAGCAAGGATAGCTTGACTCCAGTGGCATAGAGAGCATGGGTGCCACGTATGGGCATACCCGTCCCACTTGGGGTGACAAATGCAAAAAGAACAATTGATGGACAGAATGCAGAACAATGTCATACATTCACCCCAGTACAAAGATCTGGGCCTAAATCCATAGTTTTTTTGCTCACCATGCCATTCCAGTTTGGACCCATCCAAATGCAAATCAGTCTTGACCCTGTACCCAATGGGAAAAGTCCAGCCCGAACTGCCAGGCCAGGTCCTCCCTGGACTGGAAACATGCATTCTAAGACCGGTTTCGGGCTTTCAGCTCTCATCTACCAGGATAGCTTGACTCCAGTGGCATGGAGAGCACAGGACACACATCACTGTGCCACTGGAATCAAGCTATCCTGGCTGAAGAGGGGTGAGACCCCGAAACCGGTCCTAGGATGCTTGTTTCCGGTCCAGGGAGGGACTGGCTTGGCAGTTCGGGCTGGACTATTCCCATGAGGCACAGGGTCAAGACTGATTTGCATATTGCCAGGTCTAAACTCGGGCGGCATGGTGAGCAAAAGAATGATGGATTTAACCCAGATCTCTTGACTGGGGGTGAATGTTTTGATTTGTTTTGCATTCCGTCCATCAATTGTGTGTCTTTTGCTTTCTTGCCCGATGTGTTTAAGAACTCAGGCTGTACCTCAATGATGAGTATCAAGAGACCAAAAACTTTCTGAAATCGCTTGTGTTACTTGTTGGATTTGCCTTCCTAATGAAAAAGGACCACAGCCGATTTGCATACGGATGGTCCCTGCTTGTAGTGGCACCATGACCAGGTGTGGAATGCAGCCGGCGCAGAGTAATAATTTTCCTCATTGGTTACATCTCTGCTTATTGTTGTTGACTCTGCCTTGCTGGCAATTGTTGCAACTGTGCCATCCGTTGTGACAGCTGCATTCACAGCAATTGCTGCTGTGAACTTTGCTGTGGTGTTAGCTGTTGTCACTGCTGTAGTTGCTGCTTCTGTTCAGTCGTTATTTTTACCATTAACCCTGATGTGATTACAGCTGTGCAAGTTGCTGCAGCCCCTGCCATGTTGTCAGTTATTGGTGCTATTGCCCCTGCCATTGTGGCAGCTGTGCTTCCTGCAGTGATCACTGCAGTGATTGCTGCTGTACTACATGTTGTGCTGATAACTGTTGTGCCATTTTGACAGCTCTGGCCACTCTTGCAAAACTTGATATGGTCACTGCTGTTGAGGCAGCTGTAGTTGCAGCTGTCGTAAAAGCTTTTTTTGCTGCTGTGGTCCCTGCCATTGGGATACATGTGGCTGTTACTGTAATCCGAACTGTGATTAAAACTCCATTGCTCCTGTGGTATCTGTTGTTTAGGTTGTTGTCCCTGCTGGGGTGGCAGTTCTGGTCTTACTTTAGATAGAACTGTAGTGGAGGAAGCTGTGGTTACTACTGTGTTCCCTTATATGTCTATTCCAGTGATGGAAGCTATTGTCACTGCTAGGTCCTTTCTGAACTAGCAATTACTATTCTTAATGTTATGCATGTGGTACTGTTACTGTGGCAGTGGGTGTAGTCAGAGCTTTCAGGCCTAGTCACAGCTTTCGTACCAAGTGAAGCGTCTACTCTTGTTGGTGTTTTGACCCCCAAGTGTGACTAAAGCAATTGTTACTGCTAATTTCGTTGTTATGATGGTACCTGTGGTTCATGCTGTCTCTTTTTTGGCTATAGCCCTGGGAACTGCCTGGATCCTGTCAGGACCATTCCTAAGTTACCACAAATTAATGTCAAAATGATTCATGTAATTACTTGATAAGTTGGATGTGTAAAAAGGATAGAGTCACCACCAATAATTGGACATTGAAGTGGAGTTCAAGGAACTCCAAGATGCCTGCCAACAAGGATCAAGGATTCCCTGTGACGCTAAGAATAGAATCTCCTGTGCGCGATGATTCTAAACTGCGTACTCCACGGAAGTTTTTCTGAGAGTATGTAGGATTTCCAAGTGTTCCGTCATGTTATTTAGATTAAGGTAGTGGTGTCGTATTTGTCATCTAGTCTCTTCATGTTCAGTCAGGCTGAGCAGTATTTAGTGTACCTATTCTGAGTCTCCTCAGTATTCTCAAACTACGCTGTCCTCCAATTCTGACGAAGATCGTTCACCCAAAAATTAATGTCTACTATTCACCTGACGTGGAGAATAGCATTCAAGTATTGTGCCTGCTTGAAGAAGTGAGCAGTGTTCTTTGCGTCCGCTTCAAGAAGCAGGCTGCTTTCTTTTTGCAACACTCGGAAAAGTGAGCAGTGTTTCCAACTTCAACTCGAGGAAAGGAGCTGAGTTTATTTGTCTTTCTGAACGGGAATCCAAATTACTACCAAACACCATTCCTGGAGCTCTTCAACTGAAGAACTCTTTGAGGAAGTTCTCTGAAGATATAGTAAGTAAGTAAGTAACTAAAGAAACAAACTGTACATGCAATGATTCAGTAAGTGTTTAGAAAAGAGGTGTTAAAAAAGAGAGTTAAAATAAAATAGTTGTTAATTGTATTAATTGTAAAGAGATTCAAGAATATATGAACTTTTTGTCAAAGGAAATATTATATTCACCAGAAAATGAATCAGACAATCTCTTGAGATGAATAGCGGTTGAACCTGGAAGAAAAAGCACAAGAAGGTTAATTATAATCCTCTAGGTATATACAAGAAAAAACATATTTATTAATAAAAAGGCAACTTCATCGCAGAGGAAAGGCAAGGTCCTAATCTATTTGTGGTACATAATTAGACATTGTATTAGAATATACACATTTTTAGAACACCCAAGAATGTATTGTCATTTGTTATATTTCCTCAGTTGTTCAGAAAACTTAAAATGAGTGGATGCCGATAACAAGAGCTTCATTAGCTGGAAGATAGCTGTATTCCAATGAGGAGAGAAGACAACCCACGAAGATTAGGCAATCTCTTCTCTGTTTCCATCCCCTTTCCCCACTTGGAGCACTCCAGTCATAGTTAAATTTTGTGACAGAAGGTTTCAGCAGGATAATTGGGAAAAGTCTTCATTCTGCTCCTGTGGAAATTTGGGTAAGCTATACTTGTGACAGAGTGAAGTGAACGTGTATTATCTTGCACCAGAGCAGAATGGAAGGAGGAATAGACCTAAACAATTTGGGAGGAATCTTAGAGGTAATCCAAAAAGAGTTGGTGGCAGTGAGAGAAGAGAACAACAATTTAAAACAGGAACTGGTACGTTCAAGAAGAGAAACCTCTGGCCTAGCCAATAAGATGAGTGGGATACATTCTGGGCAGAAATGTAGGTTTCCATCTTCAGGGAATAAAGGGGCAAGTTCTTCATCAGGTTCAGAATCCCAGCTTTCCACCCACATTATCCATTCCTTATCTCCTGTAATTCCCTTGCCCTGCCCCAAGCGCTTTAATGGAGATCCCCAGAGGGCACTCGTCTAACTCAATGCTCATTGCATTTCATGTGCTGTCCTCTTAATGCACAATCTCGAGTGGCTTCTATTTTGTCATACCTCAGTGGAGACATGGCATTATGGTCTATGCCACTAGTCCCTAGAGATTACCCAGCTTTGTGTGATTTTGAGGGTTTTAAGAAAGAATTTATTAGGATTGTTGATAGAAGAAGATTGTCACAAGTCACTGACAATGAATTACTTGATTTAAGACAAGGAAACAGAGAGTTAATTGCTTACCTAGCACAATTTAATAAACTGGTGGTAGAAACTGAAAGGCCTAAAAGTAAAAGAGCAGCAGTGTTCTATAGGAGTCTCTGGTTTGAGTTGAAGAATGTACTGGCCCAGATACCAAACCGTCCAATAGAAATTTCAGAGTTAATTGATTTGGTATTGGAGATATATTTTACATCTAAATGAAAGGAGAGGAGAGGAGAGAAAAAGAAGGCATATTAATTTAGTGTGCCCAGGCTTGACTGAAGTAAAATAGAAGGTAAAAGACCTCAGATCCTCAAAATGGTTTAGAACCAATGCAAATCGAAGCTATCAAAGGACCTCTCCTCAAAGAGGAAAAAGAAAAGAGGAGGCAAAATAACCAATGTTTGTATTGTGGAGATAGTGGTCCTTTTGTCAAGGTTTTCCCAAAGAAGCCTAAACAAACTCTGAAAGAAAACGTGCAGCACCATCAGTAGGAGGAGTTGGACTGACAGATGCTATTAAGAACACAACTCCAGAAACCCATCAATTGGCGAATACGTTGCAGTCTTTTACCCCATTTGGTTCTAATAATGATGATTACGTTTGGAGAATTAGTGTTATCAAGGGTATCAGTGATGGTCGATTTGGGAGCCACTGGGAACTTTTGCGGCTTGAAGTTTGCCCAAAAGGTGGGTTTAGGCCGTTCGAAAGGAAAGGAGTGAAGCAGTTCGAGCAGTTGAATGGACAAATTTGTCTTGGGGATCGATAGTCTGTTACACTGAGCCAGTTCAATTAACCTTTCAGGAAGGGCATAAAAGAAAAACTGCAATTTAATCTCACTGATACCCCACAATTTCAGCTAATATTAGTTCTGCCCTGGTAGACTGATCATAATCTTGTGATTTACTGGGGGGGGGGCACAACTGTAACTACGGACTCGTAATTTTGCAAGAATTATTTTTCAAGAAGAAAGAACCATGTCAAGAAAATGGTCCTGGTGCTTTGCTGTGTGAAGGAGGGGCCTCCGTTTGTGTAATTCACACTGGGAAGATTACTCCAGAATACCGGGATTTTTCTGATGTGTTTAATGAGATGGAAGCTGGAAAGTTACCACCACATAGAAGTTATGACTGTAAACCGGGCTCCAATTTACCTTGCAGTAGAGTTTATGCGTTAACTGTGAAAGAGAATGAGCACTTGAATGAATATTTACAGAAGTTCTGAGATAATGGATTTATTCAACCCTCTCAATCACCTGTTTACTCTCCACTTTCTTTTGTTCCCGAGAAGGGGGGAGAATTGAGAGCATGCACAGATTATAGAGCGCTAAACAAGATTACAGTAAAGAATCGTTATCCACTTCCTCTGATCTCTGTGTTGCTGAATCAGGTAAAAGGTGCTCAAGTGTAAGCAAAACTAGACTTGAGAGGCACTTACCACCTAATCAGGATAAAAGAAGATGATGAATGGAAAACGACCTTCATAATAAAATATGGCTTGTATGAGTATCAAGTTATGGCTTAAAGATTATGTAATGCGCCGGCAGCCTTTCAGCATTTTAGCAACAATATATTGAAGGAATTTATTGATAGGTTCGTACTAGTCTACATAGTGGACATTTTAATCTATTTAGGGTCGAATGAAGAACATGCAAAGCAAATGAGAGAAGTGCTGCAAAGATTAAGAAAACATTACTTATTCATGAAGTTGGAGAAATGTGCATTCAACATTAAGAA
Organism: Lissotriton helveticus; assembly: GCF_964261635.1. Classification (NCBI taxonomy): domain Eukaryota; kingdom Metazoa; phylum Chordata; class Amphibia; order Caudata; family Salamandridae; genus Lissotriton; species Lissotriton helveticus. The sequence goes on along the minus strand of NC_136063.1, from coordinate 359,986,084 downwards.
TGTTGGTTTTTTGGGGTTTGTAGTCTCCCACCCAGTAGTAGCCATGGATGAACAAAAGACCAAGGCAGTAGTTGATTGTAAATCTTCAAAATCTGTAAAGGGAGTACAGATCTGTATAGGTTTTGCTCATTTCTATTCGAGATTTATTTAAGACTTCTCCAAGAAAATCATTCCCCTAACACGTTTACTAGAAAAATAAGTACCTTTTCAATGGTGAGAGGAAGCAGAGAAGATCTTTATGTCCTTAAAAAGGGACTTTACTTCAGCTCCAACCCTGTTACCTGCTGATCCAGTGGAACCATTCTATGTAGAAATAAATACTTCCGATTCGGCTATTGGTGGAGTATTATCTCAAAGACATAAAAGAACAGGACGATTGCACCCAGTAGTGTATTGGTCAAGAAAGCTTACTTCAGCTGAAATAAACTATACTATCACTGAAAAGGTATTACTTGCTATTAAGGAAGCCTTCAAAGAATGGGGAAATTACCTTATGGAAGCTTGACATACAGTTACTGTGTATACCTATCATCGAATGTGAAATTCTTTAAATCAGCCAAAACCATACATTAAAACAACGTCAATGGTCCTTATATTTAACTGATTATGGATTTGTCATCATGTATCTACCAGGGAATACGAATGGAAAGGCTGAAGCCTTATCATGTATGGACACAGAGACCTGAAGAAGAATTCTGGAACCCCAATAGATAATTCTAGAAGAAAAGATTATAGGACCCATCTCAAAAGAAACTTTGGAAGAACAAGTCAGCAAATCCATGAATTCAGAAGAAATGGAAGAATGAGCTAATCTGCACTCAAGAAGAGAAATCAGAAATAATTGCCATTTCAAGTGGGAGACTTGTGCCTACCAACTCAATCACTTCAAGGAAGGGCTCTGTATGAATGTCACAATAGTCCTTTAGCAGGCCATAAATGAATATTCAAGACTGAAAATCTAGTAAAGCAATGATTTTGGTGGCCACAAATGATCAAGGATATCCAAAAGTATGTAACGACTTGTGAGATTTGTGCATGGGGAAAATCGGAGAGACAGTCTCCAAAGGGGTATTTATGACCATTACTATCCCTCCCTATCCATGGCATACTCACATTCTCGAACATATTGTAGACTTACCTTTTAGTCAAGGGTGTAATACAATCCTAGTGTGTGTGAATGCCCTTACTAAAATGGCTCATTTGATTTCCTTAAAAGTAGTACCCACAGCACCCACAGCACAAGCGTTAGCCCTACATTTTGTGATTATTTCTGATCAAGGTTCTCAATTTCTGTCCCACATTTGGAAAGCTTTCACCATAGGTCCAAAGATTGAGAAATGGTTTGCCACAAGCTATCATACAGAGACTGACTGGTAAACTGAGAGAGCAAACCAGGAGTTAGAGCAATATTTAAGATTATTTCTAGAAGATCAAGAGGGAGATTGGCCCGATCATCTCTGGACAGCTGAGTTTGCACATAATAATGCAAGAAATGTTTCCACGTGCTATTCAGCATTTTATATAAATTGTGAAGGCACCCAAACTCTTTGGTAGATTTCTAAGAAATCGCAGTCCCAGCGGTGAAATATTTGGTCCAACACCTAGCATTGGCTCACAAATTAGCAACAACGAAATTATCTAAGGCCAAAGAAAAATATAGACTCTATGTAGACAAAAAAAGAAGAAAATTATGAAATCTTAAGGTCAGAGACATGGTATGGCTTGATTAAAAAAATCTTAAACTCAAGGGTAATATCTTGTCGAGAAGATCATAAACCCAGTGACCTTTCGATTGACCCTACCGCAGCTATAAAAATTCACCCAGTGTTTCAAGTTTCTCTATTGAAGAAAGTGTCTCTGGATTTAAGAAGGTCATTACCACCCAAACCGTTACAATTGGAGAATGGGCAAGAATTTGAAGCAAAATTAATTTTAGATTCAAAGGGATCAGATTCATTATTAGGGGTGGGCGGAAATTGCATAATCGCGTTTCGCAAATTTCTGTGAAACGGCAAAAAAATCTCAGCGAACACGCAGAAATTCCGGAATTGCTTGTTCGCAGTGGTTTTTTGCTGTTGGCAATCGCTGTTGCGTGCTCGGGGGGAATATCTCGCAAACACGCATTTTGAGAACGCGAACAAGCAACAAATTTTGCAAAGTCGCGGAATGCTGAATTTTGGGCAATTTTGCGTTCTCCGCGGAACGCAAAATTACCCAAATTCAGCAAATTCCGTGAGCCGAATGGAATCTACCGCCCAGGCTTATTCATTATCTGATTGATGGCATGGGCTATGGACTAGAGGAGAGGTCGTGGGAGCTACATTCTGATGGCCATGCACCTCGGTTAATTAAGGCCATTCATCAGAAATTTCCAAACAAACTTTGAGGACTCCCCTTGTGAGTGGGTACTGTCAGGACAGTACCTAAGTTACCAGAACTTAAGTTCAAAATGATTAACGTAATCAATTCTCTAGTCAGCTGCATAAAAAGGATAGAGTCACAACCAATAATTGGACATTGAAGTGGAGTCTAAGGAACTCCAAGGTTGCTGCCAACAAGGGTCAAGTAGAGCACCATTCTAGTTTTTCAGGAAGAATTCCCATGTGAAGCATAGAATAGAATCTCCTGTGCGTGATGATTCTAAACTGCGCACTTCACTGAATTTTTTCTGAAAGTAGGTAGGATTTCCAAGTGTTCCATTGTGTTGGTTAGATTAAGGTAATAGCGTCATATTTTGTTGTCTAGTTTCTGCGTGTACAGTAATGCTGAGCACTATCTAGTGTCAGGAGACTAGTGTACCTATTCTGAGTCTCGAACTACGCTGAAAAAAATTAATGTATACTAATCTCCTGACCGGGATATTAGCATTCACGTATCGAGCCTGCTCGAAGAAGTGAGCAGTGTTCTTCACGTCCGCTTGAAGAAGCAGGCAGCTTTCTACTCGCTAGGCTTGGAAAAGTGAGCAGTGTTCCCACCTTCAACTCGAGGTTGGGAGCTGAGTTTATTTGCCTTCCAGAGTCAGAACCCAAATTACTACCAAGGATCAATTCCTGCAGCTCTTCAACTAAAGAACTCTTCAAGGACGTTCTCCGAAGATATAAACTAACTAAAGAAACAAACTGTATATGCAATCATTCAGTCAGTGTTTAGAAAAAAAGGTTTTAAGAAAGAGAGTTAATATCGAAAAGTTGTTAATTGCAAAGAGATTAAAGAATATACAAACTTTTGGTCAGAAGAAATATCGTATTCACTTACCAGAAAATGAACTGAAAAGGAGACAATCTCTTGAGATGAATAGCAGTTGAGCCTCAAAGAGAAATCACCCGAAGGTTAATTTTAATCTTCTAGGTATCCAAAATAAAATAAAATACATACTCATTAATAAAGTCAACTCTACATCACAGAAGAAAGGTAAGTTCTTTATCTATTTGGGGTACGTAATTATACATGGTATTAAAATACACACATTTTTAGAACATCTTGGAATGTATTGATGTGTCATTTGTTATTTTTCCTCAGTTGTTCAGAAAACCTAACATGAGTGGATGCTGATAACAAGAACTTCCCTAACGGGAAGATAGCCGAACTCCAGTGAGGAGAGAAGACAACCCACAAAGATTAGGCAGTCTCTTATCTGTCCCCATCCCCTTTCCACCCTTGGAGCACTCCGGTCATACAGTTACATTAAGTGACAGAAGGTTTCAGGAGGGGTCAATGAGAAAAGTCATCATTCTGCTCTTGTTGAAGTTCGGGTAAGCAAGACTTCTGCCAAGTCCCTGCAGCTGTGGCAGCTTTGGACACTCCTGTGGCACCTTGCGGTCATTGCAACTGTGATAATTGCTGTGGTCTTTTCAACTCTTGTTGCTGCTGCCGCAGTTGTTTTGACTTTTGTTGTGGTGTTGTAACTGATATGGTGGAAACTGTTATGGTCAGTACTGCAGTTGTGGCCATTGCCGTACTGTGGTTCCAGGTGTTATGGCAGCTCTTGTTGCTATTATCCCTACTGTGGTTTATATTGTGATCACTGATTTTGTCCCTGTCTTGCTGCCAGATATTGATAATGTTGTTGTTCCTGCCAGAGTGACAGAGAGTTGTTGTTCCTGCCGAGCTCCGCTGAGTGCAGAAAACTACACGAACGGAGCGAAGTTCACCTCCCAGGCCTAGCTTCAACCACATCTGAGGCAATAAAATCACCAGAGCAGTAGCCACAGCTGCCAGTATGACAGGATCAACAACAGCAAAAACATCTGTGAGCCAAGCTGGGATTAAACCCAGCTCTGTAACTTGGGGTGAATGTTTGATTTGGTCAGCATTCCATTCATCATCAGTTCTTTTTGCATGTGTCACCTTAAGTGGGAAGGGTATGCTCAGACATGGGCCCTGTGCTCCCTGTGCCACCAGATTCAAGCTAGCCTGGGTAATGAGGGGTGGTACCCCGAAAACGGTACAAGGATGCTTGTTTCTGGTCTGGGGAGGACCTAACCTGCCAGTTCGGGCTTGACTTTTCCCATGAGAAGCAGAGTCACAACTGATTTGCATATGGCTGGGTCCAAACTAGAATAGCATGGTGAGCAAAAAAACGATGGATTCAACCCAGATCTATGACTCGGGGTACATTTTTGACTTGTTCAGCATTCCGTCCGTCTTCAGGAGGATGAAAGTGCCCCAATAACACATTAATTTTCTAATAAACATCTCCTAAAAATCTACTGCAAACAAAGAAATTAAGAGGCTATCATTGTAGAAAGGTTTAAAAAGAAAAAAAGACATATTGTAATATTCTGAAGCTGGGCTACGTATAGGAGAGTGTGCTATTACCACCGCAATAGGGGGATATATCGGGCGAGACTTGAATGTATAAAGGTTTCTAAGAGGTGGTGTAATGTCGTGCCCGTTCTGGCAGGCAGGAGGGAGTTGTCATCAAATGACAACTGTGTTGTAGTTCCCAACAGGCGTCGATCCTCTACCCTAAATACTGCTTCCCCCATGAACTAGGGCACTGTCTTGTGTGTTACGTGCTAACCTGGTATTGTCATCTGCGTCTTCAGTGCCCTTGCCGTTAAATGCCAAAAGTATAGTGTCCCAGTATTGCGTAGTGTGGAATTTGCGTAGCCCCGCCACTTCCTTCCTATGCAGTGCCGTGCTTTCTGCTTGAACCCAGTTGTTAAGAGACCGTTTCCAACTGATTAATTCGGGAGGGTCCTAGTGTTTCCATCGTTTTGTAATCAGACACTTTATTTATTTATTTATTTGCGAGTTTATACCGCGCTTGAATCAACTCCCGAGGGAGTATCTCTGCACCCAAGAAACATAGCAAACACAGTTAGAGAGGGGACCGGATGGAACTAGTTTTGGAATAGGAAGGTTTTGAGATTCTTCCTGAACATCAGGTGTTCTGAACACTGTCTGAGATCTAGAGGGAGCTTATTCCATAGCGATGGGCCGGCCACGGAAAGAGCTCTACCTCCGTGCCTTGCCTTCCTTGCGCGGGGCACAACTAATAGGGATTGGTTGCTTGACCTAAGGGAACGTGAAGGGGTGTAGGCTATAAATTTATTTTTCAGGTATGCAGGACCTAGTCCGTTTAAGCTTTTGTGGATTAGACAACAGGTCTTAAACTTCGTCCTCTGCCGGACTGATAGCCAATGCAGTCTGTCTAAAAGAGGATTAGATGCAGACCGGGGGGGGGGGCGTTTAAGACCAAGCGGGCAGCAGTATTTTGCACCACTTGGAGTTTTGCCAATACTCCCTCATTTACGGATAGTAACAGGCCGTTACAGTAATCAATGCGGCTAAGAACCAGAGCCTGCACCAGCGTTTTCCTGACGGAATCTGGGAGAATAGGGAATATTTTCCGTAGCATACTGATTACGTGGAAGCATGATCCCACGACGTAGTTGCTGTGTTGTTTTAACGAGAGTTCCTGATCTAATCGGATTCCTAAGTTCTTTACAATTTGTTTGGGTTCGGGGACTGGACCCAGATCATGTGGCCACCAATCTGGGGTCCAGAGAATCTTAGCCTCCCCGAACAGCATAACTTCGGTCTTGCTCACGTTACACTGCAAACAGTTATATGACATCCACTGTGCCTCAGCTCTCATGCCTTGTGAGAAGGAATCCTTTACCTCGGTGGTCATAGATTTAAAGGGGAAAAGGAGCTGTGTGTCGTCTGCGTAGGATACAGGGACGAATCCATATGCTCGCATAATTCCAGCCAGGGGTGCCACATAGACGTTAAAAAGGGTTGGGCTCAGACAGGAGCCCTGTGGTACCCCTTTGGAGATCTCCTCCTCCGCCGAGCGGTAGGCACCCATGGTGACAGTTTGGGTGCGGTTGGATAGGAAGCTTCTTAGCCATGTCAGGGCTTTGTCTTTTAGACCGATGTTTTCCATTCGGCTAGTCAAGATGTTGTGTGACACCGTATCAAACGCCGCCGACAGGTCCAACAGCACCATGATGACAGAAAGGCCCCTATCTTGATACATGTGCAGGTCGTCCATGACTGATATCAGGGCCGACTCCGTACTATGTTTAGGCCTAAAGCCGGATTGTGAATGATCCAGTCCTCCTGTTTGTTCGATGTACATGGATAGATGGTGATTCACATGTTTTTCAAGGAGTTTTCCCAGGAATGGAAGCAGGGATATAGGCCTAAGATTGGACAAATCTGTCCAGGGGATTGTTGTATTTTTCCTAATTGGTCTGACCAGAACCCTTTTCCACCCTCTGGGGACCACACCGGTATTCAGGGAAAGATTCACCAATGTCTGAATCGCAGGCCCTAATTCGGAAGCAATCATAGGCATGATTCTTGCTGGGATGGTGTCATCTGGGCAACCACTCTTGATTTGGGATATGATAGATGTTACCTCCTCAAGAGTGATAGCGGGAAATATGACCAGGGGGTGTGTGGTGGAGATCGGGTATTCCTTGCTTAGTGGAGGAGAGTTGTTTCCACCGAAGGACAGGTTTGCGCTAGTGATTTTTTCATAGATGTTATCTATTTTTTTAGTAAAAAACTGTGAGATATCGTCACACAGTTGCTGAGATGCACACTCTGAGCTCTCGCAGGCCACTGGTTTGACAAAAGATTGTAAGATTTGGTATAATACCCTTGGAGTACTTCCCGCAGCTTCAATTTGGGATGCAATATGAGTTTTGCGAGCCCTACGAATGGCTTTGTGGTATATGGAGAGGGATTCCCAGAAGCGACTTTTGTCATCATTCTGGTGGGACGATCTCCATTTCTTCTCAAGTTTCCTGGCCGTTCTTTTTAGGGATCTTAAATGTTCTGAAAACCAGACTTCTTGTTTGTGTGCCTGACGCGGTTTGAACAGTTTAAGGGGGCAATATCATTCACTGCGGTCACCAGCGCACCTTCAAATTTAGTTAGGGCCTCCTCAATGTCCTCTGTGGGCCTAGGGGAAGGTTCAACAAATCTATTTTTAAAAGAATTTTGGGTGATTTTATGCCATTGTCTACGTTTGCTTGGCAAGGCTATAACGCTTGAGGAGGGAGTGCAAAGGTAGGGGGTATAAAATTCTATAATAAAATGATCTGTCCATTTTACTTGCGTTGGAGGGAGACATTTGATTTCTGCTAGATTGGACAAGATTAGATCCAGAGTGTGTCCTGCCTGATGTGTAGGACCACTGTTGGCTTGTTTTAGGCCCAGTAGAGACAAATCTGTCAACAGGGTTTGTGCTTCGGTACACTCTTTTAGTTCGCTATGGATGTTGAAATCTCCCACGAGCAAAAAATTGCTTTCTTTACTTACGTGGGGAGCTAGAGCTTCTAATAGTGTGGTGGAAAAATTGGCACAGGGTCCCGGAGGGCGATAGACCAGTGCTCCTTTTTGACTGCATTTGGGTGAGGTGCTAGTTTTAAAGATTAGCAGTTCCAGTTCTGGGGTGCATAGTTCATCTAGGATGGAAATATTTATTTCTTGTTTGTGGACTATTGCAATCCCGCCCCCTATTTTAATAGGGCGGTCTAGTCTGACCATTTTGTATCCTATTGGGATTCCTAGGGTTATGGCCGGGACCGAGTGGGGTTTCAGCCATGTTTCCGTCAGGAAACATAGGTCAGGTTCTGTTGATGAAATTAGATCCCATACTTCGGTGGAGTGTTTAGATAATGACCGAATATTACATAAGAGGTTCTTATTCCCAGGTGATGCATTAGTACCCACCCTTTCAGCAATAGTGGGGCTGTTCTCAACAAGGTGGCTTGACTTAATAATCACACATCGTGACTCAACTGCAGGGTATGCATTAATTTTGTCCTCCAATGCCGTATGGAACTGGGATTTGCAGTGCCGGCATGTGAAGGGCCCCTCCAAGCTGGTGTAAACCCCCATGGTGCATGAGTCTGGAAATGTGCAGCGTAGGGCCGAGAGAGTCTGAGGGGAGTATGAGATACGAGAAACGGACCGGCAATCTGCATTGGTCGGATTTGGTGCCATTGCCCCTGGCCCCGTCCAGTCGCGGAGGGGCGCAGACGGGCTGGTCTTTGGCTCGTCTTAGGCGCGTCCTGAGGCGCTCCGCTGCGCGCAACCGCTGCGCGTTTGACCGACGAGGGGGCTAAATAGCCCTGTGGTCAAATGATCTAGAGCGCTAACCGCTCGACTTGCAACTATCAACCCCAAGTCCCCAAATCTTGACGTTACTTTGTTTTTCATGGTCCTTGCGTAGAGTCCCAGTATGCAAATCTCTCAGGACAGTGGCAAGGATGTGTCTGTGCAGTGCGTTAGGGAGGCGGCAACCCCGCACCAGTAGTTTTGGAGGGAACCACAGTACCACAGCATAGGCAATAAGTCCGCATCAGGCTGTCTACAGCATGGACGTATGGAAGTAGTAATGCTGAAGTATCTGTTAATTTTATCGGGGGATAGATACGCTCTATGCAAGATGTAAGTTTGTATTAATTTGAATTTGGAGTCCCTTGGTATATAACTGGGGCAGGCCAAGATAGGGTGCCACTCCTTGTCGGTCCAGGGTTGGCCACGGTCTGTCTCCCAGCGAGTACGGAGGGATGATATTGGTTTCAACATGTGCATGAGTAAGGCCGTCGTCAGCCAATGTACTATGTGATGTGTGACCCTGCCCCATGACGTAGAGATATTGTAATAGTAAATGCATTGGGGGTTCCGTTGTTATATCGCCCCAAAGAAATGACGGGGCTCTCACTAAAGAGTTATGTAGTAAGAATTGCCCTGCAGGCAAGTCTGTGTCAGCCGACAGAACCTTAAATGTCAAGCGTATACCGTCCCTGTAGACGTTACTTAGAGTGTCCACACCCGCCGCCCGCCAATGTGTCAGTGCCTCTTCAGAGGTACCCGTCCTCCCTCTTGGTGTCCCTAGAAGTGGTACAATCGGGGCATAAGGAAGAGTTGCACGAGTGAGTTGTAGGCTTCTTCTGTAGCATCTGTATGCTAACCCCAGATGTAACTGGGATGGCCTTGGAGACTTTGCCGCAGGATGAAACAGACGATATATTTGAGTGTGGGTCCACAGCTACTGCAAGGTTGCTGTGTCAGCTAGGCTGCTGCCATTCAGCCATTTCGTTACCCATCGTAGCTGGGCAGCCACATAGTACAGTTCCATATTAGGAACTGCTAACCCCCCTGGCTGGTAGGTGTGTATAATTTCCATAATGCAACACAAGGCCTGCCCTTATTCCAAATGAAGTCTCGGGACATGCTCTCCAGGTCTCGGAAGAATTTGGCTGGGACATAAACTGGGAGATTAAAAAAATAATATAATAGCTTGGGGAGAACTATCAGCTTCAAGGGTGTGACACAACTCCTAACATTTAGAGGGAGTGTTTTCCAAAACTGCACTTGGGCCCGTATCGCTGAGGCAGCCCTCATTAAGTTGACTGATAAATTAATAAACCTAGGTATCGAAAGGTGGTGGGGTACCACAGAAGCCGTTAACCATTGATGCACACTTCAGTCTCCTCCATACGCGCATCAAAGGGGTACACTCCAGACTTAGCCCAGTTAACCCGGAGGCTCGACATTGCCTCAAAGGGGTTCAACACTCCCTCTATGGACTCTTGGATGGCAGTAATATTGCGGACGTATAATAATAAATCATCAGCCTACAGGGACACCGCATGGGTCCCATCCCCCAGTGATATGCCCCAGTCGTCACCACCTCCACGAAGTAGTATCGCCAGCGGTTCCATGGCTAGGGCAAAGAGCAACGGGGACAGCGGGCAGCCTTGGCGTGTTCCCTGCCTTACTCTAACAGGGTCCGACAGAAGTCTGCCAGTGGGGACCCGGACAGTAGGGCGTTGATGTAACAATTGGATCATAATAAGATATTGGTCTCCGAGTTCATACTTATTGAGCACCCCCGCAAAGGTAGGGCAATTCCAAAAATTAAAGGCCTTTTCCAAATCATGTACAAGGCAACTGGAGCGAGGCCATCTATGGAGTGCATACTGCTGTGTCCGAAAAAGCCGACGGAGGTTCAATGAGGTATTCCTGGTTGGAACAAAACCGTTCTGATCCGGATGAACCAACATTTTCACCAACGATGAGAGTCGTCAAGCCAGCAGCGAAGCAAAGATTTTGTAGTCAGTAATGAGTAACACCAGAGGTCGATAGGACCCCAGGGTTTCAGGGCTTTTATCAGGTTTCAGAAGCGAGACTAATAATGCCTCATTTTGCGTATCCGCTAGCGTGGACAACTCAAGAGCAGCCTCATCCATCTACAAACAATTGCGGCACCAGGATATACGCATATGCTTTATAGAATTTAGCTGGTAAGCCGTCCGGGCCCGGCGACTTCCCATTGGACAGTGAGAATATGCTCTCTCGTAGTTCCTCCCCAGACTCCATCCGCTCTAGATAAGCCTGCAGCTCCAAGGGCGTAACTCATGTCTGAGATTTGTAGAGATCTTGATAGTGTGCCATGAACGCAGCATGTATCCTGTTGTGTATATGCTGTTCCCTATCGTTGTTTGCACAGATGTTATAGGGGACAGCGACTCTTCTTGACGGATAGCAATGTTAACAGCTTTCCCGCTTTATCTCCCGTGTTGTGCGTCCGCGTGGAATATGCAGCATAATTGAGGCATCGCAGCCTCTCTAGTAATTGCGTATGATTCTCTTTCCAAGACTCCAACTGTCTCCGGGTCCCTTCAACCGTCTCGTTTTCACGATCTGCCAACTACCTCTTTGATGCAGTAAGTTCTTTTTCCAACTGCACTCTGATACCCGCCTGTGACCCCTGACTACGACCTTAAGGGCGTCCCAGTCTACCAACGGGGACGAGTCGGTAACTGCAGAGTCTCGGAATGCTGCATCCAATAGAACTTCTGGTTGTAACCGCTACTTGGGGTTCAGCGGTGTCTTGCCCTCCCAACCCACCTCAACTATGTGTGGATTAGGATCAGAGAGTGTCCGCCCCATATAAGACGACCTTAAAATGCACGGTAGAAGATCTTTGGAAACCATTAGGCGGTCGAGGCGTACATGAAGCCTGTGCGCACCCGAATAATAAGAATATACCCTGTCATTGGGATTATGGTGCCTCCATGCATCTGACTGGTGCCGCCCAGTGTTTTAACGCCCTTGCAGCGATGTGTGTGGATGTGCCAGGTTGGGGGTGGGAGATCTATCTAATGTTGCATTCAATATACTATTCTAGTCACCACCCACTATCAAGGGGATATCATGCCATCCTGCTAGTTTAAGGGTGATCAATTCCAGGAAAGTCACTTGTTCTGTGTTGGAGCCATATAGCGAGGCCAATATTATTTGCCTCCCATCCAGGACACCCTTAACTATGACGTATCTGCCTTCTGTGTCAATGCGGGAGTCTACTACTCGGAAAGGGGTACCGGCTTTATCCACAACAACACCCCTCGCGCAAATGCTGAATATCCTGTTGCGTACAGTTGCCCCCTCCAGCACCTATGCAGCTGCTGTAGCTCTGACTCGTGCAAGTGTGTTTCCTGTAGTAGTGCTATCTGGACATGGTGGCGCTTTAGATAGGAATAAATTAGATATCGGCGGGATGGGTTATGAATCCCTCTCACATTCCAAGTCATTATTTTGGGGGCACCATGGCATCAGTCATTTGATCGCGTGCGCCATAAAGCTTGTCACTCCACACCCAATTTTGGCACATCTATCCCAACCCAGCTCGCTAAAGATGACATGACAAGCCAAAATAAAAGCATACGAAACAACGATAAGTTAAAAAATAAGCATTCTGTACAATGCAACATGTGTCTGACACGAACACAAAAAGATAAAAAATGCCAAAAGGGCGAGTATGCAACAAGCAATCGTCCAAACTATATGCAAAAGTATCTAGCTATCTAAATCAGTGGGGATACGCTGTGCCCTCAAATCTGAATGTAACAAGGGGAAAAAAAGGATGCTCCCCGGGGCTCCCCTGTCACTGACCAATCATAAAGTGTATTACACTAAATCCAACTCTAAGCGGAAAAACAACAATGGGGGAATGTCCAGTCGTATCCAATGATATCTCAGATGGGGCCATCCTTAAATATTGCCTGAGACGTCTCAGGACCGCTATATACCATGGAAAGGGTGCTGCCTTCGTGAACACAAGAATCTCAGAATAATACAGACAGTCATGGAGGGGACCAAGCAATTATATAAATCTTACACATACAGTGGCACATGTGAATACACAGCATACAAACATATACCTGCGTGCACAGGCATTAGATATAGATAAGTTTGATCAGCTGAAGGTGGCAGTGCTCATCAGATTATGCCATCGGCTGTCTGAGGAGTGACCTCTGGTAGTCCACACGAGCCCTGCGTGGCGAGAAGATCGTCCGATAAATCATCAGGATCGTCAGCGATTGGTTGGTCCTGTAGGCTTGAGACGGACACATTGTCCTCCATCTGCGTTCCGCTGATGCTCGCTCTTGCCTGCAGTGCGCCATGTTGTCCCTGTATTACTTGTTCCAAGTCCGGGCTCATCTTCGGGGAAGGTGTGGGGGTCATCTGCCTCCATCCCCGGGGGCGGTGATCATGAGGCGCTTCACTGGTTGGTTTACTGTGTTCCTGGCCAGTCACAGACGTATCTCCTGTTGAAGATTATTTGTCCAGCCAATCCTTTGCTTCCTCAGAAGTGGAGAAGAAGTGTGTTTTCCCATTTGCTACCACTCTCAGGCACGCCGGGAACAATAACGAGGATTTCAAATCGTTTTGCCTGAGACATCTCTTCACCGCCATGCACAAATACCTTTGTTTCTGTACTTGGAAGGTATAGTCAGGGAAGAACAACACTTTGTGATTGTCTACTTGGACGTCGTGTAATTTCCTAGTTTCCTGCAAGATCGCGTCCATATCCCTGTAGTTCAACAGACGAATCAGTAGAGGCCGAGGGTAAGAGCCAGTCGGCAGAGGTCGAGTCGGCACCCGGTGCGCCCTTTCCACCACGAAATGCTGGTAGAGGGTCCCTTCTGGTAGGAAATTCTGCAGACAGGATTCCACATACTCAACAGGGTTTCTCCCCTCCTTAACTTCCGGCAAACCCACTACTTGCACATTATTGCGGCGGGCCCGCCCTTCCGCATCTTCCGTCCTATCTTCAAGAAAACCACTCTGTTGAGAAGTTGTTGGATATGTTTTTCTGCTTCTGACACACGAGGGGTCACCTCCATCACCCTTGCCTCAAGCAAACCGGTACGATCTGTCAATTTGCGATGATCATTGTGCAGCCGCATCAGGTCTATAACTGCTTTATCGATCTTGCTTTCCAGGGCGGTGCGGGTGTGATTCAGAGTTTCCCCATGCTTCTCCACTGCGCCCAGGACCGCGTCTAGTTTGCCAGACATGTTGGCTTGCGATTCCGCTCCTGCCATCTTTCCAGTCTTGGTTTGTGTTTGTGGAGGTGGGGCTGCTGTGTCCGGCATGGTTATGGTGGGTCTCCTACCCCGCAACAACGATCTAGGGGTGACACTGTTCTGAAGCCAACGCTTCACTGCCCGATTCCTACACAGCTCACGTTAGAAAGAAAGGTCCCCCCGCCACTGGTCAGAGGACACTTCCAGTTGGGACATGTAGAGCAGCTACTCCTTTGACCCCATGTCTATTCCACTTCCTTGGAGAAAAATTAGAAAAGACCCGTATTCCGACAGGATCATGCAATGAGAGTGGTGGTCTTCCAAATGACGGGATTTATTTCAGGACCATACAGCAGGGGCTAGTATTTGGGGGCTCCCCCAATGCCAGCAGAGCTCTAGGTCTTTCAGGCAGATAGGCACATGAGAGCCTTGTCACTGCAGTTGCTGCATTGGTTGCAGGGCCACCATCAGGTGCGCAGTTGCCTTAGAGCTCCTTCACAAGTACTAGCAACCACTTCACAGCCTCCATGCGGCACGTGCATCAATGGTCCCAGTGCCGAGCTACAGGGGAGATCGCGCCGGCTCAAATTATACCAAGGCACCCCAATAACAACATCCCCCAAGTCAATGGCATGCCTCTATTATGAGAGCTCATCCAGAGGGGGCCCATGCCTACTTCAGATTCTGCCACCAGTGCTTTTGCAGTTCCAGGTATCACCAGTGTTCCTTATGAGTCTCCCATGCATCTGGGAATGACCAGGCAGAGTTCAGTACTGATGTTTCTCACGTCAGGGCCACAAGTGTTTGGCTGCGGAGCCCGATCGGCGCACCGACCCCGTGTGCTTCCTCCCCTGCGCGCCTCCCCCGGCAGCTTAATCCCGCAATGTGCCACACCCGAGGCGGTCTCCAGTTGCGAGGCACTGCTCCCATTACCAGCACCTCCTTCCCCGGCTGCTTCAGCAGAGCTCCGGGTCAGTCGCGCTGAAGGGCACCAATCAAGGCCCCATCCACAATCAGCTCTCCCCCATGTGTGGCCCCGTCGATGAGGACCTCAGGTATACAGCGGCAGGATCTAGGGCACGTCTCATGGGCAGAGTGGTCCCCACGCCATCCCAAGGCAGCACAGCCTACAATGCTGCCAGACACGCAAGGTTCAACTGCAGGGGCCACAGCCTTGCAGTGCCTCAACGAGACCCCACACCCGACTAGCGCCCCAAGTACTCACTGCGCCGCAGTGGGGCTCCGATCCTCATCAGAAACATCTCCGTGATCCCAGTACGCCACTTAGCCCCGATCTTTCCTGGATTGTCTTCCTCAGTCCACTCTGTGGTACACCCGGTCCTTAACACCGCCGAGGGCTCCAGCATAGCACCCCCTCATCAATACGGGCAGGGCTTGCCACGTAGCTGCATCAGGCTTGCCGTCACCCCAGCGTCAATTTCCACCGATCACGAAGATATATGGTCGGATAAGTGCAGTCAGAGCGGGGAGCCGTCGGTGGAGCTCTACCTCAGCACATCTGCTGCCATTGCTGGCTTAGCCACGCCTCGTACACATGGCGGGTCTATTGTACTAATTGTGCCACCCACATACATAGCTTGTTAAACAGGCCTTAGGCCTGCCATTGAAGCTTGTGTGTGAAGTTTTAAACTGCCATTTCGACTGCCAAAATATACCTTTTGACTAAACTGTCCTTTTTAATACATATGTCACCCCTAAGGTAGGTCGTATATAGCCCATAGGGCAGGGTGAAGTGTCCTTAAAAAGATGGACAGGTCCTTTTAACTTTTACATGCCCTGGTAGTGAAAAACTCATTTATCATTATTGCACAGCTTATCTGTCCCATAGGGTAACATTGGAGTAACCTTATTACATTTAATACGGGATAACCTTCAATTTGAAACAGGTAGAAATGTTGAGTTTGGTGTCTACGTAATTGTAATTTAAAAGCCTCTTTAATGGTAAAGTCTGATTTTAAATTACAATTCTGAAAAATGCCACTTTTAGAAAGTTGGCATTTTCTTGTCCCAATCATTTGGTGCCTGCAGTCTGTATCCTGGGCCATATGAGTTGGGTTGGTGTGGCTGGCAGTTGGCCTTTGTATATTGCTCCAAGACAGTTGACATGCTGTCAGGATGAACCATCTCTGACTAGATGGGGGGAGGAGCTGTTACCTATAACACTTACCCATCACAAAGCCTCTACCTCAGCACACTCACAGATGGCTTGACACTAGTCTTTTGTGCTCCATGGGCGCCAGGGCCGGGACTCATGAAATTCCAAACACCGCTGGTTGTGGAAATATTCAGAACCTTCTCCTACTTCAAAGCTGGCACCAAGTATAAATAATGTACACTCAGACTCAACTCTTCAATACACCTCTGGACTTGTGGAAGACTCAGAAGGACTGCTGTGCCACTCTGCTGTAAGAAGGACAGCTACTTTGATGCTCTGTAGCCCTGCTGCCTGTGTGAGAATGACTGGACCTACTTCTTGAACCAAGGAGCACCAGAGTGTCTCCGAGGGCTAGGTGGCTGGCCTCCTAATCAGAGCTTCAGGGACAGAAAAGGCTACAGCCACCTTGAACCCAGTCCTGAACTGTTGGAAGTGGACCCAAGGTTGCTTTAATAATCCAGCTGTGGTCTCATGTCAGAACCAGCTCAGCGTGATGCATCTCCTCGCAGCTCCGCATCACAATTGCCGTTGTGTGACATATCCCCAACACAGGACCTCACATCACAGCCCACCGTTGATCAGAGCCACCATTGTGCAGAGTACCCCCACCCATGGACTTCGCATCGCAAGCATCATCAACGGCATCCTCAACAATGGCTCAGGACCTAGCATTAAAAGCCTCGCTGATGGCTTAATCCTATTTGCCACTGCGTGACGCATCCTCAATGCTGGAGCTTGCATCACCGCCTGTAGCTCATCTAAACTAGTGAGGTGCAATGCCTCCTCAACATTGGATCTCGCAGAGCTCTGCAACCAGGATGGGCCTAACTTGGTCCCTCTATCTGGCCAATGCTCCATTGCGGTTGTCCTGAACTTGTGACTTTGACCGGGTCCGGCTCAACCAGATAACCACAATTGGTGCTTTGTGCTTTTATGCACTGTTTTCACTTGATTCTTCAAAATTGCATATCTCCGGGTCTACTGTATTTTTGTTCTTTTTTGTGTCAAATAATTCATTAAACCCCTCCCATGCTCATGACAAGCTGAGCTCGTCATGAGCCACGGCGCTCCGGTGCTCATGACGAGCTCAGCTCGTCATGGCCCGAGGAACGCTCAGGTGTGATGTGATGTGATGTGTGATGTGATGTGATAGCTCATTTGTACCGCGCAACTATTGCTCCAAGGAGCATCTAGGCACCCATGAGTGACCAAGAGATGTAAGATGGTCCAGTTGCTTAGTTTTCGCCAGTCCAATTATTACACTAATGCTCTAACAGTGGTATCTTGTAGCTTAAAAATCCAGGTTTTTAATTCTTTACGGAATTCCTTTTCTCTCTCTAGGGCCCTTAGGTGGGGTGGGAGAGTGTTCCATGTTTTCAAGCCCAACACTGACAATGACTTACCCCCTCGTGTCCTAAGTCTGAACCCTGGGACAGCCAACAGATTGGCGTTTGAGGAGCGTAGGGTTCGTGTTGGATGGTACCTGGAGAACTTCTTCCGTAGATATGTTGGCCCTAAGGAGTGGTTTAAAAGAAAAGGGAGGTACCCTATAATTCACAATAGGGACTGGGTAAATAGGCCAACAAAATCTACAATGTCCCAACCAGATGGACACAAATATGTCATAAAAGTTTCAGCACATAACACACCAACTATGCAAGCTTTAGACCATATCTGAGTGTCTAGCAGAACAATTTCTTAAAAAAAGGAAAGAAGGCACTAATCCTTCTTAATGTCAGTTAACATGAAAATAATACAAACAGGTCCACAAGTTAAGTATGTCAAAAATTGGCCAGTTACGGTCTAAATGTAGGTCGCGTTTGGATACTGCCAACCCCACAAGGTACCATCATGGGTAAATATTTCGAGATTTTCTTGATCTGATCCTATGAAGATACAGATAATTCTGTGCATGGCAAAGCCAAGAAATAGTGCCTTCCTGCAGAGACCTTAAAAGTTTAGAACGGCCTCCCTGCATCCAACCAGCTTCTTGATCCGATCAAGAAAATCTCGAAATATTTACCCATGACGGTACCTTGAGGGGTTGGCAGTATCCAAACGCGACCTACATTTAGACCGTAACTGGCTTCATGATATATCTGTCATATTTAGTTTTTTAAAGATAATGAATCAACACGGAGGCTCCAACCAAGCATCTCAGAATTTCTAATTGTTTTTATATGAGCTGTATTGTGTGACATCTCCTCAGACAAGTTAGAATCTGACTGTCAAGCATTGCTGTAACTCTATGAAAAATAGAGAGATACTGCAAGAAAACTGTCCTGAAGAAGGTGAACACCATTGAAATATCACCGAAACGCCGCGTCGACTGTAGTTTTCTTTTTAATAAATAATTGTGTTGTGATGTATGATATGCTCTTATGTTTTTATGAAATTTACGAGGAAATTGTATTTTAACTAATATATGTGCAATAAATAGTAAAAATAATTTTTGACATACTTAACTTGTGAACCTGTTTGTATTATTTTCATGTTAACTGACATTAAGAAGGATTAGTGCCTTCTTTCCTTTTTTTAAGAAATTGTTCTGCTAGACACTCAGATATGGTCTAAACCTTGCATAGTTGGTGTGTTATGTGCTGAAACTTTTATGACATATTTGTGTCCATCTGGTTGGGACATTGTAGATTTTGTTGGCCCTAAGGAGTGGACTGCTCTGAAGGTAATAATCAGTATCTTAAAAAGGACCCTTTTTATTATTGGAAGCCAATGTAAGATTTTCAATGCGTCCGTTGCGGACGATCTTTTCGGCCATTTCAGCACCAACCTGGCTGCTGCATGTTGCACCATCTGGAGCCTCTGAGTGACCCCTTTGTTGGTGCCAGCGTAAAGACTGTTACAGTAGTCTATCCGTGATGTCACCAGGGCTACTGTAACAGTCTTTCTTGCCTCCAGTGGCAGCAAGTCAAAAAACTTCCTAAGTCCCTTTATGACACTGAAACATGTCCCTGCTACTTTTGATGCCTGTTGCTTAAAAGACAGGGCGGAATCGAAGTTGACCCCCAGGTTACGGGCCGAGTCGGTGGTGTGAGGTGGTATTTCTGCTTCCTCTGGCCCCCATAATCTGGGGATGAAATCGTTTTTTGGGCCAATTGGCATGATCTCAGTCTTGCCCATATTGCATTTAAGATGGATTCTCCGCATCCAATCAAATGTAGCCGTCAGGCAACATTTGAGCTTTTCCTCCCAGACCTGATTCCCTCTATCCAGGGTCAGGATCAGTTGAGTATCGTCGGCATATGCCACCACATCAATGCCAAAAGATGATATCAACCTGATCAGAGGTACGGTATAGACATTAAACAATGTCGGGCTCAGACTGGACCCTTGAGGCACTCCCGTCGTCAGCGGTTTCTCCTTGGAGTGAAATTCACCCAAGTTGACCACTTGTCTCCTGCCACTCAGAAAGTTCTTAATCCATTCTAGGACTGTACCTGTAATGCCAGATGTTATTAGCCGGTCTATCTAGATGACGTGTGAGACCGTGTCGAAGGCCGCCGACAGATCTAATAAAATCAAGACGGCCTTCTTACCTTGGTCCAGAGCCAAGCGGATGGTATCAGTAGTGAACAGGAGAGCCGACACAGTGGAGTGTTGGGCTCTAAAGCCTGCCTGATTAGGGTGCCACGCTTCACTGTCTTCCAAGAACTTGGTGAGCTGTTTGTTAACCAATGACTCTGTGATCTTACACAATACTGGGAGTAATGAAATTGGCCTTAGGTTGGATAGGGTAGTAGGATAGGGGAGTTGTTTTTTTTGCAACGGCTTAACTGCCGCTAATTTCCATTCTGGGGGGATATTGGCTGTCGCCAATGTGGTGTTTACAATTTCATTGATTACAGGATTGGCTACCTCCACAATCAAGTGTAGGAGCCTAGGAGGGCATGGGTCAAAAGGTGAACCCGACTTAGTAGCCAATATTACCCGATGTGTCTCATCAAGACTAATTGGCTGGAAGGTAGCCAGCTGATCTGCAGCCTGGCCCCCCTTCCTGTTCCCCTCTCCTGACTCTAAAGCAGGGACTATGAAATCCTTCATGAGTCCTTGTACTTTTTCCTCGAAAAAATCTGCGATAGTATCACAGAGACTCTCCGAGGGCGAGATTTCCTGCACTAAAAATTTGGGCTTATTAAAATCGTTTACGATCTTAAAAATGGCTTTATGCTTGTTATTGGCAGTTTCTATCACTGCTATGTAGAACTTCTTTTTCGCCTGTTTGATCAGTGCATGGTATGCGCTCTTAGCTGATTTATATTTACCACGCTCCACACTGCAGTAGCTTTTCCGCCAACTACGCTCAGCTCTCCGTAGTTCCCCTTGTTTGTCTTTAAGCACTCGGTCATACCACGGGGCTGATTTTCTCCTTTGACCAGGCCTGGTTCTACTTCTTCCGTGCCCTGCCATGCCTTTCAGTTCCGTCATCCATTCCCTAAAAGTATTATTGTCCGTATCTGGAAGTCCTATCAAATGAGGCCTAGACTCCCTGGCCATCCTTGTCAATTCTGGGTGACCCATCGCAGCTTTCCATTCCTCCTGTCTAGCCTGATGGCATGTTTTCAATTTCTTGCCTTTTCTTGTACCTTCTAGGGGTACAGTAAACGGTACCAAGGCATGATCTGTCCAAGTTTGGGGTATGGGATGGTTGGTATTAAGTGTAATGAGGTTGGTGGCAATGCAATCAATAGTATGACCTGCTTCATGAGTGGCCTTTGTGGTGCAAATGGCTAACCCTAACACATCCATGGTGTCCCTGAAAGAAACTGCTGACGTATCTGTGGGAGACTCTAGATGGATGTTAACGTCCCCTAACATCGTAAAATTTGAGAACCTATGTGCCAGGGGACTCAGAACCTCCCCAATACTCTCAAGGAAGCCCTTGCAGGGTCCTGGGGGGCGATATATCAATGCCCCGGCAAAAGTGAAGGTGTCCCTGATCTTAATACGAAAACCCATCCCTTCTGCTTCCTTCAGATCTTGGAGTTTGTCACATCACATCACATCACATCACATCACAGTAGCTCTGGAGGTTGCGCCACAGCCCCTCTCCTGCTGGCTGGGAATAGGCATCAGTGTGTTTGGCTGCAACATTATTTTTTTTGGGGGTTGGGGGGGTGGTGGGGTTCTCACTTAAAGCGTTTGCAGTTACTTTATAACATTAATTGGAATGGTTTGAAGGTGCTTCTATATCTTATCTTTTAACATGCAGCCTGTATACATTACTTCATGTAAATACGTTTTGTTTTACTAAACGGGGTGCCACCTACTGTTAAAGAAAAGAGATATGACCTTGTTTTAATAATGTAAGTGGTAGAGTTGCTCTCTCCAGATCACAAACTGTGATTGTCAGCCCTGAGCATTGCCTGCTTAGAGCTATTGTTTGTGTGCTTTATGCTTAACAGAACTCCTATTAATCTTTATTATAGGAAAGCAACGGTCTTAGAGCATGTAAATGTATGCATATGTAGTCATAGAATTGCCTCTTTAGGATATCATTGAACGCAGTCGTACTGGTTTAAAAATAAATGCAGAGCTTCTGTGACTCCTGCTGAACGGGGGGGGGGCAGTACTCTCAAGACACGCCTCTTTTCAGCTACTGAGAGGTCAAACAACTGGAAGAATGTCAACAATGGAACAACCATGCTTCTGAGCTTCACATTATATCAAGGCGTGTTTTTTAGGTCTCGGCTAGGCAGCGCATGCGCTGTCTCGTCGAGAGATGCTGTATACACAATAGAGGGGGAAGCTCCGCCCACTTTCCGCCTATCTTTGTGATTGTCCGCAATAGTAAATGCTGCATGCTGATTGGTTTTTGTAAACGTAATCCCGCCTCATGACGGCCATGTCGTCATTATTGTCCCTCCTCAGCTATCAGCCCCTTTACCTTTTGAACTGTTTCATTTCTCTGCCTCCTCCCGTTCCCTCCCGCAGGCAGCACCCCCCCACCCCCTCCCATTCGTGCCGTTTTAATGCGCCACACTTCCCTTTAAAATGCAATAGGGCCCGCGTAAATACGAGTCCCATTGCATTTTAAATACTTGTTTGGTATGGGATTGGTGGGTGGATTAGCACTCCTTTTTCGTTGCAGTGTATGCGCTGCTTGTTTCTCTGTCATGCGCGAGCAGGCACTAGCAGACGCTACTCAGTTGTAAATATGAGTGCTGTCTATGGCCTCCTTTGATCGAAGGGAGCGCCGTCCACACACTTGTAAACTCTAGGAATTGGAGCCATGGTGTGTGAATCCTGCTGCTACAGGAGTGCTGATTTCTGACATCAATGTGAGCCCGATGTTAGCTGCAGCAATGTGCATGGACCGGGAGAGGTTCTGGTTGCCCCAATGCCTGGATCGGGTCCGGTGTCTCCACATCAGATTCAGACCGAGCGCCAGCGCTCCCTCAGCAGAGGAGCTGCTCGGACGGGCCCTGTCTTTTTGCTGAAATGCCAAGAATTCCCGACCGTTGCAGGGGGCCCTGGGGGCGTCAGGGGGACTGCAGGATTCTCCCAAAAAGGAGAGTGACCAAGGCTTTGGGACGACTTTGTTTTCTTTCTGTTTTCACATTCACCCTTGCTGTCCTGTCTCTCCTGCCTTCACACTAAATGCCCCCTCCTCTGATGCTCTTCTTTCTCTTCCGTTCACCCTTGGTGCCCCTTCTCTTGTGCATTCACTATTCATGCACCCTCCTCTGTGGCCCTTCTTTCTCTTCCGTTGACGCTTGGTGCCCCATCTCTGATGCATTTACTATTAATGAGCAGCACTGCCCACGAGACTGGAGTGAGAACTTAAGACAACTTTGAAGGCGCCAAATGCCGGCCCAGGTACAGACAGTGGACCAAGTCAGGTAAGTTTAAGTTATTTTTACACCTTGCCCCACCCCCATCCCTGCGCGCCCCTGGCAGACACTACAAATATGGTATTGTGTAGCAAGCCTGAGTTAGCAGTAAATGGGTGATGAAATTCAAAACGTGTTCCTTACAGGGCTCTCAAGATATGTCTTGCCCGGGCCCCCCATCCTTAAGGAGGCACTTTTACACTCTGTTGATTCTCTGTCAGCTACATTCAGAACTAAACCCACTCCCAGTATGAAGAGACGGGAGTTCTCTGAGGTGTTACATAACTCAGTTGTTTGTATGATAAGATTACGCATAACCAGGTTAGAAGGCACGCCTTTGCTCTCAGCCACAATGTGAACCGCGCCACTGTGGGGCTTCACCTGTGTATTGGGACAGGGCGATATGGCGACGTTGAGGGCGACCAGCACCTCGTTTCAGCTGTCGCCTGAGCTGTGTTTATTCCTGTCTGGAACTGAGTCCAGAGAGCTGTCAGTGGTAGGCTTATTAACTCTTGTTTTAGTGGGGTCGGGTACTGTGAGAAGGTCGGTGCGACTGTAGACTGAGGCCCATTCCTTAAAATTGGGACAAAATATAGGTGCCGCCCAGGGCCGCTATATTTCTCAAAGGACAGTACCGCCATGTCTCTGCTTCACTGCAGTCCATTTACGGGACATTGAAGTACTTCTCAGAATTATTGCAGCAAAGTATGAGACAGTGAAGCAATTCTGAGCACCACTGCTATCCATTTATGGGGCAATGCCGGCACTTGACAGAACTACCACAATCCATGTATGGGGCAGTGCCTGCACCTCTTAGCACTGTGGTGTGTTTCACTCACCTTAGACGAATGGCGCTCGCAAAAGGGATCGCACTCTTTCATCTGATCATTATATACTTGATGATGTTTCATTAGTTAATTAGGGGTGTGTCTTGGTATGTAAATAAAAGGGTCTTGGTATGTCCAAGATAATGAACAGTCTATCCGGTGTCCTGTGGTTTACTTCCTCCGACGTAACAGCTTGGCGACGAAGGTGGGATCATGTGCTGTTCTCCCTCGGTGCACCCGGTGTTGGTGTACTCACGGTGTTCCTTCAGGCTATCTTCTCCCAGCGTGCTATTTTCCTGCTGGCTTCTAGTGTTGGGGAAGCGGTGGTGCCTCCCGGACCAGTATTCCTGTCTGCCATCTGTTTGTTCCTTGATGGCGTTTTGGGGGTGTGGCTGGCATTCCGTGACGCGCTGCTGCGGTGGGCCGGCTGGCTCACAGCAGTGACAGCGCGTTCGCTGTTATTTGTTCTGGTCCTGTTTACTTAGCTGCGGGCCGCTTTCAGCACGATTCTGGGCACAGAAAAGGTGTCTCGTGGCAGGAGCGCCTTTTGATTCTTCGGAGAGGAGGTTAATATTGGCGCATGGTGCATTGGCTGCCGGCACTAACCTTGTGAATGACGCTACTGGAACACTGCGGCTGCCAGCACTAACCTTTTGCATGATAGTGCTGGAACACTGCTGAAATAATTTTGCCCTGATTTTTTTTGTGATTTTTTAAAAAAATATTTTTATTATCTGCAATATTCAGTTCAGCACACACAACAATTGGTTCATTATATCTTGCATTAATTTGTATACTGTTCATAGGTATCAATAAAATATACATAACATCGCAGTTTTCTTTTACATAACTCCCTTATAAATCGTAATCCCCCCTCCCATAACTTCCCTTGCACGGCTACAGATCGTCCATGTGGATCACGTTGCACTAGGTCATCTCTATTCATTGCATCAATACCCGTTGCTCCTCCCACTACCACCACTCCTGTTCATTATTAATTGCCTCTAAGTTGTCGACTACTGCACCCTTCCATCCACTTCAATTTGTTGTGTGGTTGGGGGGACTGGGGGAGGATAAGGTAGAAAGGAAGATGGAGGGGGTGGGGGAGAGAAAATATATGGGAGGGGGGAAGGGGAGGGGGGAGAAAAAAGGGGTCCTACATTTACATCCTTGACATAGCAGAACTCTTGTACTAACAGAAATTGTCTATACCAGTTCAGTAACTTCAAGTGCTTCAAATTCTAAAAGTATGGCGTGCCATTCCATTGAGATGTGTGTTTTACGGAGGCCTCTACGCTCCTCTAATTTTGCCCTGACATTGCTGGCATTAACATTGCCCGAGGGTGCCTTAGCACAAGAGACATATGTTGGTGGCCATATCATTTGTGGGTTACTGAATAGTACAGAAGTAAACCTACACAGAAGCACAGTTACAGTGATATGTTTCATTGGGGTGCATCATGACAACTATACCCCTAGTGGAGAATTTCCTATTAGATGGTCCACCATCAGCCCAGGCTGCCCGCTGGAAGGAGTGGTTGGACCGCTTGGAGAATTATTTTGACGCCATTGATTTGGTGAAGGAACGAAGGCGTCCAATGTTGCTGCATCGTTTGGGGTGGTCAGTAGTGGAAGGTACTCCACAAACATATGATACGTTGAAACAAGCCCTGACTGCCCATTTTGAACCCCTGGCGAACCCTGATTATGAGAGGTTCCTGTTACGCCAGGCTCAGCAGTTACCTGATGAGTCTGTGGACATATTCTTTGCTCGTCTGCGCACTTTGGCTAGTACTTGCATTTGCCAGATGCTGGGGACGAGATCAGGGCCCACTTTGGCTAGTACTTGTCATTTGCCAGATGCTACGGATGAGATCAGGGCCCAATTCATGAAGGGATGTTACTCCGGCAAGCTTCGTGAAGCGGTACTGCAAGTGCCCAATATGCCTATGGCTGACATGTTGACCCGTGGCAGGTCTAAAGAACTATCGAAGGTTAGGGCTGCCCATATGGATGCTGCCCTTCAAGGGGTAAAGATGGAACCAGTAAATGCGGTGTCAACCAGGGTGTCGAATAGACCCAAGGTGATGTGTCGAGGCAAAATGGAGCGACCCCGGACTTGCTATGGTTGTGGGGGTTTATATCCTCATAAAGGGACTTGTCCAGCGGCTGGGAAGCGGTGTTCCAAGTGCAATAAAATGAATCATTTTGCAATAGTATGTCGTTCTGCCCCTGCCCGAGGGTCTGTTCCTTCATCCTCTGCCCAGGTGTATTCAGCTGCTTCAAATATAATGGAGGGCGATATGGATGACGATAATGAAACTGTCCATATTTTACATGCATTGCAACCTGGAGGTGTTATGAGGAGAGGTTTGCCTAAATTCTGTTTGCTAGTGAATGGTCACTCCGTGCCCGCCCTGATTGATACTGGTGCTAGTATTAACGTAATGGCTGAATCTATGATGATGGGACTGCCAATTATACCTGTTCTGAATGAAACATCAACCAAAGTGTTTGCCTTTGGAGCTCGTGAACCACTTCCATTGGCAGGTGTTTTTTCCGCTGAGATTTCACATGATTCTCATGTTGAGAACACATTGGTGTATGTTACCAAGACTGGCCAGGGCATGCTGTTGAGTTGTCAGACAGCTGAGAACTTGCATCTGGTTGTCTTCGCATTGGCCATCCATCAGAGGACTGTTGATGACCTGCTGATCCGGTTCTCTCCATTGTTTGATGGTATTGGCTGCTTGAAAGACTAGATGATTAAACTGGATCACTGAAATAATATCGACTGCCAAAATATCGAGTAGCCAAAATATCGAGGAAAAAATATCTACAGCCAAAATATCCAGTTTGTATGTACAAACAGGTAAGTACAAAAATATCGAGTACAAAATATCGTTTACAAAAATATAGATGTAAAAAATATCAACTTTATTAAAAAACAGTGTTAAATAAAATTAAAATTTAAAATTAATTACTAAAATATACTTACAAAGACTTAAATTAAAATATAATAATTAAATATTTAATTAAAGTAATAAAAAAAATTAACAATCATATTTATTAAAACATACATATATATATATATATTAACATAATATAATTAAATAATATCCAATTTTATTTACATACAATAGCAAAATGTAAAAAAATACTATTCCCACTCCAGTGGGTGCAACAGTAGGGAAAGCGTTGGATAGTGTAAGGGTAAAAAATACTATTCCTACTCCAGTGTGTGCAACAGTAGGGAAAGCGTTGGATAGCGTAGGGGTAAAAATTACTATTCCCACTCCAGTGGGTGCAACAGTAGGGAAAGCGTTGGATAGCGTAGGGGTTAAAATTACTTTTCCCATTCCAAAGAGTGCAACAGTAGGGAAAGCGTTGGATAGCGTAGGGGTTAAAATTACTATTCCCACTCCAGTGAGTGCAACAGTAGGGAAAGTTTTGGATAGCGTAGGGGTAAAAATTACTATTCCCACTCCAAAGAGTGCAACAGTAGGGAAAGCGTTGGATAGCGTACGGGTTTAAATTACTATTCCCACTCCAAAGAGTGCAGCAGTAGGGAAAGCATTGGATAGCGTAGAGGTAAACATTACTATTCCCACTCCAGTGGGTGCAACAGTAGGGAAAGCGTTGGATAGCGTAGGGGTAAAAATGACTATTCCCACTCCAGTGGGTGCAACAGTAGGGAAAGCGTTGGATAGCGTAGGGGTAAAAATTACTATTCCCACTCCAGTGGGTGCAACAGTAGGGAAAGCGTTGGATAGCGTAGGGGTAAAAATTACTATTCCCACTCCAGTGGGTGCAACAGTAGGGAAAGCGTTGGATAGCGTAGGGGTAAAAATTACTATTCCCACTCCAGTGGGTGCAACAGTAGGGAAAGCGTTGGATAGCGTAGGGGTAAAATTTACTATTCCCACCCCAGTGGGTGCAACAGTAGGATAAGCGTTGGATAGCGTAGGGGTAAAAATTACTATTCCCACTCCAGTGGGTGCAACAGTAGGGAAAGCGTTGGATAGCGTAGGGGTAAGAATTACTATTCCCACTCCAGTGGGTGCAACAGTAGGGAAAGCATTGGATAGCGTAGGGGTAAAAATTACTATTCCCGCCCCAGTGGGTGCAACAGTAGGGAAAGAGTTGGATAGCGTAGGGTAAAACATTTATTAAAAGTAATTACGAATTTAATATAATATAATAATTAATCAATTAAAATGACAAATTATATTTAATTAGCAATTCAAATTTAATTAATTACAATAAAATAAATAATTAACAATTAATTCTACAACAATACCAATAAATATGTTGACATATTTAATTAATTATAAATAAATTACTTCCCACCCAATTCCCCTACAAACCCACAACCCGCTACAGAAAATAAATTAGACAAATTAACATAATTAACTATTAATCAATTCATTTAAATTAATTGCCAATTAAATTTTAAGTAATTACCAAATAAAAATTAATTAACAAATAATTAAAAATGTATAACAATAATTAATTTACATATTTCATTAATTATTATTAAATTACTTCCCACCCTATTCCCCTATAAACCCACAACCCGCTACAGAATTAAATAACGCAAACATTTAAATATACAAATTTCATTAATTATTATTATTTATAACATAAATACACACTTTTCACACATATAATAACATAATACACACTATAAAAAATTCTATATTATTAAAAATTAGATAATTTTAATAACCTATGTTATATATTTTAATATTTTAACTGTCTATATTTTTAACAGTCGATATTAGTTTACTTACCTTAAAAACGATATTTTTGCTGTCTATATTCTGTCCAGTCGATATTTTGTCCAGTCGATATTTAAAACTCGATATTATGTCCAGTCGATATTTTGAAGTCGATATTTTGACTGTGCACCGATTAAACTGCATATAGATGAGTCAATACAGCCTGTGGCATTACGAAATCGGAGGGTGGCTTTTAATCTTTCGCCAAAAGTGGAGGCTGAGTTGGCCAAGCTGGAAGAGGCGGATATCATCGAGAAGGTGGAGGGCACGACTCCATGGGTATCTCCTATTGTGGTTGCAAGTAAGCCTAAACAGCCTGGGGAGGTCCGAATTGTGTGCCTAACTTGGCGAATAAACACGAACGGCACCTTACCCCAACTATTGATGATATTGTGGTGGAGGTTAGTGGGTCTCGATGGTTTTCAAAAGTGGACCTAAGAGCTGGTTACCACCAGTTGCTGCTCGACCCTGCCTCCAGAGCAATAACTACATTTTCTAAGCATGTAGACTTACGATGGTATAAACGCCTTAGCTTTGGTATTTCTAGCGCAGCGGAAGTGTTCCAAGACACTATTCGTGGGGTTTTGTCTGGAGTGGATGGCGTAATAAATGTCAGCGATGACATCTTGGTACATGCCCCGACATTGGATGGACATCTTAGCCGTCTTACCAAAGTGTTTCAGAGGTTGTTAGACCATGGACTCAACCTGCATAAAGAAAAATGTGAATTTCTGAGGAGT
Organism: Lissotriton helveticus; assembly: GCF_964261635.1. Lineage (NCBI taxonomy): Eukaryota > Metazoa > Chordata > Amphibia > Caudata > Salamandridae > Lissotriton > Lissotriton helveticus. The sequence continues at coordinate 359,956,868 of NC_136063.1, read as the reverse complement.
GAGCTTTCTTTCTTTGGTTACCGTTTTTCACAAGATGGCGTGTCTCCTTATCCTTTTAAGGTGTGTGACATTCACTCCGCTTCTGCTCTTGTGAATATGTCCGGTGTCAGAAGCTTTATGGGGATGGTTAACTTCTGTGGACAATTTATTTGTGGTCTGTCAGGTTTGACGGCTCATTTGAGGGACAATACCGCTACTCCTTGTGCAGTAGCGGGTCACTGTTAGCAGTGCTCTGCCTCATTTTCGTACATTAAGCGAACATTTCTTAGGCCCAAGATGCGGGCTGGAGAACTCATAGGTTTGTTAGTTTTAAACATCGAAACCGGTACTGGTCGGATATAGCTCAGAAGCTATCTCGGTAACTGCAAGGCGACCTACAGATTACCATAAACAATATTATACGGGTGTTGGGCGCTAATGGGTACGGTGCACCGCCTGTAAATGTCCCGCACCCCCTTGTGTGTTGCTGCCAGTGACATCCGCAGCTTCACCTCTGGGACATCTCACCTCAGGGTCACCCAGGGCTGCTATACCCCGTCACGTACAAATTCTGCTAGCCAAACTCACTCTTTCCCCTAAATCTACACCATCACCTCACTGTTTAAAACATCCCTGTGCAGACAGATAAAGCTTACCCTGCAGTGAGCACTGCTTGAACACCACGCATGCTCCCATGGAGGGTGCAAGATGCTATGGAATAATGCTGCTGCCCCAAAGAGAGACTCCAGAAGACCCAACAGCCCACAACTTGCTCCATTCTCAAGTACGTGCATCCAGCATACACAGTACCTGCCTTAAAATAGTATACTGTGTGTTCCAATAGGTTTTATGTGATGCTATTGAAATGTTGCCGCCAACCATTTCGTCTTAATTAATTTATCTTTCTTATATTTAATCAGCATAAAGGTATTGCTTGTTCTTTTCTGAGTACCGTTTATGATGTGGGGTCTTAGCAGAGTCGACGGGACAGAAGGCTCAGTACTTCTGCCAGTAGATCGGAACATTTAAGGGTTAGAGGTCGTGATCAGTGCTTAATTTGTGCCGGTGCTTTCCGGTGCTTAGCACCGGCACTTAATTACCAGGGCCGGATCTATGCATCTCTGTGCACGTCACAGATTGATGTCTTTTAAATGTACCTTACTGAACTCGGGGCAGCAGCAGCGTGTTCATCATGTCTCCAGAGTGTGAGTCACGACCATTTATAGTGTTGCGCTGCCTCTGTGACTTCTTAACTAAACTTCCTGAGCTCAAGAGAAGATCCAATAATTAATACATATGTTGATCAGGCTGCCGTGGCCCTTAGTTCAGTGCAGTGTTGAGTTGTGTGTTCACTTGCAGGTGGGCGGGGCGCGGGACGGACACAAACTGATTTATTTGGGCGGGCTGGATTTCAGTTCTTCCTCTGTGCGCGCAGATTTTTTCACATGGCCACGCCCAGCTCACCACGAGTCGTCCTCGTCAACGTCGTCGAAGTCAGCCCGATCCGACCGTTGACGACCTTGGGCAGCATGTGCAGGCATCGCCACATCGATCAGCCAGTAGTACAGTACTGTCCGGTAGCAAGCAGCCCCAGGCCGCCTAATTGAACTAATCTGGTATTAAACCGAGGCAGAGCAAAGGCAGTGCCAGTGCAGGCAGTGTGTGTCCCCACCGGCCAGCCCACCACGATTAACGGTAAGACACTAAGCAGAAAACAACTGACTTACAGTACTATTAGCTAAGCTAACTATTCCAATATACTGATAAATATGCTGTGCCAAAACCAACGCTGTTTATTTTTTGCTAGCGTGGCGGTCCGATTGTAAGATCGCCGGCATGGTGGGAGGCAGCGCGCCTACAGCGCCTCCATAAACGATACGATTAGTGGTGCAATCTCGATATAGGGCCTGCAGTGTTTAGGACAAGTATGTAAAAGGTCATGGCCCTACCCGCCCAGGCCCCAGCCCCTGGCTTGCTGACTTTTTCTTGCTCAACATCGCAGCTGGCATGCAGCCGGGCACAAATTAGTTTCCAAGTCCACGAGGAAACTCAGTTGGTTTCACACTTTCACTTTCTCACGTGTGGTCACCGTCACACTCAACAAACGGCTTCTAGTAACCCCGGGCCTTCCCTAAAAGATAGGCAGGCACGCACCGGCATTCCCTCTTCCTTCCATCAGCATTATATTTATAATAAAACAACAGGCAATTACAGCAGCCAGAGATCTTACCCAGATCGAACATGAAATAATCGGTCTAAATCCATGTCACACTCTTAAAATAGCACTTGCCAAGCTGATGTTATTTGACCTGCACCCCGTCTGGTTTTAGGAGATGAAAATAAGTCTTCAAAGGTAAAAGAGCCTGGAGTTAGCCACTTTGAAAAAAGTTCAGAGACTCCATAGCAAGTCTGTGAAACACACTTAAGTCTATGTAAGTGTATCACTAACCCCTCCGAACATAATAGGTTAGCTGAAGTATCACCCTTTCCATTGATAACTGGTCTGTTATAAATAACCTTTGCACGGTTGAGAGAGCGCAGATCTGAAAACGTATAAGTGCACCATATTTACAAGCACGTAGTATTAGTCTAAATATAGATTGCACAAGAGTGTTATACTCATAGAGTGAAAATACATACGTGTGTTTAACTAGAATAGGGATACATATATCAGTGTGAAAACTAATGTAGAAGTTTATAGAAATGTTAGAATGATGTTGGAGTCTTACGTTATGTGACTGTGTGAAAAAGAAATGTAACTCTGCAAACCATGGAAATGTGTAGGCCACATGGCATTTCACAAGAAATGAAAGATGCTGCTACACTTTTAAGTAACTCGGATACTAATGTCATTTTTATTGCAAAGTATTATTAAGCATAGAATTGAAATATATGTTTTATATAGATGTGTTACAGTATAGTAATGTGTGTTAGTTAGAATGCTGTTTAAACAAAGAAATTAAATGTGCAGAGTGCAGAGGCCTGTTTCATGTAATTTAGTAGGCCTGAATAGATAAAGTTGCTTCTTTGATCTGCATGTGCTCGTTAAGGAAAAGTCGCACAGAGCACAAACGAAGACATAGTTTACGACTTAAAGATATGGTGGAGGCCGGAATTTGGGGCCCACAGTAGAACTGTCTATTTGCAGGTGCGAGGAGCCCTAATCAGTTTGGTGCTGAATGGGCTTTGTTCAGAGACGCCTGGCACAGGCCTGGAGGAGGCTTCAGGAATTTCCTGGGGGGTACCGACCAGCGGAGAAGAAGCCTGGGAAGCAAGGTCAACTTTAACGAAGGGTCCAGAGGAGCACCAGCATGGAATTTACCGCCAGAATCGATACCACGTGAGGGGCGTCTCTAGGGGCGTTCCTATTGGAAAGGCGATTTTGTATTAGGGACAGCACCCCGGGGAGGAGAGAGAGCAGAGGGTCTGAGAAGCCTAAGAGAGTGGATGGGTAGGCAGATAGATTGAACACAAGAGAGCGATTCACCAAGAAGACTAAGAGAAGTGCGTGATCTTCTTTGGAAGTCACCACGGCTGACACCTTTTTAGGTAAAGATCTTGTTAAGTAGGGATGTCACTTAGTCTAGTGTAGGGACAGACTAATCTGAACTTTTCCTTTCTGTAAATGACTCTTAAGTTGCAACTCATAGCGATTCTTGCAACACTCATGGTATTTGAGATATTTTTGATAATTTCCTTTTGCCGATTAAGAGCATTCAGAGAATTTCTTTTTATATTGATACCTGTTTATCTTTTGAATCTTATTCTGAGATGTTTGTATCTTCAGATACTTTTGGCTTTATAATAAATCTTTAAACTTATTTGTAGTCAGTGGTTCTTTAGAGTGGTGTAAGTTCTAAATTGATTAACCTAATAGTGGATTGCCTTTTACTCAATGACAGGTACCAACGATTCATTCGACCTGATTTGGGATTTGGATTTATAACCATAGACCAGAAATCCCGCGTTAACAGTTGGTAGCAGAGTAGGATGGTTATCTTCTTGAGGAAGGTAATCTAGACTGGGTTAGCTTACCCCAAGGCCCCTAGACATCGAGAGATGAGCAGCGGAAGAATTGAGTGCCGAAGAAGGTGCTGACGGTGCGAGAGAAGCAGCAGTGTCGGAGGAGAGTGAGTATAACAAGGGTCATGCGTGAACAGATTGCGGTGTTTTGTGTTGTATCTGTATTGTAATGTCTTGCGGAGTTGAATGCCTGTAGTGTGATTGAGAGAGGGTTGTGAGCGCGCGCAACCTGGTACCGGTAAACCTGGTAAACGGGTGAACTGGTGGAAAATCTTAAGTTCAGGGTAGAGCTTAAGTGGTTTTGGGTGTATCGAACATCCAGAGTAGTTGTCGACCAGAGTAAGGAAGTCATGAGGTACCATTGACCTCCGTAGAACCAAGATAGGGGGAGTGTAAGAGTGAGTGTGTGAGTAACGGACGCTGGTCGAAAGTTACTGTGTGTAAGTAACCTATCAGAGAAGGCGATTGTCTGGACGTAAACGGAAAGACATTTCGTCGGTTAAGGTGACAACTACAGGTAGACTGTGGGCGTACAGTCAAGAAAAGTGATCGCTTGGACGGAAGTAATCATTTTTCAGAGTATGAATGGGACGCATGCATGACCGCGGAGACGAGCTGAGAAAGGAGGGGAACTGCTGCAAAGGGGGACGAGTGACGTCGGCTAGAGCCGCGCTCTGATTGAGCGGTTGGTGTGACGTCGGCTAGAGCCGCGCTCTGATAGGCCAGTTAGCGAGAACAGCGCTGAGATTGGTGGATTGTCATCAGGAAGTAAACAAACGCGGAGAAAAATAGAAATCATGAAGTGCTTTAAATGTTTGAAAGGGATTTTTAAAAGAAAAAGAAGAGAATCTTATTACGGGGAAGAGGCACCGCCAGAGGGTACACCAGCTTATTATATGGCAACGAATGTTGGGTTGCACACTATTCTGTGGATTAGTGATTGGAGCAAGATTACAGAAGGGAATGAGGAACTGACGTTTCCAAAGTATGGAACGTTTAGGTTAGAAGCATTATTAGAAGCATTACATCGACTGAAAGCAATCATGTCCTCATTGAACCCTTCGCCTAGACCAACACAGTTTGAGGCCCTTAACGCATGGATTAGGGCGGCGCACGACAGGAATCTGAATAGGCGCCAAGAAAGGCTGAAGACCGCCTCCGAACGTTGGGGAGACAGAAAGTAGGGGACTCTCAAGGGAAGGTGGGGCTGCCATAGAGGGGTATATACCACTTCCTGTATCAGATTGGACACCCACCAAAGGTGAGGAGACACCTCAACCTAGTACAGTACAGAGTGTAGTCGGAAGGTTTGTGGTACAGAAGACGCCAACCACAGAGAAAGTTGAGTCTTATGGATTGCCAGACGCTCTACAAGTACCCATTACCATAGGTCCTATAGTATCGATTTACAACCCCGAGAGAGACAGAGAGGAAGAACAGATACGGTTAGACAGAGAAAGGGTTGAGATGGAAAGGAGGAACAACACGACAAATGCCTGGAGGCAATTGCCAGGACCGGTAACGTGGAACACCCCATTCAATTCAGCAGTGGGTCCCACAACAGGACAGGAGGGTCAAAGAGGACCGATGGACCTAAGGGGACCACGGCCGAAATCCTTTAAGGAGCTGAGAGCTGACTTGAGAGAATGGGATGGGTCCACAGAAACACCAGCCAACAGGTCAAGAGCAGGGGCTGAGTGGGGAAGTCGAGGCAACGGGACAGTATCTCACTGTGGGGCTAGCGAAATCAGTCAGGAGCGCGAAGGTCAAAGTCAAGAGAGTAGGGGAGTTATACGTCCTATTGATGGTAGGGATCTGCAAGAACGAAATGGTAGAAGCACGGAGTGTGGAGAGATGTCTCGCCTCTTTGAAAGGGGTGGAGACCAAATGGTACTAGAGTACAGAGATAGGTTTAGGTGCACTCATCACGCACCTGGGGAGAACGTGCAACACTGGAATAGGGGGAACAGTGAAAGATCTCGCCATACATTGGGTGATCAGAGATCACAGACAAATTGTGAGGAAAGGGGGAGTAATGGAATGTCCTACCATGCACCCAGAGAAACCAGGCAGGATGGGGAATGTGGGACTATGAGGCACAATGGAGTGTTTTATCATCCACCCCGAGAGGACGGAACTGCATGGGACCTGGAGGGGTGGGAGCATGGGAGGACTCCCCGTAACTCGCCTGAGCCCAGACGTAGGACTCGGAGCTGGGATGGGAGAGATGTGAATGGACCCCCTAGAGCTAGCATATTGAAAGCTGCAGTGAAGGCCAAAAGACTCGATGTCACTAGTTTAAAATCTGATTTGGACGAGATAATAGATGGGACGTTGGCCTTAGAAAGAATGGACTTGTACGAACAAGATGAGTTGCTGTTTATAGCAAAGGACATTACCCGAAAGGCAAGAGCAATTCATGAGAAACTGTCTGAACTGGCAGAGAAGTATATGGTAGATTTGTCCAGAACAAAAACATTACAGAGTAATCATAGGTTGCAGTATTCAGACCAAGACTTAGACGAGAAGAGAACTACAGGATTAAAAACGCACATAAGGGAGTTGATAGCAGGAATAAGAGCGTGGAGAGAGCTGGACAAATGGGAAGAGAGGTGGTCCAAAAGGGGTACTGTCAGACGGAGCACGAGTGTGATGTCTCCGGAAGGAAGGGTAATGCAGATGGAGGCATTTCCTTTGAGGGAAATATCGAATGGGAACTATGTACATGTGCCCTGGAGTAGAGGAGATTTGGCTGCATTTACCAACACATTTCCGAAGTTGAGGGACAATCCTGTTGAGTGGTACAAGCAGGTAGAAAGGTTTGTGAAAATCTCAAAGGTATTGTGGATTGATTTGAACACCTTGTTTGACATTGTGGTCCCAGGAGATTTGTGGACAGCATGCAAGACTAGTGTCGAGTGGCCAACTGTAGAACCAGAAAGGAATGCTGCTACAAATGGACCGTCTGAAATTGTAATGCAAAAGTATGAAAGGGTAATAACTTGGCTGAAGGATAAGGTCCCACCACAAGACATAGATTGGGTAAAAATAGACCGAACAAGACAGGAACCCAAGGAGACAGTTCATGAGTTTTATGAGAGGTTGCTGAAAACATTCAAACAATACAGTGGACTCGATGTAATGGACCCCAAGGATATAGGTCAGTTTGTGTCAAAGTTCGTTTTGGGGTTGAGACCTGATATTTGTTTGATGATTCAGCAACATTTAATTTGTTGGCAAAACAGACCATTAGATGAGATTTTGAGGTACGCAAGGTACTGCAGTGATGAAATAGATTCCAAAGCAAAGAAGCTAAAAGAAAAACTAATGGTAGTGCAGATGAGCGAACAGCAGCAGCAGGGAACAGGGACAATGGGACGGAAATCGAGTAATCAGAATAAGGACAGTGAGGAAAACTCGAGACCTAGAATTGACATTGCCACGTTGAAGAAAACGACAAAGTGCCACCAGTGTCATCAGGTGGGACATTGAAAACGCGAGTGTCCCTATAACCCTGAAAACGGAGAATTAGAGGTAGAAGAGGAAGTTCAAGAGGTTCCAGTTCAAGGGGTGACAGTGCCAAGGAACAAGGTGGCCAAAGGGGGGATTTCGGCTCCACGAGCTCAGTTTCCGCAGCCACCAACGATTGCGACAGGGGGAAAGGTCTTTAGACAAATGCCTCTTTTCATAGATGAAGTAAAATGTTACTACATTGACCCTTTGACGGGACAACGTGTAAGCAAAGAAGAGGACTGTACCCTCGGGGCAGTTCTAGAAGTGGATCAGAGAGGGCCATTTGTTGAGGCAGAGGTAGCAGGGTGTCCCACAACATTCTTGGTGGATACTGGAGCTACTCGATCAACTCTGAGATCTGCAGTGGTTCCTGATCTACCAATGTCGGGGGAAACAATTCAGGTGGTTGGAGTCGCAAACAAAAGAATGACTAGCCCTTTGACAGAACCAGTGTCAGTGAGAATCGGAAACTACATGAATGAACATCAGTTTGTAGTCTGTGATTCAAGTCCTGTGTGTCTGTTAGGAAGGGACTTATTGTGCAAATTGAATTGCACCATATACTGCACGCCTCAGGGAGTGGAGGTACAGACTACAGACGATGATGCGACATTTAAAGTTGTTAATTCAAGAACATGCATAGAACTGTATCCTACTCTGACTGTGGAGGAACTTCCTTGGGATTTACGCGAGGCAGTATCATCAGAAGTATAGGATTTTACAGGAGAAGAGATAGGATTGGTCAAAGGGGTAGAGCCAGTGAAGATCATGGTGAAACCAAATGTCGATTACCCAAGAACGCCTCAATACAAACTGTCCCAAGAGACGATTGCAGGAATAAAACCTGTGATCGATTCTATGATTCAACAGGGAATTCTGAAGGAAATCGTGGGTAGTCCATGCAACTCCCCGATTATGGGTTTGCAGAAACCAAGTGGAAAGTTCAGAATAGTTCAAGATCTTCGAAAAATCAATGAGATAGTTGTTTCATGTTGTCCAGTGGTACCGAATCCATCAGTGATACTGTTTCAGATACCATTCCAAGCTGAGTGGTTCACAGTGATAGATCTTTGTCAGGCCTTCTTTTCAATCCCATTAGATGAAGAAAGCCAGTACCTTTTCGCTTTTAAAATGGAAGATCGCGTCTTAACATGGTGTAGAATCCCACAGGGGTTCACAGATAGTCCTTCAATCTTCAACCAGCTGTTGAAGAAGAATCTTGAAAGTCTAGTACTGCCACAGAACTCAGTTCTGGTCCAGTACATAGACGACCTACTTGTTGCGTCAGAAACAGAGGAAGCGTCCTACTGAATCATTTAGCTGAAAATGGGCATAAGGTATCTCCGAGCAAATTGCAGTACTGTCTGACAGAAGTACAGTACTTGGGTCACAGGTTGGAAAAAGGAAAGCGCAAGGTGTCACCAGACAGAATAGAGGCGATAATGAAAATGAGTGCGCCTACGACGCAGAGAGAAGTCAGGATGTTTCTAGGAATGGTTGGTTATTGCCGACAGTGGATAGCTAACTTTTCACTGAAAGCAAAACCCTTACAGAAACTGACGCACAAGGAGGTGAGTGATCCGGTACCATGGGACAATGAGTGCTTGATGGCGTTCCTACAGTTGAGAGATGACTTATGTCGTGCTCCGGCTCTAGGGATGCCAGACTATGAAAAATCATTTTCACTTTACTGCTGTGAGAGAGAGGGATGTGCTTTGTCAGTTCTTGTGCAAGTTCATGGAAATGGCCGTAGACCAGTTGCATATTTTTCGGCTACATTAGATCCGGTAGCCGCAGCATTGCCCGGATGTCTCAAATCCGTTGCTGCAACAGGTGTCAGCATTGAGCGTTGTGAAAGCATAGTGATGGGACACCAGTTAGTGGTGTATGTACCTTATTCTGTGGAATTGTTAATGACCAGGACCAAGACACAGCACTTGACCAATAGTAGGCTCACGCGCTATGAGCAAGTTATTCTTGCTGCTGAGAACGTGACCCTTAAGAGATGCTCTGTCTTGAATCCTGCTACGTTGATGCCACTTCCCAATGATATAGAAGGCGAAGAATGTGAAGATCACGATTGCCTTGATGTGACTGAACTATGCACGAAGCCCAGACCAGATATTGTGGATGAGCCATTGACTGACCCCGATGAAATTTACTTTGTTGATGGCTCATGTTTAAGAGACGATACTGGTCGGTTGAGAGCAGCTTATGCTGTTTGCACCATTACAGGAGTTGTGGAAGCCGCTTGCCTGGAAGGAGTACACTCCGCACAGGTAGCAGAAATCATTGCATTAACCCGTGCCTGTATAGCGGGTAATAAAAACAGAGTCACCATATATACTGATAGCCAATATGGTTTCGGTGTGGTTCATGATTTCGGGCAATTGTGGTCTCAGAGAGGTTACATGACCTCCTCTGGTTCGCCAATTCGAAATGGAGAATTTGTGCAGCTGTTGTTGGAAGCATTACAGGGTCCAGCCGCAATTGCAATTGTGAAATGTGTAGCCCATACAAAAAATACAGATTTTGTGTCACAGGGAAATAGATATGCAGATGAAGTTGCCCGCTATTGTGCGGAGCATGGATATTCTTTCACGAAGGTGGAAATAGATGGGGCTCAGCAGAAGACAGAACTGAATATGATGTTAGAAACAGTAGACACTTGGGAAGATCTAAGAGTAATGCAAGAGAATGCACCTGAATCCGAGAAACGGGCATGGGAAACAGCAGGTTGTGTGAGAAGCGAAATGGATTTTTGGGTTTCAGCAGATGGAAGGGCAGTGCTACCTGAGGAGTTAGCGAGTCCAATGGCACGACAGATACATGGTCCAGTACATTTGGGAAGGGATGCCATGCTGAGGGTATTCAGGCAAACTTGGTATTGCCCTAAGTTTAGGATTGCAGCAGAAGCAGTGTGTAAACGATGCGTTACTTGTCAGCAGTTGAACATAGGGAAAAGAACACCAGTTACACTGAGTCACATTGGGAGGTCTGGGGGGCCTTTCAACAGAATGCAATTGGATTTTATTGAGATGCCAAAAGTCAACCGCCTTAGGTATGTTCTGGTGGTTGTATGCATATTTTCCAGATGGGTTGAAGCATACCCTACACGCAGGTGCGATACACTCACAGTAGCAAAGTTGTTGCTTAGAGAGTTGATACCGCGCTTCGGGGTGCCTGCCTCTCTGGAATCGGACAGAGGAACTCATTTTAACAGCGAAATTGTGAAGATGCTTTGCTCTGCATTGAACATTGATCAGAAATTGCATTGTAGCTATCGACCAGAGGCTTCGGGTATCGTGGAACAGATAAATGGGACACTAAAATGCCGAATAGCTAAAGTGTGTTCATCAACTTCCTTGAGTTGGCCTGATGCTCTTCCTTTAGTTCTTATGAGTATGCGTAGCACACCCGACAGGAGGACAGGTCTCTCTCCACACGAGGTGCTGATGGGGAGGGCAATGAGACTTCCTTCTGTCCCAACTGCGGCATTGTTGAACATTACAGATGACCTGATCCTGGATTATTGCAAAGGGTTGTCTGACGTTATTCATTCTGTGTCTCTTCAGGTACAGGCTGCAGAAGTTCCGTCTTCAAGAAATTTATGCCACGACCTGTGCCCAGGAGATTGGGTCCTGGTGAAGAAGCACGTCCGGAAGAATTGTTTAGACGTGCGCTGGAAGGGACCCTATCAGATAATCTTAATAACAAACACTGCTGTGAAGTGCGGAGGGCTGCCTAATTGGATCCACGCATCCCATACTCGAAAAGTTCCAGCACCCCTGGAAGAAACAGCTCCTCTCACAGACGAAAATCCAATTGTGGAAGAAGAATCACAAGAGGGGATCAGTCAAGCTGTGGGGGTGTCTGAAGAAGTTGGGAGTGCAACAGATCTAGAAGAAGAAAGGCAGGACGGCAGTGAAACCGAAGTTGCCACAGAAGGAGAAAGCTGCTATGAAAACGGCTCAGACACAGACCAGTACCAGAGTGATCAAGAACAGAGTGTGAGGACAAGAAGTAGGAGAACAAGACGTGGAGAAGTTAGTTGGCCCGAAAGAAAACAGAGGCCGAACTTAAAGCTGACGTCAGAAAGAACTCTTGCTCCTATATCCGAAGACTCGGATCCAGAAGAAAGTGCGCAAGGACAAGAACAGGAAGGTCCGAGAAGATTAAGGAGGGTGCGAGTGCCCTGCAGAAGATACGCTACTCCTGGATGGACCTACCTCACTGCAGATGTCCGAGACATGCAGAACTGGGAGGGTGAGGGAAGTGACCCTGACCAGAACTGACCCAATCATCACAGTGGAAGTAAAGTTCCTGTTACCAGGAGTGGAGGTCGAAAGACTGCTGACACTTAACATCGTCTATCCTCCTCTCCTGAGCGGAATAAGAGACTTGATCCTAAACACTGTTGAATTTCCGGTTTGCTGTTCAAGGTATCCAATACTTGAGGGATTCCTTCCTCGTTTGGAAGTATTGGAGCAAGTGATAAGAGTTATTGGAGCACGCATAATTCCGGATTGCTAAAGACTTTGTAAAGAACTTTGTAAATACCGATTGAAAGATAACCTAGCGCCGAGTGGAAGAAGAAAGAAATTAGGGACTTCCATTTTAGTGGATGGAGAAGGGCTAGGGCTGTCTATTGCTACAGAACTCAAAGACTGTTCTTGCGGAGAGAATTATCAGCTTCCAGGTGTGGACTCAAAGAGAGACGTTGTGCAAAGAAAAGAGACATTGGAGTCCAGTAAGAGACTTTGGCTGAGAACGAAAACCAGAGCTACACTGTTTTGAGATCATGGAGGCTGGCAACTCGAACCGCAGGGCAAAATGCATAGTAGGCACACTTTTAGTGGTAGTGATTTCTCTTATAGTGATAGTGGTTACAGTATCATATGTAGTGGGACATGAGAATGAAGCAAAGGCGACAAAAGAAGACAAGAGAGTACCAACACAGACACCTGTCATTGTTGGTCCAAGGGGGGACAATACAGAGAAAGAGAAAGCTTTGCTAGCAGCTGAGATTCGCAGATTACATACAGATGAATCTAAGGGGAACTTTAAGTCAAATGCTTATGCCAAATTGCTTTATGAATACATTGATGTCATGGAGGCGAAGGATTGCTACGTCTGCATGCAATTGCCAGCCTCTGTAGATGAAGGCATCAGATATCACCATCTATCATTGACTTATGGAATCACATGTAGTTTGTTGCTGAGCATATTTTATGAACGGGATGGGTTCGAGTATTACTTCTCGAACTTCGATTCTGTGTTGCCAGAGGTGCCAAATTATAAACATCTAAATAAGTGGGATTATTACAAGAGTGAAGACAGATTACAGAAATTTTTCCTACCATGGAGAACATTAGATACTTCACATGCCCGAAGAAATAATTTGACTTGTACCGTGTCAGAAATTGAGAAAAAGTTTATAGGGCAGGTGGATACTCGATACAGGAGACAAAAGATTCTAAAGACTTCAGGTCAATGGGAAACAGATTGGACTGAAGAAGAAAGAGCACACAAAAGCAAGGGTAGCAGTGGTCCAATAGCATTAGATCGAGAAAAGAAAGGGAAACTATGTATACATAGGGGTCAAACCTATTACGAGAATGTGTTTGTAGGAGAAGTCAGTTGTGAACATGCCTTCCAATTGGAGTATTACTCCAAAGACTTCTTGAAGGAGATGCAGGTGATCCCCAATGTATATTTTGTTTGTGGAAGAAATGCATATGTGAAACTACCAGATAATTGGTATGGATCATGTTATTTGGCAATTGTCTTCCCGAAAATATATCATGCTGAAGAATTAGAGTCTCAAAAGGGAGGAGCTCAAGCAAGAGGGAGGAGAGATGCAAGCTCTGAAGTAATTGGAGACGTATTTGGAGCTGCATTTCCTCTATTGGGAATCATACTGAATGACATCAAGATTAGAAGATTGGCAACAGTCGTAGATAGATTATCTGCCAGTACTGCTAGATCTTTAATGCTGGTAGAGGGAGAGATGCAATCGATAAGGGCAATGGTTCTTCAGAATCGACTTGCTCTAGACGTTCTGTTAGCCAAAGAGGGCGGAGTCTGTAAGGCTTTGAAGGTCCAGGAATGTTGCACTTACATTCCAGACAATTCAAAACCTCTAGAGAAGTACATACGAAACATTACTTCAATTCATCGTGAGGTTGAGGATTTGACATGGGTAAATGTGTGGGAAAAAGTAGGACAAGGAATGGGAAAGGTTGGAGGTTGGTTTGCCCACCTGGGAAAGGGTTTCGTTTGGTACATACTGAAACCTATCATCATAATAGTGATTTGTGTAGTCACTTTGTGGGGATTGGTGCGACTGTACAAATGGTATAGAGCAAACAGGTTGCAGAAATCCATGCGAGAACAGGGGAGAAGATTAGCTGCGATGCAGGAGAATCAGTACAGGAGTCTGAGGGCTCTAGAGGAGATGAAACGAGGGAATGTTGCGACGACTTCAGTTTGACAATCTATACCTAAGAGAGAGTGTTGCGATGATGATGACTACTGGAAGTCATCAAAGGGGGGATTGAGAGAGCGCAGATCTGAAAACATATAAGTGCACCATATTTACAAGCACGTAGTATTAGTCTAAATATAGATTGCACAAGAGTGTTATACTCAAAGAGTGAAAATACATAAGTGTGTTTAACTAGAATAGGGATACATATATCAGTGTGAAAACTAATGTAGAAGTTTATAGAAATGTTAGAATGATGTTGGAGTCTTACGTTATGTGACTGTGTGAAAAAGAAATGTAACTCTGCAAACCATGGAAATGTGTAGGCCACATGGCATTTCACAAGAAATGAAAGATGCTGCTACACTTTTAAGTAACTCGGATACTAATGTCATTTTTATTGCAAAGTATTATTAAGCATAGAATTGAAATATATGTTTTATATAGATGTGTTACATTATAGTAATGTGTGTTAGTTAGAATGCTGTTTAAACAAAGAAATTAAATGTGCAGAGTGCAGAGGCCTGTTTCATGTAATTTAGTAGGCCTGAATAGATAAAGTCGCTTCTTTGATCTGCATGTGCTCGTTAAGGAGAAGTCGCACAGAGCACAAACGAAGACATAGTTTACGACTTAAAGATATGGTGGAGGCCGGAATTTGGGGCCCACAGTAGAACTGTCTATTTGCAGGTGCGAGGAGCCCTAATCAGTTTGGTGATGAATGGGGTTTGTTCAGAGACGCCTGGCACAGGCCTGGAGGAGGCTTCAGGAATTTCCTGGGGGGTACCGACCAGCGGAGAAGAAGCCTGGGAAGCAAGGTCAACCTTAACGAAGGGTCCAGAGGAGCACCAGCATGGAATTTACCGCCAGAATCGATACCACGTGAGGGGCGTCTCTAGGGGCGTTCCTATTGGAAAGGAGATTTTGTATTAGGGACAGCACCCCGGGGAGGAGAGAGAGCAGAGGGTCTGAGAAGCCTAAGAGAGTGGATGGGTAGGCAGATAGATTGAACACAAGAGAGCGATTCACCAAGAAGACTAAGAGAAGTGCGTGATCTTCTTTGGAAGTCACCACGGCTGACACCTTTTTAGGTAAAGATCTTGTTAAGTAGGGATGTCACTTAGTCTAGTGTAGGGAAAGACTAATCTGAACTTTTCCTTTCTGTAAATGACTCTTAAGTTGCAACTCATAGCGATTCTTGCAACACTCATGGTATTTGAGAAATTTTTGATAATTTCCTTTTGCCGATTAAGAGCATTCAGAGAATTTCTTTTTATATTGATACCTGTTTATCTTTTGAATCTTATTCTGAGATGTTTGTATCTTCAGATACTTTTGGCTTTATAATAAATCTTTAAACTTATTTGTAGTCAGTGGTTCTTTAGAGTGGTGTAAGTTCTAAATTGATTAACCTAATAGTGGATTGCCTTTTACTCAATGACAGGTACCAACGATTCATTCGACCTGATTTGGTATCTGGATTTATAACCATAGACCAGAAATCCCGCGTTAACACGGTATAACGGGATTCTTGGAGGAAAGGTTTGTGACAGTGAATATATCACAGCCACGCTGGAAGCACCACCCTGCTGAAAGGGATTTCAGGAAATGAAGGCCTTGCAGTTTTTATGACGCAGCAAATTACCAGAGCATGACAATTAGTAGACAGTCACCCAGGGGTGTTAATTGAAAGGCAACTACCTAACCAGCTTTGTTTTCTTTCTGCCAGCACAGCTATTTAGCTCACTGTTTTCTTTTGTGAATATTTGTTATAATACAGCAACAGAACCAGTGAACATTTAAAACTTCCCTTATGGTGAAATTAATTTGTGGGTACATTACACAGCTGTTTCTGTTCATTCGTAAACGTGCACAACACTCACTTTTCTGAGGCGCTCGTTGAACAGTACTTAGTTACCGGTGCCCCGATGGCAGGGTACAAAAACAATTATGTAAGCGTCTACGAGTTACTAAAATCATAAACTGATGATGGTCGGTCGGTCCTGTAAAATAACACTTCGTCGGTAACTTCCTCTTTGGGCACATCCTGCTGAACGCCCAGGCACCCAAGTTGCCCAACTGAATAGTGCTGTGAGACAGTAGTATATTGGGCGAGAAGCAGAAAATTACCAGAATCAATAAATAACAAAAAGAGTAAAGACTGCCTTATTAGTAGAGCTCTGCTGTCTGCAATGTAACACAATAACTTCAATACAACAACAAAATAACCCACTTCACTTACACAAATTGTGCTCTTATTAATGCTCTTATTAACCACCCGACTGTTGAAGCTCGTGGTGTTGCAAACCTTCACCTCCAACTGTAACTTATACCATCTATCACCCCTACTCCCTCTTCATCCAGGTATCCACCTATACCAGGCCACACACAGTTTTCATAACTTTCAAACCCTTCTGAGGTGTCTTATTTGTTTGCTCCCCTCACGCCTGCTGGGCTGGTTAGACCTTCATAATGCTTAGAGAACCAGGAAACCCCGATTGGGTGTTTTCCTGCCTCACCACAACATAAAATCACCCAACATCACTGATCCTTCTAGCACCACAGGTTTTTCCCCTAGATGCTTACCAACTTTTCTCTTAAATTCAGCAGATGCGCTTCTTTGCCACGAAAGACAAATGCACACCATTCAAAGAGAATTCCTCTACCATAATGTTGCTGTGTGCAAGTACTCTCTGAGACCATGCTATCCTCAAAAGACAATCTTCTCCTTTGTTTAATTTCTTTCTTGCTCTGCCTGCAGCCGCATACTGACTAGTCCCTTTCTAAACTCTTCTCATGCCTGACCACCAGTGTGTTTCATTTGTAACAAATTACCTTCCTCATTTTTAGCAGCGCCAGTTAGACAGCTGCACTGTTTAAATTGTAATCACTTAAGTGTACATCTAAGACTCCATGCCAACCTCTTCCCAAAATCATATCCACGAAGCACAGTGATTGATCATGTTGCACGTAGCCATGTTCCCAGTAGGAAATTGTCTTCTGGCTGATATGTACTCCTGGGCGAAATTCGAAGAGGGTAGACAGCAGAGAGAGAGAGAGGGGCAGAGGTAAAGAGGGGTGAGCCGTGAGGTGAGATACCAAGAGAGAGAGATGAAGGAGCAAGAAATGGGTGAGGAGAGAAGGATAGATATATATTGAAAGACAGGATGTTGAGGGAGGGATAGCAGGTATAGCGAAAGTAAAGACAATCCGAGTTAGAGGTAGACAGGGGTGTGGGGGTTAGAGAGAAAAATAGAAGTGAGTAAGAGAGAGAGAGAATACGGAGGACTCTGCTATTCTGCTCCCAATGAGGGCATTGCACATCTGTGATTGTTTAACAACTTTGAGTGATGTTTGTAATTTTTAGGACTGATGACAAGTTTGTGGTGAAAATGTACTCTATTTTGCTGCATAGAAAAAATATTTCTCTAGTGTGGCCTGCAACAAAACTCTAGTCCAAATTATCTATAATACTTAAGGCCTCAGATTCTGTTGTAATCCACTTGCATGTGCTAGATGTAGAATGTAGAATACATGAATTGTCTGGAGTCATTGGGACTTTGGATGTGCTGGGGTTGTGAGCTGGATCTGTTGGTGGTTGCTCTGAATAAAGCCTTCTGCTGGAATTCTCATGTTTATGGTTTTTATTAGATTCCTACTCCCGAATGGCATTGCATTGAAGTTTATTTTTCAGATGTGCAAGTTTGATGTGTTCAATAAATCTCCACAGGTGCTCACACCTGAACATAGATATAAAGTTATCCCTCACTACACCTAATAGTAGCTACAACACACAGCTGTTGCAAGAAGCTCAACAAAGAATCCCTGCCATCACAGCATCTCTGGGATAGGCTTGAGAATAGGGATAGCTTGCAGTTGTTTCACTCTTACCATTAAACACACAGGCCTGGTCTACATGCTGCGTGCAAGGTGCCATTGAGGCCTTGCTTAACCCAAGGCACAGGTCTGCTTTTCCTATCTGGGTAAGTGAGTTTCCCCGTTTCAAGGGAAGCCAGCTCACCTCTCCAGCCTATTCCGGAGATTGCCTGAAGGTAAAGTTCCAACCATACCAAATGTGACGGCATGAGTAGGGTCCCTATTAGCAGTGCCGAGTTGAAGATGTGGGTGAAGCTAATAGAGTATGTGGGTGGAGCTAGTGTAGGGAGTGGGTGGAGCCAGATAAAAGTAGGTGTGGCCTCCAACAAACATTTTAGCACCTGCACTTCATATTTTACAAATTAAGCACTGGTCGTGATGTAGTGCTAGTAGTGTCATAGTTGGAGCGACAATACAGGCCATAAGTTCCTATGAGTGGGGTCCCAAAGTGGGTGCAACAGTAAAGTCTGAGCATGTCTGAAAATGTGCAGAGTGTAGGGAGCCCGCCAGCAGTTTGAGATCCGAATTGCGCAATTATTAATAACCAGGGTATTACAAATTCACTTTATGCATGTTCTGTTACTCTTTTCTGGTAAAATTTGCTTTTCTGTTATCGGTCTGAGGAGTATGTAGATTTAGACGTACTCCTTGGCACTGTCTAGTGTGGTGTTTTCTCAAGTAAATCTGTAGTTTTGCAAAGTTAGCATCTGTCCTTTCAAATGCCACATATGGCTGGTACAACCAATTTGTAACTAAAGTCGAGGTAACATTTTAAAGCTTTTTCTAAGTAATGGTTAATTAAGGCAGAGTAACTACATGGGTTAAAGTAAAGTCTAATTACTGAATTCATATTAGCTCCCTTGGCTGCCATCTGTGGTCTGCCTTCAAAGCATTTCAACGACATGAGAAGTTTACCAGGAGAAGATTGATAGTTCCTACGAGGAAATGGTAAGGATGTGTAAAGTGGTCACTCACACTTGATCCATTGCCCACTCAGAGGCCTTGGTGAACTTTGTAAAACATTTACTCCTTACCTTTTTTTCTGACATTTGCCCTGCTGAAGGTGATGTATTTTACATGTTTTGGAGGTTATGAAAATGTACCAAGCAGATGTGTCGTTGTGCAACAGAGGCATCTGTCATCTCTGATTTTTGGGGATTTCCTGGGTCATTAGGAAGTCTCACATAGATTAGATAGCACCACTCTAGTGAAACAGAATGTAGGACGCTTCAAAGACAGACATGGTTTTTTACCAATGACACCCTAATTTAACCTCATAATAAAGTCACGCTGGACCCATCCTCACTAGTTCAAGCTTGGATAAAGGATGATGAGGTCTTAGCAGAAGAAGGGGTAGGATAGTTGTGCTGACCTCTGTGAGAAATCTTGCGGGACAATACGTCTGGCTACAGAAATACACATTCTCTTCTTCTGGCTGCCTCTTGGGTACAGTTGGGTCTCCGGCCTGCTACTGTGTCTGCAACCTGCCGGACAGCCTACCTGGAAGTTGGAGAGTCTTCAAACTAAAGGTTTCAAGCAATTTGCAGGACAGGATTTTTGTTGAACAGTTTTTGATGGTCTCACTGAAGATTGCACAAGTGGATTACATTTATTATACCAAAACAATTTTGGAAATACAATCTAGGTCGTAATGCTAGTTAATGCCCCTTTTAGAGACTTTTACAGGCTTTTAGCGGATTAGGGATGCACATACTCCTGGTTGAACTAAATTCTCTCCAAAATGACTTCAGAGTAAGCTCTGAAAACCTCAGGCTGAGAGTACGACGCCCTTGATAGAAGCAGCTGAGCATGGAAGAGCTCCAGAAAATTCAGGAAAATAGAAGTGAATGAGGGAAGGCACCCAGGACATCTGAAGATTTTACAGCCCATCCAGGCTGTCAAGAAACATACTGGCAGCTAGTTGGGCTGACTTGAGTTTTTCTCTGCTTACAGAGTCTTTATGTTCAGTACATCTTACTGCAGGGAATCTTCAACAGATACACAGTTGGGCTTTGTCTCCCTGGGAAGATTTTTAACACAGAGGTAAATTCCTTTACTGGCTCTACCCACAGATTCAGTCTGATCTCATGCTCATATGCGTCGACCTACCCTGCACTCTCTAGTCTAGGGGAATAGGTTTTCATATCTTTAAGGGGTTTTACAATTTTCATTTAACTTACTTGAAAAACATTATTTTGTTTAGGTTTCTTTAAATCAGCAATGCTTATTTGCTAACTTTTGAACTCCAGCTCCAAGTTTTTTTATTTTAAAGCGATGTAGTTAATACAGCTTTGACCATCACTCATTGTTATGTTCTTTAATTATTTGGTTGAAACACTAAATTGCTTTTTGTATCCAATGTACCTCATACATCCCTTATATACCAACTGAACATTACTCTAACATTTACTGCCACATCTCTAGACGGGTGAGTTACATCAAACATTATCTGTCTACTCAATTTCGTTACATAGAAAATTGAAGTATTACATTGAAACAAAAAAAGCTATCTTAAAATGCCAACATAACCCGAACTAACCATAAAACTATCGGACACAGTAGCAATGGAAGCACAAGACTATGCAAGAGAAGCAAAAAAAATATTCATTGACAGGGTTTTTACGACTTCTTAGAGGTGTAAACAATGAAAATATTAAACAAAAATATGATAGGAAGTGAGACAAATGGATAATCCGATAACACTGTGCACGAAAGCACAAGGAAATCTTCGAACAAGTTATCTAAACAGTTATCTTTCGACTCATCTTTCATGCGATTCGTCGGTCAATGGCAAGGAGCAATCCTGTCTTTTGGAAGTGCTTGGCAAACCACTATAATTTTTTCAAACTGTTTACCCATCCAAGCACTTAAGTGCATTCTCAGGGCTGTGTACGCATGCGTTTTATGAATTATACCCACTCTCCTTCCTTTCTTCTAAAATGAATGGTTTTATTCTTACACCTTACTGTAACCCCTTATGTGTTCAGTAATTATAATGCATGCACTGATTAATTGACACTTTAAATTGACTTTGCAAGGATAAAAGACCAAGTTAGCCCTATTTGTCTTCCCTAACCTCAATATTAGTAGATTAGTCGTGTGGAACTGGTGATGTGTTGGTGACCAATCTTGGAAGGATGAAAGACCGAGTCAGTCCTGTCTGTCGTCTTTTTCTCCCTCACAGCTTGTTATTGCTCCCCTCTCCCTCTGCTTAATTTCAGCCGCTGGTCGCAGCACCCAGGATAATGTGCTAGATGGATAAATACTTATAAGGTCCCAAATATGAGACCGATTGCATTGCAAATTGCTTTCCTCATGCTGTTTTTTCTCGTCCTAGTACTGTTACTACTATCCTGCTAATTCTGCTGTTAGCGTGTCCTGCTAATTTCATTTTCACTGCTATCCTGTTAACACTGATGTTGTGCTCTCACTTCTCTCCTACTGTTACCAATGCTGTCCTCCTCCTACTGCAGTCAGTATTTTAATAATACTGCTCACACTGTTGTCCCACTGCCATTGCTGTAGTTACACTCCTGTTATTGTTTTCCTGCTACTGTTTGTTTTCCTCACAATGCTTCTACTACTAATCTGATAATTTTGCTGTTAGTGTGTCCTGCTAATTTAATTGTCGCCAAAGTCCTGCTCTCACTGCTCACATTACTGTCATGATAAATTAAGTCTGTTGTCACTGCTGTACTGCTCACTCTGTTATCCTACTAACTCTAATGTAGCAGTTATCTGGCTTATATTGTAATTACTGCTGTCCTGGTCACTATGCTGTAACTGCTACACCACTAAACTCATTAATATGCCGATACCAATTGGCATTGCCAATGCTTTTTTTTTATAACACTCTTCTTCAACGATTCACAGGATGGCTCTGCTACGAGTATATTTTTTTCAAAACATTCCTATGTGTATTAAGAGTGCATGTGGCGACCCTTGCTGCTGGCCTGGCAAAGGAGTACTGGAGTCTTTATTGTAGGTAGTGCAGGTGAAGGGAAAAGGGTGCGGAGATACAGCATTAAAGAAGTGGGGGTTTACCTTTCATGTGCACAGTGAAGAAACAAATGTAGATATGCATGAAAACATGACCTGGAGGTTAGTGCCTTCCAGAGGAAGTTAAAAATTATGAATATCATCCACCGACATCATGCATTCCCAAAGGCTGGGCGAGGTCACCTACATATGCAGGTGAGGAAGTCATACGATGATGACGTGGATGACAAATCCATGGCAAAATCAGGCGTCACTCTGCACACCATGAGGTTCGTCGATCCCGTATGCCCAGATGGTACCAAAAAATACTAAGTACATTAGGATTATCAGACTGCTAATAGTCAACCAGACCCAGCCTTTCCACATGTACATTACTGAATACTGATTTGTCAGCTTGGGATGTGCACTGGCAGTGAAGAGAAGAACCCCTAGTCTAAACCTCCACGGTTAGGCTAAGGTTTGCGTCATTGTCTTAGTTGTTTAGAATTACCAAAGCCTTCACATACGCCGTAATGTTTAGGTGTGAGTTTATAATTGCTGTTAGGGTGGAACGGGAATTACAAATGTTTCAAACCCCCTCATAAACTAATGATTTGGTGTTTTACTTATATTTGCAATAGGTACTCCCATCACATTCCCTTGGGAACACATATGTGTCACTGGTATATCCTCCCGCATAAAGCAGCATATACTGATTCCAAGCACCAGGGCCTTGGTAATCTGACTGCAAATGTATGTATTTATTTATTGTCTGCAAGTGATACCTAGTGGTCGAAAAATTTTCCCTTTTCACTCTCACCCCATCTCTCTCTCTCTTGTCTCCTTGCTCCTTTTTTCCCTCTGTATCCTCTTACTCTCCCTCCCCATCTTTTTCTCTCTCAGCATCTCATTGTCTGTTGCTTTCTTTGTCCCACATTTTTACCTCCCTCCCTACTCTTCCTATTCCTCTTTCCCACCGTGCACCTCCCACCCTAATTTCTTTCTCAGTAATGCATTGCAAAAACGATAAATGGAAATGGCAGATTTTTTAGATAGTGCTAGTATTGATATCGCTTTTGTAACTGAGACATGGCGGCGCCACTTCGGGTCCTGACCTGGTCATTTCTACCCCACCTGGTTACTCGTTAATAAGGTCGGATCGATTAGGAATATAGGTGGCGGCCTAGCAAGAGTCTTCAAAGACAAATTAAAGGTTAGGTTTGACCCCATACCCCATCCTGGTTGTGAAGCTCTGGCTTTCAGAACTGGTCTTTCAAATCTCTACTCTTTTAACGGTGCATTGATTTACAGACCCCTCGGCCCTAGAAATCTCTTTTTAAATATGGATAAGTCACCCTGGGACATTAAAGCCAACCTCTCTGATTTTACTATCCTTTGTGATTTTAACTTTCATCTGGAGAATAAGGAGGACCCAGATACTCGGGATCTTATAGTCTCACTGTCTCTTTTGGGCTTGTTGCAAGTAGTTTGGAATCCCACGCGTTCTGGTGGCCTCACCCTTAATGGTATTTTTTCATATTGTCCTTTTATTCAGGTTACTCCTTCTTTGCCGCTAACCTGGTCAGACCATATGGCAGTGATGTTCCAACTGAATTTATTGGGCCTCAGCCTGGAAGAGCCTATGACCTCACCTACTTCCAGTTATCAAACTTGGCATTTAATTTCGGTAGGACAATTTACGAGGGCCCTAACTCAATCCAAGAAATCAATACCTCCTGACCTTGATCGAGCAACTGATGGCTATCATCAATGGATTAACAATTCTATTAACAGTCTAGCTCCGGCCAAACACGGAAATAATAACAGATCTGTGACATCTGAGCCCTGGTTCAATGAAGAGCTCAGACTGGCCAAACAATCTTTAGAAGACTAGAGAGATCTTCACAAGGCAGAACTATTACTATATAAAAAAAGTCTGACCAAAGCCAAATCTAACTTCTTCATAAATAAAATGTATTCAGCATTGAACACGCCCAAAGAGCTATTTTCTACAGTGGTCAAACTAAGCAACCCTGCACCAGCCAGAAATTCAAATGCAGATGCCTCTTTCTGTAACAAACTCGCTACATTGTTTAAAGACAAGGTAGAGGCTATCTTTAACACTCTGACTTCTAGCCTAAGCTCCAAGGGGGCCTGCACGACTGATAACCCACCACCAGTGGTTTCCAATGGGTCCAAATTAGGGAATGTTATCAGTGAAGCTAACAATTTGGATGCTGATTTTTTAGGGCCTTCCCAATCTAGGAATATCACTCTTTCGGCCTTCTCCCCCCTTACATTTGGTCAAGTAATGGATTTGTTTAATCAAATCAAATCAGGGTCGCCTTTTGACCCTTGCCCTCCTAGAGTTTTACAACTAGCCTCTACTATAGTGCCTGGACACATTTTAGTGATTTTTAATCAAATGACCCATCTTGGCTACTTCCCTAAAAGTTGGAAAGTAGCATCAATTCTTCCTCTTTAAAAAAAATAAAATCTGGATGCTGATAATCCCACCAACTACAGGCCAATTTCTCATTTCCTTTCCGTCCTTTAAACACCGAGCTTTCTCTAGTTTTCCAGAAAAATAAATGACTGGATTCCTCCCAGTTTGGCTTTAGAAGCCAACATAGCACAGAGACAGCTCTGATTACTGCTGCTGAATGTCAGAACAACTCTAGACAAAGGAGGGAACGCTGCCCTTATTTTGTTAGATCTTTAGGCAGCGTTCAATACTGTTAGCCATGAACTCCTTATCACTCATCTATTTGAGATAGGAGTTAGAGGTACCACTCTCAAGCTCCTCAGTTCCTTTCTCAGAGACAGAACACAGTTTGTTGACTGTAACGGTCACAGATCGACATTATTTACTCTACCCTGTGGGGTGCCACAAGGGTCCGCATTGAGTCCCACTCTTTTTAATCTGTACGTTACCCCTTTGGCCTCACTGATTAAAAGCCTGGGCTTCTTAGTTGTCACTTATGCTGTCTACACCCAAATAGTAGTGTAAGTCACAGAAAATCCTGATAGCACGGCACAATGTTTTCATAACCGTATATTACAGATCAGTAGTTGGATGTCCAAAAATTGTCTGAAAATAAACTCAGATAAAACGGAGGTGCTACATTTTGGTAATCACCCATCATTTTGGTCCCCTAACTGGTGGCCTCAGGAAATGGGTGTGCTACCAACTCCTGTTCCCAAGATGAAACATCAGGGAGTCCAATTTGATGGAAAACTTTCCTTTGTGGGACTCGCTAATGCCATCACTTCGTTGTGTTTGTTCATGTTTAAATCACTTAGGACGGTGCTTCCTTTAATCCCTCTGGACCTACGCAGAGCAGTGATCACACCATTGGTCTTTTCTAAAATAGACTACCTCAATGGACTTTTTCTGACTGCTCACAAGAAAAATCTGGACAAGCTCCAAATGGTCCAAAATGCGGCTGCCAGATGGCTTCTAGGAATACCAAAACATTAATCGTTTTCCAAGTCTCTCCCCTTACTTCATTGGCTCCTGGTTAGGAAGCAGGTTATGTTCAAGTCTCTCTGCATAGCCTTCTAGGCCCTTTATCTCGAGGGTCCAGAATCCATTAAACAGCTCTTTCAACAAAACATCCCTTCTAGGACTTTAAGATACTCCTCCCAGGCCAAATTATTTGTACCTAATTTCAAAAGAGCTACCTGTGGAGGCAAGAGCTTTGCAGTGGCCACTGCCAAACTCTGGAATTTGATGCCTCTCAAACTAAAAACCACAAAAATCTTTCGCAAGGCTCTTAAAACTTGGCTGTTTATTAATTAGCTCATTACTGCTCTTTACTTTTCTGCTCTCCATTGCTGTTCTGGTCCTATTCTTACCTTGGTCTTTCCTCTGGAAGTCAGTGCCTAGACACCTACGGATAGTAGTGCGCTTTAGAAATTCTAATTTCATTTAATCTCAGTTCCCAATACCTCCCCTCTCTTTGCATTACATCTCCCCTTCATCTGTAGGTCCGTCTGTCAGTCAGTCTATCTATCTATCTATCTATCTATCTATCTATCTATCTATCTATCTATCTATCTATCTATCTATCTATCTATCTATCTATCTATCTATCTATCTATCTATCTATCTATCTATCTAGCTAGCTAGCTAGCTAGCTAGCTAGCTAGCTATCTGCTGTCTATCTGTCCTCAACCTACCCAACATAATAGTGCCAAAATGTCAAACCCTCTTTCTCCTATCCTCCACACTCTCACCCTGGCACCCTTTCCTCTTTCCCATGTTCTCTTTCATCCACTCATTTCCTGCATCTCCAAAACCCCAGGACAGGTGCTGCTGCAGCCTAGCTCCTTAGGCAAGCTCCCTGGGGTCAGTATTCTCCTGGTCAACCAGGTGTTGATGTAGCTCTGGAAAACAGTGACTGAGCATGTGCTCTCTGGTGATCAAATTGTACAGCTACTTATAGGTATTTACCTCACTACCCATCACCCAACCATTGAGTGCCTTACACAATTAAATCCAAAAATCCCCCTAGTACTCTTGAGACATTTTCTGACTGTCCAAGAACCTCAACCTTTACTCCTCCGGTGTGAATCCAAGGGGCATATGTACAACCATGTTTTGCCGTTGCAAATGGGAATTTGTCTTGTTTGCGACCCAGTGGTCCCAGGGACCACTGCCTGCCCTTTAAAAATGAAACTGAAAAGTTAAATTTTTGTTTTTTAAATGTAGCCCATTTTCCTTTAAGGAAAACGGGCTGCATTTAAAAAAAACTACTTTATTGAAAAAGCAGACACAGACATGGTGGGCTGCTGACCCCTGCAGGCCATCATCCCGTGCTAGCCATTCCCAATTGGGTCGCAAATTGCACCTGCCTAATGAATATTAATGAGGCATGCAAATTGGAGCCCCATTAGGATTCACAACCAGTCTCTGAGACACTGTTGTACATTCCATTTTGCGAGTCGCAGTTCGATGTAATTTGTGACTAGCAAAATGGAATGGTCATACATCTGGCCCCATATTTCTTGACATGGGTCTCCTTCATGGGGGGATACCGGACCCTGTCTCTCTTCTCAAGGGCACGTAGGGCGCCCGTCCATCACTAGGTATATTTCCCTGGAGGGCAGATCCCCAATTCTTCTCAGGGATCCTGTGCATCTCTAGAGCTACTTCATATGTCTCAAACCACCTGTCTGTCATCCCCCGGCTCAATACCATGTCCCTGGGTATGTGAACACTTTCTTCAGCAATGGTCACTGTAGTTTTGCTGCCACCATTCCTATTGGACTCTAACAGCTATTTGGCCTTCCAGTCCAGCTCTTTCAGACACAGTTAAGGAGTTAAATCAGAAGAGAGAAGATTGTTCTCTCTTCCCAGCCTCTCTCGGCCTTTTTTTGTTCTACATCCATGGCAAGTTTTTCCTTTGCTAAGGCCTTCTCAGCCTCAGTCCTTCTGTCCTTCGCCAAGGCACTTTCAGCCTCAGCTTTTCTCTCCTCTACAGCCAGTTGGGCCAGCTGCAGCATCAGGTCCTTCTCGGTCTACTGTCCTTCAACTTCGCAGGAGAGAGTATGTAGGAAGAGACACTGCTTCCTGCATTGGGTCCAACAGAGGACTCCATCTCTTTGGGCCCTCCTCTTTCCTCTAAAGCCATTGTGAAGTCATTTTTCTCCTCCTTCTCATTCTTATTAGGGCCATCACTCTTTTGATGCCCTGGTTCTGGGACCAGAAGTAAAATGGGTTCCTCTCTCTCTAGCCCTAGGACTCCAAAGCAGTCCTCCTCAACCTCTTGCTCAGAGTCATCACCCTCTTGGTCCTCTGTTAAAGCCTCCAACTAGCGTGCTTCCTTATGAGCGTACAGGGCTGTCTGAAGGGCCGGCTTAGTGGACCTCTTCCCCAAAGCCAGCCCGCATCTCCTTGCAGAACTCATTGAGCTCCCTTATACTGTAAAGTGACAGGCAGGTGAGATCCAGTTCCATTTTGGCTATGTATCACAACAAAAGAGTTCCAAGTCTTTGAAGGCGAAGCAGGAGTAACAGTTGGGAAAATTACCAAATAAGAGAGAAAGGAGAATTTAAAAAACTTGCAATGGCCTAAAATATGGGACGGGATGGTAGTGTACACCAAATCAGTGTATGGCACTGAACAAACACATGTATTGATCTCACTGTTGCCACCAATAGTAGAAATTGGGTGGCTGGTTGACTGGGGTGTGAGCCCTGGCCAAGCAGCAACCACAATCCTAGTCAGGGTAAGGCACAAACAACCCCAAATTAACCTGTGCTCAACCACCTGGTAGCTTGTGATATAGCATTAAAGCTTTACTCAGAGGCGTGGTAAATTATTTCTGCAACACTTGAAACAGTAAAAAAGTGAAAACAACAGACAAAAATATCCAATGACAAAAATACATCCAGTATAACTAGAGTTATGATTTATAAAGAATACACCGAAAACGAGCACCTCAAAGCAGAAAGCACCAACCGTGGCTCTCTGGTGGAATTAGACCAGGTCAAAGTCAAACGCTCAGGCCAAACCGTGATGGAGCTTGGGTCAGAGACAATCCAAAATTTGTCCCACTGAAGTTTTACCTCAATAAGATTTAGGCCAGGAGTCCTGTTCGGGTGTTGGAGGGTTTTGGGGAGCGAGGAGAGCATCAAGGTTGATGGTCGGCATGGCGTGAAGATCAAGCTGGGCGTCACGGACGGGCGGCTGGTGCTTCGCATTGGTGGCCCTCCATGGGTGATCGATTCTTATAGTGCAAAGAGACGGGCTGGTGATGGTTCACACTCAATTTTGGTGCAAGCAATAGAGTTCAGGTCTGAAAAGGCCTGTTTTCGGTCATGAAGAGCCCAAAAGCTTGGTTTCAAGAGCCTGTGAGCACCACCAAGTGTCCAGAACCTGAGGGGTACCACTTGGGGGTAAGGTACTCGCTACAGCTCGGTCCAGGAGGTTGGTGGGGAGCCTTTTTTATGACCCTGAGAACCTTTGAGTCAGTCTGGAGTCCTGGGTTCAAGATGAGGTTGCAGGTCCACTTCTTCTTCCCCAGACAAGAGGGCAGTAGGCAGCAGGTCAGCACAGCAAGGCAGCAGTTCGTTTAGAGTGGGAGTGCCAGTCCTTGTTGCAGCATAGCAGGACTTTTTCCTGGCAGAGTGTCCACATGACCAGAATGGATAGTGTCCGAGGTACAGTATGTATACACAGTTGTACCTTTGGAGTGGGGAGAAGCTCCTAGAGTCATGCCTTTGAAGTACACAGATTCCCTGCCTTCCTGACCCCGGCTCCAGACTAACAACAAGGGGCACTTGTGGTTGGTGGTGGGAGTGCTGCTGGGCAGTGACGTGGGGCGGGGGAGGGGCAGGGTGGGATAGTAAATTACGGAATACTGCCAAATACAGAGAAGTAAATAAATAAAAATAAATAAAACAACTTTCGTTGCATGCACTGCATCACCAAATTCGATGCAGTGCGTGCAACGAAATTCTTTTTATTTATTTATATGCGTACTTACCTGTATTTGGCCGTATTCCATAGTTTACTACCCCCACCCTGCTCCTTCCCTGCCCCATGTTACCACCCGACAGCACTCCCACCACCGACCGCTACTGACAAGGGGTATGCAGCCCTTTGTGTGGAGGCACAGCGTATTCAAGCATAATTTGCCTGTGCCCAGCTCTTCACTCTCATCTTGCCAGGGATGGCCCATCCAGTCACACCTACTCTCCCATTGTGTGTGGCTGTCTAGGAAGAATATACAAAGCCAAACGGTCACCCACACCCCATCATGTGTCCCAGTGTCAGGCTGCAGGCACCAAATGCTCAAGGCAAAAAAATTGCAACTTTCTAAAAGGCAGTAAACAACAAGTTTGCCTATACCACAATAGTCTTTTAAGCCCTCATTATTCTTGCTTGTTGGTCAAACACTAATCCTTTTTGTTTGCACGGGTATTTTATTTATACCTTTTGATTTAAATTTTCTATTTTCGTTTACCACATTTATGTTTGAAAATAAGAAAAAAGGATATTTTCTGTACAGTATTTACAAACAAATATACAGCGATTTACAAAAATCATTTAAAGTCCACATATTAACTAAGACATATTAAACATACTACATCAAAAGTACAACATTTTACAGCACAAGACACAAACAGACATTTATACCCTTCTTAGATTACAACTGAATAAATCAATATCCAAATGTAAGACCAAATATTTATAGTCCAAAGGAGCAATAAACCAAAAAATAGCAAATTTCATTAATATCAGAAATTAATTCAAACTATCTCAGAACAAAAGTTTAGGTTCCTTATATTTCTTATACTCCTTTTGCTGTGCCGACGCGTTTCGAAGCTAGGGCTACAAAGTGTAGAAAAATAAAAAAGTTTTATTTACAATTTTGAGAAAGCTACCTTACTTTCAGTACATTACACTAACTCTATGTTGGACTTCATGGTGTACATGAAGATAATGCAGAAGAGCCTGCTTGTTTTAAATTTTTGGCTCTAATCAGGCTGTCGCAATTGATGTTCCTATCTGTGGTTCACTTTAAGATTTTGAGACCACCTTGTCCATTTCCTACAAAAAAGACACATTTTTCTTTGTAAACATCTGTTAGGGCGATATCAAATCATGCTATTACTTCACTCAAACCATAGCGCCTACCTCAAGTGTGTTATTTCACTTCATCAACCAGTGTTCACCATTTTATGCCATCAGCGAGGCCGTCACCGTTTTGTCCTATGAATCTACCGGGAAATCAAAGACTAATATTAACTGCCAACTTCCTGTTGCTCCTTGCAGACTCTTTTCTTATGAATACGAATACGTGGCAGGTACCTCATTGGTTACCGTTTAACGATCGCTGTATTTATTTTCGTTATGCCAAAGTCGCATTCATTTTCATTGCCGCTTTCGTTTTAGTAAAAGCTGGCGAAAGATGGATTCACTTGTATAGACTTATATTTGCTACATTTGTCTGAACGTTCTCATATAAACAGTGTATGCCGCACAGCGCTCTTACCTTGTACAGACTGTTTGACGGATTGCGCTGATACTCAAAGGTCGTGTTCTTTATTTCTGCGGTTCCTAGTACAAAAAAAGGTTCATTTTAATATCTATTAATAACGCCACTAACCTCCATATGGTTGAAACCCGATAAAAGTCTTTACCTTCATGTCGACCCCAGAGGCAGTTGACTACTTCTCAAACGGTTAGAGCAGACATCTTGAAAGTGAAGCTCCAACCGTTTTGAAATAATGGATTGAATTATGGGAAATGCAGTGCATATGCTGCATAGCGATTTTATTTGGCTCAATTAATTTGCATGTGTGGCAGACATTATATCTGTTAACAGGGCCGGACTGGGAACCAAAACCGGCCCTGGCAAAGTGCTCGGCCGGCCCCCCCGCCCTCCGGGCTGGAGGGGGGCGAGCGCTTTGCCTTGGCCGCTTTTCAGCCCATTTTGTTACAGGGCCGATTTTGCAGCTATGCTGCAAAAACGGCTCTGCAACAAAAACGGCCCCCGGGGCCCAAAACCGGCCCCCACCCTTGCAGCCGACCGGGGGATTGCCCGGTGCCCACAACGGCCAGTCCGGGCCTGTCTGTTAATGAAACGGCTAGCTTTCATATCGCTCGATCTTACTGAATATTCAAGAGACAGTTAGCTACTTCTAACAGATAACAGCAGGCATTTTGAAAGTGGAACTCCTATGTCTCAATATATTGAATTCTGGGAAGTGTAGTATATATTTTGCAAAGCAGTTTTGTTTAACTCAAAGGGTTTGTCTATGTGGAAAAATGAATTCATTACGACAGTACACACATCTATGTTTTATATCCTTGAGATTTTTGACATATTAGTCAGCCCTGTCTGTGCACTAATAAATTTCAAAATCAAGTACGCCTCTTTTTGAAGTAAAACTTTATCGACGTCAAAAACACGTTTCATTGCATTCATAGTAAATAAAACTGTCCATTTAAAGTCACTTTCCCCGTGGGATTTTTCAATAAAATGTTCCACCATCGGGATGTAATGACCTTTTTCTTAATCCGAGATCTGTGTTGAGTAATTCTCAGATTCACTTGTTGATTTGTCTTCCCTATGTGTATTTTTTTACAGGGCTACATGTGGTGATCTGTTCTAGATACCATTTGTTATAATTCTATTACTAGAATTCTGTGATGTAATATGTAGTGTTCTCATGATCTGAGTGTTCCTATGCTCTGTCACTCGATTCCCTGTTTCCCTGTGCGGCAGTTGGAGCTGCTCTTCTCCCCTTCAGGCTGGACGGCTCTTTTACACAAATAAACCTATGACCTCCTGCATCAGTCTACGCCTCGTCTTTACAATGGCGACGAGGATGGGACACTACCCAAACCAGCGCGCGCAGTCATTTCTGCAACTACACATAACAGCGCTCTACTGACTTGTACAACAAACTATAATTTTCGTTCAGAACTTACTTTACCGCACTGCGCACAACTATTTTGCCAGTTCCTTTCTCTGCGAGCTACCCACTCGTTCTGATGATGTCCTAACGGATATTGGCTCAGCGTCATCACGCTACAAACGCTGGTTACCATTGACGACGACGTCTCTTCACGCTTCACGCTTCACAATTCACGCTAGCCTTTCAGCAATGTCTCATCTCGTTCACACGACATGACGTTCCTGGAGTATTAAACGTCACAAAGCCTCAGCACGAAAAGACTCTGCTGCAACTATCGTCACAAAGGCGCACAAAAAAAAAAAACAAAAAAAAAACTCGGCTACAATCTCCATTATCATCACAAAGGCTTCCTCTACTTTATTATAAAAATATACTGTCTTCAATTTTTTTAATATATATTTTGTGCACAGCCAATCAAAAGCACTACATCTTCGCTGATGCACACAGCCACATATATACAAACCTCTACTACTACTAAAAAGAACTTTTGCACGCTGATGTACATACAACGAATAATTTACATTCAAATATCAAAACAACTACGTATTTATACAAACTTTAATTTATAAAGTGACTGATATGCACACAATGTTCATCTATTAGAGCAAACCTGGTGTGCACAGCTTTTCTTCACGCTGGTGTGCACAGCTTTTCTTCACGCTGATGCGCACAGCTTCTCAACAAATTAAAAAAAAATTCTCACTTCAATTAATAAGCAAAAATAGAGAATTTCACAATGCAAAGCGTTACTGCTCCAGCTCCATTTCTCCAGACTCCTGGTGATCCTCCTCTCGAATGTAAACTTTGGTTGAGATCCTTCATGGCTTATTTAGGTGCCATTGATGGCCTAAGATATCGTGCTGAAAGAAAAAAGAATCTTATGTATTATCACCTTGGAGTAGAAGGTCAAAATGTTTTTGATCATTTACCTCCTTACACTCCACCCCCTGGTGAAACCCCAGATGAATTTGAAACGGCTATAGCCAGATTAGACAAATATTTTGTCAAAACCAAGAACATGGTAGTACATCGTTATAAATTTTTTACTAGAGTTCAAAAGCCTGAAGAAAGCATTGACACTTTTGTAACTGCTTTGAAAATCCTTGCCTCCAAATGCGAATTTGATAATTTCACCTCACAACTTATTAGGGATCAACTCATTGCCCGTTGCTCTTGCAAACAAATTCAAGGAAAATTATTATCTTGCAAAGATCCTTCTTTAGATAAAGCTATAGACATAGCTAAAAGTATAGAAACATCTTTAGAAGATTCTAAACAATTAGAAGTTTCCCTTTCTAATACATCTATTTCAAGTACTGTCTCTACCAAAATGTCTACTCCCATCAAAACACCTAATTTCATTCCTCGTGACTCAAGTGGTTATTTTAGAAGAATGGGTACCAGGAGACCTTTTATGCCTAATAGACAATTTAGTCAAAGTACTTTTTGTTTCAGATGTGGTTCTTCTTACCATGTTTCTAATTTCAAAAATTGTCCTGCTGCTAATCAACAATGCAGTCAATGTGGCAAAAATGGTCATTTCTCAAAAGTTTGCATGAGAGGTAGAAGAGGCAATGTGCGATGTGTTATAAATGAAAATGAATCTTCCTCCGATGTAAATTCTCCAATACTTTCCACTGAATATCCTGAATGTGATGTAACTAATCAAGAATATGTTGTTGTAGTAAAAAATAGTGACAACTCCAGCTTTACACTTCATGTTCCAGATCCCGAAGTTGACACTATCATTGATAGTTATCACATTCAATTACTTGTAGACACTGGAGCTCGCATTACTATTGTGTCTCATGACAAATATTCTCATTTTTGGCAAGACAAATGTCTACTTCCTCCTGACATTCTTACTGTAGCTTTTGAAGGAAGTAGAATTAATCTTTTAGGATACTTCTGGGCTGAAATATCAATTTTCAATAAACATATTAAAGGGAAAGTTTATGTTGCTAAACGAGGCATTAACGTCCTCGGTCTCATACATCAAGCTGAATTCGGCATTACCATTAAACCTGGTTTACCCAATCCTGTATTTATTGAAGGGTACAATCCTCCTTGTTCTAAATCTTCACTTCCTGTTCCTGTATGCAACATTTTAAACAACAAATGGTGGGAAAATAAATATGAGAAAATATTTGAAGATCGACTTGGCAAAATCACCAACTTTCAACATTTCATTAAGGTTAAAGACAACATTACCCCGATCAAACATAAACTTAGAAATGTCCCACTTAGCATTAGAAATGATTTATCCAAACATCTTAAGTCACTATGTGAACAAGGAATTATTGAGAAAGTAGAATCCACATTATGGCTTTCTCCCATTGTTTTGGCCAGGAAGAGATCTGGCGATCTTAGGATGTGTGTGGATTTACGCAGTCTCAATGAGGCCATCTGGGTTGATGATTTTCCCCTTCCCCGTATTGAAGATTTAATAACTAAGGTGGGCTCTTCCACTTGGTTTTCCAAACTTGATCTTAAAGCAGCCTACCACCAAATTGAATTACATCCTCTCTCACGACATCTTACTGCTTTTGTAACGCCAGATGGTGTTTTTCAATTTCGTCGTCTCCCTTTTGGCTTGGCTTCTGCTGCTGCTGTCTTTCAGCGTATTATGTCAGAAATGTTTGAAGGACTCACTAATGTTGTGGTTTTCCAAGATGACATTCTCATTTTTACTGAAACTGAAACTGAACATGAGAAAGTCATTGACCAAGTGTTCAACATTTTAGAACAAAGAGGTGTAACTTTACAAAAAACTAAATGTATATTCAAAACGAGTGAAGTAGAATATCTTGGTCATATCATTTCCGAAGATGGCATTAAACCCAGACCAGGTTTAGTCAAAAGCATTATTGAAGCTCCTCCTCCCTCAAACAAAGAGCAACTTTTATCCTTCCTGGGTCTTTGTGAATTTTACTCCAAATTCATGAAAGACTATGCCAAAACTACTGAATGTTTTAGACTTTTACTTAAAAAAGGCGCTACCTTCAGCTGGTCTGATGAATGTGAAAAAGGTTTTCTGCTAATTAAAGAACATATAACTAGAGCTCCTGCTCTTCAACCATTCAATGGAGATAGAGAAACTATGGTCACTGTTGACGCCTGTGAATATGGCTTAGGAGCTGTTCTTTCTCAATTGGCTTACGGAAAAGAATTCACAGTGGGGTTTGCCTCCAGGACTCTTCGTCCTATTGAAAGAAAGTATTCAGTAATAGAGAAAGAACTTCTGGCATGCGTCTGGAGCGTAGAGAAATTCAAATCCTACTTATGGGGCCGACCATTTGTTCTTCAGACCGACCATAAACCTCTTGTCGATATATTGTCAGGCAAGAATATCAATCGCACCACTGCACGTTTGGCTAGACTTTCTACCAAATAATTAGAATTCAATTTCAAAGTTATTTACATTCCAGGTAGCAAAAACAAACGAGCAGATTGTTTATCCAGATTACCTATACAAGATTCTGAGGATAAAGATTGGGAGAATGAGATTGAAGAATGCTTTGTGGCCAACATGTATGAAGATTCCATTTCCTTTGCTGAAAGTGATTGGATCAAAGCAGTCAAGAATGATGTTGTACTTAAAGATGTATCTTCTTTTATTCAAAAAGGTTGGCCCAAAGAAAAATCTCTTTCTCCTGAACTTCAGATCTATTGGAAAATTAATTCAGAACTTTCATTAGAAAATGGCAAAGTTGTTAGAGGCAATAAATTTATCCCTCCTTCTGTTTATCGAGAGAAAATAATTAATAATGCACATTCTGGAAACCTAGGAGCTACCATTACCAAGAGAAATGTCAGGTCAAATTTTTGGTGTGGCCTAAAATGGACAATCAGATTATTGAAACCATCAAAACTTGCACGCGGTGCAATACTAGTGATAAAGTTCTTATTTTAGAGGGTGTTAGTAATTCTGTTGTTCCTCCTCCTATTAGAGCTTGGCAGAAAATTGGTCTGGATTTTTTAGGTCCATTTCATGTCCTTCCCAATACTTCAAAATATTTCCTGGTACTTGTTGATCATCTTTCCAGATGGGTTGAAGTTGAACCCATTAATGTTCCCAACACTAGAAGTGTCATTGATTGTTTGAGTAAAATATTTTTGAGGGAAGGTTGTCCGGAAGAAATTCTCACTGACAATGGTGTACAATTTATTTCCAAAGAAATTAGCATTTTCTTAAAAAATTGTTGTGTTAAACATACTAGAACTCCCTTATATCATCCCCAGAGCAACGGCAAAACTGAGAGATTCAATAGAGTCATTGTGGAATGTGTGCAAGCTGCTTTCAGGTCAGGCAATTGTATTTTTCAAGCTGTAAGAGTTCTCATTTGGTCCTATCGTATTTCTCCTCATGTTGCCACTGGATTTTCTCCTTTCGAGCTTATGAGAGGAAGAAAAGCCTGTTCCCAAGATTTTCCTTTTTGGATGGCTAAAAGTTTCCACAAGGGATGTAATTTGGAAGAAGTGTGGCAATGTGCTAACGAGAAATCTTTGACTTCTCTACCCAATAATGAACATTCATGCAAAAAATTGCTCCCCAATATTCGAGCAGGTGATTGGGTCAGAATCAAGAATCCTGTTACTGTTAAGAAAGGTTTTTCAAAATTTCTTGATTCTCAACAGGTGGTCGAAGTTCGCAAAAATGCTGTCAAATTGTCTAATGGTAATTGGTGGAGTACTTCTCGTGTTGCCAAAGATCCTTCCCATACAACTGTTTTTTCTCCTAAAATTGTTGATGTTGGAAATAATTTAAGGAAGAGTTCAAGAACAACTGTCAGACCAAACAAGTTTCGTGATTACGTTTGACCTTTCTTTTACTACTGTCATTTAATCCACAGGATTGTTTTTTTTTTTTCAAAAAGGAGGGAGGTGTGTGGTGATCTGTTCTAGATACCATTTGTTATAATTCTATTACTAGAATTCTGTGATGTAATATGTAGTGTTCTCATGATCTGAGTGTTCCTATGCTCTGTCACTCGATTCCCTGTTTCCCTGTGCGGCAGTTGGAGCTGCTCTTCTCCCCTTCAGGCTGGACGGCTCTTTTACACAAATAAACCTATGACCTCCTGCATCAGTCTACGCCTCGTCTTTACACTATATTATCGCATATACCACATTTCTCATTTTGCAATTTTAAAAACCCAAATGTTTCCACTTTGTACCCAGATGATTGAATTCATTTCCTTCCATGGTATTGGGACAAGCTACACAATTGCGCACTTATGATGGCCTTCCGCTGGTTTTAAATTCCATTTGGAAAGTAGGTCACTTTTAGTCTTTGGCAATGTGATATCAGCCCGGACAAGCTGCTGTCCTATGCTTTGGTTCTTTTTTAAGGCAAAAATTAGTTTTGGAAAAGGGCATTCCAGATTTTCAAGGAGGTGCCAATGTTTTAGTATCATCTGTCTCACTTTGTGTGTCTCAAAGGTAGTGACACAAACCAGTCAGATATTGATTTATTCAGGTGTAATCTAAGAAGGGTATAAATGTCTGTTTGTTTTTTGTGGTGTAAAATTTTGTACTTTTGATGTAGTATGTTTAATATGTCTTTAAATGTGTGGACTTTAAATTATTTTTGTAAATAGCTGTATATTTGTTTGTAAATTTTGTACTGAAAATATCCTTTTTTCTTCTTTTCAAACATAAATGTGGTAAACAAAAATTGAAAATTTCAATCAAAAGGTATACATAAAATACCGGTGCAAAGAAAAAGGATTTGTGTTTGACCAATAAGCAAGATAAATGAGGGCCTATAAGACTATTGTGGTATAGGCAAACTTGTTGTTTACTGATTGTTATAAGGCTCTGCCTAGACCTCATTCCTAAGGGCCTAACTCCTTAGCTTTTCAAACTTTCTAAAAGTGGCATTTTCAGAATTGTAATTTTAAAGTCGACTTAATCAAAAGTTAGGATTTTAAATTCGGATTCCAGAGACAATGAATAGGAAGCAGTTACCTACTCCCATTTTGAAATTACACTTTAAAAATGGAACAAGGTAATTCCAATGCTATCCTAGAGGTATGCTTTGCAGTAGTAAACAACACATTTAAGAGTGTTTCACTACCTGGACATGTAACACTTAAAAATACACGCCATGCCTTTCAAATACATTACACCCTGCCATTGGGGTGTCCACAGCCACCTTAGGGGTGACATATATGTTAAAAAGGAAGATGTGGCCTGGGAAAAAACTCTTTGCCAGGTGGAAATGGCAGTCTAAAACTGCAAACATAGGCTCTGCAATGACAGGCCTGAGACATGTTTAAAGTGCATCTTAAGTGGTTGGCACAACCAGTGCTGCAGGCCCACTATTAGTGTTTAATGTATGGGCCCTGGGCACATATAGTGCCATTTTACTAGGGACTTACAAGTAAATTGAATATGCAATTGGATATAAGCCAATTTATTCCACCATGTTTTGAGGGGAGATCACAAGTACTTAAGAACTGGATAGCAGTGGTGAAGTGTATAGAGTCCTAAGGCTAACAAAAACAAATTCAGCAAAAAGTGGAGGGCAAAGGCAAAACGTTTTGGGCTGACACTGCAGAAAGGGCCACATCCAACTAGACTTAAAAGCTTACTGGAAAACATTTAATTTGAAGTTCCTACAAGAAACAATCTTCATGTTCTCAATCCCTCTGCTAGGATTCTTGGAAATTTTCATCCCGGTGACCAAGTCTCTCAAGTACGAACTATTAAAGTGGAGACTTGCTGTCTACATCCAAGCTGCCTTAAAATGCCACAGTGCAGCCATGATCCAAGATAATCTGAATATATTATGTGTTTCATTCAGCCTTCTTGAAAACACACCTAAATCTCTGTTATTGGTAAATGTATATCTACCCCCTAATGCCAAAAAGAAAGAAGAACTAACTGGAAATCTAACTGCAACCATCCAGGATACAAGGGTAGAGGATGTAGCACATGAACTCCTGATCACAGGAGATTACAACATGAATTTAATTTTTACCCTGGAACCTGATGACATGACCATTTACCAGAACCAACAATGTGGAATTCCCAACCAGGGGACCACGCACTCCAAATGCTGAAACAAGAAACGGAATATATTGTATTGTTATGTGTCCTGGTTTGACCAATGCAGTGAAGCTGCTCATTTTCCTACATTGGCCCCATTAGCACAATAACATTACTGCTTGACCTTTTGCGTGACAATGTTGGATTAGCTTATCTGAAACTACTTCTGTTTACACATGAGGCTTCGCATAACATTATCACAGTGCCTCGAACATTAAATTGTGATGTATTCCTATAGGTTCTGTATCGATCCCCCTATTCCTGACCCTATTCTGGTTAACAAGTTAACTAGCAGCCATCCCGTGATGCAGAAAACCCCCATGATGCAGGAACCGTTATCTGATTAAGCCACACTACGGCACAGGAACGTGTTATCTGATTAGGTCATAACGCTTGCCATCTAATTAGACAAGCAATATTCCTCCAGCCCCTGATAAGGCATACGGAGTTCTCAAAACAAATCAAACCTATGACAACCTGGGAAAAACCCTGCGGCCATTGTTTTGATTTCACCGAGAACTTCAGCAAAAGAATGTGCTAAAGACCAGGTCGTATGACATCCTTATTGACGTATCTATGTCCATCCTTACGTCAATCTCGGCACCTTAAAGGTATAAATATTACCGATATTGCCCTATGCAAACACACGCGGTGGTGACGAGATCGGAGCAGCCAGACTTGCCGAAGCCCAGAGCAGAGGAGACCCCGCTGGCGCAGCCCCGCCTTCCTGACGCGCTGAGAACGAGACGCTGCCTTTCTCCTGCCGAGAAATCCAGCTCCGGCGCTTCCGGGTAGCCCTCGCAGGCAGCCTGGAATATCGAGACCAGAGACGAGAGATACCATCCCTCATTCATCCTAGATTCCAGGTACAGAACTGAATAACCCCTTGCAGAGAATTCTTTAGTCAGTCACTTGGCAAAACAAACTTAACTTAAACTGCTACTTTCTATTCCCGCCCACGTATTAGGCTTAGGTCAGGTACATTTGGGGTAGGCGTAGTTATCCAGAGAGGTTCAACTCCTCCTTGCCTATTCGAGAAAGTTTCTAGTGAACTCTGAGCTAGCTGGCAAACCCAAAACTTTAAGTCTAATATCGACAGTAGTAGACCTAGTTAACGTCTGGTCTAGGCCTATACTATTGAAGGTATTATTCCAATGCGCAGAGCCTATTGGGATAATAGGAACTACACTACATGGCGCCCAACGCGTTTGGAAGGGCGATAAAACTAACGTAAGACATTTAGAGTAACTCAGTCGTGCTTTTTCACTCAGACCCCTTTTTTCCCATAATACTCCAAAGACGTCTGGAGTGGGTGAAAGGTAATATCCGCCAGACCTCGCAGGAGGAAACTCCTATGTATGGTTCTTGGTTTAGTCAACGTTGAAGGATACACTGTTCCAAAATATTGTGCATCTAATCTTTGTTTCCATAAGAACCTGATCTGCAAACAAACTAAATAACCTTCTGGACAGTACAATGTCAGACACTGAAGGAGAAAGAGAGGCAGTTAGAATAGTAACTGAACTCGCAGCAGCTGATAATGCACTGCAAGACGCTGACCCGGATATAATACTCATCGCGGTCAACATAAGAAAATCTATAACTTTAAAACTTATAGAAAATGGACTGACACCTAGAGGTGGCACAGTCATATTCGTAATTGAGGCACACGAATATCGGCAGACAGAGGTATTCTATTCATGGATACACTTTCCAGCAGCAAATGCTGTCACAAAGGTCTTCCACTATTACAAAACAGAGGAACCTCCTAATGAGTACACTCCTTTCGAGGAGGTGGAAGTACCACTTAAATTTCAAGAGCATCTGCTCTTATTTAATGGCGCCCTAAAACATAATAATCACATCACCAGGCTCGGTCCATTAGGTAGACCAGGAGCAGCGTGGCCGGTTCTAGCCGGATACACACCACATCCAGACATAGATGGGATGTCTGCAGCAGAGCTTTTAACACAGCTAAAACAATTAATAAAAGTACATAGACAATTAGTCCAATATGTAATGCGGACTTCAACAATTCAACCAGCAATTAAAATTCCACAGCTGACCCCTCATCAGGGGAACACAAATAAAATTACACCACAGAACATACAATCCTGCCTAGGTAAAGTACCAGCTAAACGGGAACAAATACCATTCTGGTTAGCACAAAAAATCACCCAAATAGAGGCGGTGTTTCCAGACACCACCCCGTTAGAAAAACACAGGATTCTGACTATCTGTCTTCCAATGGGAATCGCACCACACGTGGAGGACTGTGACACTTGGGGTACAGTCTTTGCTTCCATCTACACAAAAACGCACGGTGTTCCATCCATTTCGGTAATACCAGATGTGCTAAAACAAATTCAAGACGAATACGGTCCAGAACCCGCTTTAACTCTTGGTATGAAATTACTAAAAGACTTCAAGTAGGTCTCGGCTATATTATTAGCCAACATAAAGGGAGAAGCAGCAAACGTGGCGATCCGCCAGAGGTTAAAGGAGACAGATATAGCAGACCAACCAGCTGAAATTGCCAGAATTATAGAAAAATCCTATGAGGAACTAGGTAGAGATAGTTTAGGTGGAATACCAGTAAAACCACAACTGATTGAAAGTCCTGAAAAAATATTTTTTAATAATAATTCAACATCACAAAAAAAGAGCTGGGATGGAAACAAACAATCCAATCCTAAAGAAAAGAAATTCCAGTCCAGAGGAAGGTCTCCTCGGCGGAGAGAAAAATCTCTGAACCAAAGACACAGGTCACCCCAAAGTGACCCCTCTGGGAAAAGATATAACCTTAGAAATAGGGATAATATAAAGAAGCCTGATAGATATCAAGACATTGATACACGTCCCTCTCAATCTTTTCAGACTTCCTCGCAGAAATCGGAAAGAAGAGGACGATCAGAACAAAGAGAAGAGCACGCCAAGTCCAAAGACAAGGAAGCTGCTCATCTAAAAAAGAAATTACAATTTCCAAAAAAGAAGGTAGCCAGTATTAAAGTAGTTAACAATGCCGAGAATACTGAGGACACAACTGAAAAACGGAGAATGGGCTCAGACAATGCTAGACAGCGCAGCAGAAGTGAGCATAGCTCGCAAAGTCCTTATGAATCATCTGGAGACAGTGGACACAAATGAATATCTTCAAGTGGAAACTGCAGACACCAGAGTTAGCAAACCTCACAAAATATATGAAATAACTTTACGTATAGAAGGGGATAAGACTAGAAAAATAAGGGGACTATTTTGGGATAATCTCTCCAAGGGCTATGACATCCTTCTAGCTGAAAAAGACTGGCCACCAGAGTTTGTCAGGGAGTGCCCTCATGGCGAAGAAATAATTATGCCTGCCTTCTCAAATCATATCCCAATTCATAAAAAATATACACTTGCCAGAAAGTGGGCAGTAGCTCTAGCTCCTGCTTTATATAAAAATCATGTAGGATGGGATGAGGACTCTCCTCCTCACAAAATCCAGTTAAAATCACAACCTACTGCACAAAGACAGTACCCAATTAAGCAAGAAGCTAAAAAACAGGTAAAAGAAATCCTAGATCAATTAGAATACCAGGGGGGGATTGAAACTTGCACCTCACAAATGAACAACCCTTTGTTTCCGGTCTCCAAACCAGACAATTCATATCGTCTAGTTTTGGATTACCGACACCTTAACTCATGTTGCAAAACTTTTGCAGTGCAAAACTCGCATAGTGCTGCACTAATGAATAACATAGTGCGCAAAAAATACAAAACAAACATTAGACATCTCTAATGGATTCTTTTGTCAAAACATAGCACCAGAGAGCAGATATCTGTCTGCGTTCTCAATAAATGGCACTCAAAAACAATTCTGTGGGTTAGCCCAGGGGTACAAGAATAGCCCAGGGGTATTCTCAGCGAGAGTAACAGAATTACTACAAACATATGATGACGAAGCATTATCTTATGTCGACGACATATACTTAACAGATGATGACTTGGATACTCACTTGAAGAGAGTGAACACCATAATACTTGGGTTCGCAGCAGAGGGTTACAAATTCAACTTTAAAAAATCCAGAATTGCCCATCTAACAGTCCTGTTATTAGGATATGAATTATCAAGTGAAGGCAAAAGCCTGGCTGACAATTTCCTAGAGAAATGTGCCGTACTCCAAGCACCTAGAACACTAAAAAACCTACAGTCAATTCTAGGCTTCCTAAATTTCGGAAGAACATACATTGCAAATTACGCAGAAAGGGTCAAACCCCTTTATGATCTAATAAAACCAGATTTTAAAAGAACCAATTGGACTCAAATACACACAGAAATTTTGAGATCCTTACAAACAGACATGTTAATTAAAACAAAATT
Source organism: Lissotriton helveticus (assembly GCF_964261635.1). Taxonomy (NCBI): domain Eukaryota; kingdom Metazoa; phylum Chordata; class Amphibia; order Caudata; family Salamandridae; genus Lissotriton; species Lissotriton helveticus. Next base: position 359,913,162 of record NC_136063.1, on the reverse strand, counting down.
AGAAACACGTGATAACACACGCAATCTTGTGATTCGAGTCATCCCAAGAAGATGCGGATTCACATACCTGACCTCTAATGAGGGAGAAAAGGTACCAATTGCATTCAAATCACACTTGTACACAGAAGCTGAAAAGAAATTCAGCATTAAAAAAAACATTGTTCATGCAGTTCAAACCGCAATAGCTAGAGAAAAAGATCAAGCGGACGGTAGACACATCACAGTCAGAACAGCAGAATCAGCCTTTGAGGCATTAACAACACCGTGTAATTTACCAACAACAACATTGAATCCGGAATGGATACAATGGGTGAATTCAATTACAACGGACAAAGTATACTACTACTTTGATCCAGAACTAAAGGAATTGAAAAATCTAGAATATGAAAGAACATTCCGTCTGCCAATCGACATTCTGCCCTTACGACAATACGCTTGTGTAATCTATACAGACGGACATGCTCAACCCTCCGTTTGGGGAGAACAAGCATACAACCCGACATGTGGGATTACAAAAGAAGTGTGGCGCGGAGGTAAACTAAGACCTCTATTAACAAAAACACACTCAGTAGAAACTAATTCAGAACAACAGACTGAAATAATAGCATTAAAAATGGCGCTAGATAATGCGGATCGCGAATTCCCGACACTTATAGTGTCCGATTCATATTACTGCGTCAAATCATATAACAACGATTTGCAGAAATGGATTCAAAACGGTTACAAAGATGACACAGGTGCAACAATAAAGCAAAAACTGCTTTGGGAACAAATAGTTCTGTTACAAAAAGAACTACCAAAGACTCACGTGACACACTCACTGAGTCATCAGCGTGATGGCGTTCACGTTGCAGGGAATTCATTGGCTGAGACAGCCACAGCGGTAGCAACTAAATCGGCTTCCGTAGCTAGAAAAAAGCGTACATTAAAATATATTGACGGTGAAACAGTGCTGGCGGTGAAAACGTCATCAAAAGGCGACTGCTCAGCGCTACCGATCAACTATCCACTCAATTATACATACATAATCGATGCAAACTCCGTCCCTTTTGCTCGAATCCCTGGAGTGGGGGATAGAGTAATTCCAAACATGGACAGGAGAAACTTGTTAATAGCAGACGCACATATGGGCGAGGGTCTCAGACACCTCAAACTAAAAGATTCTCTGGAAGAATTACAATCAAGGTACTGGTGGCCAGGCATGAGCCTGCATCATTCCATGTTTGTAAAGAACTGCCCAAACTGTAACACAAATCGCAGCGGTGAGAGGAACGGTGTAATACCGTGTCGTTTCACTCCAGAAAAGATCAACAGTAAAAAGCAAAGCGTCCGATTAACATATACAGGCTAGTTTCCACTTATAATGTAGATCACCAGCACTCGGCTGACGTCTGGACTGTTATACAAAGATTTGCGAGTCTAAATGGCATATACGCTAAGAGCATGCTACGTTTGACCATTGTTTTCACTCTAGCCCTCCAGCCTGAGGGGAAACATGGCCAAATGAGCATAGCACAGCGGGACTCTTCTCACTTCCTTCCTGAGGGATACGGGATGGTGTAAAGAAAAAACCAAGGCATAAAGCTATCTATAACAGAAAGGATATTAGGTTCGGGAGCTGTGTGGGTCAAACATCTAATAAGTGTCCAACGTAGTCTAAATAACCTGCCAAGAAATTCTCTGAAGGGATTCAGTCCGTACGAATTATTGTTTGGAACTAGGATGTTAGTCTTAGACCTCGACAGTCAGACTTCAGTGGTGAAGGAAAAAAGCTTTGATATCAAAGATCGTTTGGCTATTTTGCAGGACTTAAACGAAACAAGAAAAGACCTGAGCAACATAAAGTTGAAACAGCAGCCAACAACCACTGAAGAACCACCACCTGTCCCAGCAAGACCTGTCTGGATTCCAAAAGTCGGGGATCTAGTCAGAGAAAAGATCGCGGTAAAGAAGGAATTTGGGCCTTCTTACAGAAAAGCAGTTCCTGTCTTGTCTGTCAACGGGACAAGATCAGTTGTACTACCGCCGCTTGCTTGTAAAAAGGAGAACCGAGTTGTATCCATCGACCTGGTAAAACCACAATCATGTGGCCGATAACAAATAGTAGGCCAAGTGGACTCCCGATAAGTAGTAGAACACCAAGATTTGCTACAAACACAGAGGTTCAATCTAAGAGGCTAATCACATTCGAAACGCCTACAGAACTACAACAAGGACTATGCAACAATGCAATGGAACTTAGACCTCTGAAAACCCAAATAAAAACATTTAGCAGAGACACACCAATCTATAATGAAGTAACAAACGACTATGCAAGAAACAGTAATCCTGAAGCAATTGGAACAATTGACAGAACTGCATCCGGCTACTTCATAAACTTCGATGATTCCTCTGAAGGCTTCACTGAATCAAAAACACAACCATCAACAAAAACCTTTAAAGATAAAGTTAAAGTACTTTTGAAACAACTGAAAGAAACATATCTGATTTCTCCATGGATTGAATTTTGGGTGGGTTTTGGTGCATTTATCCTCATACTTTGGCTCATCATGGTACTAACTTTGGGACGCTTCATTGAGGGAAAATATGCTAAAATGGACACAGCAAGTCAGAAAATCAACTTGATCCTCAAACCACACACATCTTCACACGTCGAGAAAAGAGAACTTTCTTCAGTCAACTTCACAGCCAATCCTATACCGGGTGGGGTAGCATGGGACAACACTGACTACGAAATTTATGGTCCGGTTGAAATCCTGAAATATCCACACCAAATTAAGATCTCGTTGAGTGACTTTGTAAAACCAAGCTCATTTGCTGATGATTGGGACTTTGAAAGTATAAATAATATGATGTCTGACTTAGTGATGTCTGCTAAATTTACCAAACATGATTATTTGCAGGGTTCGACAAATTATGATAGTATGTACTGTTATAACCACTATGGTAACCATTTTCTACATAGATCTGCACAACCTAGAAATGTTTTAAATTATAATCAATGGGAACATTGTGCAACCCCTCCAAAAGGAAGCTCAAGAACCGTTTATGACAAATATTCATACTTTTCAGGTTTCAACTCAAGTAATGCTGAAACATTTTATTTCAAATTGTCAAATAAGACAGGGACAAAGACCATGATAACAAACACGAAATTGATATATTCAGACTCATTCTTTGAACAAATGAATACTTTTGGTTTTGATTATTGGGACAAACATGTTGAAGTAAAGAGTGTTTGGGGTACAAAAGAATGGCAAGTACAGGGTATAGAATCTTTGTTTAGAGCCTGCATGATCCCAGAACAAATTATATTTTTAAATGACACTGTTCAACAAACTACCTGTCTTGGCTTAGCCAAAATCAAAGACTTAAATAAACCGTCTATTCCAAAACCAACAATGAACAGCAATAGCTCTACAGATGAAGAGATAGACGTAAATTATGTATTAAACCAAAACAGAACACATCCTGATTGGAAACAGTGGTTGATCTGGCCCACAGATACTAATAACTGTCAAGACAGATTCCTGAACAAAACACAGGGGTTCAAAATGACCAGGCCAGACCCTAGATATTCCTAAAGACAACACCCAGGGATAATAACCACCTACAGTGTGGGCAAATTATGCCTTCAGTGGCTACAAACTTCCACATTGGCAGAAATTAAGCAACACCTAACTTTACTTACTGATGGTGCTGACTTGCGTGATTTCATTATGGGACCGCGCAAACAGCGTCAGAAACGTTTCATAGCAGCCTCTGTATATGCAGCATACAACGAGGCCTGGAAGGTGACTCAAATTGAGACAGCAGAAAGTATACGGGAAATTGACCGTATTAATTTGGAAAAATCACTTTCTGTAGTGGACAATGGGTTAATGACTCTGTCCTCCAGAATTTTTTCTCTGGACAGCATTGTGTCTTCAGCAATCGACATATTATCGCAAGACTTACTGTTGTTACAACACGGTCAGTCCCAATTGCGTTCTATTGTACAGCTTGGCTGGACGTTACAAAATCTGCGTTCAGGCTATGTGCCTTGGCGTCTAATCAACACAACGTCACTATTCAATATCTTTAACCTTACTGATAAACAAATCAGTATGGCACAAAAGGGTGCTGATTATACAATCCTGAGCATTGAGAAACTTGAGAGATTACCAGTGACAATGTCAGAACGACCTGTCAGTGAATGGATAACACATGGGATAATTAATATTCCAATATCAACCTTCAGGTTTCAATACTGCCAAAAATATATACAGGCTGGCATGTACGAAAAATTGGGAAAAGGGTACATTAAAACAACATGGAACTTGCCCTATTCACATGCATGTGTCAGTAATAAAGGACAGAAAGTGTTTCTTAGTGGCAATAATTGTGCGATGTCACTGAGCGGTACACTTCTGTGTAATGGAATTAGTTTGCATGGAGCCTGTGAAGGGAACTCAAATAACCTTTCATGTCACCAGCTAGGCGCACCTGCAACAGAGATAGAACCATTCTTTCAAAGACTCTATAATGGGAGTTACGTTCTAATTGTGGACCGCAGATGTTGTAGTCTTATGCCCGGGACTCCTTATCTCGTAACTACGACTGCGAAGGTCAAGTGCTGTGGACGCTTATTGTTCCCCAGCTCCCTTCCAGACAGGGAGGCAAGGGCATGGCCCAACTTGAAAATTACTTCTATTCAAATAGATACTTTAAGCAGAATGAAAACAGTGCTTCTTCAGACGCCGACAAGGCTCACGTCATCAAAAGAAACGTATGATCTCCTAGTCGCAAGGACGACTGCAGAGATTCATTCATTGTTATCAACTAATTCCCCCATACATTTCGCAGAAATCCTGAATGAAATCTTAAATATTTCTGATACCAGTGGAGTCTCAAAAGTATTTAAGACAGTATTTTCGATGGCATTAACACCATTCAAAGCCATACTGGGTATTTTTCCAGATTTCGTCCATTCGATTTTTGGCGGACTTCCCCTCATTTTGGGACTAATTGCAGGAATCCTATTCTTCGTCCTAATATTTCGTTATGGCAAACCATGTCACAGACAAAACACCTGCGTCAAGGGAAGAAACAATCCTAGCCATTGGATACCGGGACCGGATATCAAAAATCCTGGGACTATCCCGGCTTAGAGACCTGAACATGACTTGGTTTCTTTCATTTCGACCAATGTGGCAACGATGTGTTTTACCTGTATTAAGGTGCTTGCTATGCGGAGAAGAATGCGTGTTAGACACCTGTCTGACGCTATAATCAGATGCGCCAATGGATGCAGAAACATTGTTGAGTCCAATAAAGGCTCATGCTTTGTGCTGCCCTCAACGGCTACCAATCCTGATGACGGCATTCGTGGAAGCTTCACCACTACGATTAAGGGGTAGTGAAGTTCAAGATGAAAGCAGCATTGATCAGGTACGACCTTCTGTCAGCAATACTAATCAAAACGTCAATGGAGACAATCATGCGCACGAATGCATGGTTACACCTTTTTCCGAGTTAGTGGAACTCTCCCAGGAAGCTGTTGACAGCTTTTTCGACAGTCTAAATGATATGATGTTCTCACCAGAGCAGAAATAGAGACTTTTGAGCAAGCTCGCACACGGCGTTCCCTGAATTTGGCCTTCAACTAGAAAAGCAAAATACCATGAACAATTTTCCCTCCAGTTCACGGACAGCAATTTTTTCAGCAGCCCCAAAATATTTTTGCATATTTTTCGGGACACTATCTTCTGCTTAAAGTAAGAACTATTCTTAGAGAACTAAAATTTCTAATTTTAGATAGTTTATAGACATTAGCTGCCCGCTGGTATGTTCATAATTATTTTATTCTGTGATGGAATGGTCTCGAACCTTTTTTCTGTATTAAGAGCCATTTCATGTGTAAATTCTCATATACAAATTAGTGATAATGTATAGATATGCGTGATTACTTTAGCATTATTCTACAGCTTGAGTGCATATATTACATGTGACTGTTTTTTCCGTATATTTGATAATTTCAAAATGCATTTATGTATTTTGGGGTGGTAAGGTATACACGATACTCTACAGTATGTTTTACTATGCATAGATTCGTAAATATGTCCATAGTTAGCGTGGAGTGGGTGTGATGTATTCCTATAGGTTCTGTATCGATCCCCCTATTCCTGACCCTATTCTGGTTAACAAGTTAACTAGCAGCCATCCCGTGATGCAGAAAACCCCCATGATGCAGGAACCGTTATCTGATTAAGCCACACTACGGCACAGGAACGTGTTATCTGATTAGGTCATAACGCTTGCCATCTAATTAGACAAGCGATATTCCTCCAGCCCCTGATAAGGCATACAGAGTTCTCAAAACAAATCAAACCTATGACAACCTGGGAAAAACCCTGCGGCCATTGTTTTGATTTCACCGAGAACTTCAGCAAAAGAATGTGCTAACGACCAGGTCGTATGACATCCTTATTGACGTATCTATGTCCATCCTTATGTCAATCTCGGCACCTTAAAGGTATAAATATTACCGATATTGCCCTATGCAAACACACGCGGTGGTGACAAGATCGGAGCAGCCAGACTTGCCGAAGCCCAGAGCAGAGCAGACCCCGCTGGCGCAGCCCCGCCTTCCCGACGCGCTGAGAACGAGACGCTGCCTTTCTCCTGCCGAGAAATCCAGCTCCGGCGCTTCCGGGTAGCCCTCGCAGGCAGCCTGGAATATCGAGACCAGAGACGAGAGATACCATCCCTCATTCATCCTAGATTCCAGGTACAGAGCTGAATAACCCCTTGCAGAGAATTCTTTATTCAGTCACTTGGCAAAACAAACTTAACTTAAACTGCTACTTTCTATTCCCGCCCACGTATTAGGCTTAGGTCAGGTACATTTGGGGTAGGCGTAGTTAGAAACACCAGTTGAGTACGATTAGTCAAATGTATATGTGTATGTATCTATTTTATCCATTTTAAACCTTCATATGGCTTAGAAACCATATCAATGTTTTTACAGTATTATTTTATACTTCTGCTTTTAATGTATGCACTTTACTTAACCATAAGTACTGCAATAATATCGATCCATTTCTCTTGTATGAGAAAAGAGACTGATCAATAAATAACATCTTTTATTGAACACGCCCGTCTCTTCTTTTTCTCTACAATCTGGTGAGACTAAGAATGCACGTACTGACTGAGTAAAATAAGTCGTCTTTTGTTTTCACACGACTCTAGAGATACACTCTTGATTAGGGGAGAGCAAAGTTGTCATGTTCTATGGTTGTCAGAAACTAAATCCCTTCTAGTCTATCCAGGGAGGTTCAACTCCTCCTTGCCTATTCGAGAAAGTTTCTAGTGAACTCTGAGCTAGCTGGCAAACCCAAAACTTTAAGTCTAATATCGACAGTAGTAGACCTAGTGAACGTCTGGTCTAGGCCTATACTATTGAAGGTATTATTCCAATGCGCTGAGCCTATTGGGATAATAGGAAGTACACTACAAAATACAAGGGGCCTAATTTATGAAAAGTGACACATCGCTGCGCGAAAACAGCGATGCGTCACTTTTCATTGCGCCCTCCTTGCTACACCAATGATGCGTCATGTTTACAGTATGATGCATCGTGTCGCAAGGAGTTACAGATACGTCAGTATTTCTGACGTATCTGTAGGCGCAAAAGTGACGCATTGCTGGAGTGTGTCACAAAAGTGACGCAACTCGAGCAATGTGTCCTTTCACATGGGTCAAGCCCCATGTGAAAGGGCCTGTGTCAGTCTTACGTCTGCTGTGAGGCAGGCGTACGATTTTGACGCATTTAAGTCCTAGAAGTGGCGCAGTGAAATCTCATAGATTTCACTGCGTCACTTCCATGACCCTTTCTTGCATCAATACGCCCCCCTTGCATACATTATACCTGGCGCAGGTATAAGGTGGCGCAGGGGTTTACAAAGTGACGCATCTACCTAGATGTGTCACTTTGTAAATATGGCGCAACAAGGCGCATTTTTTACGCCGCTGGTGCGTCACAAAAAGTGACGCACCAGTGGCATAAAAGTGACACAGAGCCTCATAAATGAGGCCCAAGGCTTTTACACACAAATGTTGTTTTATCTTCATCCACGGGGCGATGGGCTAACTACATATCCATAACATTGCTAATGGTTATGTACATCACAAGGATGCTTTTTATTATATTTAATCAGCATCTCATAGGATTATCAGAGGAGGCACTTCAGCTGACATCGAGCGTCCCTGCATGTTGAGACTTCACCACACAGCGGTCTGACATCTCCTTGAAGTGGTGTTCAGTTTATGATCAAGATGGGGTCCTACATTATCTCATTCCAGTTAATGGGGTTAGTTCGTCCCTATGGGGGTATCTTGGCTGTACACCTACATACACTCTAGACACACAGAGTAGGGCTAGCATGGTAGTAGTACGCCTCGTTACTACCTTGTTTTATGTGGCTGCATATATACACTGTATGCATCATGGTAGAATTGTATCTACTATTTACTCTTTTGGTGCTTGTAATCACATTCATCTACAGCTGTCTACTGATTATCGCAGGACATATATTTTATACAACAATAACGTTAGTTCAATAAATATATTGACAACGTCCCGGTGAGCATTCTATGTATATTCTTTGAGAACAAGTAAGCACGAGTGACTGAGCGAGAGAGTTCTGATCTGTTACCACGATCCCTGAGGGGCCAGGGTTGTCATGTTCAGTGGTTGCCAGAAATGATTTGCTCCCTGGTAGGGTTATAGGGGCTTATGGTGGCACTGTGAGCTAGCTGGTTTTAGTCCAACATATCTTGCATGGGTGCCAGGAATCAGTTTATGTTGTCAAACAAACATGCAGATCCTACGGATTAGTGGGAACTACATAACAGTCTTAGAGCTAGAACAGCTTGGTCTCCAAGTTTTAAACAGTAGATTTCAGTCGGGTATGCTGCCTGTTTTTAAGCATCAAACTTCCACCTCAAACTCCAACATTGACGAGCCAACCTACCGTTATTTCTCTGCGTTGCTTCTTTTAACATTGAAGAAAGGCTGGAAAGCTATCACTTCCCACAAACACTTGACTACCAATCCATTAATACATCACTCAGCGAATGGAATACCCGGTACTCTGCACACGGGTAACTTCAGGAAAATCACTTGGTTGGACAAATCATTTAACTCCATAGAGGCCACTGCGGCTCAAATGTTTGAATCCTGTTAAAAAGTGAACATTAACCCTCTTGAAAACTGGGTACTATTCGTAATACTTTTATCACACAAATTCACCATTTCACACCTTATCAGTTCAGAATTGCACAGCGGGACAGGCTAGTTTAAAACCAAGAGCTTTAAGCCATCAACTGCCTGCAAACCAAACTGGTAAAAAAGAAGCTGAATGAAGCACTGAGAACACTAAAGAAATAACCAAGCAACCTGATACAGTTCTCACATGTCTGGCATCTTAAGAAATCCTATGAGAGGAAGAGATTTGTGGAAGCCTTTTAGATGAAGTCAAGCCAGATTTAGTCTGAGTCTCAGTTCAGGAAGGTCCTAAAAACCTGGATTTTCAGTGCATCGGACACTCTCTGCAAAACTCTGATCTGAGTCCCTTCTCCTACTGTCAGTAGTCAACCAGGCTTTGTTTTCTCATCCCTGGGTTCCGTTTAGCGCCATGATGCTCCCAGGAGTGACAGTTTGCGCTCTACAAATGTGCTATTAAATTACATTACATTACTTTGTTCTCTCAGGCAGAGAAACCCTGTCCGCAGCCAGAACCAGTTCTGTACTCTCAGTGTAGCTGCCCAGCAGGAGGCGGAGACAGAATTGTCTCTAGCAGACCAGTCCCATTCAGATGTGAAAGGAATCTCCTCCCCCTACTCTAAATGCAGACCGGACCTAGTCAGTTGCTAGTGAAAACTCCTCCCACTACTCTTAATGCAGCTCAGGACTATTCGGCCCAGCCCTGACTCACCCAGACTCTCTGGGGCCACTGCACATCCCCAGATCCTGTCACTTTACATTCAGACAGTCAATACACATCCTAGCAGAGGCACACCTGATTGCTAAGTGTCACAGATCAAAAGGTTCACTAACCTTGAAGCCAGATACAGCAGGAGCGATGCTAAGATAACTTTTTCCCCTTTTTATGGCATCACCTGCGAGTATATAGAATGTAACTCCACGGATTATACCATAGCTGGGGAAAGGGTAAAAAGGGACAAAGGAAACAATAAAGTTGTGGCAGCAAAAACACTTAGTGGCGTGCACCAGAAGTGGTAGTCTTCACTTTTCCTACTCGCCCCAGGATTCCTGTACTTAAGACACAATATAAAAATGTGAGTGGAACCCTGCCCCTCCCTCATACATGTAAACTAGTCATCAAAAGATACATATCCACCTTACTTACATGAATAAACTGCCACAATCAATCCAAGCAAAAAAGGCACAAAAGGTAAAAATAAAGGAATTAAAATAAACAAGGTTCTCTTTTTTCCAGCTTCTGTCAAGGACTGAGATAAAGCTCTCAATCTAAAATCCCACCTTCCAGGTAAGGACAATTAAATGAAGAAAAAAGAATAAAGTACTTAGCTGTCTTGTAATGCCCGCTGAAAATATCCAAGTGAATAAGCTGCTATGAATTCAACTGGGTAGGAACTCCCAAAAGCCCCCAAGTAGACTGCTTCTTATCCGGGCCTATCTCTGGCTCCAGAATCGTAAAAAAACAAAACATGGTGTCCGTGATACTCTAGTGCCTCTGCTTTCCAAGTCTATTCAGTCTGCAGCCTTCCTGCTGCCTGCCCCACAGCGTCTCAGTCTGCAGCAGCGCAGACGTTTACAATGGCACCACTGTTCTTGACTTCGGAGAACAAAAAACAAACTGTCCGCAGGTTCCTGATGCGATCGTGCATCAGCGTGAATGCGGGTAACTCAAAGTTCAGGCAGCTCGGATATCCGCTGCGAGGGAGATAACATGGCCGCGCTCCAGAGTGACACGTAAACCAAAAATATCCCGGCAATATGAAATCCAATGCGGCACAAATTCCTCCAATTACAGAGATGCAAGGGAATAAGGGAAACACACTTGTTTCCCCTAGAACTTGTACGTAAGGCCACAGGTGACAAGCACCATAGAGAGGGAGGAGGGAGTTTAGATAGACAGAGAAAGAGTATTAGGACTTGCGCTGCAGGTATTCTGGGAGTTGTAGTCCCACATTCATTCCCCATTCTAACAGCTTATCGCCTAAGTGTGACACTAAGCAAGAAAATACCTACTTTCTAAAAGTGGTATTTTCAAACACATAATGTAAAAATCACCCTCACTAAAAGATGCATTTAAACATTCTGAGTTCAGGCATACTAAACGTTAACTTCCCATCTTGTCCCAATGGACAGTTATACTTATAAGATATTATAAATAAACTCCCATTCTATCGTATGGAGCAGATTGCCTTTCAATAGTGAAAAACAAAATTAGCAGTATTTCACTATCAGGACATGCCACACACATCAGGGCATGTCCTACCTTTCACATACACTGCACCATGCTCACAGGGGTATCTTGGGCCTACTTTAGGGGTGACTCACACGTACGAAACGGGAAGGTTAGGGCCTGGTAAGTGTGTGTAATTGCCAAGTCGAGATGGCAGTACTAGAATGCAAACAGACACTGCAGTGGCAGGTCTAAGTTAGCTTTGAAGGGTTGCTTGTGTGGGTTGCACAACCAGTGCTGCAAGCCTAAGCACACTCAGTGCACTTTACTAGGGACTTACAAGTAAATCAAATATGCCAGTCATAGAAATATCAATCCATAATATAATTTACACAGAGAGCATGTGCACTTTAGCACTGACTAGCAGTGGTAAAGTGCCCAGAGTCTTAAAACCAACAGCAGGTCAGGGAAAAAATAGGAGGAAGAAGCAAAACGTTTGGGGATAACCCTGCAAAAAGGCCCATTTCCAACAAGTAGTTTTTCACTGCCAGAACATGAAACACTTATGTATACATGTCCTAATTTTGACTTACATTGCACGCTGCCTTATCAGCCTTTATTGCCTACCTTGGGGGTGACTTATAAGGATTGAAAGTGAAGATTTAGGCCTTGCAAATGGTTTATTTTGCCAGATTGATATTGCAGTTTAAAACTATACTACAGGCTGCAGAGGCAGGCATGAGATATGTTTTAATAGGCTACTTTGGTGTCTCACACAATGAGTGCTGCAGGCTCGCTACTAACATTCCATTTACAGGGTCTGGGTGGGATAAGATGACTGTACGGGGCACCCACTTACTGGTAAGGCACGGATGGTAATTAGGGACCCCCTGGATGCAGGTTGTCAGAATGGAAATTCTACGGAATAGGTGAGTCACGAATTTAGAAAATCATTAATGACAAAATTAATTGTCTGGGGCGTGGCTTTGGCGCCGGACAACATGGCTGCCTAGAGCGGGACCTCTGCTTCGCCGGGACATCCTTCGTTGGATATCTGCATGACTCTGCCTTCCTCGTCGATGTAGGACGCCGAAATTCGGAATCGGAATGCTTGCCGCTCCTTCTGAGACCTGTTTCAAGTGACGGTGAGCGCGTTGCGCTATGTTAAAAGCCCGACCCGTTTCTCCTCAGAAACAGCACTCCGCCATTTTGCGCATTCTCCTCAGCTGCGCTGCCTGCTACCGTGCACTCGGATAGTCGATGTCTCGGACTTCCTCCAGTGCTGGTATGCCTCTTTATACAGCGTTTTCTTGCCTTTTAGGCTTCTTTCAACAGTCTGCCTCCATGTATTGAGTTTTCAATAGCAAATCCCTGTGATGCCTCATATCATTGTCTGCCTTGGTTTGCATGAGAATACTTTCATGAAGACAGGGACTTTTCTCATTTATCTCTCGTCACACCTCATGAGGTATTACCGGTGCAAGCTCTCTGCCTCACCACATTTATGTCTACAGAGCGGACCATCGCCATTTTATGCCCTTCTCTACGCAAGGTTTTCTGTGGCCTCCTCCTGTTGCCTTTGAATTGCTCCAGATGCTGGTGAGCCTCTTCATGCTGTATATTTCCCATTTTGTGCCATAATAATATCAGCAGTCTACCATCTTCTATTGGAATAATATATGTTCCTTCAAGAGTGCGCTACACCATCTATCTGCATGCCCTATATGCCACAACAAATGACTTTCTTTACCAACCTGACCTTATCCTGAAGCAATTTATTGGATGCCTTGCCTATTTCACTTAGTGGTGTGTTTGGCTGAGCCTTCCTGCTGACATGTTTAATGCCATTTAAGTCTTCATACTTCTGGATACCTTCTTTTGGCGTCTTTGTTCACACACTTCTCGCTCTTCATGCTGGAAGCTTCTTAAGAGTGTGGCAGTTCATGTGTTATATTGTTTGGCTTCTCGCTCATTTATAGCTCTACCCTGCTGCACTCTCTTCAGGTAAACGCATTTCACTGCCTACTCCACGCAGCCTTCAGGATCTTCATTTCCACTCTGTTTACATGGTCAGACTTCATAAACCACAGTTTCTTTTTGCTCCTTCCAAGTCTCCTTCACCGTCATCTTCTGCTCAACTGTGTGTCCCGGACCCAGCATCAATAATGGCCGGTTCGGCACCCCATCGTTCTTCACTCACACAGACTGTCTCAAATAAAACCTCACCTCCTGCAACCTCTTCCAAACGCCTTAAGCAAGACCCTTCCTCTCCTGACAAATCATCAACATCCTCTTCCACGGATCTGATTCTGGAAGAGATACGCGCGTTGCGTCCATTTATCGAAGAAACAAGTAAGGACATGCAACTATTGAAAGAGAAATTGTCAACCATGGATGCCCGAATTACTCTAGTTGAACAATAAGTTCCTGATATCCAATCTAATTCGCAGCGTATCTCTTCCTTAGAAAAACTGTTCTCTCTCTCCAGCAACATACAGAGGATTTGGAAAATCGAAATAGGAGGAACAACCTTCGTATTTATGGTCTGCCGGAATCTTTGGAGGGAGACGATCCGGTGTCTTTCTTTACATCCTTCCTTCCAAAACTCTTAGACATGTTACCATCTACTACCCTCAGTGTTCAAAGAGCCCACAGACGTGGTGCTCGCTCAGCTGCTTCAACAAAACCACGTGGAGTTATTATTCTTTTCCTGAAATTTACAGATTTACTTGCTGTCCTCTCAGCTGCCAGAGCCAAGCGTCAAGTCTCCTGGTTGGGTCAGCGGGTATTCCTGGCTCAAGATGTCTCCAATGCTACCGCAGCACGACGGAAGGAATTTCTTTCTCTTCGCCCGTCTTTGCGCTCCCTTGGGGCAAGATAGGGCCTGTTCCACCCCTGCATTTTTAAGGTCACCCATCAGAACAAAACTTGGACTTTTCAAGATCCTGGGGAGCTCAGAAATGTTATTCTTCTGCAGAATGGTGGCGGCATGGACACTTCTTCCTTGTCAAATGGATGATTACATTAAACTGGTTTACGATGCTATATAATTGTCTTCATGTTTTCTCTCTTTGTTGATTTCTTCCTTCTCTTCTACCTCCCTTGAGATTGTTTGTACTTTATCTGATAGTTGCAGCTTTTTATTCACTCTTGTTCTCAACTTATGTAATACAAACTGTGGCGGCCTTTTGCTTGTATTTTATTTTATTTTGTTGTCCTGATGTTGCCTCTAATTATTTTCTCCCCTTTCACAGATTTGTTTTTACTATCCCAATCATCCTGTGACTTCCCCTCTGTGGTTCTTTGGTGTCCCGGTGCGGCTAGATCCCTGCTCCTTGGCTAGTTCATCTTGTTGAGTGTCGCCATCCCCTCCTCTCCCTCTTGTATTTCCCCTTCAGGTATGTTGATTACAGTCTTCCTTATGGACTTGTACTGTCTCTTATGTCTATCTCTTCCCCTTTGCTTCTTTACCTCCCTTTTCCCTTTCCTAGCTCATCTTCTCCTTATCTTTCCTGTCTATCTCTTTTCCTCTTTTCTCTCTTTCTTTCTTTCATGCTCTACTTTGTTCATACTTGCTATTCTTCTCTCGCCTTTTGAATTTGACATGTTTACCCAGTTTTACAATTTAGAGTTGTTTCATGGAATGTGAAAGGTTTAAATAATCCTATTAAGCGGCAGAGAGTACTCTCTCACCTGTCTTCTTACAATCCAGATATTGTCCTTCTTCAGGAATCCACCTTACTGACCTGGAATCTTTGAAATTGAAAAGGAGTTGGGTTGGTACTGTTCTGTTTTCTCCATCGACTCAGAAAAAGAATGGGGTTGCTATTTTAAATCATAAAAGACTCAAATGTAAAGTTGTACTGGAAGAGAAGGATGCTGAGGGGTGTTGGGTTTTAGCTAAGTTACTTATCAATGCAATTCCTATTACTGTTTTTAATGTTTATGGTCCTACTAATTTTGATCCCTCCTTTTGGCCGATAATCACTAGCAAATGTATTCACCATCAGGATGATTTTTTCCTTTTAGGAGGCGACTGTAACCAGATAGTTGATCCTTTTTTGAATCGCAAATCCTCTGTCCGTTTTGTCCCACACAAGCCCCATAAACAGTTTTTAGATACCATCTCACAAGCACATCTTTCCGATTCTTGGAGACTCACTCACCCAGACACTCTAGATTTTTCTTTCTTCTCTCCCCCCATGCTTCTTTTTCCCGCCTAGATTATATTTTTCTCTCTTCTTCCCTATCTCAAAACCTTTTGTCTTCCTCTATCGAACCTATTATAATTTCAGACCATGCCCCCATTGTTACAGACTTTGACTTGCTTCCCCCTCTTCCTAAATCCTCTCGTTGGCGCTTTAACTCCTCCTTGTTAACAGACCCTAATTTTTCCTCTTCCTTCCGTTCCTTCATTAGTGAATTTTTCCAAATAAATTCTGACCCCCACATCTCCCCTCATGTCCTTTGGGACTCCTTCAAAGCTACAGCTTGTGGTTTCATTATTGATTTCGTTTCTAAGAAGAAGAAGCAATTTCTACAAAAGCGAAAGGTTGCTTTAGCCCATATCAAGTCCTTGGAACATCAGTTTTATACCTCTTCTCCCAATCACATATCTTCTGAACTCCTTCAAACCAAGATTGCATTCAATAAACTTACCACTGATTCGGCTTCTTCCATTCTTCTCCGCAGTAGTGCACGGTACTACGGAGGTCGTAGCAAATCTGGCAAACTCCTTGCCAATTACCTTAAATCTCATAAAGAACGTACCTTTATTGAATCTATCTATTCCCCTACTAATACTCTCCTTCACACGGATAAGGAAATTCTTTTCATTCCTTTTATAAAACTTTGTACACCCCAGAAACTCCCCCTACGCCGGCTCTTCTTCAGTCGTATTTTGACAATTTACCCAAGCCCGATACCTCCCAATTCAAATTCTCAGATATAGAAACAGATTTTTCCCTACAGGAACTCTCCATTGCGTTGTCTTCTCTTACTAAGGGCAAAACACCAGGCCCTGATGGCTTTCTGGTTGAATTTTATTTGCACTTTTCTGACCTCCTATTGCCCAAACTTCTCTTTCTTTTCCAATCGTTTTGCTCTTCTGGTCTTGCTCAAGGTTCTTTTCAAGATGCTACTATCTGCCTTATTCCCAAGGAAGGCCGTCACCCCAAGTTTTGTAAAAATTACCGACCAATCTCACTAGGTAATGTGGACTATAAACTTTTTGCCAAATTGCTCGCGCTACGTCTCGATCCCTTCATGCCACACCTCATTGGGAAAGAACAGTGCGGCTTTGTTCTCAATAAAGCCTCTTCTCTCTCTATTCCCCTAGCAGCTATTTCGGTGGACGCTGAAAAAGCTTTTGATCGGGTTGACTGGTCTTTTTTACTTGCTTCCTTGAAATGGCATGGTTTTGGGCCCAAGTTTATTTCCTTTATTTCTTTGATATACTCTATGCCTAAAGCCTCAGTTCTCGTTAATGGTCAACTCACCTCTTCCTTTACACTTCAACGTGGGGTTCGTCAGGGTTGCCCTCTATCCCCTCTCCTTTTTGTGTTAGCTCTTGAACCTTTTCTCTCCTCTATTCGAAATAATCCCTCTATTTTTGGTTTCCCATATGGAGATCACCAACTTAAACTCTCTGCTTATGCGGATGACAGTCTTTTATTTATCTCAGATCCAGAATCCTCTGTTCCTTCTTTATTGGCTGAATTTGAAAAGTTTTCTCTTCTTTCAGGCTATAAAATGAATTCTGATAAAACAGAAATACTTCCTCTAACTAAATGTTGTCTTCCACATTTTTTCTCTTCTACGGGCTTTGCGTGGAATAGTACTAAAATAAAATATCTCGGTGTTCTATTTACTAATTCCATTTCATCCTCTGTCAAATTAAATATGTCCGCAGCTATTTCCAGAATAGAACATTTGTTTTTTTCTTGGAATCCTTTATTCCTTTCTTGGTGGGGTCGTCTTGACTCTGTTAAGATGATGGTGGCCCCAATTCTGATTTATTTGATTTCTATGCTTCCCGTTCATATTCCGGCTCTTTATTTCAATCGTATTGATTCTGTTTAGTCCAAATTTCTTTGGAAGGGGAAAAAAGCTCGGATATCCTTGTCTGCTCTTCGTAAGAACAAATCAAATGGAGGGGTCAATTTTCCTGATTTTCGTCTATACCACAAATCCTTCTCTCTACGTCAAGCCTCCAGGTGGTTATCGTCAGAACCTTCTCCTCTTTCCCCCCTCTGGCTTCGTATTGAACGCTCCCTAATATTGCCCTTCTCCTTTTAAGATGTACTTCGGTTCACTTCTAAATCCCCTCATACTGTTCCTCCACTGTTTAAGCATACTTCCTCTCTTTTGAAACCCTTGCTGTCCCCACTGAATATGTTCCGTGAGTGCTTCTTGCTTTCGCCCATTTGGTATAACTCACTTATTCTAATAAAGAATAGACCTCTTGCTTGGTCTTCTTGGATATCGAAGGGTATTATTTGGGTCCATCAACTCTTCGATGGCTCATCACCATGTTCCTTCCCCCACTTTCAAAAGCAGTTTCGTTGCCCTAAATCGTTCTCCCAGAAATATTGTCTTCTTATGGAAATTGTTTTAGACCAGTATTACTCTCTCCCGTCTTCCGATTCCCCTCTTCCTTCTTCCCCTCTTCTTGCCATACTTACCACTTTTCCTAAAGCTTCTCTTATTTACCGTTTCTTTTCTGCTCCCAACCCTGTATGTCCCAAGACTAAATTGGAGCTATCTTGGGAAACAGATCTTGGTTGCTCATGGCCTGTTCTTCTCTGGGATAAGTTATGGTCTAAAACTTTGAAGACCTCTCGTTCTGCCTCTCTCACTCAATCCATCTTTTTCCTATATCATAGACTGTATCTTTCCCCATATCGCTTTCTCGCTTTATTTCTTCCTCTAATTCTAACTGCTGGACATGTAATACACCTGGTGCTGATCTTTTACATCTTTTCTTTTTTTGTCCTTCGGTAGCTACTTTCTGGAAGCAGGTCTGGTCCCTCACTTCACGCATTTTTACACTCTCTGTCCCTTATTCCAATACCCTCATGTTTCTGGGGAGTCTCTCGGACTCCATAAATCTTCCATTACACTCGCAGGGTCTTTTTGATCTCATGCTGGCTCTTGCGTTCCAACATATTGCTTCTAATTGGAAGTCTCTCACTAAAGTCTCCATTCGTTGTTGGTGGAATTCACTATGCAATTTCCACAGACTTGATGTTGCCTTTGCATCCTCCTGTAAACCCCCTCGCAATGTTGAACTCTATTGGTTACCCCTTACCTTATACTTGGATCAATCTGCCAAAAGGACCTATACTCCCTTTTCCTCCGAGAATTTTAAGCCTCCTTGAAGGATTAGTACTCTCGCCTGCAACATTATTTTCTAAAATTCACAGTTTAGTTATATTATAAGAAGTTATGTATTCTTTTCTGTTAATGTGCATTTGCTTTATCTGCTGTTTTATCTTTATATAATCATGACTTAGGATAGCATGGTTCTTATTTCCCCCTTCCTTTCCTTCCCCCCTTGCATCACCCATAAAAAAAAAAAAAAATAATTAGAAATGCTTAGATTCCTTGTGTTGTCATCAGTAGCATGTGGATTTTTTCATATGCTTCTTTCTGCATTTCAGTTCCATTTATCTACTGATGTCACCTTATTGTTATATATCCTTTATTCTTATTAAAGTTTTCAAACTGAAAAAAAAATAAATTGTCTAATATATATGTTGATGGAAAGGGTATTCCATCGTAACAAAGCTCCACCCACCAAATTTAAATGCAGTTGGATCTTTGGTGTAGCGATGGCAGAGTCTACTTCGTCTCTGCTGTCGTTACACCCTTTTGACAGCCAATGTAGTAAAGACCTTCGAGGTTGACTAGAAAAATACAGATAACGTTCTATGGGGCAGATTTATGAGGCCCTTGCGCCTCTTTGCGTCGCAATTGCGTCACTTTATTTTACGCAACGGCGGCGCAAACAATGCGCCCTATTTACACCGTGACGCATCTAGGAGATGCGTCACGTTGTAAAGCCCTGCGCCATAAGGAGGCGTTCCTGCGCAGAAACGCCTCCTGAAAGTGGCTGAGTGAAATCTATAAGATTTCACTCAGTCACTTTCAGGCCAATGCTGCGTCAAAACCCTGCGCCTGCTTGAAGCAGGCGTAGGTCTTGACGCAGCATTGTGAAGATGGGGCACCCCCGAGCCTTGCTGGAGCTGCGTCGCGCTTACGACGCAACTCCAGCAATGCGCCACCTTTACGGCACAGATGCGTCACGCATCTGTGCCGTTTTTGCCCCATGGTGTGCCGCATTGTAAATGTGGCGCACCATGGGTGGCGGAGCTGTGGCGCACTGTGGCGCACATTAACTGGCGCATCCCTGGGGATGCGCTAGTTAACATAAATCTGCCCCTATGTCTTTTACGAGGAACCTTGTACAGATTTTCCTCTTGTTTTCTTTGTTGGAAGGTGCATTGCTTTGTCCTTCTGTAATGGGTGTGCTACGTGCAATGAACATTCAATTAAAAAATGCTATAAAATCAGAAAGAACGTGGAACCCACAATGATGATACATTAATTGCACGAGTTATCACAGTCCTCCATAATTAATTATTTTCCGGATCGTTTACATTCCTAAACAGTTGCATATTTGCTACTAACAAGAATGTTTACTTTGCTCAGTTCGCCTCCAATGGTTTTCAGGAAGCACAGTGTGAGTGCTGATCTTTTATTACGAAAAGGATGCCGCCACAGTAAGCCTTGCCCTGTAACTTCCACCAAAACGCCCATGCTTACAGTAAAATGCCAGGCTTGTTGAACAGCCCCTTTCTGAGGAAAAAATACCCGCTGAAACTATTGAGTGGAAATTACCTCATTTTTTTTGTTACATTCCTTCCATTACTTTTTGTTGTTGTTTGACTTTCCTTAATTCTTTTGTAGTAAAATTCCAGCAAAACGCGGCTCTTTAAAGTGAATACAGAGCACGCCTCCACGCTGAAGATTTCAGAACGGTTCACGGTGAAGCAAAATGATTAACGACATTCCAGGAGAATAGATGCGCTGTATCACCATGTTCCAAGACTGTTATGACCTACTTAGGCTGCTCGGCCTTTAGACATTAAAACTGCCGTAGGCTGCTTCTTTGTGTACCAGCCGGCCCCTAGAGCTTTCTTTCAAGGACAGCCGAGCTGGTTTTACTTCCGCCTTCGTTAATGATGCGTTTCAGATTTTTGCATCTGGAGACCAATGCTAGGCCCTGGCCCTTCCATTCTCTGACCTCAATCATGGGATCCGTGGAGCTATGACAATTCAAAATGTTTGGCTCAGTACAATTATCCTCAGCATGCTAATACAGAACGCATGTTTCTCTCACACCAATTCATGGACACATACACGCAGAGACACATGGATGCTCACATGCACAAACACACACCGACACACACACATACATGCATACATGCATACATCGATACTCACACACAGTGCATGCTTTGATACTGGGTTTAGGTTATTAAGTGGACCAAACCAAATATTATTGCACGGGGATCGGTCCTCCTATCACACTGGTCCTCTCAAACATAATGCTGGTTATGTCAGGGTTTACCAACAGTATGAGGACCGCTACAATCCTCATCACATAGGTTAAACATGCTCACAAATACACAGCCACTCGAACACAGACACACAGAGCGTGTGCAATCACACCCATGCAACATGTGCCAACACACACATACATATAGGTGTAAACACATACAAACACACTCACACGTATACATGCAGGGCCGGTTTTAGCACTGGTGGCGCCCAGTGCAACACTGTTTTTTGCCCTCTCCCCCCCCCCCAATGACCACCTCTGCCACGGATTTCCTCCCTACCACCCTTTAATAGTCTCCATAACCACTCTCAGATTAATTTATTTAATTTTATAGCGTCACTCATAAAGGTGAAGGGTGTCAGAGCACTTTACATAACACACGCATTACACAGAGACTATCAAACATAGGTATGTAAATCAGTGTATAGGAAATGTTACATAAGACAGAGGACAACAAGGGGTGGATTCACATATTCTCCATACAAGTAGGCAATATAGTTGAAGAGTACTTGGTCTGGAGAAGCACAAACTCTGAATCTAAAATGTAACACAATAGATTGGGGTGCTCTTTAATACCAAGAACTGATTTGTACCCAAATGAACTCTTTTTGCAACATTAGAATAATGAAAGTCTGGGGAAAAAATCCACATGCTCCAATCTAGACCTTGAAGTCTGCACACAGCTCTTTGATGACAGTTAACAGATTACTATAAACTGCAACTAACAAAAGGAAGTCACTGACCTGTTTACATTACATTCACTTTGTGATCTGCATGGTTCATGTTCTTCGAAGCAGGCATCTTACCATGAATCAAAATTTTCACAAGGCAAAACTTCCACAAGTCAAAACTTCTACTAGACAAAACTCCGATCTCGCCTGGAAGAACATTAATCACAGGAGTTCTCTTGACATATTAATTGTTGCATGAATATTGCTGGAGGCCAGGAACACAGCAGCGGGTGCTTTCATGCACAATATAAACAAGCAAACAGGCGCCCCCCAGCGAAGTTAGCACCTGGTGCGGTGGAACCGGTTGCACCGCCCTTGAGCAGGCCCTGCTCACATGTACACTAACA
Source organism: Lissotriton helveticus (assembly GCF_964261635.1). NCBI lineage: Eukaryota > Metazoa > Chordata > Amphibia > Caudata > Salamandridae > Lissotriton > Lissotriton helveticus. The sequence continues at coordinate 359,891,024 of NC_136063.1, read as the reverse complement.
CTCACTCATATGTGCGCATACTCAGTTGGACCTTATACAGTGGTGTGTGGAGCATTTTGCTGAATATTAGTATCATACACTGATTGGTTTATGTTTAGAGTGTGCATAGCAAATTATATTATGGTGCTCGTGAGAAAAAGAGGGTGGGAATTTGAGAGAAATACAAAGATGGAGGAGCACTAAGTGCTAATAATTGTGATGGTTAGATTTCAGTGCTATTGGAAGAACAGAAAGTATTATACAAGAGGTATATGTTATAAGTTATAATTGGATCTGAATATAATTCTCTGGTGTGTGAAGGGGGGGGGGTGGGTGTTCTCTGTGTCATCGAGAACAGCCTACAGTTTAGAGGAATAATGAGAGAGGAGCATCATCTGTGAGAAATGCGGAGAGACAACATGGGAGATGTGGTATTTTGGCTCTGCAACGTTGTTGATGCATCGATGTCAAGAGTGCTGAGCGTCAGGCCGATGCAGCAATGTTGAACCGCTGAGCTGTGTGTGATGCATTGGCGTAAAACCATGCAAGGCCGGTGAATCGCAGACATCGACGATGCGGTGTCTGAGACTCGTTCGAGAGGTCATTCAGTGCAAGCAGCGGCTATGTTTCGATATTGCAGGGGAATGCGCTTGGTTCCTATCGGCGTGTCGGTTTTGATGCATTGGTTTCTTGGGTTGCAGCACAAAACCCCCACTTCCAAGGTGTCAGGACTGGATTTGGCACCACTTGGCAGGGCAGGACTCATGGCAGAGGAGCCCAGGTGCTGGTAGCAAGATGCAGGCACAGTATCCCTGAGACTCAAGAAACAGGAGGCAAGCTCAAGAAACAGGAGGCAAGCCCAACAAGCCCTTTCAGAACCTTTAGAGAAACAGGATGTAGAGAGTCAAGTCCAGTCCTCTCACTCCAAGGGAAAATACTGCAGACAGCAGGCCAAAACGGCAAAGCAAGCAACAAAGTCGTTGTCCCTCCTGGCAGTACAACAGCTCTTCTTCCTGGTCAATGTCCTCAGTTCCAGAAGTGTTCTTAGTATATGGTGAAAGAGGTCCAGTACTTATACCCATTTTAGCTTTTGAAGTAGGAAGACTTCAAAGAAAGTTCTTTGAAGGGCACAAGACCCTGCCCTTTCGTGCCCTGGCTCCAGACTCACTGCAGGGGGGGTATGCAAACCTTTTTCTGGTAAAAGACCCAGCCCTATTCAGGTGTCAGCTCCTCCCTCTCACTGTAGCTCAAGAAGGCCCATCAGCCTGATGATGGGTCATCAGGATGTGAGTGGCAAACTTCAGCTCCTTTTTTGTGTGACAGTCTACAGGAATGCACAAAGCCCAGCTGTCCGCAACCCAGACTTGTATTCCAGAGACAGGCAGAAGAAACAGAATGGTTAAGGATAGAAAATTCCAACTTTCTAAAAGTGGCATTTTAAAAACCAACTACCCGGAAAGATGTGTTTTTAAATTGTGAGTCTAGAGACACCAAACTTACTTATACGATCTTTTCCCCATTGGAAGTTACACTTGTAAAATATTACAAGGCAGCTCCAATGCTTATCCTATAGGAGAGATAGGTCTTGCAGTGGTGAAAAACAAATGTAATAGTGTTTTGCTACGAGGACTTGTAACTTGAAAGTACATGTCCTACTTTTTAAATACACTGCACCCTGCCCTTGGCTGAATAGGGCTTACCTTAGGAGTGAATTATTGGTATTAAAAAGAAAGGGTTTGGGCCTGAAAAGTAGATTATCTCGCCAGGTCGAAATGGCAGTTTAAAACTGCACACACAGGCTCTGCAATGGCAGGGCTGAGCCCAGCCGCGGTCGGTAGTCCGAGTATCTACCGGGCGGTGACGTGGGGAGGGGGAGGGGGGTAGTAATCTATGGATTACCGAGGTTTACAGGTAAGCAAACATATACATAAATAAAACGAATTTCATTGCATGCACTGCATCCCCAAATGCGATGCAGTGCGCACAACAACATTTTATTTATTTATTTATATGTTTACATACTTGTAAACGTCCGTAATCCATAATTTACTACCCCCCACCCTGCCCCTCCCCTTCCCCACGTCACTGCCCAGCAAGTACTCTCACTACCGACCGCGGCTTGCTGAGCCTTGTTTGAAGGGCTACTAATGTGGGTGGCACACGTGCTGCAGGCCCACTCAAAGTATTTTATTTACAGGCCCTGGGCACATGTAGTTTACTGACTTATCAGTAAATCAAATATGACAATCATGGAGAAACCCAATGGCAATGCATTTTAGACAAACAGCACATTATCCTTAGCACTTATCAGCAATGAAAAAGTGCACAGGGTCCTAAAGCCAGCAAAAATTTATATCATCACACAGTGAAAAACAGGAGGTCAGAAGGCAAAAGGTATGGGGAAACCACACCAAAAGTTGGCAGGTGTAGCATGCTCCCATTGACTAATAGTGGGTTACCTTATTACATTTAATAATTGATAACATTGGATTGGTGGCAGATAGAAATATACTGTTTACACTCAAATGAATTGTAATTTAAAATCCTCTTTAATGTTACAGTTGGATTTTAAATCACAATTCTGACAGTGACACTTTTACAAAGTTGCCATTTTCTTGTCCTAACAATATGTGCCTTAAGTCATTTATCTGGGTCACCTGGCTCTGCTTTTGGGGTTTGTGTATTCATTCCAGACAGTGACACAAAGTGGATTTAATTGTGGGCAGGATGGGCCATTCTGGCTGGATAACTTTGAGAAACTGCACACTAAAGGATTCTGTCTCATACACACAAAAAGTAATCTGACACCATGCCTGCCCTGTCTTTTGTCACCTCAGAAATCTTGGCGCCTTGACAGGGGAAGGGAACAACTTTCCAGAACTAGATGTGGGGCAATATAGGGAATTGTTTCCCCCACTTGAAAGAACAGCACTAGGTATAAATATTTAACCTCCAGCTCCACCCTTCAGTACACTCCTGACCCTGTGGACTTTACGAAAAAGGACAGACTGCCACCAAAGGACTGCCCTTTTGCTACAGAGGACAGTCCTGGTGCTTGAGGGCTGCCTTGCTGTCTGAGAAGGAAGACTTGCTCTTTACGCTTTGCCTCTAATTTAAGCCTGACTGCTTTAGTGCCAAGCTAACTAAGGGTTAGGCACAGGTTAATTTAGTGACTTTTGTGGTTTACTCTGACAAGGATTGTGGTTGCTGACCAAGTGGGGCTTCCACCCCCCTTAACCAATAACCCAATCTCCTACACCAACTAAGAGATAGTAATACATATTTCTAAATCATTTTCAAGGTTATTGTACAAAGTAAGGTTAAGGATTAATTTACACTATAGTATGTGTACCCTTGTGTCAGTTGTTCTGGCAGGTTCGGAATAAATGCAGATATTGAAAATGAAGGGAAATGTAACCATTTACCTACTTTTCTATGGGTCTAGTTGAAAGGTTTCATAATTCCTTGTTGCAACAGGTGTCTATAGGCATAGGGATCACATTTAAAAATGTGTACCTGTGTTTATTCTGACAGGTCTTACCTGTGCTGAGCTGCACTATTATCACCATTTTGACTGTACTTGTGTAAATGGGGGGTTGCCTCTAGAAAAGCACACATGGGTGAGACACAATATAGGCTCCATTCAGCAGTGGATGCAAAGAAACAAGGGGAAACCCAAGCAGAAAATATGAGATTTTTCAAAAGACAGATGGATTTGTTCTAAGTATTTAATTAATTATCAACATATACTGATGCCTTGCATTTGGTCTTCAAGACCCTGATGACTTTGCAGCTGGTATGTTTTGAGCTGACGGTAATATAGTGTGCATCTGAGGCAATCTCTATGACAGCGCAATTGTCAGAGCCAGATATGTTTTACTGGTACTTCTTTTGTGTTCCAGTGCATTACTTGTTGCAAGTATTCACACAATAAATGTGGGTGTCTAGAAACTAAACACTACTTACTTTGTACACTTAAACATCTCACAAATTCAGGAACTTTCTGCCTATATGGAAAGTGGCATGACATTGTCAGTCATCTCTTTTTTAGTCTATAAGATATTTGTCCTCTCAAATACAAGTCTATTGAGTTTCACTTCACCACATACTTCTCAATAGCCTGTTTGAAAAGTAATCTGTCTTTGCAATTAAAGTTCTAATTATTTCTTTGAATTGTATGCCTCCCACCAACCGTGGCTTGCATTAGTAAATATGTCTCTTTTTTCTAATTGATTCCCAAAATGGAGCTCTGCTGAGCCTCATGAGCTGTGTTGCCTCAGAAAACCAATGTTGCCTACCATTCCATGTCTCATTTTTCTATTTAGTATGATAAGGATGCCTCGCTTGAATCATTTTTCCATATTGACTTACAGTCTGGTTCTTATTTGGGAGGTCAATGTGTCTTTCTTGAATCGTTTTAAATCCAGCAACAGTGCTCTACTTTCACCCTGCCCACTATCTGTTTCAAAGTGGCCACCGTAGTATGGCCAAGTATCAAATCAATTTTCGCTTTTTAGAGGTACAAGACAAGGAGATTTTAAAACATTAAAGGGATCAATATTAAGGATATTATTGTAAAAACCCTTGCTTATGCGGATGATTTGCTTTTATTTGTAAGGGATCCTTTAGCTTCATTCCCATCTTTGATGGATATTATAACAAATTATTCTAAAGTTTCCGGCTACACTCTAAATACCAACAAAACAGAATTTTTTCCCTTAAATGTCTATTGCACTCCTGATATGCTTCCCATGCGTGAAATTATTTGACAAAAAAATAAGATAAATATCTTGGAATCTTATTTTCTTCATCTATCAAATCAACAATAAATTTAAATTGTGATTTTATTCTAAATTATATTAAAAGCAAAACGTCTAAATGGGAGTCATTACATCTTACATGGTGGGGCAGAATGGATTCCATAAAAATTACTATTGCTTCCAAAATCTTTTATACTCTCGCCATGATCCCTACACAATTTCCATTAAAGTTTTATAAAGATATTGATACATTTTTGTCAAAGTTTTTATGGAACAACAAATCTCCTTGTGTTAGTTATAAAAAATTAAAAGTGCCTAAGCGTAATGCTGGTTTTGGTATCCCGGATTTTTTCCTTTATCATAAAGCTTTTATGTTAAAACAAAGTTCATTATGGTTTGATAACTCTTCTTTAAATAATCCTGCTGCGTGGTTATGTATTGAGAGGCCAATAGTATATCCATTTCCTTTACCTACTTTGGTGTCTATGTCTAATAACGCCGCATTTTTCCCAAAACCAGTTATTGTTAAATCCACTAAAATACTATTTAATGAACTTGATTTAATTTTTCTTGTTCCCATGAATAATACTGATGAATTATCTCTTTGGTATACTAGCGTTATCATATTGAATAGAAATATTAATTTCTACTTTTCATGGATTAAAGTTGATAGTTTCTATCTTAAAGATGTTTATTTTAATAATACCTTTATTTCTTTTGAATCGTTGCAGACAAAATTTGGTTTAGGTAAATCTGACTTTATTAAGTACCAATATTTATGTAATTCAATCTTAGATACCTTTCCCAATGATATCCCTTCTACTGTCTCATGGGGTTTCTATTCTATATAAAAAATTATCTGATACTCTAGGTAGCAATTTAGAAATTATTTCAAATTTTTGGAATAGTGAGCTTTCACTTTCTTTATCTATTGATACATGGAAGGATATTTGGCTTAAAAGTGTATCTGGTTGGCTGCCTGTTTCAATATACCAAACCAATTCTTATATCCTATCAAATCGTTTATGGACACCATCACATTTATTTAAGGCAAAACTTCTTCCCTCTGCAGACTGTTGGCATTGTAAATTACATACAGGTACATTGCAACATATGCGTTTTGATTGCCCTTAAGTTTTTAAATTTTGTTCTGAAGTCTGGGACGTTATAAAAAAGATTTGTAACCTCCATATTGAAGTTTCTTATCAATTAATAATATGTAGATCCACTATTAGTTCACTACATTTACATGATTTAGAATACAAACTATTCAATTTCCTAATCTCAGCAGCGTTAAAATCCATTACTTTTTGTTGGAAAGATGCATCTATATTATCTGTTCATGCTTGGTGGTCGTGGGTTATTTTTACCAGAAGAGGTGCTCTATTATCCATGAATGAGATTCCTCATAACTCAATTTCTTACCAGTCTTTTTGGTCACTAGTGGATGTATATTTAGCCTCTTAAAGTTGTATTTATTACTATAATTCAGATTTGTTATCCAAAAAGTTTATTCTTATTGTATACTATAGTAGCTCTATATATGTATGATGATTAATTGTTATATTTATCCCCTCCTCCCTTCCCTTCCATTCCCTCCTATTTGTTCCACATGTACATATATTATCTAATTACCTATTGTACTTGTTATTGTTGATGATTGATCTATGCTTTGTTATATAGGTATTTCTTTACCAAATGATAATATTTTTTGTATTATCTTTATTAGTTGATCATATCTAAAAAATGTCAATAAAATATTTTGAACTCAAAGTGGCCACCGTAGCGTTGCCTCTGTTATCTATGCCTTAACTAGCTTGAAAACGTCACTTTCGTCACTACTGCGACACGCTTGTGTCAAGCTTGCGCACACACAACACAGACGGGCCTCTCTAGCAAGTAGTAATTTTTAGGTGTTGCACGAGGTATGTTTACCTCCATCATGCAGAATATACAATCAACACATAGGGAAATAACTAGTAGTTCAGCCCCCTCAGCTATTTGTAACTGTCTCATTACCATGTTCATCTGCCCTTACAGCCTTGGCTCTTGTAACTCTCACTAATGTCATGTGGAGTTTTTCCTCTTCACAGGTCATTTCATTGCTTTTCGAATTTGCTCTGCAGATGCAGGGCACACTTTTTCACCTTTTGCCCAGTGCTTGGCCTACTCCTTGTCACCAGATGACCACCATCAGCTCAGCTACTCCCCTATGCCAGTGTCTGCAGCACCACTTGTAGCTTGTGCCATCCTTCAGAACTGTTAGAGACATTGTGCCCATTGATCTGGGGTTGCCACTTCTGTTGAGTCACCTCCGGTCCCTGCACTTCATATTGCGCTCAGATTCTCCAGCCAAAAGGTAGCGGCACTAGGCGGTGTCCTCCAGCCAGCAACTGGCTCTACTTCACCTGAACCGCTCTTCCAAATTAACACAATCTACCTCCCTCCTGACACCCTGACCTCTGCCTCCTCAACAACGAATCTTGATGATTTATTCAGATCTTCTATGAGAATGGAATCTTCCATTACCATTGACTGCAGCGCGTGTGGAAGTATTAAACATACCTAATAGCTGCCCCTCCATCCTGTTTTATAGAGGCAAAATGAATCTGCCTTCACTAATACCCTCCCTGTGTGATTCTCTACTTCTGGATCTTCCCCAATATCCCCTCTCTCTAGTGGACAGGGTTGGATATGTTGCCAACAGAACGTTATATGATTCTAGAAAACAAACTCCCACATCATACCATTATCAAAAAGCCAGCTGGCAGTGGCAGACCTCCAAAAACAGTGCTCTATTCAAGCTGCTGATTTTTGTGCAGAAAGCATTGCACAATACATCCTCTAGCTATCTCTTTGATACCATAGCTAATTATACATTCTTATGTTATCTGAGGTCAGATGATCAGAACATTCAAGTCTGATGGACTCGACCTGGCACTTTCTTCACCTTCGAAATAACACTCCCCAAAGGAGTAAGGGTCAAAGGGAAAAGTTTAAAGACTACAACAGATTCAATCCCCAAATCTAATCAATAACAATATACAAATAATCTGGTAGTCTGACAGAAAAATATAAAAACTACAAAAGGCTAGAGAAATAGGTTGCAACTGTGATCACCCATCAACATTACAAATGGTGACCACTGGCATTACTACAGCATGTACGACTCCATGACAGTAGAAACCCTGAGGAGGGGAAAAGGAAATAAGGATTTCCATCAACTGCCCTTGGTGGCCAGTGTCATCATTTGGAACTCCAAAGGTACCCCTGTCACCTCAGTTCTACTGGCAGTTCTACTGGCATTCACTCAACATACAAGGTGTCTGTGATGCTAAAAACATAATCACAGATATTGTAGCCCAATTTCCAGGTGGCACACACAACTCTTATATCTTCAAGCACAGTGGCATATATCAGAAATTAGAAAGAGGTGATTTTGATGAAGCATACCTACTAGGTAATGAACCCCCACACCCACAGTAAGAACGTCAAACTGTGTTTTTAAACATGCCTTTAATTTAAGGTCATATTGACTGTGTCTATGGGACAACCTGTTCTTCTTATATAACTGTCACTACACAAATTACAAATGCAAAGTGGTTACTTCGCCACAAATAAAAGTGTAAAGCAAAAAGCAAACAAATTATCTTTTGCCCCTCTGTCCTGCATATGTTGATCGTACACTTTGGTTCATAGTGTGCCGACTGCTGCTTCTCCGCTGGGTTGGGCATCAACAGTGGAAACACTGCTGTGGCTGGATACTTCACTTTCAGCAGTGTCTGCACCTCCTCCTGTAGCTACCAGGCTAGTTTGCAGAACTTCAACAGCAGCTGTGATCTGTTGTAGTGCCCTCGCTACATCGCCACTGTAGTGGCCCATTTCTCCCTGCAGTGCTAGGGTACATTTGCTTTGCAGGCTTGTTGCATTCGCCAGATGTCCAATTGCCCTTGTCATGGAGAGCATGTCATGTGACCTGCTGCACTCCTTTCTACAGTTATGTGCCCTGTCTTCCATAAGCTCTGTGCACATCTGCACAATAGCATCAGTCATGGCATCCATGTTGCACTCCATACAGGCCTTATTCTCTGACATGTGATTTGTGATCCTTTCGAACCTCTTGCTCAACTTAATGTTCATCCGTCCCATTTGCTTGTGTTGCAGCTGCTGAATTTTAAGCATGGATTTCTCCAGGCCAGCAGAAGGAGATGGAGTAACTGCCATGGTGTTGACAGGAGCATGCTTGCGGCTTTGGAGAAACCTTTGGTATTGCTCGCTCAAACGTGGGACCCTTCCCCTTGTGCCCAGAGTGCGACATCTGGTTGTCTGCTGCTGTGGGGCTGTTTTATCAAGCCCTTGTGCACTACCCAAGGTAAAAGAAGTACTGGGATCATACAGCCCATGGTTCATCTGCCCATGCTCCTGCTCAGAGTCAGTATCTTCCTCAATTGGTTCTAATCCCAAAGATGTATCTATGTTGAAAAAGAAGAAATAAAGGAAATATTTTGAGTCACTATCTCTGTGGTGGTACTATGTACACAACTCATGTCAGTCCCTAACAGCAATGTTTGTGTCACATACTACATTTCCTAAAATGCACTAACAGTGACTTTTTTTATCATGAAGGCAGAGCATGTACATGCAGTTTTGCCTGTGTGTGGTGCATGCATGTGCGGTGCTGGCTTGAGTGTGACATACATTGTTTTTCAATTCTCACTTACCTGTGGGTGGTGGAGGTTGGGATGTGTCCAGACTTCCAATTCCAATGGCAGACTCTGGCTCTATGTAAAAAAGCTTGATTGTTATATGGTTAAAAATTGCTTACAATATAAAAACAATTGCAGCGTATTCTTTAAAAGAAAAAACAGTATATAAAATTACACAGATATCCAAAATTTGCATTGTACATTGGAACTCTGGAGAGCTTCTTGGTGGTTAATGGTCAACTCAAGGGCCAGCTTAGGGTCAGCTGGTTTTTAGTAGTCAGAGAATAGTTACTGAACCCAGAGGTGGGGTGCCACGCTACCGTAATGGGGCGTGGTTGGGGACATTGATGGCTTCCAACTGTTTTGGCACATTGGTAACAAATGTTGTTAATCCGATGTTCGGCTTCGTGTTGCTCGGATTTAAAGCTGCTATTATGGCTTGGCGGCATGATCTAATTCTGAGGCTGTTCCGTTCTTCACGCAGTAAAAAACATCTGACGGTGAGCATTGCGGGACATAGGCAAACTATGTGTTCCAATCCTTCGGTATGGTGGCCACACAGCCTACAAGGAGTGTGGTTATCTGGTTGGCGCCATTCTGGCGAATTCATTAAAAAAGGCCATTCACCCATCCTTAGAGCCAAAAACTTTCTTTTCAAGAAGAGTGCGAAAGTACTTGATAAACCCTGGGTTTAAAATTTGTGATCACTGCCCAGGCGTGTTTGCTTTTTGACAGTACTGCCCTGTCCGAGTGGAAGGACCACAGCCTGACGCTCTTCTTAATGACTACTTTTAATGCTGACTGGGAGGGGTTTGCTCCCCAGAATTCCTCAACACCTAGTTGTTGTAAACTATGGTTCAGGTGGAGCCGATATTTGTTAGTGGCTTCACTTTTCTGGATTTCTTGCCAGAGTCTGGCCTCCAAAGAGCCCTCCCGGGCATGACGCAGTCCATTACAAAACTTTATGAATGCACCAGCCTCTATGCCGTGGTGGTCAAGTAGACCTAGTTCAAGGCAAACTTTGCAGGCAATGCTGACTTTGGCAGATGAAATGCACGTTTAAAAACTTTAGTTATTCGTTTATTTAAGAGGGTATTTGTGGTGCCCATCATGATCTGGCCATACGTTAATGAATTAGTGGAATTAAGCGGAGCTAGCGCTCAGAGGGAGTGTTTGAGAGAGCCCTCCTCAGCCGCCATCGGCCACGAGGAAACGAGGGACACGCCCCCTAAACCGTCCCAATAAATATGTGCATGCACAGGAAGCGCAGCGGACGAGCGCAGCGGGCGCGACGAATGCGCGCCGAAGGCGCGCATAAGGCAAGCTCGTCTGCGCTCGTCCGCGCCGAGTCCGGGCCAGGGGCCAGCTCCCCTGCCCCCCCAACAATCCATCGCATTTCCTATAGTGCTGACTTCCTTCATAGTTTGAGGGCCCCCATGGACAAACACTGTTGTCACAGTTTTGTCGCCGACAACCTACCTCAACGATGTCCGGAGTGCCGCAAACCCCTCAAACCCACTATAACCGTCAAACCACTCAACAACTTTCGGATGTTTTTGCTGAACTGCCGCTCCATTCCCATACATTCAGCCGAAATAATGCTGTTAATAGATGAACACTCACCGGACATTCTGTTCCTTACAGAAACCTGGCTTTCCCTGGAAGCCGACCCAGCCGTAATAGCTGCACTTCCCGCAGGGTTTCAAATCCTACGCCAGGATCGGCCAAAAGGGAGGGGAGGTGGCCTGGCTATAATACACAAAGAACAGTTCAACTGCAGAGTGGCGGCGGAAACCATTCTAGACTGTGAAAGTCTTACCTTTCATATAGAACTTTCCCCCAATCAGAGCCTTTCGGGCACCTTGATTTATCGACCACCAGGCCCCCCGGGACAGTTCCACGTCAGCTTACCCACTAATGTATCCGAACGGATCTTTTCTACACCCAACTTTATCCTGTTAGGTGATTTTAACTTCCACTTTGATTCACCCTCTGACCTTACAGCTTCGACTCTAACAAGCGACCTAGCAGCTATGTTACTCTCACAACGGGTCACCCTGCCCACACACGTAAAAGGTCATCTACTTGACCCAGTCTTCACCAACTGCATCGATCTCCTTACCAGCCGCCCCATACCCCTCCCATGGACGGATCATTTCCTGATCCCCATCAACTGGACTATACCTAAGCCCCCTGAACATACCCCCATTACTAGATTCAGGAGAACCTGGTCCCACCTAGCGACTGACAGGTGGACCAACGCACTCACAGAGTCCCGTCCCATGATCACGGAGAACTCTGATTCAGCCAATCTGGCCTACGTCAACTGGATTTCCCAATCCCTGGACATCGCCCTCCCGAAAAAGGAAGTGACGCTTAAACGCCCCCACAAAACTGCCCCGTGGTACACGGAGAACCTGAGAGAGAAAAAACGGTGCTGCAGGCAACTTGAAAGACGCTGGCGAATTGATTACGCAGCAGCAGATAAAACCCGTTACCGAGAAGCTATTAGTAACTACAAAAACCTGATAAAGGAAGCCCAGGCCGTCTACTTCTCGGAGAAAATTGTCCTTGCCAAATCAAAGCCGAAGGAAATTTTCAAAATCATTAATCTACTTACTAAACCACCCCCCAGTCCATCAGTGGATAAGCCCGTTTCCCACTGCAACAAGGTGGCAGAATTCTTCCATCAGAAAATCAGCTCCATCTATTCGACCTTCCCCCGAACCAACTCCCCCCCGTCAATTACGCCTCCACATCCCGTTGAGGCAACGGATAATCCCCAATCACCCACGCTACATCACTTTCCTCCACTGGAACCTGCCCTGCTGGAGTCCTTGGCACGCAAGGTCAAATCCGGTTCCCCCAACGATCCTGCTCCCCCAGAGATAATAATGACAGCCGCCCAAACCATCCTACCCACACTGAGGGAAGTGCTAAACACCTCCATCTCCGAGGGCACAGTTCCCATAGTCTGGAAGCAGGCCATGGTGAAGGCCCTGCTGAAAAAGCCCAGTCTGGACCCCTCGGATATGAGCAATTACCGCCCAATATCTCTGCTCCCCTGGGCGAGCAAGGTCCTGGAGAAGTATATAAATCTCCAACTCACCAACTTTTTAGAAACACACCTTCTTCTGGACCCCACCCAAACTGGCTTCAGACCCAAACATGGGACCGAGACCGCCCTCCTCATGGTCACCGTGGAGGCCAGGAAAATCCTAGACCAGGGAGGATCAGTGGCAGTGATCCTCCTTGATCTCAGTGCGGCCTTCGATACGGTCAGCCATGTCACCTTGCTGGACCGTATGGCCCAGGTTGGGATCAGGGGCAGAGCATGGTCCTGGTTCCGGTCTTTCCTGGAGGATAGATCTTTCCAGGTGTTTGATGGTGATTCAGTCTCCACCAGCATTCCCCTGAACTGCGGCGTCCCCCAGGGATCCTCCCTGAGCCCAGCTCTCTTCAATCTGTACATGAGGCCGCTGGCTGATGTCGTCCGTCCGTATGGGATCAAGATCATTTCCTACGCGGACGACACGCAGCTAGTGGTCTCCCTTACACAGGATACCAACCCACCTGTACAGAGCGGACTCAGGGAGTGCCTAGAAGAGGTAAAATCCTGGATGTCCCTCTCATCCTTAAAACTAAACGGAGACAAGACCGAACTTATGGTCCTCGGCAACTCGGTCTCCAGCCTCCCGACCAATCTTTGGCCACCCAGTTTGGGCCCTCCACCCACCCCCAAAAACAGTATTAAAAGTTTGGGAATTTGGTTGGACATATCACTCTCCTTCGATGTACAATCCACCAAACTCTCGGCCACCTGCTTTGGCATCATGAAGATGCTTAAAAATGTTTTCCCCCTCCTTCCCATGGAAGCCAAGCAAGCAGCGATACAAGGCCTGATTCAGTCCCGCCTTGATTCTAATAACATCCTTTACCTCGGAGCCCCAGAATCCACTCTGAGGAGGCTGCAGACAACGCAAAATTGTGCTGCACGTCTGCTACTCAACATCCCTCGCAGACAGTCAGTCAGATCCGGGTTGGCCTCTCTCCATTGGCTACCTGTGCGTCAAAGGGTGCTGTTCAAGGCCTTATGCATAGCCCACCAGTCCTTCTGGAACTCTGGCCCCAAGATCACACAGGACCTAATCCATCGCTACAGGCCCAACAGGAACCTAAGATCAGATCAATCTTTTTTAGCAGTCACCCCGAGAGTAAGGAGGTCCAGAGCTGGAGGTAGGTCTTTCACCTACAATGCGGCGAAGGCCTGGAACACCCTTCCACCGCATTTAAGATCCAACTCTAACCTCACGACATTCCGTAAACAATTGAAAACCTTCCTGTTCCATCTAACCTAAACTCCCCCCTCTCCCGTGCCTCCCCCCTCTGTCGGACCTGGTATTCTCAGCGCTTGGACGCCTCCGGGCAGCAATTCGCGCTATACAAATCCGCATCAAATCAAAGCTGGGGCCAAGTAGCTTTTTGGAGAGTTTTATGCCGACGACCTCTAAAGCCAGAGCTTTGGTCCTCAGTGCTTCTTTCTGTTTGACAAAAGAACTTCTGGAGTCAAGAAATATTCCCAGATATTTATAGTGAGTTGTTGAGTCAATTTTTACCTTGTTGAAATACCACCCACCACACGTCCTCTTTTGCTTCCCAAAGGAGATTGTTTTTGTTTTTGATAGATTCAACTCTAGGACATTGCTTTTAGTGTAGGGGAGAAGTTCATCAAGTAGCCTCTGTAGGCCCACTTTCCTGTGACTAAGAAGCACCAGATCGTTAGCGTATAAAAGGTTAGTAATACGTACTCCATCTAGTTGGGGCGGGTGGCTGTTAACGCTGACAAGAATTTGTGAAAGATCTGATTTAAACAGGTTGAAAAGGAGTGGTGCCAGCACGCAGCCTGGTTTTACCCCGCTTCTCGTTTCAATCTTCCTAGAGACACGAGAGCCTTCACCCAGCTTGATTTTAATCCATGTTTCAGAATGGAGTTGAGCTATCTGGCTCTATGGTGGCTTCTAACATTGCCTCTGCTGTGGAGGTTTCCGGGAGGCTTGAAGGGCCACCTCCTATTTCATGCGCAGCCGTCAACCGTTCAGCCACCCTCTCCTTTGCCCTGAAACGGAGGTCATACCACCTCTTTTTTATGTCATCTATTGACCTGTCTGCAACACCATGGGCTGCTGCATGTCACACCATATTTTGCGCTTCTCAGACTCTGGCAAAGTATGTGAAGTGCGCCTGAACAGCACTGAACAGCTTGTGGTTGTTGCAGCACTCATTGATTATAATGTGAGTCTGAAAATCTGAATGTAATCTGAATCTGAATCTGACAATCTGAAAATGTAAGTTTACGTAGCCTCTCGTTCCCTTCTTTTTCAGAAGTCTGGCTGGCCATCTTGCTATGCTGTTCTCTCTGTGTAGCAGTCTTCAATTCAGTTACCGTACCTTGCCATGTGCTTGTAATTATGATCAGAATCTCCATGGACACCACTTCCTGGTTTGGGGTTCTTCAGATCAACCAGGAATTTCTTTTGCAAGCGTACATTATTTGTGCATGCAAAATGCATCTTTTCTAACGCGTACGCTATCTGCGAGAGTTTCGCAATTTGAGACTTGCAATTTTGCGTTGCGAGTGAATTACGAGTCACTATTTGTGTGGACAAAGTGTAGGTACATTCTATTTTGCGAGTCGCCAAGTAATCTACTACACAGATTACTTACGTATCTAGGCTGTATGACACAATATTGACCACAAAAATGTCATGGTAGAACATACATGTAATGTCAAGTACAAAAATCGTGACTACCAAAATATTGTGGTACACAATAATGGTAAGTTTATATATTTAACAGTAATTAACATAATTATATTTAAAGTAAAATTAAGACTAAGCATGTATTTTTTTAAAGTACGATATTTAATAATATATATATATAATGTAAACATTCAGGTATTCATTTATTTAAAAATATAATTACATGTAACTTTAAGAATCATAAATGAACACAAATATTTTAATATTAAATTATAACTTATAATAAATGTATTACACGACAAAAATTGTTTACATATCAAATAGTATTGCTTTTACGTTAAAGAATAATAAAACACATCTGTAAAAAAATGCTTTTTTTTACATGATCACCTTCATTTCTTTTGACTCTACACCAGGACTCTGCTAACCAGGCCCCAGCGCGTGTACCTCAGTCTCCTAAAAACGTGTTGAATTGATTAAAATCCTGAGTGGCACTTTTAACTTACATATTATTCCCTAGTATACGGCACACTGAGTACACAGGGCCTGTAAGTTACATTATAGTGCCACCACTAGGGTGAGTATTTTAAAGATGACTCTAGGACTGCCACAGCAGCGTTGCTAGGGAGTTTTAAAACTGCCATTGTGTCCTGTTAAATTCACCCTTTTAACAGGCCTAAACCTTCTATTTAAATCATAGTACTCATCCCTAAAGTAGGTCGTACCATCCCTATGTTGAGAGCACAGTATGTAAAATTAGGACAAATGTATTTACATTTTTTACACGTCCATGGGGTGAAAAAGGCCCCGAACCCATTTTTCACTGCAGCAAGGCTGGCTGTGCCAAAGAAAACACTTTGGGCCAGATGTAGGTAATCACATATTACCGATTCCTAAATACCGAATTTTACAGATTTGGGATTTAGGAATCGGTAATATGTAGGTAATCACATATTACCGATTCCCCCTGTTACAGATTTGGTATTTACCGAATCGTTAATTCCCATTCATTCCTATGGGCCTCCAGGCCCATTGGAATGAATGGGAAATACCGATTCGGTAAATACCGAATCGGTTAATACCGAGTATTACCAATTCGGTAACATTTACCGAATCATTACCTACATCACATTTACCGATTCCTAAATACCGAATCAGTAAAATTCGGTATTTAGGAATCGGTAATACGTGATTTAGGAATCGGTAATATGTGATTACCTACATCGGGCCCTTGGTAATTTACCGAATCGCTATTTAAATTACCGTTCGGTAAATTACTGGGGGCCCGATGTAGGTAATTTAATTTTACCACTTCTTAAATACCGAATCATACCGATTCGGTATTTAAGAAATGGTAAAATGGAGGGGGGGGGGGGGTGTAGGTATTTCAGAATCGGTAAATACCGAATCGTTGAGATTCAGTATTTACCGATTCTGTAAATACTGATTCGGTAATGCCCATTGATTCCTATGGGCATTGAAGCCCATAGGAATCAATGGGCATTACCGAATCGGTATTTACCGATTGGTTAAATTTACCGATTGTGCAAAATATTGGCCCCTACATCCCAATCACCAAATACCGGTCGGTAACGGCCGAATTCGGCCGTTACCGACCGGTATTTGGTGACCTACATCAGGCCCTGAATCTTTAAACCTGCCTCCTACATCTCAAACCCTAAATACCGGTCGGTAACGGCCGACATTTGGTAATTTTGGCTGTTACCGACCGGTATTGGGCTACCTACATCTGGCCCTAAGTTACCTAATTAACTTAATAAAGCTTTCTTCAGATTTGTACTAGCTAGGAAAATACTACCAATAATAATTTCAATAGTTAAACAAAATCCATCTTAATTCCAAGTATGAAGTATGTCTAACTGTTTCAGAAAAAGTGACTTTAGAAAATCCCAATGTTTCTGCTTTAAGACTCTGGTAGCCTTTTCCAAGCTAAACCCGAACTGTCAACTGACAGCATGCTGGCGCCCTGCAAGAAGGTGTGCCAGGAGGCTGGATAGAAAGGGATCAACACGGCATAGGTAAGAGGAGGTCTGACCTCCTCCTGACAGGATGGCATTGAGGATGGGCCTACCAACTACACAAACGTCTAAAGAGCATCCCCTGTCACAGACAGAGGCAACTCACACCTAGGCCCGCCCTTTCCACTGTCCAAGTAGGCAACACGGCCCAAATTCCAGTGGGGGAAACCTGTTTAAAAACTTGGCAAAGTAGTGTACTGTGGTATTGCTTAGGGCCAAATCCCCAGGAAGCGATGTCAAAGTGTGTAGTGTATAATATACCAGTATGTCTTCCTCAGAACATATATGGACCTGTGGAAGACAGAAGAAGGGCTGCCCCTGTTGTTGAATCTGTGGAGAGTAGCCTCAAGGACTGAACTTGCTCTGACGTGTACCCAGGACAAAGAAATGGACTTCAATGGTCAGTTGGCTGAACTACTCTTAAGCTACAGAGCCACAAAAGCTGCAAGAAGCCCACTTTTTCCAAGCACCAAGCAGAACAGTTCCAACTGGATTTGTCCTGAACCCTGACGGTGGCTTCTGGGAGAGGGAGTACTAACCCCCAAGAGGTGCCCACAAGGCCCTCCACCCTTGGCTCCTTTGACCCTAAAACAGAAATCTTCCTCCAGCAGACTAACTGATAGAAATTGGTTTGTAGGTTGACTGGGGTTTAACTCTAGTCAAGCAGCAAACACAATCCTAATCAGGGTAAGAAGCAGGCAAGCCTTAAATTAACCTGTGCTCACCCTCTGGTAGCTTGGCACAGAACAGTCAGGCTTAACTTAAGAGGCAATGTGTAAAATAGTTGTACAAAACTTCAAACAGTAAAACAGTGAAAACACCACACAAAAAGATACCACATCTGATTTGAAAAATAGAGCTTAATTTGATAAATAACACACAACCAAAATGACAAAACTCCAATAAGTACAACCAGAGATATTGATTTTTAAAAGAATAGGTGAAGCTAGTGCCAGAAAACACTAAGCGCCAACAAGGGAAATCTGGTGGTTCTGGACCATGCCAAAGTCAGATGTTCAGGCCAACCACGAAGGAGCATGGGCCAGCTACAGGGACCAGGTTTGGCCCACTGATAAAAAGTACCTTGGGTTAGGCTGCATCAGCGTAGAAGATTCTGCAGACAGACTGGCTGCACAGAACAGAGGGCTATGCGTTAACGGTGATCCACACGTTCAGTGGCGATGCGCTGGTCCAGGCAGTGCAACGGCTCTGATATGTTGGCTCCGATGCGCTCCAGAGTTTCAGCTCCGACGACATTGATGCAGTTGTTGAGGGTCATGCAATGGTGGTTAAGAATATGGAGCGGAGGCTTTGATCCACACAGAGGCAAAGTTGTGCCGCTTCTTTTGCCCACACTATGGGCGATGTGCCGGCTCCAATCCATATAGTGTTGTTGGTGAGTTGGTGGCGACCATGCAAATGCAGGAATTTGGTGGTTCTATCACTGCATTAGTGATTGGCTAAAGAAATTCCTTAGGCTCACTTCCAATTGTCCTGGACTGGGGTGGCACCACTTGGCAGAGCAGATTTAAAAATGGTAGCGTCCATGTGCAGAAGAGGAATAGTTGGAAGTCTTTTATGTCCCTGACACTTCAGACCAGGAGGCAAGCCAGCAAGCCCTTGGAGTCACTCTGGGTTCAAGTGATGTAGCTCCAGCCCTTCTCAGTCAGGCCAGAATGGCAGAAGTTCAGCAGAGCAAAAAAGTAATTCTTCCAGAGCAGCAGTCTAGCAGAGTTGCAGTCATTCAGCAGTACAGTAGTCCTTTTTCCTGGCAGAGTCTTCACAGGAACAGAAGTGTCCTGAAGTGGTGTTGTCATAGGTCCAGTACTCACACCCAGTTGTGCCTTTGAAGTGGGGGAGACTTCAAAGAAGAATAGTTAAAGTGCACACAGGCCATATCTTCTTGCCATGTCTCCATCATCACTACAGGAGAGTAGGCAGCCGTTTGTGTGGGGACATGGCCCAGCCTATTGAGGTGTAAGTGAGAGACTGTGACCAGCTACTCCCTCCCATCCACCCAGGATGCCCCATCATATCACACCTAAACGCCCATTGTGTGTGGCTGTATAGAGGGGATGCACAAAGTCCTGCTTTCACCCTCCCAGATGTGCAACGGTGACAGGTTGCTGGCACACAGGGCTAAAAGAAAAAAAATGCCATCTTTCTAAAAGCTACACACAATTATATTCTCTACCTGTGAAAACTATAGCAGAGGAATACTGGGTGTTCCAGTCTGATATCCATCTGACTAGCATCCCTACCTCAGATCGCATTCTCCTTGAAGAGGAGATAACGGAAGATGAAATAACAAGAGCCATACATGATTTGTCTTCAGTTAGGGCAGTAAGCCTTAACGGGATACTGCTCAAGCTTTATAAACTGATGGTCCAGAAACCAGCCCCATATCTGCTGAAAATGTTTAAGGAGGCTATAGAGTCGTCAGCGAGGCCTGTTGCCAAGAGACCCGAAATTGGCCACAATAGTGGTTATCCCTTAAGAGGGGAAACTACTTTATGATTGTGCCTCCTATAGGCCAATATCACTCCTCAATGCTGAGGTAAAAATCTTATCTAAATTCCTGTCCTCCCGACTCACCAAGGTGATCCCAGACATGTTTTGTCTGGACCAGTCAGGTTTTATGCCCTATGGCAGTACCACGCTTAACTCGAGGTGCCTTCATAGTGTGCTGAGTCGGGCTTCCCATATGGAGGAACGTGCACTGGAGTTCTCTTTAGATGCAAGAATGGCATATGATTCAGTGAAGTGGGCCTGGATGTGCGAGGGGCTGACTACAATGCAATTTGGCCCGCACTTTATCCGCAGGGCGCAACTTTTGTATGTTGACCCACTGGCACAGGTGAGGGTGAAAGGGGTTAATCCCACATATTTTGGCTTCAGCGTTGCACTCAACAGGGCTGGCCCTTGTCGCCATGAATCTTTGCCATAGCACTGGAACCCTTGGCAGCCCTGATCAGGCAGGATCCATTGGTCCGCGGTCTGTAGTTGACTGACCAATAGGAGGAAAAAATATCATTATATGCTGACGATGTCTGCTTTACCTGACAGATCCTAAAAATACTTTGAACAGGTTAATGCATATCATTTCCGTCTTTGACTTCTACTTAGGTTATACAATAAATTGGTGAAAATCCTAAGCATATAATCTACAGGGACGGCTGCTGACACTGCCCAGCGACTGTGCAGCAGAGATAGTAAATAAGGGTTTCTGGTATCTTGGGCTTTATGTTACTACAAACCCTGACTTATTCTTCAATAGTAACCTTTTACCATCTTTACAGAGGTGGAAACAAGATGTCCAACACTGGAGGCCCTTCCTATTACTGCTTTCAGGCAGAGCTGCTCTTTTTAAGGTGATGTCCCTACCACGTTTTGTCTATGTCTTCAAAAACAGGAAATACCCTGTGCATAAATCGTATATCAAAAATAGAAGCCGGAATGAGGGCATTACTCTGGGATGGAGTCCAGGCCCAAACAGCGCAACACAAACTAACAAGGGGGTAGTATGATGGGGGTGGCCATCCCAATATTCAAAAATTCTACTGGGCGGCGCAGTTGACCGTCATCAATGGTTGGGTCTACCACTCCCGATATGAACCTGCCTTTCAGTTGAATAGACTGGTGATGCAGCCGGGTAAACATCTTAGGGCCCTTTATGGTTCTTTGAAACACCCTAACATTCATAGACCAACAGGACTGTGGTTGACCTCTGGCACACAGCCCCACTGGCCGTGGGCTGGCGGGGGAGGATCTCACAAGTTACTTGCCTCTGAGACACGGCAGCGCTG
Organism: Lissotriton helveticus; assembly: GCF_964261635.1. Taxonomy (NCBI): domain Eukaryota; kingdom Metazoa; phylum Chordata; class Amphibia; order Caudata; family Salamandridae; genus Lissotriton; species Lissotriton helveticus. The sequence goes on along the minus strand of NC_136063.1, from coordinate 359,869,975 downwards.
GATACACTTGGATGGGACCTTTTTGGTCTCTCCCAGGTGGGAGACTTGTGGGCCCAGGGAGATCTTATCCCCTTAAAAACCTCCACCATAACTATCAATTGGCACCTGCCAAAACATATCACTACATACAAGTCTGCCACGCACTGAGGGTGGCACTGCCAAAAGGAGCGGTGCTCCCAGAGTCTTCACTCCTAGGGAACAAACTGCTAGATGAATACTTGCCACAAAAAGTTACTCAACAATACAGCTATTGTCATAACACAATTGAAAGAGCGCTGGGTCCACAACTTTGGGGCTTCAAAGAAGAGTGGGAGGAGGCCCTGGCATCCTCTTGAGAGGTGGCTATATGGTCAGGCTTTCGCCTAGTCCAATTAAAGATCCTCCACCGCTTCTATGACACTCAGACCACACTGGTTAAGATGGGTAGAGTGCCGCATGTTAAATGCAGACAAGGTTGTGGCCATACTGGCACCTATTATCATATTGCTTGGGACTGCCCATTACTGCAGGGCTTCTGGGTGGCTGTGGTTGAATGTTTGAGTGAGGTGTGGGGGGCATTGTCACCTCATTGGCATAGTGGTGTCTCCTAAATGTCTGGGAGAAAACAGATTTGCTCCACATGGACCATATATGATTAACCATGGGGTTGGCCGTAGCTAAAGGTAATGATGCTAAAATTAGCGGTGCGGATCACATGCCACAACTAGAGGACTGGAACCGCAACAAAGACTGGTGTATGTTTGCTGAGAATGTTGTTGCTATGAATGTGATTCCTGGTTGCCTGAGGTATGCACCTTGGCCAGGCAGGAACCACCACTCTAATCAGGGTAAGCTAGATACACACTAAAAGATAACCTATGTTCACCGTCTGGTAGCCTGGCACAGAGTAGTCATGTTTATTTAAAGAGGCAATGTTTAAAGTATTTGTGCAACACACACACAACAGAAAAACAATGAACACACCACATAAAGACTCCATATAGGTTTAGAAAAATAGAGATTATTCATCTGAGCAAAATGACTCCAAAACAATAACACTCGAATAAGTGGAAGGTTGAAGTTGAGATAAGACATTTTAAAGAATAAACCAAAAATAGTGCTTAGTAGTGACTAGTGGTCAAAAGGTTACTTGAGGTCACGAGGGGCCAGTACAAGTCCAAAGTTCAGGCCGACCGCAATAGGAAGCAGGCCTGCTACAGGTCCCAGATAGGTTCTGCTGAAGAAATACCCCGGCCGGAGCAAGAGCCTACTGCGTTGGCGTTGTGCTGCACAAAGGGGTTTCTGCGCCTTCATCGAGCTCCATTAAAGTGAATGTCTTATGTTATCATCGAGCCGTGCAGGCTGTGGAACTGCTGTTATCGAGCAGCCTCTGCATCGGTGTCAATTGGCGATTAGGCAGAATTTCTTACGCAGTCGATGCAATGCAGAAATCAGCTGCAGAACCCACTTCTGAGGCCCACAGCTTGGAGGGGGCACCTCAATATGTTTCTATATGGATATATGTTTATACATATGGATGCATGTATTATTTTATTATTTTTCATCACAAGATCTTGACATTCAGCTGAGAAGAGATACTATAAAGAATTATTATAGTGTAAATCATTCCTCCTAGAATTTGTCAGCGGCAATAACCAATACCAAAATCATTCCCTACAAAGGTAATCTGTGACATTTAATGTGACAAAATACCTATATGTGGGCTTTGATACAGATAAATGTCAATCTACCCTTAAATCCCTTTTGACTTTAAGTTATGCTTTTCACAATCAGTATGGCAGGGCAACTGCCTTTATCATAACGTTTCACTACAAACAATCAGGCAGATACCCTTTTATTATTTGCTCGTCATCATACCAACTCAGACATACTGAGTTTATTTGTAAGCCTTCCCACACAGCAACCATCAGGTGTACCATTATAAAATTACAAATATGAACAAAATACACGTGCCAAAACAATATAAAATCACTACTAATAGGGCCTAATAATGATTACCATAGTGCAATTCATCTATTCAGAAGGATCAACAACACCAAAACCTTGACGTTCTATAGTAATATGAAGAATTCCTTATAACAATATTCCTGTTTACAGGCTTTAGCACAGTGTAGTAAAAATCCATCCTTAAAAGCCTATTGCCTTTAACACAATGCCTTTTGCAATAATTAAGTAAGGCCTATGTTCTTTGTCTTAACTTTTCATTATAAAGAGATCACACATTAGGAATCTGACACAACATTTCCCAGTAAACCGATAAGGCCTCTTGCCAATGCCAGTAGCTTGACACGATATACAGCAGTCTACTGGCGTGAACATAAGCTGGCAACCATCAGGCAAACATTTATAAAACTACAAATATGTACACAACTACACTTGGCTACACAATATACAATGCAACCCCTCGCAATGACCTTACATGAATCATCACAGTTAAATTCTGCTCCCAGTGTTTGTCATAGTGGGTGACCAACACCAAAACCCTTGCCTACTATGGTAATCAGTGAGATTACATGTAACCAAATAACGTTTTACAGCCTGTAACATAATGTGATAACAATCAACTTTTAGAGGCCTATTGGCGTCACCATATGGTTTTTACAATGATTTAGCCCGGCATACTGACTTTGTAATAACTTTTCATAATAAACAGGCCAGTCCTATGGCCTTGGGCATAACATTTTCCTGAATGTCATTCAAGCCTATTGCTTTTAACTGGCTCGTCACCATAGTCAACTAAGGCCTACTGTACTAAGCATAAGATATTACAAAAGGCAATCATTAGGCATACAGCTATAAAATTGCAAATGTATACAAAATGACAGTTCGGAAAGCAAACTGCTATATCTCCGGAGAGGGCTTAACAGAGATTCTCACACTCCAAATATGTACTTCTGGGTTGTCAGAGGGAATAACCAACACCAACCCCCTTTCCTACTAAAGTAATCTATGAGATTACACGTAATACAAGTCCTAGCTGTAGTCTTTAATTCAGAGTAATAACATTCTACTCTTAAATGCCTATTGGGGTTCACATATGCTTTTCACAATCAATATATCAGGACTACCATCTACCATCAGGCATACTACCTTTATCATTGGTTTGTCACCATAAACAACACAAGCCCATTGTACTGAGTGTGAGCTTTCCACATAACAACCATTCAACATACAGGCATACATGTAAAAGTGAAAAAAATTACATTTGGCAAGCAAAATACTATCTGTCCTAAGAGAGCACAACAAGGACAATTGTTGTGCATATCTTCCATCCTCACCGTTATTTTAGGTGGATCACCAACTCCTAAAATGGCATTCTTTGAAATACCTACCTAAAGGGTTAAGCACAGTGTAATAGCAATCCAGCCATAAAAGCGTATTGTTTTTAAGACATGATTAAGTTAATGACTGCCCTATTCCCATTTGTGCGGCTGCCAGAGAAAAGAACAGACCATGAATTATTTATTTATCTAAGAAAGGTCAATGGCATTACAATGTCCTCTGTATGGCACTGAGAGTTCAAGCTCAGGCAGCCGGATAAATAAACAAAACGATCATTGCTGTGTTGAGGGAAAGTACTTTTTTGCGGAAGCACACAACTTCTGCCCTATCAAAACATGTATGCCCAGCTCCCAACATGTGGGTGGGGCCATAGCTCCTCTTCTGGTTATAAGTATGACATTGTCTGGCAAAAGCTTCGCTGTCACCCAGAACCAGTCTATAAGTTATGTTTATTTATAGGTAGAGAAAGGAAAGAGAAATGCCCTCCTTTTCCCTCTTTCCTGTTAAATAAAAGGAAGGAAGACAAAGGCCTAGGAAAGCCAGCAAAACGACCATAAATAATCTAGAAATGTTCTTTCGTTTTCTTTTTTAAAGCTTAGTTTATTCTCATTTTGAGCAATTCTTACCTTAGTGTTAATTATTCGGCCTCCAGGAGGTCCTCCTACAAGCTCTACTGCTAGGTTCCTCTGCCAGCCTCGATACTGCTTTAGTGGCCCAGCCCACTGCCAGCTGGACATTGGCCCAGAAAGGCATGCATGACTGAAGCTGAGGGTTCAAGCCTATCTCATCAGCATGGATTCAAGGGTAGTCTGTAATATCCCATACCAAACCAGTTGCTATCCCATACCAAACCAGTTGCTCCCGTTTTAAATATATACCAAGGGAAGGTTCAGGCCTCAATAATTTATGGTGCCGAACTTTCGGGATTCGAAATGTAGTCCCTTTAGTCCAAGCGCAGAATAAATTTCTGAGGGCATTAACCGGCCTTCCTCAGTCTACCCATCTTAGGTCATTATACCAAGACCTGGAGTGTATTTCGTTTGAGGAGGCCGCGGGTTTCAGACCCCTTGCCTATTGGCGAAGGCTCTGGACTACCCCTGAGTTAGCACCATACGCGTAAGCTATGAAGTATATTAGAAATGTTGATAAAACTAATGAAATATCTTGGCTGCAATGAATTAAGGCTACATTATCGGATATGGGTCTCACCCATCTGTGGCTGGACCCGGAATACTCCCAGTCTTGGGTAAGATCACTGAACAGATGGTATACAAGGAGCTAAAAAGACACGTAGAAATCAATAACGTCCTTCATCCCCAACAATCGGGCTTTCGGTCCCACCACTCCACGGAGACAGCTCTGATTGAACTCACAGATTCCATAAAAATCTTGCAGGATCAAGGATGGAATGCCGTTCTGATTTTATTAGACCTCACAGCGGCATTCAACACCATCTCCCATTCCATATTGATAGGTAGACTAAGAGATATTGGAATTTCGGATGTTGCATTAGCATGGATTGTCTCGTTTCTGTCAGAAAGATCACAAACAATTACATTGGGTCCTTTCCTCTCCAAAGAAAAAAAGGTGTTGTCTGGAGTCCCTCAGGGCTCTATTTTGAGCCCACTTTTATTTAATATCTACATGGTTCCTCTCATCGCCCTCGTTGAATCATACGGCATACTAGTAACATCGTATGCCGATGATACTCAACTCATCGTCCCCCTTGATAAGAACTCCACCAAGGCGGAACAGAACTTAAAGAATTGCCTTGAAGATGTCTTTCATTGGATGGAAGAGAACCATCTTAAATGCAATGTAAATAAAACTGAGATTCTTCCTATGGGAAAGACCCAGCATTTCTGTCCCAGGAAATGGTGGCCGGAGGATTCTCCTGCTCCCCCACAAACCGTGGTGTCAGCAAGAAATCTGGGTGTCTTATTTGACACCCAGCTTTCATTTGATCAACATACGAGGAACGTGGCAGGAAGTTGCTTCAGTATTATAAAATCCTAAAAGAAGTTCTTTGACTTCCTGCCCACCGACTCGAGAAAGGCGATGGTAGTGCCCTTAATCCTCGCGCGCCTGGATTATTGTAATGGCCTAATGGCAGGTGTTAAAAAAAAACACACTGAAAAAACTTCAAAGCGTGCAACACGCAGCCGCCAGACTCGTTCTTAAGCTGCCAAGGAAATCTTCAGCGTCAGCCGCTCTAAAGACTCTCCACTGGCTGCCTCTGCATAAGAGGATATTATTTAAAATTCTGATTGTCGCCTTTCGAGCTTTCAACGGTACAGAACCGAAGTACCTGATCAAGCGTTACCCCCCACTACAACCCCTCTAGGACGCTACGATCCGCAGGAGACAACCTAATAAAATTGGCCAAATTCAACTATAAGACTAAGGGGGAAAGACCTTAACCTTCCTGTAATCTAAAGCCTGGAATTCAATGCCCAAAAACTTTAGAGCGCTGACTCAAGAAAACCAGTTTAGGAAGCTCCTTAAAACCTGGATTTTTAATCTTCCAGACGACTACGTAATGGCAGCTATTTAATATTGTCTTTGTTAAACTGTATGCACACTGTCTTATTAGCGTCAAGATGCTCCTTTCGGAGCGATAGTCGCGCTCTACAAATAATCCATACAAATACATACAAATACAAATACAAATACTTTTCCTTCAAAAACAGATTTTAAAGCCTTATACAGAGAAATGGCTAATTTGAAGTCTATTTCTCGGGTAATTAACACTTCCTTAACAGGTTTCTTTTTGGAACATAAAATTGATTACAAGCGGGAAGCTTACTTGGATACCATAATGAGCCCTGGCGACGGGAAGCTCTATCATCAATTTAAAGTGGGTACCTTCCCCTTAAAATCTTTTTTAAGTAAGTGGGGGACGGTACAAGACTCAAAATGCTACTGTTGCTCTCGTAAGGAAGAAACCTTATTGCATGTTCTGTTTGTATATTCTGCATACAAGGGTCCTCGCCATAAATGGCTCAAGCCAGTTTGTGCTAAAATAGGAACAAGATCTTGCCAAACGGCTTTACGGCTCTTGAGAACTGATACAAGTGAGGTCATAGTCATTGCCATGGCAAAGTTTTGGAGCTGGGCGTGGGTCATCAGAAGGAACAGGCTGCATGCACAATGTAACTGATTTTATCTGATATGACGTAGTTTGCATTAATTTCCTTGTACATAAGATTGAGGTGTCTATCCAACCCTGCATATTATATCTTTTTTACTTGATATGTTTTTATATGGGATTTTAGTGATTTTATGATTTTTAAAGATACTTCCTGATTTTTAATACTGTTATTTTATGTGTCTTTTATGATTGTTCAAATCGAATAAAGACTAACTAAACTGTAATATTGCCTGCATCTCTCTTTTGTCAAGTGTAAAATGAGGGCATGTAGGAAGGGAATTGGCCCATTAAAATTCTCCAGTATCGTCTGAGGGGTAAGACCAAAAGAACATGTCATGTCCTTTAGGGTAGTACCATCATGTACAAACCGATTCCATACATTGTGTCCCATCCACACAACATAACAGTCTTACACAGGTGAACTTTTACCTAGTAGATTTATTCTGTATAAGGGACACCACTTTTTTCGTCCATGGCCAACAGCCAGCTGTGCAGGATCATGTTTGTTTAGATAAGTATCAGCAGGGGATTAGCAAATGTTTTCAAAACATATCAATTCTAGAAAAACCCCGGACTGACCACTTTAGTATAAAAGACCCTCACTCCCCCTTACAGCCACAGACGAGAATTCCTTCCAGGCTGTACCGAGACTCTGCAGGCTGATCCTTCGACAGGCAGAGATCTGACATCCCTTGCGGCGTTCCATCCTCGACGCAGAGACGGGGTCTCTCATTCAGAACCATAAGGTTAGGGGTTAGCACTTCCCGGGGAATTCTTGGCTCCAATAGGTTCCATTAGGACATATCCTAGCATTTACACATACATGCTTCACCTATACATATAGGCTAGGCAAAGTTAGGTAGGCTACGCATCGTAAGAGTATGTAAATGCTATTGTTTTATATAATATACTTTTATTCATCTTATTAGCACTATGGTAAGAATGTATCTACTTTTTACAATATTGGTGCTAGCGATCACATTTATCTGCTCCTGTCTTTTGATTGCTGCAGCTAACATATTTCATACTAGATTGATGCTTGACCAATACATAATTATTGAAACCTTACCAATAGTCATTCTCTGTATTCTAAGAAAAGCAAGCAAGAGTGACTGAGCAAAAGATACTGTATTGTTTCCACGATACCTGAGGAAACAGGGTTGTCATGTTCATGGGTTGCAAGAAACTACATACACCACTGTAGAATACAGGGGGTGGTGGAGGCACTATAGAGCTAGCAGGTGTAACAGCTGACTTATCCTGTGGGGGTGTCCAGAGTCTATCTGCACACCAAGCCACCAGTTTAGGTCCTCCAAAGCATGCAGGTCCTGGGGGTTCCTAGGCACTACACAACAAACACAGATGTGACCAGGGAATATTCCGCATATTTCGCTTTATGTCCACAATTAGGAGAGTGAGACTTAAAGGTGAGCATGTGGGTGGGGAAAAGGAATGGGATTTTACTTTTTGGCTAGGTTACGTTACAACTGGGGGAGGTGATATCAGCTCAAAATAGTAAGTATGGGGGTCAAAGGAAGGATGGAGGAGGTAATGCTTTATGAAACTGAGGAAAGAATCATGTGCTAAAGACCTGTTTAATTGTTTGAAAACTTCATTTCAAACAGTTCTACACTTCCTCATCCAGCCTTCCCTCTTCTGTTTTTAAAGTTGAGGCCATGACAGCATGCGCTAGCGCATGCGTATTATTTGCGGATCGCTATTGTTAACAAAATTGGCTTGGAGCCCGCCCATTGCTTACAATTTGTTGCCTTGTGTGGCATTCTTCTTTACAGCAGAAGGCCAAGCATCATTGCTGTTCCATTCTGTGGAGCAGGGACCAAGTACGGATTGTTTCAGGTTAATTAGTACCTTTCTGCTGTTCCCAAAGTGTTTGAGGTACTATTTTGTTCTTTTTAACTTCCAGTGCCTAGCAAACAGAAGGTGTGTGACTGGGAAAAAAGTGCCCAGCAGTTCAAACAAAATTCCAAAGTTCTATTTTCTACAGTTAACTTTTGTTTGTATTGCCAGTCTTCTTTTCTCACTTTGCACTCATGTTTTGTTTTGATTTTGCTCGAAGGCAACGTTCTAAAAAAATTAATATTATCTTGTTGTAAATATTGCAAAGCACAATTATTTCTTTGTTATGTATACTTTCCAATATTATACTGCAACATATCTTGTTGTACACCCCAGTCTGCCCATTCCAATCCCCCCGCTCCAATCCACCTCACCCAAAACCAATCCACCCCAATCCAATGAACCCCACTCAATCCAATCAACCCTAATCAAATTCAGTTCACCCAACCCACTCCAGACCAATGCAATCTACTCCACACTAATCTGATCCACCCCACACCCCACCCCCATTCCAATTCAGTCCACCCCAATCCGTATTCATCAGTCCAATCTGCCCCACTCAAATTCACGCCACTCCAATCCCCCCACACCAGTCACCCCAATCCAGTCTTCCCCACTCCAATCCACCCCAATCCAATCCACCCAACTTCATTCCAATCCACCTCACTCAACCCAATCCAACCCACCACACACCAATGGAATCCACTCCAGACCAATACAATCCACCCCAGACCAATACAATCCACCCCACTCTTATCCATCCCACTTCGCCTCACCTCACCGCAATTCAATCAAAACCACTCACCCTAGTCCACCCCAAACCACCCGCACTAATCCTTCCAATCCATCCCAATCAAATCCATCTCACTCCAATACACCCGAATCTAATCTGCCCTACCCCAATCTTCCCAATCCATCTCACTTCAATCCACCCCATTCCAATCCAACCTAACCCACCCCACCTCAACCCACATCAATCCACCCAAATTAATTTCACTCCAATCCAATCCAACCTACTCTAATATATTATACCCTACTCAGTCCAATCCACACCACACTAATCAATCCACACCAAACTAATCAATCCACCCCACTCCAATCCAATCCACCCCACTGCAATCCACCCTACTTTAATCCGCCCAACTCCCATATTGGTTCAATGATAGAATATCGGTGCTAAAAACATAAATGTAAAAAAGGATCGAAAAAAATATATATGCAAAAATATCGACTATATGTACTTAAACAGTTAAGTACAAACATATTGAATCAAAAATATCAAAGTTAAAAATATAGATGTACAAAAAATTGATTTAAATAAAATAAAATAATATATATCAAGCATAGAAAATATTAATATTATCTTTAACAAAATTAATTAAATGTAATATACATTTTAACTAAATATAAAAAATAAACCTAATTTAAAAAACATAAACACACAAACATAACAATTTATACATAAACATATATTTACTTTAAAATAATGTATTACTATTATCTTTATTTAATTTTTAAACTTTTAAATTATATAAAAATTAAATATATGCATATATCAATAATTGAAAATTAACAAAAACATTCTATAATTAATTAAAACATTAACTATTAAAACAAAATTAAAACATACATTTCGCAGTACAATAAATACACCAGTAGGGAAAATGTAGAATAGCGAAATGATCAAATTTACTATTCAGGGGGAGGAGGAGCTTGGCGGGCATCCGTGATGGCCGCGTGAGCACAGCGCTCTCCGGACCCCCGCCACTCCCGGCATGATATCCTGAAAATATCCTGATTCTTCACGAGGATTTGTGTAGAGGACGCTGGGCTGATCTTCCTGGGATTTTTGGAATTTGATTTGGACCCGGGGCGCCGAAGATACGACGACTCGAACTTTCGGGGTCCGCCCTTGAGGTGTGCCCGGGACTGGGTGAGGCACTGTGGCCGTCTCGGAGTTGAACAACAGCGGCAGGGGGATTTGACTTGTGGGTCCCCCTCTTAAGTTTCGGTTTCGATTCTGCCTCAGACTGAGACATCTGGCAGGAGAGTCTGGCCTTGGCTGGGTCCGGCGCACGAGACGGCTGTCGGGCCTTTGGCTAGCTTATTCTCCTTCCAGGCTGGTTCACTCCTAGTGGTACCCTTGCAGCTGCTTTTTGGTCCCGACGCCCTACTTTCCTGCGGCCATTTCCATCGGGTCGAGTGAGTCTCCTGGTGACGCGATTTCCGACATGGCGGGCAGAGGGGACCGAGAGACACGAAAGACCAAGACGCCCCTGCGTGGGGGCCCGGTTCAGTCTAACATTATGGACCGTTACACCCATTCGAAGGGGTCCCCTGGAGCCGCCCTGCCTGGCCCAAGTGCGGTTGACCACATTGTGGACACGTCAACGGAGCCGTCCTTGCAGGACATCATGGGCGCCATTTCTGGCATGAAGGAAACGATAGGCCAACAGTATGAAGCTTTGGCCCACAAAATCGACACCGTGGCCATTGATGTGAACTTGATTCGGGCCGACCTATCTAAAACCAATGAGAAGGTGAAGTCATTGGATCTCAAGTCATTCAGCCTCATGGCAGACGTCTCGGAAATACAGACGGAGATTGGCAATCTCCGTAGGGTGACCGATTTCATGACCCGGCGCTTGGAGGACTTTGAGAACAGGGCACGTCGCTGTAATGTGCGTGTGGTTGGCGTTCCGGAGAATCCAGAACCGCACTCTGTTGATCTCCTGGTCGAGGACCTGATCCAGAACTACCTCTCTCCGTCTGGGCTGAGTAAATTCTTCGCAGTGGAGCGTGCCCATCGTGTTCCCGGAGGCCTATTGTTGCGAAACTCTTCCACTATAGGGATCGGGACGCTATCCTGCAGGCATCACGCGTGAAGGGCCCGGTGGCCTTTGAGAATGCCACGGTGAACTTTTATCCGGACTTTTCTCAACAGGTGCAGAAACAGCGTATGGGCTTCCGTGGAGTCAAGAAGCGTGTCCGGGACATGGGATTGCGCTACGCTATGCTTTTTCCGACCAGGCTGCGAGTTGAGTACAATGACCGAACCTTTTTCTTTGATCGGCCTGATTCTGTGAATGACTGGCTGGACTCTCTGCCGGACCGACCTCCTGCTACTAAGCCTGCCGCCCACCCGGGTGGTGCTGAGGGTGGTGTAGAGAGCTGAACTGTTTGTCTATGCCCGGGTCTTCGTGTAGAGTAACTTCTTCTGGGATTTTATGCCTAAGTGCCTCTACTGTCTGTGTGTTCTCCTCGTTATTTGTCTTGATCGGGGTGGCGGGTGGGCCAGGGCCTTTCCTCCTCCGGGGTCTTTTTGTAGAATGGGGGTTCTTGGGCGACAGGCACACTGCATGTTGGGGTGGCTTTTTAGCTTCTTGCAGGGGTGCAGGGTGGGGGGTGTTTCCTTGATTGTTGGGGGGTGGGTGGATGGGAAGTTTGATGTTTGTGTTTTGTTTTATCAAGGCGATTCTATCTTGCTGATGATGTTTTTGATGTCATGCTCATTGGAGGGGGGTTTCGGCGTTGCTGTGTGGGATGGGGGGTAGCGGGTTGAGGTTTATTTCGTGGAATGTTAATGGTCTGGGAGATCGTATTAAGCGGGGTGTCGTGTTGCGATGTCTATGACGTTTGTCTCCGGATATTGTTTTTCTACAGGAGACTCATTTGGTGGGCAATACATGTCGTGCAATGAATAGGTGAGGCTATCGCCTCGCCGCACATTCGGGGTTTACCACGGGTTCCAGGGGGGTGGGTATCCTTGTTCGGGCTTCCCTCCCCCTGGCTATTGATGATGTGATCCTTGATGATCGGGGGCATTATGCCGTCCTTGTGGGATGCTATGGGGGTCGGACCCTTTCCTTGTTTGCCGTTTATGTGCCCCCCGGTCTACAGACCTCTACCTTTTCCGATTTGGGCCGAGTGTTGTTGAACCACCCTGATAGTACTCTTTTCATAGCAGGTGACTTTAATTCTGTGTTCTCCGGTCTACACGATCGTCACCCCCCTAGGGACACTCCTTTGGCCCAACAGTGACTGGGTGGGTTTCTGGATACGTTTGGCTTGGTGGATTGCTGGAGGCTTATGCATCCTACTCAGCTTCAATACACTTTCCATTCTGGGGCCCATGGGAGTCTGTCTAGACTGGATTATTTCCTGATGCCTGCGGCGCAGTCGCCGGCGGTTCGTGAGATTAGACACCTCCCCCGGGGCATCTCTGATCATTCTCCGCTCTGGCTTTGTTTTGAGATGGGGGTGGAGGCGGCGGGCCGGGTGGCTCCTATCAACCCATGGTACCTCACCTCCCCCGAGACCCGCGATCTCTTGATTAAGTCTTTGGACAATTATTTTTTAGACAACGAGGGGTCCGTCTCCTCTGCGGTGTCACTGTGGGAGGCCTTTAAGACAGTGATTCGCGGGCAGGCCTTTTTCCTTATTGCTGAATCCAAAAAGGCGAGGAATCGGGAGGTGGTGGACCTTGAGAGGGAGATTGCTGAGATAGAGGCTGACCTAGAATCGGATGTTACACCTGGTAAACTCCACGCCCTGGGTCTGAAACAATTTGCTTATAAGTCTTTGGTCACAGATGCGGCTAAACTGATGTTTCGGGAGCAACAGGGTCGTTTGTATGATGTGGGGGACAAAGCGGGTAAATTACTGGCATGGTTGGATAAGAAGGAGAGGGCGAATCGTGTGGTGCCTGTGATTCAGACTTCGAATGGTGTGAGAGTGACCGACCCGGTTGGAATAGTTGAATGTTTTGTGGATTATTTTCGTGTGGTTTATACCCCTGTGTCTGAGCGGGATGTTGATGACTCTCGCCTTTTGTTGCGGGATATAGCTCTGCCCAGTGTCTCCGATTTAGACCGAGTCTCTTTGGAGTCGCCTTTCACTACGGACGAGATAGCGACGGCCATTCGCTCACTCCGTTCGGGCAAAGCTTTGGGCCCGAATGGATTGCCAATTGAATTGTACAAGCTGCGTCCTGATACGGTGGCGCCCTATCTTCGCACCATGTTGTTGGAATCCCGGGAGCGGGGTATTCTCCCATATGATCAGCGTCTGGCTACGATTGTTGTTATTCCCAAAGAAGGTAAACCTCGGGACCTTTGTTCGTCTTATAGGCCCATTTCCTTGTTGAATGTTGAACCCAAGGTTCTGGCTAAGCTCCTGGCTACCCGCCTCTTGACGGTCATTAGTGGCTTGGTTCATCCGGATCAATCCGGATTTATCCCGCATTGCAACACTGCTCTTAACCTACGTCGTCTCCACGGAGCTGTTGCGAGGGCGGGGCTTCTGACGGAGCCGGCCATTTTGGCTTCGCTAGACGCCTCGATGGCCTTTGATACGGTAGAGTGGCCCTATCTTTGGGCAGCTCTTGAGAAATTTGGTTTCGGACCTGAGTTTATTGGTTGGGTGAAGTTGTTATACGCCGAACCCTTGTCGCAGGTAGTGGTAAACGGTCGGGTTTCTGTCCCCTTCTGTCTAGGTAGGGGGACCCGTCAGGGATGCCCCTTGTCTCCGTTGCTTTTCGCGCTTGCCCTGGAACCGTTAGCTGCGTGGCTTCGATGGGAACCTTCACTCAAAGGGATCCGTTGGTCACCGGATTTTGAAGACCGCGTCTCGCTTTACGCGGATGACATTCTTCTGTATCTTACTTCCCCGCGCAAATCTTTAAATGTCTTATTTGACGTTCTTACTTCGTTTGGTGCTAACTCGGGTCTGGTTATTAATTGGGCTAAGTCCTGTGTGTATGTTCTTTCGGGTGTTTTGCCCCCATTACCGGACAGATTTCCTATTCAGGTTGTCCAGTCTGGCTTCAAGTATTTGGGGATCTTTATTACGCTGGACTCTTCACTCCTGTTCGAGCGTAATCTCCTCCCCCCGCTTCTTAGATTGCGACTGGATGTGGCCCGTTGGCGTAAGCTACCCCTGTCTCCTCTGGGCAGGGCAGCCCTTTTTAAAATGATGTCTCTGCCGCGATTCCTATACGCGCTTCAAAATTCTTATGACGACGTTCCCGCTACCTATTTCCGAGAGATCGAGAGTCTTCAAAGGCAACTGATCTGGGACGGGCGTCCACGTATCGCCCTTGCGAAACTTACCATCCCTTGGTATGACGGGGGCATGGCGCTCCCCGATATCAAGAGATATTATTGGGCTACCCAGCTGTCTGCCATTAACCACGCAATGTATTCCCCGGGTCGAGATCCGGCCTTTGAGATGGATAGACTCCAGCTGCCGGGAGGGGATTTTAATAGAGCGCTTTATTCCAGATCGGCCGGGCGCCATCTTACGGGCCCGTCCAGGACCGCAGTCAATGTGTGGCGCGCCGCGAATGTGAGTTTGGGATGGGAGAATTGACTGACAATGGCGACTCCGCTTTATGCTTCTGAACGTTTGGGGTGTCTCTGGTCTACTAAGGGCTTTGACCGCTGGGATATGATTGGAATATGTAAAGTGGGTGATGTCTGTGTGAAGGGTAGAGTGAAGTCTTTCCAGGCCCTTAAGGCAGAATATGACTTGAGTGATAGAGAGTTTTTTCGGTATCTGCAGGTCCGGCATGCCCTGCCCTCAGTTCTGACTCCTGATGTGACCCTGCCCGAGTCCTCCCCCCTTGAGGATCGCATACTGGATGGACACCTGCCCGATAGCACTATCTCCCTTATTTACAAGAAACTGATTAATAATCGCGCTGACTTACTGGTCCGACTTAGGGAGGTTTGGGTCGGTGACGGGTTGGACTTGGATGACGAGGATTGGCAGTCGGCACTCTCTTCTCCGAAAGAGGTCGCCATCCCCGCCCGTCTTCGTTTGGTTCAACTTAAGATCCTCCACCGGGTGTATGTAACTGGTCCGCGTCTGGTAGTAATGGGTTTTTCCCCGGATGGCTTATGCAAGCGTGGTTGTGGGATGAGTGCTACATTTCTGCATATTCTTTGGGAGTGCCCGGTGGTAGCAGCCTACTGGATTGATGTGCTTGCGGTGATGACTGTCGTGACTGGTATTACCCTGCGGCCTGAGGCCCGACGATGCCTGTTGAATGTGTGGGAACCCACCGACTATTCTGTGGCCCAGACCAGATGGGCGACCTTGGGATACATGGTCGCGAAGCGGGACATTGCGCAACTCTGGGGCGCATCTAGACCTCCCGACGTCTCAGTGTGGGAGGACAACATGGAGAGAGAAGACCGTCTATGTAGCTAGGGGCAGACCCAGGGCGTGGACGAAGATTTGGGGTCAGTGGAACGCATACCGTGGAGATATTTGTACCCCTCCCTTGGTTGACACTCCCGATGTTACCCTATCTCCCTAGACTGGCGTTCCCGAAATTTTTCATGCTGTTTTAGGATTTTCCTGTCCTCCCCGCTGTCCCCCCCCCCCCGGCCTTGCCGAGTCCCATTGATTGTGCTTTCGTCTTCCTGATTAGTGGCTTTCCCCTCCGCCTTCTGGGCTGACTTGATTACTGTGCATTCGCCTTGTTTAGAGTTTGTTGTTTTTTATGTCTAATACAGAAAATTGTTATGTCCTGTCCTATGTTTTGAGCAATAATTGGTATCTGATTTGTGCCTGGCCACGGAAGTGATCGTTTGCTTCTTATGTTGTGCGTTGCTATTAGCGGCCAGCCCGTGTGGTTGTAGGCCCATCTCTGTAATTTTTATTTGATTGCTCAATAAAAGTCTTTAACCAAAAAAAAAATAAAAAAAAATGTACTATTCAGAGTTGGAAAGCGGAGGGATAAAAATTACAATTCCCAGTCCAAAGAGTGCAACAGTAGGGAAAGTGTTGGATAGCAGAGGGGTGAAATTTACTAGTCCGACTCCAGTGAGTACAAAAGTAGGCTAAATGTTGGATAGAGGAAGAATTAGATGTACTATTCCAACTGTAGTGAGTGTAACAGTAGGGAACATGTTGGATAGCGGAGGGGTAAAAATTACTATTCCCACTCCAGTAAGTGCAACAGTAGGGAAAGTGTTGGATAGCAGAGGGGCAAACATTACTATTCCCACTCCAAAGACTGCAACTGTAGGGAAAGTGTTAGATAGTGCAGGGGTGAAAATTAATATTCACACTCCACAAAAGTCCACAAAAGACTTCAACATTTTTATTTACATTTATTTCCATAATTAATAGTCAATTTAAAAAGTATTATTAATAAAAAATATAATAAACATTCATTGAGTAAACATTCTTTAACACTTTAATATCCACAATACAAACCTAACACTAATTACACAATTACCATAAGTCCTTAATCATTAATTAATTTAAATTAATTAACAACTAATTAATAATTCAATAAAACATAAATTACTTCCCACCCTTCCCACCATTTACACCTATAAACACCACAACACACACCTAAAATTAGTTACACAATTACCACATTTAAGTACTAATTAATTCATTTAAAATAACTAACAACTAATGAATAATTAATCAATAACAAATAAATTGCTTACCACCTTTCCCGTCATTTACCCCTATAAACACCACAACACACACCTAAAAGTAATTACACAATTACCCTAAATAATTACTAATTAATTAATTAAAATTGATTAACAACTAATTAACAATTAATCATAAAAATAAATTACTTCCCACCCTTCCCACCATTTACACCTATAAACACCACAACACACAACTTAACTTAATTACACAATTACCATAATTCATTATTAATTAATTAATTTAAATTAATTAACAACTACTTTTAAATAATTAATAATATATTAATTTACACATTTAACACTATAACATCACAATTAAACAAATATGAATAAATACAAATTATTCAATACATTTTATCGAATTAAATTACTTCTCACCCTATTCCCCTATATACCCACCACCCTCTACGGAACTAAAAATGCAATGTTCAAATAACAAATAAAATAATAACTATTTAAAATAATCGATATATTTTATATAATTAAATTGGATTAATACAATCCACCCCACCCCCTCCAATCCAACCCACCACTCGCAAACCCAATCCACCCAACTCCTATCCAATCCAATCCCCCACTTCAATTCAATCTATCCACTCCAAATAACCCCACCCCAGTCTAATCAACCCCCATTCAATTGATTCCACACCAATCAAATCCATCCAATCCACACCACTCCAGTTCAATCCACCCCACTCCAGTCCAATCCACCCCAATCCATTCCACTCCAATTAAATCCACCCAGTCCAATCCACTCACACTAAAAAATCCGCCCAACTCCAGTCCAATCCCATCCACCCCACTCCACCCCAGATCACCACACCCCCAAACCAGTCCACCCCAATCCACCCTACCCTACCGCACCCCAATCCACCCACTCCAATCGACACTGCTCCAGTCCAGTTCACCCCACTCCAATCAATCCCTCCCCACCCGACTCAATTCTATTCCAATCCAACCCACCTCACCCCTCCCCAATCCAATCCACTCCACTCCAATACACCCCACTCTACCCCACTCCAAACCACCCTACTCCAAACCCCCCAATCCAATCCACCGACACAAATCCAACCCATCTGAGTTCAATCAAACTCACTCAATCAAATCCATTCAATCCACCCCACACCAATCTAATCCACTCCAATCCAATGCACCTCCCACTCTACCTCGCCCTACTCAAATTCAATGCAATCCACCCCACTCTAATCCACCAGCACTCTAATCTAATCCACCCCACCCCACTCAACCCCACTCCAGTCTAATCCACCCCAGTCCAGTCCAATCCATTCCACTGCACTCCATACCAATCCACCCCACCGCATTCCAATACACCCTGCTCCAATCCAATCCAATTTACCCTACTCTAAACCGATCCACCTCATCCAATCTACCCTGCTACACTCCACTTCAATCCAATCCACCCCATCCCACTCCAGTACAATCCTATCCACTCCACCCCACTCCAATCCACCTTTCCCAATCCACTCCAGTCCAATCCACCCCTCTTTAATCCAGCCCACCCCACTCAATCCCACCCACTCCAATTCAGTCTACACCATTCAGTCCACCCCACTCAATCCAATCTACCCCACTTCAATCCAATCAACTCCAGTTCAATACACACCACTCCAATCCACTGCACTCCACCCACTGCAGCCCAATTCACCCGACTCATTTCAATCCAATCTAATCCAATCCACACCACTCCAATCCAATTCACAACACCACACCCCAATCAGTCCAATCCAGCCCACCACACTCCAATCCAAAGCACCCAATCCCAGTCCAATCCACCCCACTCCAATCAACCCAATCCCACCCAGTCCAATCCAATCCATCCAACTCGAATCCAATCCACCCCACACCAATCCAATCTACCCCACCCAAGTTCAACCAAACCAACTCAATCAAATACCTCCAATCCATCCCACACAATCTAATCCACTCTACTCCAATCCACCCCACTCTTCATCACCCCACTCAAATTCAATTCAACCCACCCCACTCTAAACCAATCCAGCCCAACCCAAACCAATCCACTCCACTTCAAACCACCCCATTCCACCCCACTCCAAGCCACCCCACACCACTACCATCCACTCCAATCTAATCAACCCAACTCCCAGCTCTTCGACTAATCTGGAGCCACTCCCCCCAGCAACTTGAGACCCTCACGGGTGAGTAGCACGCTTTACAAACTCTTGATTGATTGATCGATCCAATCCATCCCTCACCAATCCAATCCAATCCTCTCACTGCAACCTTATCAACACCACCCTACCTACCCCAATCCATTCCACTGCACCCCATTCCAATCCAATCCAATCCACCCCACTCCAATCTAATCCACCCCCTATTCCAATCCACCCCACCCCACTCCAATCCAACCCACCCTACTCCAATCCATCTCATCCAATTTGCCCTGATAGACTCCACTCAGATTCCAATCCGCCCCACCCCAGTCCTATCCACCCCACCCCACTCCAATCCACCTTTCCCAATCCACTCCAGTCAAATCCACCCCTCTCTAATCCAGTCCACCCCACTCAATCCAACCCACTCAAATTCCATCTACACCATCCCACTCAATCCACATCACCCCACCCAACTTCAATCAAATCCGCTTTTGTCCAATCCATACTACTCCAATCCACCCCACTCCAGTCTAATCCATGCACTGCAGTCCAATCCACCCTACTCCATTCCAATCCAAGCCACCACAATTCACCCCACTCCAATCCAATACAATCCACCACACCACACTCCAATCCAATCCACCCCACGGTACTCCAATCCAATGCACCCAACCCCATTCAATCCAATCCAACTGACCTCAAGCCAATTCAATCCACCCCAATGATTCAATCCTCCCACCCACCTAATCCAATCCAATACAATCCAATCACCCCCAATTATATCCAATCCACACACTCCAGTCTGCCCAATCCACCCTACTCTAATCCTATCCACCCTATTTCAATCTAACCGACCCCACTCCAATCCAGCCCACCCCATTCCTCCCAATCGAACCACCTCCAATCAAATCAAATTCCCTTCTCTTCAATCCAATTCACTTCACCCCACTCCAGTCCACTCCACCCCACTTTAGCCCAATTCAATTCACCACAATTCTCCCCACTTAAATCCACCCCACCCCAGTACAATCACTCCAATCCACCGCACCCCAGTGCAACCATTTAATCAAATCCACCCACTACAATCCAAAACACCCACCACATTCCTCCAATCTAATCATTCTAATCCTCCCCACTCCAATCCAACCACTCCAATTCAATTCAATCCAAGTCACCCCTCTTTGACCCAGTTCACCCACTCCAATCCAGCCTACCCACTCCAGTCGACTCCATCCCACCCAAACCACCCCACTCCATTCCACCACACTCCACTCAAATCCACTCCAGCCAGTCCACCCCAATTTACCCCACTCCACCTCACTCTATTCCAATCCACCCCACTCTACTCCAATTCACACGATTCTAATTTAATTAACCCATTCTACCACACTACAATCCATACCACTATATCCCAATCCAATTCACCACATTCTACTTCAACCCAATCCACCCGACTACCTCAATGTACACCAACCCACTCAACCATATTCCTCCCCACTCCACTGTATACCACTGCTCTGAAAAGCACTCTGCCACTTAACCACTGAACTCATACCCCTCTAATCCTCTCTCCGACACTATACACCCCCTACTCCACTCTACTCAAACAAATCCACTGGCTAAAACACATTGCCAAACCCAACAGCGTTTGGATAGGCAAGACCAATTTGCTTTACCAATGCTTGTTTTATGAGAACCTCTATAACTCTGACATTTGCTCTGTTTGGTTGAATGTTACAGGAAATTCTTGGCGGTGTGCTGGCCCATATGTCAAATCAACTATGGTGTATAAATGCGTTCATTTTAAGGTTATGAACTACAACAAGTTCCAGACTTGAGGTTGGCCTTGCCCTGATAGTTTATGGTGGGGGAGCGTGACTTGCACTCATTGCTATTTAGATTAGAGATAAGTAATCATAATATATAGTAATACAAGATATAGGGGGTCATTACGATGGCCAGCAGATGTTGTGATGGGGATCGGGACCGCATGCCATGCATGCGGCGGTCTCGCACACCAAATTAGGGTGCGACCATAGCGGTTGTATCCTGCAATTTAACATTGTGGCGGGTGCTGATGACTGCAGCACCCGCCACAATGTCAAATATGCAGGTTGTGCATTTCCCTTCATCACGTGGTAGGCACCACATTGTGCCTGCCACTTGGTGCAGTGAAATGTAGAGGGTACCATGGGTACCCCCCGGAGCACCCACACCTCCCCCCAACACAAGGGGGGCCTGCAACGGGTCCCCAAAACAAATCCCTGCCAGCCTTTCCATGATGGTTTTGCCCCCATGGAAAGGCTGGCTGAAGTCAGCATTCTTATTTGGCGGATGGTGCCTTCTAGGCACCGCCACCATTTTAGGGATGGAGACCGCTCCGCCAGGCAGTCGTTACAATTGCCTGTGGTGGTTCCGTGGCAGGCGATCTTTGCGTCCGCAACGGACGCGGTCTGAATCCGCCCGCCATCCTTATCTTGCGGGCGGTGAATCGTCGTTCGATGGCGGAAGGATAGCCACCACACGGCTGGTGCTGACGGTCCTTCCGCCATCATAATGACACCCATAGTCAGGGCTATTGGAATTATGGAATTCTGTGGCTGTATAATTATGGATTTGCTGCATTTACCACACAATCCATAATTTGCTGCATAATCCACTGATTTTTACAAAAAAAAAAATAGTTTCTCGCCAAAACAGATCAAAATTTACAAAAAACATGATGGTCTGCTCACGCACAGTGGAAGGCTTTCACAGATGTTAACTGATCATCCTTCATTTCTGCATTTGGTTATTACTAATGAGAAAACATTTTTGGCCAGATACTATTAATGTGTAAAAGTGACAAAATAATGAAGTAATACTATCAAAAAAGGTGCTGCATTATGCCACATCATTTTGCTTTTCTTACCACACAATATAGTTAACAGTGCCGCATAATTTAGTGCTCTCTGCCGCATAATTCCAGTGGCACTTATTATAGTTAGCTTCCACAAGTAAAAGCTCTAAACTGTATGCTGCCAAAGCTGTTCCTTGCTGTCATTATTAACAAGCATTTGCATTGCAATAGGTCTTGCATTTACGCAAGTTTGAGCTATTGGCATTGTAAATGACAATGCCCTTTTTTTATGTCATTTGCAATGCCAATAGTGCAA
The DNA here is from genome assembly GCF_964261635.1 of Lissotriton helveticus. Lineage (NCBI taxonomy): Eukaryota > Metazoa > Chordata > Amphibia > Caudata > Salamandridae > Lissotriton > Lissotriton helveticus. The sequence goes on along the minus strand of NC_136063.1, from coordinate 359,847,936 downwards.
GACCTATTGTATTGCAAATGCTTGTTTTAACTGGCCCTCGCCTAGGAACTCCACCCAAAGTACGCACTTGAATCCAAGGGCAAGGCACTGCTGATCCGAGTAAACAAATAACAAAGTCCTATTATACCGGGGGTTGGGGATCACATGCCCATCCTCAGATCAGACTCTTAGAGCAATGAGTCATTGTTCTTTGTCATGTGTCTGACTAAGTGATGTTACAATGTACAGAAGTGGTGGTTTCAAGGAGCACCCACAGCATTTCTCTTTCAGAATATCACCCCACCGCTTCTGTTGACATATGACCCATTCATACTGTACTAGATGGGCTAAAGCTGAAGAAGGCATGGGCACATGCCATATGCAGCACTTTTATCCAATCCTGGGCTTTGAGCCCAGAGTACTTTGCATTCTGGGATTTAAAGTTTTGTTTTAATTCTGCATTGGCAAAGACAATAATTCTCACCTTTGAGTATTTTAGTCATATTGTACAGCATTTCCGATGCAATGCAGCATGGGCACTATGATGTGGCAGTCGCATAATTTTGTAGGCGTACACACTATGCATGCGCATGCCCACAAAATGGCTCAAGTATGTTTTTTTATTTATCAAGTTGAATCAGTAACTTTAAAAAAGGTAGTCCAAAGTATTTGTTTTAATCATGAGTTGGGGGACTAATACAGAGTGCGTCGGCGGGGTGGGGGGCAAATTTGAGTGCAAGGGAGGGGATAAGAAATATAGAGGATAAGGGTGGGGGAAATGTGTTGGGGGAGGATGGAAGCAACTGGAGGGTGGGTGGGAAGTAGATGTAACAGGCGACAGAGTAGAAAGGTGAGGGTTGGGGCTGAAGTAATGGGCGAGTGAGCAACTTGGAGTGGTGGGGGAGAATCTTGCAGGTGAAAAAAAAAAGGGGGAAGTACACCAGGGCAAAGGTCAAATTGAAGGGGCTGGGTAGAGGCATATAGGTGACAGAGGGCAGCACGGAATGCAGTGGGGGAGAAGTACACCAGGGACACAACTTGAAAACGTATGTACTCACTTGAAGTGATTAATCCAGTTGTTTTTAAAGTAGAGCTTGAAAAGCAAGCAGTGGAAGCATAGAAGATAGTCAATCAAGATAGTTGGTAAAGAGGCTATGCTCCATGGGAGGGGCAAACCCAAGATTGTCAAGCTGGGACATGAAAAGAAGCAGGTGAATGACAGTATCAGAATGAACATCAATTCAGCAAAATACCTGGGGTCTAGGGAAGACATGGCTTGGCAGTTCAGGCTGGACTGTTCCCATGAGGCACGGGGTCGGACTGATATGCATATGGCCATGTCTGAACAGGGGTGGCGGAGTGAGCTAAAGAATGATGATGGATTAAACCCAGATCAGTTGACTGGGGCTGAGTGCTTGCAATGTTCAACACTCCGTCCATCATCCCCCTTGGTTTTGCTTTGTAGCGGAAGTGACAGCACACGCCCTTTGACCTTCAATTTCATTCACACCCACACATGCTTACACATGTTTCACACTGACATACACTCTCTTACGTAAACGCACACTCACCCACAAGCTTGCACGCAACATACATTTCAAAGAATTTTGTTTACTTACCTCAACTGCCAGGGAATATCATACTCCAGCTAATTGTACTCCATTTTTTATTACAGTATGTTAGAAATGGGGGTCTCTAGTTGGCAAGGGTTTGCACCTTTTTCCAAATAGGGACCCTTCTTCCTAGTCAGAATAAAGGAGTTACAGTCCTAAAATAACCCCTGCTCACCCCTTTGGTAGCTTTGCATGAGCAGTCTGGCTTATCTAAGAGGCAGTGTGTAAAGCGTTTGCGCATAACCAACAGTAATACAGTGTAAGCACTACAAAAGGACACCAATCAATCAATCAAACATTTGTAGAGCGCGCTACTTACCCGTGAGCGTCTCAAGGCAGTGGGGGTGCTGCTGCTACTCGAAGAGCCAGGTCTTGAACAGTCGTCTGAAGGTCAGCAGGTCCTGGGTCTGACGTACCCCAGTAGGGAGAGTGTTCCAGGTCTTGGCGGCGAGGTAGGAGAAGGATCTGACGCCGGCAGTGGTTTTCCGGATGAGTGGAACTGTGGCGAGGGCGAGGTTGGCTGAGCGGAGGCTGCAGGTGGGGGTGTAGAAGCTGAGTTGACAGCTAAGGTATGCTGGTCCGGCGTGGTGTAGGGCTTTGTGTGCGTGGATGAGGAGTTTGAAGGTGATCCTCTTGTTGACGGGGAGCCAATGTAGGTCTCTCAGGTGGGGTGTGATGTGGTTGCGTCAAGGGACGTCGAGGACTAGTCGTGCCGAGGCGTTCTGGATGAGTTGGAGCCGTCTTAGGAGTTTGGTTGTTGTTCCTGCGTAGAGGGTGTTCCCGTAGTCCAGTCTGCTGGTGATGAGGGCCTGGGTGGCGGTTTTCCTCGTGTCTGAGGGGATCCACTTGAAAATCCTGCGGAGCATTCGGAGGGCGTTGAAGCAGGAAGCGGAGACGGCGTTGACCTGCTTGGTCATGGAGAGGGCAGAGTCGATGATGACCCCCAGATTGCGAGCGTGGTCGGTGGGTTCTGTGGGTGTTCCTAGAGAAGTTGGCCACCAGGAGTCGTCCCAGGCTGAGGGGGTGGCGCCGAGGATGAGGACCTCCATCTTGTCTGAATTCAGCTTCAGTCTGCTCTCCTTCATCAATTCGGCGACGGCCTTCATTCCTCTGTGGAGGTTGGTTTTGGTGCAGCACCGAACCCCTGCTCACACCGCGACCACACCAGTTTAGAAAAATATCCAATATTTTTATATATTTAAGACAAGACCAAAACGATAAAAATCCACAATACAGTACTGAAAAATCGTCACTTATCAAAATGACCTTGAAAAACAGTTCCTTGATGTCGATAGCTCCATCCGGGGCTATCAAGGCGTCGTGAGCAAACAAATGCAAACAGTTCTGGTTGACCGCTTCATCGCGGGCCAGCTACGGTGTCGGGCAGACCCGCAGAACAGTACCTTTTTAGAAATGCAGGGTGTCGGCAACCTCTCGTTGAGCTTCCGAAAGCATGACGTCCGCAGGCGTCGGTACCGGAGGTTGGTGCAGGAGTCGTCGGGCCCTTGAAGTCACACGCTTTACAGGTCGAACTCTTCTTGGTTGAAGTCAGGAGCACTGGCGTCGGCAGGCGTCGGGTGCTGCGGTTCAAAGTGCAGCGGTGCAGTGTGCGGTGCCCTCAGGTCGTGGTGTGAGCAGGGGTTCGGTGGCAGCCTTAGATGGCATCGTCGTGAGACCAGGGTCACGGTTCAAGATGAAGGCTGTGCTCATCATGGTGCTGGCAGGTCACGGTGCAAGCAGCGTCATCGTCATTGCGGAACTGCTGTCGTCAGCTGATGAACTGGAGTCGATGGCACTGGTGTCGGTAGGCCAAGGCTGCGGTGCGGGATGAGGGCGGTGCATCGTATAACTTTAAAAGCAGTGCCCTTGAGCCACAGTGCAAGCAGGGGCATTGATTCCGGCGTGGAGCGTCGTCGTCAGGGATACCAAGGCGTTGTTGCGAAGTGAGGCGGTATGGACCGCGGTGCCCACAGGTCGCGGTGCGAGCAGCGGCTCAGCAGGTGTGGTCGGTGAGACCAGGGTCACGGTGCAGCATTACGGCGGTGCCCTCTGCGGTGCCGTCAGGACACAGAGTCGTTGACAACGTTGAGTTGCTTTTCTTCAGTTACAGCACAACAAAACACACAGTCCCCAGCGCTGAGAGTAGAAGAGCTTGAAGTCTTTGCTGTTCCTGAGACTTCTTGAACAGGGGGCCAGCTCTATCTCAAGCCCTTGGAGAAACTCACAAAAGTAGATTGCAGAAAGTTCAGTCCAGTCCTTTCACTGCCCAAGACAGAAGCACCCACTGCAGGCCAACACCTCAAGGAAAACAGAAAAGTGGTAGTTCCTCCTCACAGCTTCTCCAGCTGTTCTTCTTGGCAGTATTCTTGGTCCAAAAGAGTTCTAAAGTTCAGGGATTTGGGCCCCAATATTTATACCACCAAAACCTGAGTGTCTGTATCTAGTCCAAATCAGTTCTGGGTGCATTCTGCCAGTGCACAAATACTTCCTTTGTCAGTGTGGGCCAGGGTCATCAGACACACTACAGGAGGTGGAGCCAGCATTGTGGAAGGCAGGCACAGCCCTATTCAGGTCCAGGTGCTACTCCTCCCACCACTCCCAATGCAGATAGGTCTATTCAGCCTAGTGTTGACTCACCCTGCCTCTTGGAGCCACCCCAGCCCCTGTCACTCACAAACCAGACATGCAATACACAACCTAGCAACGGCAGGCTGGATGGTTAGGCACGAAAATACCTACTTTCTAAAAATTGTATTTTCAAACAAAGAATATTAAAACCAACTTTACTAAAAGATGTATTTTATCATTCTGAGTTCAGGCATACTAAATTCGTTTTTCTACCATGTTCCCTGGGTCAGTTGGGATTATAAGATGTTATAATCAAAATGTTCCCATTCTGGCCTATGGGAACTGGTAGCCTTGCAATAGTGAAAAACGGAATTGGCTGTAATTCACTATCAGGTCATGCCACACACACCAGGGCATGTCCTACCTTTCACATACAATGCACCCTGCCCACAGGGGTACCTTGGGCCTACCTTAGGGGTGACTAAAATGCAGAAAAGGGAAGATTTAAGGACTGGCAAGTGGGTGCGCTTTCAGGTTGACATGGCAGTCCCAGACTGCCCACAGGCTCTGCAAGGGCAGGCCAGAGTTACACTTTATGGGCTATTTGCATGGGTGGCACAATCCAGTGCTGCAGCCCACCAACAGCATTTGATTTATGGGCCCTGGCATGCCCAGTGCACTTTACTAGGGACTGACACATAAATATAATAGGCCAATCATGGAAACACCAATCCATAACACATTTTACTACAGAAGCACGTGCACTTTACCACTGATCAGCAGTGAGAAAAGTGTGCAGAACCATTATGCCAGCAAAAACAGAGTCAAAACAGGGAGGTCAGAAAGCAAAAATCTCAAGGGAAACATGCCAAAAGACGGCAAGTCTAACACACTAATAGTGAACAATGTTGCATTGTTCACTATCAGTGCGCTAAAAAACTGAGAGATAACAAAGCAAGTAGCGCCCAACTGATGTCTATAATGACGACCTGCCATTCTGCTCCTGGCACTAATTTTGCCCCCCTCTGAGGTCAGGGGTCACAAGGCAGTGCCAGGGGCAGCAAGGGGCAAGCTGGGATTCGCAGCGGACTCCCCTTTTGACTACTAAATGATGTCCATGAGTGATAGGAATGCTTACCAATGGTAAGCAGTGTGCACGCTCCAAGTCACTGTATGTTCTTGATATGCCCACAATATGCATTTTTCAACCAGACAGCGAGCTGCCAGGTAAGCTCAACCTAAAAATGTGCTTAGAAATTTCAAAATGAAAAAAAAATGTAGAAGTGGCTCAAAATATTACATGTGACATCAGAACACGTGCACGCCTGGAAACACTGGTGGAAAAGCAATCTTTCTCCTGTTACCTTTCTATGTTTGCTATGTCTTTGTAGCACCAGTGTAGTGCACTTCAATCAGTAGTCGGTCAAAACAGGTAGAACAAGTGTGCAAAGTACGAGATCAGGGGCTTAGCTATGACTGGTGCAGCAGGTGCAGTGGCACCAGGGAACCTTAGTGGCCCTCTGAACACCAATTACAAATTAATTGTATTACCCAAAATATGAGGATGAAGTAGGGGTGCAATTTCCTTAATTACACTAAACCCTATGGTATGCTTCCTGTTGCTGCGCTATTGGCCGAATACCTCGGCATTCAAAGGCGGCCACAAGAAGTGAGGAACGCTAGAAAAAACCTGCTTCATAATAAAGGGACTTCTCCGATTCTCCGATTCTGACATGCTGTTTTGTGGAGGGTTATGACAGTAACAGAGCCGCATGCTGAGAAATGCAGCCACCCCTGTCGCAACCATTCATGCTAAGGCCTAAACAGAACAGACGATACATTAGAAATAACTTAAATTTCCCTGACTGTTCTTGACACAAAGGCGGCACGGGGTGTCCAACTTTGTCCTTGCAAAACAGGCACCATAGTTCCCCAGTGAGTCGGTGTCACGTGCCACTACTTTTGCATCTCGGAACCCTGATGCTTACGTTCTATTTCCAGGATGCAAGACGATTTTTGGCTAAAAAGCCAAGCCTGCTGAAGGGGTGAGCATGGCGCCCCTTGGCAGCTACTGAGTAGAAACATTACCCACGTCCAGGGTTTTAAGTGGGAAAAAAAACTGGGGGTGCTCTAAAAGGGGCATGGCAAATTTCTTAATGGGGTGCGGCCTATACGAGTAGGGGCGTGGCCTAAATCAAGATAACTAACATTGTGTTCTTATGAAAATCATGAAGTCGTATCCAGCAATGGATAATTAAATAGGCAAAAAGGTATATTTATTAAGTATAAGAATACTGGGAGCAGAAACTAAGGGCCAGATGTAGGTAAATACCATTTACCGATTCTAAAATACCGAATTCTACCGATACGGTATTTTAAGAATGGGTAAATGGTATGTAGGTATTCATTCGGTAATTTTTACAGAATCTGTAAAATTCTGTAAGTACCGATTCGGTATTTACCGATTCAGCATTCCCCATTCATTCCTATGGGCCTGGAGGCCCATAGGAATGAATGGGGAATGCCGAATCGGTAAATACCGAATCTGTAAGAGGGAGAAGACCTACAAGGGTGGCAGGGTGTCACATTGACACCCTGTTGCACCCCTGAATAGTGTATGGGTGTACATGTGGCACACATACATGCCCTAAGGTCATGTATGTCTGCCACATGGCACTGTTAAAGAAGCACAAAATTGTTTTTTTAACAGTTTTCGTTATTTACCACCAACTTGTAGTTGGTGGTAAAAAACGAATCCTTACAAGTGACAAGCACTCACTTGAGTGCTTCCTACATTAAGGATTCAGAAATTGACCGAATCGGTATTTAAGAATTTGATAATTTACCGATTCCTTAAATTACCGATTCAGTAAATTATCGAATCCTTAAAATAGGCCCCTACATCTCAAATGCCTAATACCGTTCGGTAACGGCCGAAATTCGATAATTTCAGCCATTACTGACCAGTATTAGGCTTCCTACATCGGGCCCTATGAGTGTCTCGAGCTTTCTACTACACACCAAGAACTGTGGGAGGCTAGACAAAACAAAAGGCAGACTGTCAACGAACGATGCTCACAGCCTAAAGGTCACTCAGAACACCGATTTTATTCATCTACTAAAAGAAAATCATTAAATCAGAATGCAAACTTAATAGCCAATACATGTTTTCCGACTTCCTCAAAGATACTGACTCGTATCTATAGATTTAATTTTGTTTTCCAGGTTTGTAAAACCACAATTACATGGTGCACACCAATTACCCACAACAAGGCTTTCTTAGATGTAAAAATGGCCATTAAAATGCTCACGTTTTGTGCGTTTGCTGGGTGGGAGGGCAAGTCTTGTGTGGCTTCAGAAGGATCCTGGCTGAGGCAGCTCTGATGCGGAGGCAGGGTCCCGATGGTGCTAGTAGGGCTGGGGTGGCGTCATGAAGGTAAGTTTCCTTTTCACTGCTGCTGGATTCTGTTGTAGACCCTCGTCCCTCGCTTGCTTTAAGGCAGAGCAGGGTCACACTGGTTGCTGGAGAAATCCTGCTGCAGGCGGTAAAAGCAGGGTCTTGCCGGTTCTAACCAGCTGTTGTTGTGCTGATGGCTGGCACGACGTAGGTGGCACTGCGTGTTCAAAGAGAAGGGAAATCCCTAGAAAATGTTTCTCTTCAAAGGATTTCTTGAGGCCCGAAAATAGAGACCCCTCTCGTGGCTCCCCCCCAAAAAACTGGGGGTGCTCAGATCCCACACCCCCACTTAAAGCCCTCCCCACGACCATGGCTTGATTTCTCTCCTCCGCATTTCCCCTTCCAGTGCCACACACAATGTCGTGTCACTTCTGAGCCGCATTAGTCTCAAGACCTCTGGTGCTAGGAGCAGGCTCGCGGTAAAGAGGTCAGCATCCTCTGCGGTTATTCTGATTGATGCTCTCTCTATGAAGTGTTTGCGTGTTTGAAACCGAGATGTATTCAAGTGTGTAGAAACCAATAACAGTAACTGAGTAAACAGTTCCAATGCTGTCCAGAACTTCCAATATTAGCAGGAAACTGTCTAAAGTGAGCGGCCTCTTGCTGAACCTTGGAGTGATGCGCCTATTGTCATAGTTTGAATTCATATAGCGCTTCATACCTACTTAAGCCAACTCTATCTGCTGTAAATAACTGATGTTATTATTACTTAATATACGGTATTGAAATTACCGGGCTCAGAAAGAGAGAAGGGAGAGTCTTGCCGGTATTCGAACTCCTGATTTTCAGATCACTGCGTTTGTTTTCGGCAGTCGTGCAACTCACTGAGCCATCCGGCCCAGTCAACCATTCAAATTCTTCTAAACAAACGGATTATCGGGTCTTTCGTAAAGTACAGGGGCAAGGTAGAAGGTGTAAACATAAGACCGGTTGGCTCTTTTCCAGCTCCACCAGGCTTTAGAAGGCATCAGCCTGTCAGGAAGCCTTTGAATATGACAACAGACTAGTTAGCTCCAGGTGAAGAGATGAATTTATCAGAAATATCCACTTCTAATAATGTACTCCGAATGCGCTAGACTCTCCCCAGGAAGGGGGCGGGAGATAATGTAGACATATTTGTGTCGGGGTGCAACTGACTGCACGAGCATTGCCAGGATGGAAACAACTGCAAGTGCATTATCAGGATGTCCCAGGGTGGAACCAACTGCATGTGTATTGTCAGTATGGCACTAAGTGAACCTGGCTGCATGTACATTGTCAGTTTTGCACAGTTTGGAACCAACTGCACGTGGAGCATCAGGATAGCGCCGGTGTGCAATTGCCTGCACATATGTTATAATGCCCCGGTTACTTACCGGTAATCTTCATTACTCCGAGTCCTTGTCTTCCTCGCCACAGTAATTACCCATGAGCCTCCGGCTCCCACAGAAACTCCAAGAAACTTTTAGCTCTCTAGTCTCCCTCTCCCTCCCTCCAAGATGGCCCCCAGTGGCTACAGCCAATCCCATAAAGGGATACAGAAAACATCCAAACGACCTGAAATCCAAGCCGCAGACATGAAGCCACCAAGAGGGCCGGGAGGGAAGGGAAACTATACTGTGGCGAGGAAGACAAGGACTCGAAGTAATGAATATTACCGGTAAGTAACCGGGGCATTACCTCCTCGTCCGTCTTCCTCGCCACAGTAATTACCCATGAGCCGATACCAAAGCAAATCAGCTTCATGTAAGTAAAAACGGCCCACACCAGGAAGGCAGTCAAACAACAAGCTTACTACCAAGAGGCAGATAAACAAAAGAAATCCCCTCAAGAAATACAAGCAGTCAGCACAGAAGAGGCAAAGAAAACAGAGCCCCCAACCTGAAGGCGGTAATGGGACATGAAGGTATGAGGGGACGACCAAGTGGCAGCCCGGCAAACATCCTCCATGGACACCCCTTTAAACGCTGCCCAAGAGACGGCAACAGACCTGGTGGACTGACCCTGAACAGGAAGAGAGGAAACCCCAGAAACAGAACCATATGCCAACAAAATAGCCTCCTTAATCCAACGACTGACCGTGGAAAGGGAAGGCTTCAAGCCCTGACGGGACAAACCAAAATTGACAAATAAATTGTACTTCTTACAGAAGGAATACGTGCGTGATAAATAAATCAACAAAGCACGTCGAACATCCAACAGATGCAAAAGACACTCCTCAGCCGAGGAGGGAGCAGGGCACAGAACAGGAAGGATCACTTCAGCAGACCGATGAAAGAAGGAATCCACCTTCGGAACAAGCGTAGGATGAGGGCGCAAGACCACACGATCCTCCAAAATAACCAAAAACGGAGCAGACCGCAGGAAAGCCCCCAACTAATATGCCTGGCAGAAGCAATAGCCACAAGAAAGACGACTATAAGGGTCAAAAACTTCAAGTCAACCGACTCCAAAGACTCGAAAGGAGCCAATTGCAAGGAGCGTAAGACCAAAGGAAATACCCAAGGAGGAGAACACAGGATAGGACAGGGACGCTGGAAAGACAGAGACTTAAAAAGCCTTGCCACCAAAGGAGCCACCGAAACCAAAGGAAGGACATGAAAGGCCCTAATGGCGGCCCACTGAGCACGAAGGGTAGAAATGGCCAAACCCAACTCAAAACCATCATTCAGAAAATCCAGAATGCGAGCCGGGTCCAAAGAATCCACCGACAGCTCACGACGAACACACCAAGAAGCGAAGTTATCCCAATGCTTAGCATAGGATTTCAGCGTAGAAGGCCTCCGGGACTGCTGAATAACATCAGCAACAGCCAACGAACAACCACCATGTATCAGCGAATCCCTGTCAAGAGCCAGGCCCGCAGACCCAGGGACCGAAACACAGGCAGAAGAAGTAGAGGTCCTAACAGAGGGTAAGGCACGAATGGCAAGGCCCACCCCGGGGTCACAGCCAATTCCAACAATAGGGGACACCAAGGGCGACGACACCACCTCAGAACAATCAGAAGGACAAAGGACCCCTCCCTCTTGATCTTCTGCAAGACCGCCGGAATCAGGGGAACAGGAGGAAACACATACAAGAGGCCCCGTGGCCAAAGGAACGATAGAGCATCCACTCTTCAGTTATCCCGGCAAGCCATAATTGTGCAAAAGCAGCGGATTTTGGCATTGGACTGGGAAGCAAAGAGGTCTACAATCGGAGACCTAAACATCCTCCTCAACCTCCCGAACATCAAGGGCGTCAGGGACAAAGACCCCATGGGCGGAAACACACGGCTCAGACAGTCCACCACAGTGCTCTCCCGACCAGGCAGGTAAATCGCAGACAGTGACGCCAGGTGTAATTCCGCCCAAGAACAAATCCGACGACCGAGGCAACTGAGGGAAAGAATCCTGCAACCCCCTTGATGGTTGACACAAGACATCACCACTTGATTGTCCATCCGGACCTGTACATGGTGAGCCCGAAGAAGTTCCGAGAAGGCCAACAGACCCTACAGAACAGCCTTCAGTTCCTTGTAGTTGGAAGAACATGACATCACAGAGGGAGACCAAACCCCTTGGGTCGTTGAATCGCCCAGAGTAGCACCCCATCCCAGCAGGCTGGCATCTGTAGTGAGAATCCAAGTTGGAACAACCAGAAACGGGCGACCCCGAGACAGATGAACCTCGTCCAACCACCAACCCAGGACCACCCAAACCTCGGATGACATAGGGATCAGAACCTCCATATCTAGGGAACAGGGGTCCCAATGCAACAAAATGTGAGACACCACCGGATATATGTGAAGGGGAGCCCACGGCACTGTCAACAAAGATGCCGACATCAGACCCTGAATCCTCAACCACAGGCTCCCAGGATGAGAAGGCCCCAACAACAGGGAATGAACAGCAGACATCAGGGACAGAATCTGAGCAGGGGGCAAGAACACCATCCCCAACTGAGTCCTGAAAAGAGCCCCAATGTAGTCAATTGCAGCGCAGGAACTAGGGAGGACTTCGTAACATTCACCAGGAATCCGTGATGCTCCAGGACATGGCACACCCTACGGACATGCAACTCCGCCTTAGAAAGAGAAGAAGCAGAAATCAAAATAACGTCCAGATAAGGAAAAACACTAATGCCCTCCCCATGCAAATGGCCCACAAGAGGAGCCAGAACCTTAGTAAAAACCCTGGGCGAAGAACAGAGCCCAAAAGGTAATACCTGGAACTGATAGTGCCGACCCATGACGCAGAACCGCAGAAACCTCTGAGAGTCGGGGTACACAGGCACATGCAGATAATCATCCTTCAAGTCAATCGAGGCCAGAAAATCCCCTTGAGAAACAAGAGGAAGGATCACCTGGATAGATACCATTTTGAACTTTAGATGAGGAATGAAAGTATTCACCCACTTCAAATCCATCACAGGTCTGAGATCCCCTGTGTGTTTGGATACCATGAACAGAATGGAATAGACTCCCAAACCCAATTGATCTTCCGGTACGGGAATCACCGCTTTCTTTTGCACAAGGGATTTGACGCCCTCCAAAAGCGCCAACCTCTTCAGCGTTAACTGGGGACAAGAAGTGGACCTGAAACAGTCTGGGGGAGTCTGGGTAAATCCAAGATGAAAACCCTCCGAAATCACCTGAAGGACCCACTGATCCGAAACAGTCTTGTTCCAAGAGTCCCGGAAGAAACTTAGATGACCCCCAACTGGACCCACTCCAGGAGCAACCCAGTGATGATTTCGAAGCTGAACAGGAGGAGGTAGAAGCACCGGAGAACCGGGATTTGTCAAAGGAAGGAGCACCCCGGCCACGCCCCCTCCCACGAAAGGGCTGACCAGCACGGTCCCTCCGCGAAGGACCAAAAGCCCTCTGGGAACCACAAGTACAGAAGCGACCAGTATGGTCAGGAGCAAGCAGCTTACGGTCTTCCGCCGTTTTCTTCACCATATCCTCCAATGGGGGACCAAACAGCTTAACACCAGAAAAAGGTATCTCCATCAGCAGACCCTTCTGCGTAGCATCAGCTTTCCAGGATCGGAGCCACAACTGCCGTCTCGCAGCGACAGAAGACCCAGCAGCAGAAGCAGCCGCCCCCAATGAATCAAAAGAAACATCAGAAAGCAGCCGAACCTGTTGTACCATCATCGCCAGAGTAGAAGAGACATCTTCCCCCTGGTCCAACAATTCAGCCAAAGACTGAAAATCCTTAAGCAAAGACTGGATGGCGTAAGAAGAATAGGCCGCAGCCAAGATGGAAAAATTAGCAGCCGCAAAAGTGCGCTTCACTGCACCATCCACCTTACGATCCACAGGGTCAGCAGGAGAGGAATCCTCAGAAACAACAGTCCCATGAGATGACATACTGGCCATCAAGGAATCCACCTTAATGGAGGAAGGAAATTTAACCGCAAAGTCCTGCAGAGGACAGTGCTTATTCAAAAAACGCGGAAAAGAGCCCTTGTCCACATCTTTCCACCCTGACTCCAAAACCTTCAACACAGAAGAATGAAGGGGTAAAGATTCAGGCTCAGGACGCTGATATTGAGAGAACAAATCATTATCCAGAGGGACAACAGAATCAGGAAAACCAAATTCCTGCGAATGTGACAAAGTACCAACTTAAGTTCAGTACCTTGCACAAAACGTCCCTTGACGTCAACATCCTCTTCAGCCTCAGAGTCAAGAGCAGGAGCGCCATCATCCCTCGCCCTTTTCACAGGAGGAACCGGCACCTGATCCTGCAAAGCAGCTGACACAGCAGAATTAATCATTTTCTGCAATAATTCCAAAGACGGAATTGTCATCCCGGAACCAGAAGCCAAATCCAAGGGACCAGGTGCAGGCACATCGGAAGAACCACCCTCCATGATAGCCACACACCAGTGAAAAACACAGGCAATACACTGAAAAACAATTCAGAAAAGGGGGGTGGTGATGAACAGAGTGTCTGAATTAAGCTGACCACTCTTACCCAGTCCAAAGATCAGGGCTTGATCCATCACCGTTATTTATCTCACTGCCCCATCCCAGCTCAGAACCTGGCTATATGCAAATTAGTCTGTCCCTGGCCCAGTGCATCATGGGAACAGGGCAGACCAAACTACCAAGCCAATTCTTCACCAGAAAGGAGACAAGCTACCGGGGACCGGTTTCTGGCATTTCAGCCTCTTCGGCCCGGCTTGCTTGAATCCTGATGGAGCAGTGAGAAAGGGACTCATGTCTGAGTATACCCTGCCACACCTATAGTGGCCAAAAACGATTCAGAAAAGGGGGGTGGTGATGAACAGAGTGTCTGAATTAAGCTGACCACTCTTACCCAGTCCAAAGATCAGGGCTTGATCCATCACCGTTATTTATCTCACTGCCCCATCCCAGCTCAGAACCTGGCTATATGCAAATTAGTCTGTCCCTGGCCCAGTGCATCATGGGAACAGGGCAGACCAAACTACCAAGCCAATTCTTCACCAGAAAGGAGACAAGCTACCGGGGACCGGTTTCTGGCATTTCAGCCTCTTCGGCCCGGCTTGCTTGAATCCTGATGGAGCAGTGAGAAAGGGACTCATGTCTGAGTATACCCTGCCACACCTATAGTGGCCAAAAACGATTCAGAAAAGGGGGGTGGTGATGAACAGAGTGTCTGAATTAAGCTGACCACTCTTACCCAGTCCAAAGATCAGGGCTTGATCCATCACCGTTATTTATCTCACTGCCCCATCCCAGCTCAGAACCTGGCTATATGCAAATTAGTCTGTCCCTGGCCCAGTGCATCATGGGAACAGGGCAGACCAAACTACCAAGCCAATTCTTCACCAGAAAGGAGACAAGCTACCGGGGACCGGTTTCTGGCATTTCAGCCTCTTCGGCCCGGCTTGCTTGAATCCTGATGGAGCAGTGAGAAAGGGACTCATGTCTGAGTATACCCTGCCACACCTATAGTGGCCAAAAACGATTCAGAAAAGGGGGGTGGTGATGAACAGAGTGTCTGAATTAAGCTGACCACTCTTACCCAGTCCAAAGATCAGGGCTTGATCCATCACCGTTATTTATCTCACTGCCCCATCCCAGCTCAGAACCTGGCTATATGCAAATTAGTCTGTCCCTGGCCCAGTGCATCATGGGAACAGGGCAGACCAAACTACCAAGCCAATTCTTCACCAGAAAGGAGACAAGCTACCGGGGACCGGTTTCTGGCATTTCAGCCTCTTCGGCCCGGCTTGCTTGAATCCTGATGGAGCAGTGAGAAAGGGACTCATGTCTGAGTATACCCTGCCACACCTATAGTGGCCAAAAACGATTCAGAAAAGGGGGGTGGTGATGAACAGAGTGTCTGAATTAAGCTGACCACTCTTACCCAGTCCAAAGATCAGGGCTTGATCCATCACCGTTATTTATCTCACTGCCCCATCCCAGCTCAGAACCTGGCTATATGCAAATTAGTCTGTCCCTGGCCCAGTGCATCATGGGAACAGGGCAGACCAAACTACCAAGCCAATTCTTCACCAGAAAGGAGACAAGCTACCGGGGACCGGTTTCTGGCATTTCAGCCTCTTCGGCCCGGCTTGCTTGAATCCTGATGGAGCAGTGAGAAAGGGACTCATGTCTGAGTATACCCTGCCACACCTATAGTGGCCAAAAACGATTCAGAAAAGGGGGGTGGTGATGAACAGAGTGTCTGAATTAAGCTGACCACTCTTACCCAGTCCAAAGATCAGGGCTTGATCCATCACCGTTATTTATCTCACTGCCCCATCCCAGCTCAGAACCTGGCTATATGCAAATTAGTCTGTCCCTGGCCCAGTGCATCATGGGAACAGGGCAGACCAAACTACCAAGCCAATTCTTCACCAGAAAGGAGACAAGCTACCGGGGACCGGTTTCTGAAAAACATGCCTGGTAAAAAAGGCCAGAGGTTGCTAGGCAACCAACACAAACCTCCCATTCCACACCGACAATAGAGCATAAAACCGTAGGAAGTCCCGTGCGCACCAAGTAAAGAATGCCTGGACACATCGTGTACAAAGAGCAGCATCAGAAGCCAAGATGCACCACCCTCAGGCCCTGAACAACAAAGGCGGCAGAAAGGTAAGCGCGTGTCACCTGGAGCCTCCGGCTCCCAAATCAAATCGTACCTGGCCTCGCCACGTCCGCTAAGCAGGACGCGCGGTCGGTAAAAGAGCTCACCAAGCAATGGTGCGGCTCAGCAGGACCCCAGGCGCACCCCCACGGAGCCAGGCCCAAAGCGACCCAGCACACACAAGCACTCCGAAAGTCTGCTAGAGCAGGACACGGAGCGCGCAGGCAGAAGAAGGGGGAAAACACAATTACGATAAAATATTTACACAACAGTAAGGAAAAATACCCAACAACACTAACTTCCCCCCTTCCAGATACCAAAGGCCAAAAGGGGCTGCTCCAGCAAGACCCCAGCCCCCACTCACCTGTACCACAGACAGACAGCACTCGGAGTAGTGCAGAAACCAAAAAACGGTTCGTTTGGATGTTTTCTGTATCCCTTTATGGGATTGGCTGTAGCCACTGGGGGCCATCTTGGAGGGAAGGAGAGGGAGACTAGAGAGCTAAAAGTTGCTTGGAGTTTCTGTGAGAGCCGGAGGCTCATGGGTAATTACTGTGGCGAGGAAGACGGATGAGGAGGTAATGCTAGTAGCATGGTGTAATTGCCTGCACGTGTGTTCTCATGCTAGCAGCATGGTGCAATTGCCTGCACGTATGTTCTAATGCTGGTAGCATGGTGCAATTGTCTGCAAATATACTGACAGAATGGTAACAGGGTAACAGTGTTCAATTGGCTGTAACTGCATTGGCGAGCAACAGACTGCACATGTATTACCAGGATAGTAATACGATGCACTTGGCAGCACGCATATTGTCAGGGGCGTGAGCTATGTGCAGTTGGCTGCACGTGTGTTGCCAGGGCGGCCCCACAGTAATAGTGTCTAAATATACATTATATAATGGTGGGTTGTACTGTGCACTCTTAGCTTGTTGCTGTTGATGGATGTTTATTACTATTTTACTTTTTGGACCACTGTTTAAACGGGGCGTGCTAGGTGGGGATGTGGAAGCTACTCTCCTGGTTAAGTATAACCTATGTGCAAGTGTCAAACTGATCACCTGACCCTCCCTGCAAAGCAATTGCAAACACTTGGTTTGCTTGTTTTTTAGAAACCTTTTCTTGTGCTTAAACACTTTACAACCAATATCTCAATAACACTTATCAAAAACAATTGTAATACTTTGAACTTGTCGATATTTATTCTCTTGTAGCTTTATACTCATTCTTTTTTCATGAGTACAGTGATTAATAATTGATACATCTGAGCGAGCAGAGCCGCTAAAGCTCGACCTAAAAAGGGACATCACAGATAAAACCACATTTGTGTAGAATGTATGTTCCTGATGGAGTGCCTTTAAAGAACAGCACTCTTACTAAGCTCCATGTGGTAAGACGTGTTAATACACTTCACGCGTGATACTCTAATTAAAGAAAAACACTGCCTCTCATTAAGGTAACCTGTCTGTGCTCTTTTTCATTAACTGTGACACTTAAAAATAAAGGTTTCTGTTACAGAAGCAAGAAGCAATCGAAGTGGAAAGTATTACAGCGGTGTAAAGAGTTCACAAGAACTAATAAACTTCGTCTATATGCCTGATTGCAGGGTCGAAGAGTTAATGATGCCTGGTGGCCATTGGTGACAGATGATGAACAGTGTGCATAACTCAGAAAATGTTTGCTTCAGACCGACGTCAGCAAGCATACAACGGATCGGTTTTAGGCAGACGTGCTAAAATCCACTGTAATTAGTTTCATTGAGGGTAACCAAGACTGCAGTTACCAGAATGGGTTGGGTAATTACATTTAAAAAAATACAGTTCCGAAGCTTTACGTCCTTCTGGACGACTCAATCGTTTGGTCACCCTAAACTCAACAGAATATATTTGTTTCCATTGCTCTTTTCGGAGAAATGTACCTTTTCCGCCAAAGGAGTTTACATTTTAAATCTGTTTTTAATGAGTTACATGCATTGTTAATGGTGCTTAGTGTGATGAAAAGACGGCGACCCAATCCATCCGGCCTACGTGCTGACACACAATCTGATACTGTAGCACGCGCACTGTAACCTGATGTCTTTACGTCATGGCGCGCGGAGACTCTGTGGTGAAGCTCGCGTGTTTGCTGCAGATATTGTATGCATGCCTGGAAGTATCTCTGTTTCATAGAGGCAAGTGCGGGGGGTGGAAGTAACAGAATCACCACAGACTGTTCAGCCGTAAAGTGTATGTTTCTTTTATTACCCTATAGTCGTGACATGTAGTGTGCACAGATTCAGTGCTTAGTGCTTAATTTGAGCCGGTGGTTCCCTGTGGGGTCCACCTGCACTCATTTTTGGTGCAGTGTACGTCGGGCAAAACAAAGACAAGCACACCAGGGTAAATAAGGAGGAAGAAAAAGACGGAAATACTTAAACAGGAAAAAAGCAGGAATCTGCAAATGTGAGGTAAAGTGACAACCTGGCATGAAGGCAAATTGAGGACAGGACAGTGCTAAATTCAGGACAACGGGTCAAAATTCAGGACAACAATTCTGGCCAAAAGGAGGCATGGCCTCCAGTTTCTCAATGCATGTATTTACTGTTTTCTTTATTGCACTACTTATTCACTGTGCCTTGTACGAGATTGCAACTAGGCATGCTATATTCCGATGGCACATCAAGTCCTTGTTGAGTAGTAAATAGATGCCCTTGAGTATGGTATACTTCTAACTAAATATACCTAATCTTTCTTGGAGGGAAAGCAAAAGCAACATTTTGATTGTTTTCAAACATTTCAATATGCATGGCAAACTGGGAAACATTAAGGTAAGTGACTTTTTCACCTTCTGCTAGCTTAGGCAACTTGAGCAAACACATCTGGCTCACCTGAGCCTCCACTAGATGTCAGATCTAAAAAAATTAATGTCTGGATGTGAGGAACCCACAACTTGTCTGTAGCCTCACAGCACCAAAAAGGACTGACTGCTGCATTAGAGTGTGCATCAGGGTCTCTATATTTATCTCGGAATAGGGAGCCCGGCCACCAGTCAAAGAATTAAGGAGCATGAAGAAGTCAAGATCAGATGAGAGATCTGCAGCAACTGATTCAAAGGTTCATTGCCAAGACCCAGATAAATAAGAATGAGAAGAACATATCAGTGGCCCCTCCATTATTGCAGAGTAGCTGAAAAATGACAAATAAAATGATAATAAACTCTTGTTTATTATTGTTTTATATTTCATCGGAGCCGAAGCTTGAGGACGGGGCCAAGGTGGTGACAGGCTGGAAGAGGAGTGTTGGGCATTGCATTCACTGTGCATTTGGGTTTGACCGGCTGTCTCATGCGCAGTGAAGCTCGCTCGTGTCCCAGCTGCATCGCTGGGTTGGAGAGAGCAGGCAAAGGCTCCCAGTCTGTGTGGGAGCGCAAATCATTGGCGCTCAGGCCAATCCTGACACTGTTTTCAGCAGCATGAAAGCAGCGTCAAAATTTGCCACAGTGTACTCTGGGAGCCTGTGCCTAGAGAAGCGAGGAGCGTGATGTGGTAAGCAGATAAGTGTTTAATTTTTAATTTGTCTTGCTTGTCTCCATTCCCCACCACCCACAACTCTATCAACTCGCCAGCCGCTACTGGAAGAACAAGGCAAGACAATCCCTAAAATCAGATAGGCCATCCAGGAGTACTTCAAAGCAATGCATATCTGGTGAGTAGTCTCAGGAGAGAGGCCAGAAACAGAAGAGGCACTGTCAAGTGGTTAAATAAGTAGCACCCTGGCATACTCTTCAGATGCAAGGATCCATTGGTAGTGCTTGTGGAGGTTGGGTAGGGGCTGGCACCTTGGAATGTTGGGCCTTGAGCAATTACCCACTCTGTCAATGTGTTAAAATTACTCTGCAGTCGAGCCAAACCTGAACCAGTGGTCTGGCTCATTCCCAAGTGCCAGAGAGCATGCTGAGCCTTCAAAACATTTAGGATGCAAATTACACATCAAACAAAACATAAGAACATGATAGAGATTCTGAAATGCAGAAAGTGATCTTTGACAACACATGGAAGTTGTTAGAAATTGGGTATCTGGTTGGCAGAGATATGTAACCTGTCCAAGCACAAACCACAATCCTAGTCAAGGTAAGTCCTCATTGGGAATCGCAAACAATGTCTGAGACAGTGTTTTTCATTCACTTTAGCGAGTCGCATGACTTGCTGAAGGGAATGGCCGTGCATCTGGCCCTAGGAGCTAATTAATTCTCCAAACCACTATATTCATTGGTAAAGTACTTGTATTAGCTGATACTGACAATGCTGTTGTGGAGTCTGAGACTGACTCCAATGCAGGAATAATCTGGCCAATCATCTTTTCAGACTGATGTCCTTTTAGGTGACCAATCAAAGACTGTAGAGGTGGCTCTTTCATGATGCAGACCACACATATGGGTGATCACATTCTTCCTAATTGGAATGATTGAAAAATAATACGCTGCTAGAACAAAGTAATGCTTCCCACCTACAGCAACTTTCTCTTCTGTGAAGAACTGTTGACCTTTCTCATGCTTTTATTCTGGGCACAGGTTCATAATAGGATGACTGTGCAGACCTTTTCCAATGGGTTGCAGCTGCATCCTACCTCTGTTGTTTGATATATATAAGTGGGCTTCCTGCCAAGGGGTGGGGAAGAGATTTAGGTTTATCTGTGATCCCTATTACATCTATTCTGGCCCTACCTGTCGCAGCATAATGACAAGAAATAATCCTACGGTCTCTTGAAGGTGAGCATGTTTTATGACAGGTTTTATTGGGATGCAGACAACGTTGTAAATTTTATTTCTACTGTGAGCACTCTAGTTATGTAGTGAGTAAAGAATTTTCGATTAAGACAAATGCTCCATGGAGTTCATCCTTCCATTATTGTGGGCATGATTACTAGCCAAGGTTAGAAATTGGATTGTTGAGAGTATCAGGCAGTGTTATTGTGAGCTCCAACATGGACCAAACAATATAAACTTCAGCAGCTAAACTGGTTTGTTTGAGGTAACACTGTCTCATCATTTGTATCTTGGCTCAAGCTGTAAGACTTTCCTCAGAGAAAAGTGTGTGGTACATGTGGAACAATTGACCAAAGCCACACTACAGATAGAAACCCATTAAGCTATAATGTTCAGATATAGAGTGTTAGATCTGGGGGTCTCTAGTTGGCAGAGGTAGGTACCACTGTCCAAATAGGGACCCTTGCTTCTAGTCAGGACAAGGAGATAACTCTCTAAGATAACCCCTGCTCGCCCTCTAGGTAGCTTGGCCTGAGCAGTCTAGGCTAATCAGAGGCAATGCGTAAAGTATTTGTACCAACACTCACAGTAACACAGTGAAAACACCACAAACTGATTCCACAACAGTTTAGAAAAATAAAGGTATTTATTCTAAAACTACACAAGACCAAAACGATAAAAATCCAACATACACGGTTCAAGAATATGGTTTCAAAGAGTTCTTAAGGTTGCGTTAAAGTTCTTCAAGTTGCGGTAAAAACAAACCACAGTTGCGTGAAAAGTTCACAGTTGCGTCACGTTTACTCACAGTACCTTTAGTTGCAACAAAGTTCCAAAAGCAGAAGCTGGTGCGGTGGAAAACAAGCGATGCGTCGCTCCTGAGACCCTGGGGAGGCGATGCGACAGCCCCGCTGCAGCAGCGGGCGTGTTGCGACGAATCCGGTCTGTATGGGGAGGAAGGCCACTTGTATGGATTCCGGTGCGTAGGTTCCGTAGGAAGTCTGTTCTCGCAAAGGCACGATGCGACGATCTCGTAGGTGCTGCGACGATCTCCGGGGCGACGATGCGCGGTCCAGCGGTGATCCTTTCTCTCGCAGCTCCTCGATGCGATGATTCTGCGACGACACTCGCAGCGACGTGATGCGGTCCGCAAGCAAGCGGTGCGGCGTTCTCACCCAGCGACGACAGGCTCTGCGACGATACTCGCAGCGATGTTCGATTCTCCCGCACCGGTCTGGTGCGTCCCGCAAACGGAGGGTGCGACGTCTCTGGCAGCGGCGTCAGGCGCTGCGACGATCTCGACCTCCGTAGCGGCGGGAGACTTCTCGCACTGTCGGGGTTGCGCTCCGCAAGCGAGCGATGCGACACTTTTCAATTTCAAAAGTCTCTCAAGCTTTAGTCTCAAGCTTCCCAGCACAGGTCCAACCTCCAGAGGCCCCACAACTGGATCAAGCACTCTAGGAGGGACAGAACTCACTCAGCAGAGTTCAGGGAAGCTGGGGGTGAAGTCCTTTTGTTCCTGGGACTTCAAAACAGGGAGCCAGCTCTTCTCAGGCCCTTGGAGATTCCTTTCAAGACAGGGGACACAGCTCACAGCAAAGTCCTTCCCCTCTCCTTGGCAGCAAAGCAACAGCAGGTCAGTCCAGCAGAGCAACAGCAAGACAATCTTCCTTCTTCAGAGTCAGCTTTCTCCTTGGCAGAGGTTCCTTCTTGATTTCCAGGATGATCTAATTTTCTGTTGTCAGGGGTCCTGTACTTATACCCCTAAAGTCTTTGTTCTCTTGGTGCATGTGGGCCCTGTGCCCGGTCTGAACCAGTTCTGGGTGGATCCTGAGCACTTTGTTTTGGTGGCTGCATCTTTCCTTTCAGAGTGAGGGGCAGGGTCCTCAGCCGCCCAGCAGGGGGGTGGAGCCAGCATTGTGGAAGGCAGGCACAGCCCTATTCAGCCCAGGTGCTAACTCCTCCCACCACTCAAGTCATTCAGCCTAGTGCTGACTCATCCATCCTGCCGGGGAGTTCCCCAGCCCCTGTCACTCACAAACCAGACAGTCAATACACAAACAGGCCCAGGCACACAGAAGGTTCAGACAAGAGAACAGCAACTTTCTAAAAGTGCTGTTCTCAAACACAGGATTTAAAAACAACCTTTCCTAAAAGATGTGTTATTAAATTCTGAGTTCAGGGATACTAGATACTTATGTCCTATCTTGTTCCTATGGGAAGAAATGCTGTTAACCACTGTAGCCAGCGTCCCCCATGTTAATCTATGGAGCAAGATAGCCTTACAATAGTGAAAAACGAAAATGGCTGTAATTCACTACCAGAACATGTTACCTGCACCAGTACATGCTCTACCTTTTACATACACTGCACCCTGCCCAGGGGGGTACCTTGGGCCTTCCATAGGGGTGACTGATGTGCACAAAAAGGGAAGGGTTAGGCCTGGTCAGTGGGGACACTGACCAGGAGGACATGGCAGTTCTAAACTGCCCATAGGCACTGCAGTGGCAGGCCTGAGACACCATTTTAGAGCTACTCATGTAGGTGGCACAATCAGTGCTGCAGGCCCACTAGTAGCATTTGTCATCACCAGCCCTGGCACACCCAGTGCACTTTACTAGGGACTTCATGGTGATACAAATATGCCAAACATGTATATTCAATCAGAATAACAATTTACCCAGGGAGCACTTACACTCTGGCACTGGTCAGCAGTGGCAGAGTGTCCAAAGCATCTAAACCAGCAAAAACGAAATCCAGCACAGCATCAAAAATACAGGAGGTAGAGGCAAAAAGATAGGGGAAACCACGCCAAAGATGCCAGGTCTAACACGTGTCCCCTCCAGCTGAAAATGGGGAGAACTACCCACCCTCTTGGGAGTTCTCTTCACTAAGGCGGAAAAACCTGGACAGACCATCAGCGTTGGCGTGTTCCGTACCAGGGCGGTGTTCCACCGTAAAGTCCATTCCCTGTAGGGAGATGGACCACCTCAACAGCTTTGGGTTCTCACCCCTCATATGCATTAACCATCTGAGGGGCCTGTGGTCGGTCTGAACACGGAAGTGAGTCCCAAACAGGTAGGGCCTCAACTTTTTCAGAGCCCAGACCACAGCAAATGCTTCTCTCTCAATCGCACTCCACCTCTGTTCCCTGGGGAGTAGTCTCCTGCTAATGAAGGCTACCGGCTGGTCTCCTCCCTCCTCAGTGATCTGTGAGAGTACTGCTCCCACACCATGCTCTGAAGCGTCTGTCTGAACTATGAACTCACGAGAAAAGTCAGGTGCCTTGAGCACCGGCGCTGTGCACATAGCAGTTTTCAGGGTTTCAAAAGCAGTTTGGCAAGCGTCAGTCCAGTCAACTCTTTTGGGCAACTTCTTGGAAGTGAGTTCTGTCAAAGGGGCGACAATGGTGCCATAGCCCTTGACAAAACGCCTGTAATACCCGGTGAGTCCTAAAAAGGCTCTCACCTCTGTCTGGGTCTTGGGGGGCTCCCAAGCCAGAATGGTATCAATCTTGGCCTGTAGGGGCGCCACCTGGCCGCTCCCCACCTGGTGTCCCAAATACACCACAGATCCCTGCCCTATCTGGCACTTGCTGGCCTTGATAGTGAGGCCTGCCCTTTGCAGAGCCTTCAACACTTCGCAGAGGTGTTGCAGATGTTCCTCCCACGTGGAGCTGAACACAGCAATGTCATCCAGGTATGCGGCGCTGAATTCCTCCAGCCCGGTCAGTACCTGGTTAACCAGCCTCTGGAATGTGGCAGGGGCATTCTTCAACCCAAAGGGCATGACACGGAACTGGAAGTGCCCCTCTGGCGTTGAAAATGCAGACCTCTCTTTGGCCCCATCAGTTAAGGCAATCTGCCAGTACCCCGAAGTCAAATCAAATGTACTGAGGTAGCGGGCAGCTCCTAACCGATCCACGAGCTCATCAGCTCTGGGGATGGGGTGTGCGTCAGTCTTCGTGACCGCATTGAGCCCACGGTAGTCCACGCAAAACCGGAGTTCTGTGGGGCCACCGGGGGTAGCAGCTTTCTTGGGGACCAAGACCACTGGGCTAGCCCAGGGGCTGCTGGAGGGCTCAATCACCCCTAGCGCCAACATCTTGGAAACCTCTTCCTTGATGCTGGCCCTGACCTTGTCAGCTACCCTGTAAAATTTCTGTTTCACAGGCAGACTGTCTCCAGTGTCCACATCATGGACGCACCAGTTGGTGACTCCTGGGGTCAGGGAGAACAGGGAGGAGAACTGACCCAACACTTGGCGACAGTCACTCTGCTGTTCTGGGGTCAGGGTGGGCGAGAGGACCACACCATCCACTGACCCATCTTGCTCCTTAACTGCCAGGAGGTCAGGGAGAGGATCACTATCCTCTTCCATTCCTGCATCGGTAGCCAGGAGCATGGTTACTTCAGACCTCTTAAAGTGGGGTTTGAGGCGGTTCACGTGCAAGACTCTCAGGGGCTGCCTGGGAGTCTTCATGTCAACCAGGTAGGTTACCTCGCTCTTCCTTTCCACCACCTCATATGGCCCAGTCCACTTGTCTTGGAGCGCACAAGGCTCCACTGGTGCCATCACCCACACTTCCTGCCCAGGTTGAAATTCGACCAGAGGGGTATTCTGGTCATACCATCTCTTCATTTCTTCCTGGCTTGCTTCCAGGTTCGCCTGAGCGAGCTTCCTGAAGCGTTGTGTCTGGTTGCGGATGGCCAGCACATAGCTGAACACATCCTGGGGGGTTTTCCCACGGGACTTTTCCCAACCCTCCTTCACCAGTGAGAGAGGTCCTCTAACAGGGTGGCCATACAGGAGTTCGAAGGGACTGAACCCTAAGGACTTCTGAGGCACCTCCCTGTAGGCAAACAACAGGCATGGTAACAAGACGTCCCACTTACGTCTCATGGGCTCCGCTAGGCCCATAATCATACCTTTCAGGGTCCGGTTGAACCTTTCAACCAACCCATTTCCTTGCGGGTGGTAAGGAGTGGTGAACTTATAAGTTACCCCACACTCCTCCCACAGAGACTTCATATACCTAGAGATGAAGTTGGTACCCCGGTCGGAGACCACCTCTCTGGGGAACCCCACACGGGAAAAGATCCCCATCAATGCACGGCCCACCACGGGTGCTGTGATTGTCCGGAGAGGGACTGCTTCCGGGTACCGAGTGGCATGGTCCACCAAGACCAGGATGAACCTGTTGCCTAAGGCTGTCTTGGGATCCAGGGGCCCTACGATGTCTATGCCCACCCGCTCGAAAGGGGTGCTCACCACTGGGAAGGGCTGAAGGGGGGCCTTCAGCTTCATTCCAGTCTTACCACTGGCTTGACAGGTTTGGCAAGATCTGCAAAAGGAACCAACGTGCTTTCTCATCTGGGGCCAGTGAAAGTGGGTGACAAGCCGGTTTAGGGTCTTGTCTTGCCCCAGATGTCCTGCAAGAGGCACGTCATGAGCCAGACCCATTAGGAAGTTTCTGAAGCGCTCGGGTACCACCAGCACACGGGCTGCACCGGGCTCAGCAAACTTAGGCTCACTATACAACAAGTCATCTTCCCAGTAGATAAAGTGATCTCTGGCTGCTCCACCTGCTGCCTGGTCTACAGCCTGTTGCCGCAGACCCTCGAGGGAAGGGCATTCTTTCTGCGCCTGGCAGAATTCCTCCCTGGAGGGACCACCTTCTTGCTGCCAATGGGTCAGCTCAGGCAATTCTCCCAGTTCGGCTACCTGTTCCCCTGTAGGTTCCAGGGCATCCCCCTCAGGTTCTGCTCCTTCCTGGACCGTGGGAACGGCTGGGGCTGGTTTCCCGCGCCCTCGGCCTCTTCCTCTCCTGGCAGGTCTCTGGGCCACTGTTTCAGGCTCCAGTTCTGCTGAATCACCCTTACTGGCTGCCATAGCACGCGTGGTCACACAGATCCACGCAGGCAGACCCAACATCTCCAAGTGAGTTCTGTGTTCTACATCCTTCCATGGAGAACTCTCCAGGTCGTTACCTAACAGACAGTCTACAGGCAAGGCATCACTGACAACTACCTCCAAAAGACCAGAGACTCCTCCCCATGCAAAGGGAACTTTCGCCAGCTTGCAGAGGCGCACTGAACTGTCAGCTGCCACTACAGGGCGGAGTACACCAGGGATGATTTGCTCTTCAGACACCCACTGACACCTCACGGATGTCACGCTGGCTCCTGTGTCTCTCAAAGCCTCAACCTCCCTCCCATTGATGGTCACCTTCTGCCCATATTTCTTAGTGTTAGAGGGCAGTAAGGTTTCCTGGACCATCTCTTGGTCTCCTAGAGAGACAAGGGTCATAACCGCTAACTCCCCCCAATCACTAGAAACCAAATCCCCTCCCAAAGCTACACTAGCTAACGCTGGGGTGGGGGCACCAGTGGGTGCTTGCTTCTTCTTGGGACATTTTGGAGCTATGTGGCCCACCTCATTGCAGTGATAGCAGGTAGGTGGGCCCCTGTTGTCTTTATTGTCCCGCCTGCCCTTAGAGGGCCATGGCTGCTTAGGTTTGGGGGTTTGGGATTCCTTTCCCTGGGAACTATTTTGGGGCCCTTCTGAGAACTCCTTTTGGTTACCCTTGTCCCCCCCACTCTTCTGCTGGGGACCCTGCCCACCTTTGGCTGTGGTACCCACAATTCCTCTGTGGACCCTGGTACTGGTCCAGCGGTCCGCCTCCTTAGCAAGCTCAATGGGGTCTGTCAGCTTGCTGTCTAAAAGATGCTGGCGCAGCTCTGGAACACAAAGACTACTCAAGTGCTCCCAACTGATTAAATGCAACAACCCCTTAAAATCAGTTACTTTACTGCCCTTCATCCAACCTTCCAGTGCACGCGAGTACAAATTCACACACTCCATCCAAGTCTCAGACTCTTTCTTCTTGGAGTTCCTAAACTGCAGTCTGTACTGCTCTGGGGTAAGGCCATACCTGAGACATAAGGCCTCCTTCATATTGGGGTAGGTCATGGCACCTGCTAATTCTAAGGGCTCTAGAGCACTCCTCCCAGATGCCTCAAAATGTTTCCACAGGCCCGCCCCCCAATGCTGATCAGGCACACCATTCATCTTCAATGCAATTTCATACGAAGTGAACCAGGCATAAATATCCTCACCCCTATGGTAATTCTGTACCAGGTCCTTGGGAATATATACTTTACCCCCATGCACTGGCTGCGCGCTGCCACCATTAGAACTGGCATCCACCTCCTTGGCTTTAAGATCCAGTTCTCTCATGCTCAACTCATGAGCCAAAAGCAATTTCTTCTCTTCTAAGGCGCGGGCACTTTTGCTCTCCTCCGCCGCCTTTTCTCTCTCTTTATCCATTTCAAATTGCTTCATTTGCATTCTCATTTTCATGACTTCCAATTCATATTCTCTTACTCTCTGATTTTCTTGTAACTCTTCTGGGGTGAGGCCCCTACCGGAGTGGTTGCTGCCAGCTCCTGAGCCTACTCTGCCCACTGGCAGATCTTTGATTTGAAAACCATTTTCTACATCCACATCATCTTCTCCCTCTTGTGCCTCCCAATGGGCCATCAAGATTTTCTGCAGCTCCTCCTTTCTGTAGGCGCTTTTTATGGGGCACTCAAACTCAAGGCAGAATTTCCTAAGTTGCTCAACTTTGTATGAATACAAATCTCCAATGGCAAACTCCATCTCTACTTCTGCCTCTTTACTGGGTGCCTTCCCATGCACAGACATGATGTGTTGAAGAGTTACTCAAAAATAGAAAAATCAAAACCAAAAACCAGTAGTATGCGGTGGCGTAGTGGTCTGCACTCACTAGTGATGTACACCAATTACTGTGGGTCAAGTACAAATACAAGTTCAAATCCCACCGCCTGACCACCAATGTTAGATCTGGGGGTCTCTAGTTGGCAGAGGTAGGTACCACTGTCCAAATAGGGACCCTTGCTTCTAGTCAGGACAAGGAGATAACTCTCTAAGATAACCCCTGCTCGCCCTCTAGGTAGCTTGGCCTGAGCAGTCTAGGCTAATCAGAGGCAATGCGTAAAGTATTTGTACCAACACTCACAGTAACACAGTGAAAACACCACAAACTGATTCCACAACAGTTTAGAAAAATAAAGGTATTTATTCTAAAACTACACAAGACCAAAACGATAAAAATCCAACATACACGGTTCAAGAATATGGTTTCAAAGAGTTCTTAAGGTTGCGTTAAAGTTCTTCAAGTTGCGGTAAAAACAAACCACAGTTGCGTGAAAAGTTCACAGTTGCGTCACGTTTACTCACAGTACCTTTAGTTGCAACAAAGTTCCAAAAGCAGAAGCTGGTGCGGTGGAAAACAAGCGATGCGTCGCTCCTGAGACCCTGGGGAGGCGATGCGACAGCCCCGCTGCAGCAGCGGGCGTGTTGCGACGAATCCGGTCTGTATGGGGAGGAAGGCCACTTGTATGGATTCCGGTGCGTAGGTTCCGTAGGAAGTCTGTTCTCGCAAAGGCACGATGCGACGATCTCGTAGGTGCTGCGACGATCTCCGGGGCGACGATGCGCGGTCCAGCGGTGATCCTTTCTCTCGCAGCTCCTCGATGCGATGATTCTGCGACGACACTCGCAGCGACGTGATGCGGTCCGCAAGCAAGCGGTGCGGCGTTCTCACCCAGCGACGACAGGCTCTGCGACGATACTCGCAGCGATGTTCGATTCTCCCGCACCGGTCTGGTGCGTCCCGCAAACGGAGGGTGCGACGTCTCTGGCAGCGGCGTCAGGCGCTGCGACGATCTCGACCTCCGTAGCGGCGGGAGACTTCTCGCACTGTCGGGGTTGCGCTCCGCAAGCGAGCGATGCGACACTTTTCAATTTCAAAAGTCTCTCAAGCTTTAGTCTCAAGCTTCCCAGCACAGGTCCAACCTCCAGAGGCCCCACAACTGGATCAAGCACTCTAGGAGGGACAGAACTCACTCAGCAGAGTTCAGGGAAGCTGGGGGTGAAGTCCTTTTGTTCCTGGGACTTCAAAACAGGGAGCCAGCTCTTCTCAGGCCCTTGGAGATTCCTTTCAAGACAGGGGACACAGCTCACAGCAAAGTCCTTCCCCTCTCCTTGGCAGCAAAGCAACAGCAGGTCAGTCCAGCAGAGCAACAGCAAGACAATCTTCCTTCTTCAGAGTCAGCTTTCTCCTTGGCAGAGGTTCCTTCTTGATTTCCAGGATGATCTAATTTTCTGTTGTCAGGGGTCCTGTACTTATACCCCTAAAGTCTTTGTTCTCTTGGTGCATGTGGGCCCTGTGCCCGGTCTGAACCAGTTCTGGGTGGATCCTGAGCACTTTGTTTTGGTGGCTGCATCTTTCCTTTCAGAGTGAGGGGCAGGGTCCTCAGCCGCCCAGCAGGGGGGTGGAGCCAGCATTGTGGAAGGCAGGCACAGCCCTATTCAGCCCAGGTGCTAACTCCTCCCACCACTCAAGTCATTCAGCCTAGTGCTGACTCATCCATCCTGCCGGGGAGTTCCCCAGCCCCTGTCACTCACAAACCAGACAGTCAATACACAAACAGGCCCAGGCACACAGAAGGTTCAGACAAGAGAACAGCAACTTTCTAAAAGTGCTGTTCTCAAACACAGGATTTAAAAACAACCTTTCCTAAAAGATGTGTTATTAAATTCTGAGTTCAGGGATACTAGATACTTATGTCCTATCTTGTTCCTATGGGAAGAAATGCTGTTAACCACTGTAGCCAGCGTCCCCCATGTTAATCTATGGAGCAAGATAGCCTTACAATAGTGAAAAACGAAAATGGCTGTAATTCACTACCAGAACATGTTACCTGCACCAGTACATGCTCTACCTTTTACATACACTGCACCCTGCCCAGGGGGGTACCTTGGGCCTTCCATAGGGGTGACTGATGTGCACAAAAAGGGAAGGGTTAGGCCTGGTCAGTGGGGACACTGACCAGGAGGACATGGCAGTTCTAAACTGCCCATAGGCACTGCAGTGGCAGGCCTGAGACACCATTTTAGAGCTACTCATGTAGGTGGCACAATCAGTGCTGCAGGCCCACTAGTAGCATTTGTCATCACCAGCCCTGGCACACCCAGTGCACTTTACTAGGGACTTCATGGTGATACAAATATGCCAAACATGTATATTCAATCAGAATAACAATTTACCCAGGGAGCACTTACACTCTGGCACTGGTCAGCAGTGGCAGAGTGTCCAAAGCATCTAAACCAGCAAAAACGAAATCCAGCACAGCATCAAAAATACAGGAGGTAGAGGCAAAAAGATAGGGGAAACCACGCCAAAGATGCCAGGTCTAACATAGAGGGAGACTCTTCCAGGAGAAAATCCTATGCTTCAATGTGGCTTAACACATTTATAACACTGTATGTGTGCTGTGCAGTACAGCACAAAAGCAAAGTTAGAAACATTTTGAGAACTTCTTTTTTGTTCTTTTGCTCAGATTGTTTTTATTTTACAAAAATAAAGATAAAGACAACATACAAACAATACAAAGAATTCCGTACACTCCGGGCATTTTAGGGATTGGTCTCCATAACACAATATTGCTGGAAACAGTATGTACGTGATACCACATGGATGCAAAAAATAAAGATTGGTATTTCAAAGCCGATATGTTGCTAGATACACCTAGTAAGTGGTTGGTCAAATCAATAACAATTCAGTCGGAACAGAGTGTGCCGCAAACCAAATCCTGTGGCTCATGAGAAGAGTAGGAGAAAGAGAGAAAAGAGGGGGAAGAAATAGGAAGAGAAGAATAGAAGGCATGGCTACACTGAGCAGGGGTAGGTTGTGTCTAGGGTAAGTTCGGAATATAGGATACAATCCGAATATAACGCCACAGGAAGAAGATGCTGGTGCATGGGGTCGGGGGGTGGGAGGGGAGGCTATGTGGCAGTTTGTTCTTCTGGGGGTGTTTGTCAAAAGCATGCCATAGCCGTCAAGGGCTCGAGGGACAATGGGGTAAATATTATCAGCCCCTCTAACTGAGTATAGTAAATTCAATCCTTTGTCAAAGACACTGGTGGCTGTGGATTTCCAGTAAGAGAACAGTTTTGGTGCCTAAGGAGAGGTAGAGACCTACGAGTGAAGAGGTGTAAGGGTAACATTCCGTAGCTCAGGGTTTGACATGTAGTCCCAGTGCCGTTGTTAGCAAGTCCATTTTTATGGCAACTTTTGTTACTTGGTGCAGCAGGTCTTGGATTTTTGTTCATGGCTGTAATGTCATCTTACAGTTAAAAAGCAAGTGCTGAAGGTCCCCCGGGCCGCCTTCACATTGCCAGCATGTGATCGAGTCCCTCAGTCCAAGTTTGTCTAGTCTGGCTGGGGGTTCAATACATTTTTTGAACAGACAAGAATCTAAATTGTGCAAGGACTGGGTGATTTTGGCCTCAAAGGGGTTCCAGATGTTTATACAAGTGAGAATGGCAGTATGACCTCTTCTCTTAAGGGTGCCTAACAGATCAGGGAGGTCTGGCCCGTGAGGGGGTTTCAGTTTGCTTAATACACTTTTGAGTCGTAGAAATTTGTAGAAGTCAATATCAGGTAGTTTGAAGTGTATTTGTAGAGTGGAAAAGGGGACCCGATTTACAAATGGTCCTAAACCAGGGGGCACATTCACCATGCCTTTTACTGGTTACAAATGGCCTGATTTGCAGAAATGTTTACAGCCACTAAAATGCTTTTTGGTATATATGAATTCCAATTTGCAATTCGGTAAAACGTTACTGAATTGCAAATACATACCGATTCCGAATTAGGAAGGGGCGTGTTTAGGGCATCCGTTCCTAATACCAAATCACAACAGTAGTTAGTTATGTTTTGCGACTGAAATGCGATTGCAAAACATTCACAATCTGCCACCTACTTCAAGTAGGTGGTACCCCATTACCAAATGGAAAATGGGGTCCCCAAGAGACCCCTTCCACTTTGTGAATGTTCGTCAAAATGTTTTAAAGAGAAGGCTTTGGGCCGTAGGACCACTGCCTGCTCTTAAAAAATTAAAAAAAACCTTTCATTTTTCTTTTTTAAACGCAACCAATTTTCCTTTAAGGAAAATGGGCTGCATTTAGAAAAAGATTGCTTTATTTAAAAGCAATCACAGACATGGTGGTCTGCTGACCCCAGCAAGCCACCACCCCTGGGATTTTATTGATTCCTAATGGGTGGCAAATTGCAACCTGCCTCATTAATATTAATAAGGTAGGTCGATTTGCAACCCATTAGGAAATGCTCAAACTCATAGCGTTTCATACATTTCAAAAGCGATTACCTAATTGTGATTAGTAGATAATCGCAATTAGGCAATTGCTATTTGAAATAAGGATACATGTGGCCCCAGGTATGGTATTTATACATTTTTGAGCCCATGTATCCCAAAAGAGTGTTTTCCCATCCAGTTATATGAGCAGTTATACCACAGGGAGTCAAGGGTCAAGCCATGTGTTCGATGTTCCAAGCATTTGTCAAGGTGTAGAAGTGACAATACAGTATCCATTATGATACTGTAGAATGGAGTGAATGTAAGGTCAGTGCAATCACTCACTGTTTAGGAGCTGTACATTCTGAATGGAATGCTGACACAAGGTTTCCTGAGCACATCCACGTTGGGTTGCTGGGTTCAATAGCTTTTACAATACAGAAACTGCCATACTATAAACACATGTGTTGTATTTTCTATGATGTTGTACATAATGTTACTTTACACCGTGTTTCTTTAAGTTTATCTTGTTAGAGGTTTACTCTTAAATCTCTTGCTGCCATCTGTTTCCATGGTTTGGAGATTCTAAATTCTATGTAACAGACTTGATGAACCTGCTAAGCTGAGCAGTTGCTGTACTGTGTTCTCCTACAAAAAATCAATTTTTATTATAATTTGACTGGATTACTACAAAATTGGCCACGATTTTCAGTGGTTTGCAACAATTTATGTGGAACACAGGAACTGGCTATTCTTATTTTTTAATACTTGACTCTCAAAGGATGTTATTTTTATGTTTTACCAAGATTTAGATTGAATTTTTCTCGTATTTTGGTGCAGCAAAGATCTTGGCAATTTTTTATTTTGGATTCGTTTTTTTTTTACAAGTATTTGTCTTTAATTTGTCAGTTTTCCCCTGATGCCGACTATTTCCTACATTTGACATTGTGATTTTGACATTACGACAACAAGAGAGTCTCACTTGTTTATTTTTTAAGTCTCTGTCTCGCATCAACGGCATCGAGCGAACTACATCACTCACTCTCCGCGTTCCAACCATTTTCAACACGTCTTTATTGCTCAAAGTCCTTCACGTTCTAGCCGCATTCAGGATGTCTCCATGGCTACACATAGCGCACGCATGATGTAATCGCGCATACGTGAGGGCCATTTTGTTGCTTTCTGTTACCTTAGCAACTCTGTGATATTTCGGCTGACGAGCGCGGAGCGGAGATTCTTCATTACAAAAACGTGGAGAAAGTATTTATAACGTATTGCGAGGGCGAACTGTTTTCTGGCAATTCTACAAACATTTCAACAAATTGGTTTGATCATTTATTATCAACATATTTTATAATAGTGTTATATTTACCTATTTATTTCAACAGGCAATACTTACTATATTATTCATTTTACTTGTGCGAGTGTGATTTTGTACAGTAAGTGTCAGACATGCAATTTGATCCTCCTTCTAAGTTTTTGCAAAACAAAGGAGAGCCCCCTATTCCGTGGAATCACTGGAAAGAAGAATTTCTAACTTTTTTAAAAGCAATAGATGGAGATAGATTCTCACAGGAAAGAAAAAAAATATATTTTATTACATTCATTAGGTTCTGAAGGACAAGTTGTATTCAGAACACTTCCACAACATGATGGAGGGGGATATAGGAATGTGTTTGATGAAGCGATGGGTCGCCTAGAGTCTAGATTGAAGCCAACATTTAGTGTTATACATTTTATATAAATTTTATACGAGGGCTCAAGATGAATCTGAAACTTTTGATGACTTTTTAACTGGGTTATGCTATCTTTCTACGAACTGTAACTTTGGTCCTATATCTGATGAGATGATTAGAAATCAAATTATTGTTCACTCTAAGAGCAAGAAAATTCAGGAACAACTTTGGATTCTGGGTGATCCAGACTTGAAAGATGTGATTGTTACTGCGAAGGCCATGGAACAATCTGATGTGGATGAAATCTCTTGAAAAAAAAGACAAAGATAGTACTAGTGACGTTTGTGCTGTGAAAGCAGATTCTGCCTCTGATACCTCTTCTACCAACAACATACAGCGGAATAATAATTTTCAACGAACATTTAAAAGAAATGATAAGGCTTTTCATTGTTTCAAATTTGGTAGTACTAACCATGCTGCTTCTTTTTCTAGGTGTCCTGCTATTGGGAAGGAGTGTAAAAAGTGTGGTAGGCAAGAACATTTTAGTATTGTATGCAAAACCAATATCGGAAGTATTAGCTCTACAGGAAACAACAGTAGAAGTAGAGTTTCTTTTGTGAATTGTAAGGAGGAAGGGCATGGGAATGGTGCAAATGATGATGAAACTATTTGTGAAAGAGGAATAGTTGTGTCCATTACTGATTCTGGGGAACAAAACAATTCTCATCTTAAACAACCTGAATGTAGTGTACACGTTTTAGGAGTTGATCTCAAGTTGATGGCAGATTCTGGGTCACCTTGGACCATTATTACTAAGCAATATTTCAATCAAGTTTTTGAGTGAATGGTTACTCTTAAAGACCTTAAGAGAACAGATATTATTGAAAAAGCTATTGACGGATCAATTATTGAAATGGAAGGCCATTTGGGAGTGGACATGCATTTTAGGGGTCAAGTTAAGTTTGTGATAATTTATGTGGCAGTGAAAGGTGTGAATGTCCTTGGGTGGAGAGATCAGTGGAGTTTTAACATAAGTCTCAATCCCAGAAAATCGGATCCTGTGGGTGTCGTTGATAATGAGATTGATGAGTGTCAAACTGTCAAGGGTGTGGTTAATGCCAGTGAATGCATTAATGGAATTACCAAATTATTTCCTAAGGTATTTTCTAAGAGTTTAGGAAAATTACATAATTTCCAACAGAAGATTAAGCTGAGACAAGGAACTGTTCCAGTGAAACAGAAATTGAGGAATGATCCTATCAATGTCAGGGAGGATCCTAAGGCATTATTAAAAAATCTTATTGAAGAAGATATAATCTAGGAGATTGAATCTTCAGAGTGGGTTTCCACCATTGTTTTGGCTTGCAAGTCTGATCAAAGCCTTAGGTTATGTGTGGATCTGAGAGCTCTCAATTCCAATCTCATTGTGGATTGTCATCCTTTACCAAATATAAACGGAGTGGTATGTATGTTGGAAGGTGAGAAAGTGTTCTCTACGTTTGATTTGCGTTCAGCATATCACCAAATTGAGTTGGCTGAGGAATCAAAACAATTGACTGCTTTTCTTACCCCAGAGATCTTTTTCAGTATAAAAGGATGCCTTTTGGGCTAGCCTCTTCGGCGTCGGTTTCCAACGCACAATGCATCATATTTTTAAAGATCTGCAGAATTTTGTTAGATGCTTCCAAGATGATATTCTTGTTTTTTCTCCCAATGATGTGTCACATAAAGAACATATAATAGAGGTATGTAAACGTTTGGAGATGCATGGGCTCATTCTAAAAGACAATACGTGCAAAATGTTTTGTGAATCTGTAGAATACCTGGGACATACTCTGTCTGGCAATGGAGTCTTGTCTTGTCGAAACAATTGTGAAAGCACCATGTCCTGACAACAAAGAAAAACTTCTATCTTTTAATGGGTTATGTGAGTATTACAGCAAGTTCATTAAAGGTTTCGCAACCAAAATGGAACCATTGAGAGAGGTGACCAGACAAAAGGTTGAATTTCGCTGGGGGGAGAAACAAGAGTCTGCGTTTCAAACTATTAAGAACGAAATTGCTAATGCTCCTACCATGCCATTCTGTATCAACTAAAAATGTGTGGTCTCTGTGGATGCCAGTGAGTATGGATTGGGAGGAGTTTTATCTAAAAAATGTGGTAAAGATGAGTGATGCGTTGCATTTGCCTCTAGGACCTTGAGTGAAACAGAAAGGAAATATTTGGTTATCGAAAAATAACTTTTGGGATGTGTCTGGGGAATAGAACATTTCCGGAATTTTTTATGAGGAAGTCAGTTTCTTTTAAAGACAGATCATAAACCACTTGTTTCTATATTATCTCCAGGTGGTGGTCGCAATGCTACAGCACGCATTGCTAGGTTGATGTCCAGGTTGCAGGAGTATAGTTTTGACATTGAGTGTTTTCCTGGAAGGAATAATGTAACGGCTGACTGTTTATCCAGGTTACTTTGTGAATTTAAATCTGGAAGAAGTGAGAAAGA
Organism: Lissotriton helveticus; assembly: GCF_964261635.1. Taxonomy (NCBI): domain Eukaryota; kingdom Metazoa; phylum Chordata; class Amphibia; order Caudata; family Salamandridae; genus Lissotriton; species Lissotriton helveticus. The sequence goes on along the minus strand of NC_136063.1, from coordinate 359,811,163 downwards.
AGAGGATGATATTGAAATTGTTGCTTTGTTGAGGGATTTTGCGGCTGATGAATTTTCTGCTATTTCTGAACTTACTTGGAAGGATTCTGTCATGCGCGATAAACATTGGGGTGTGCTAAGAGATTACATTGTGAAAGGTTGGCCTAACAGCAGTATGGTTCCCTCAGAGTTGAAGTCCTTTCATCAAGTTTTGAGTGAATTGGAAGTAGATAATGATTTAATTTTTAAGAGTGGGAAATGTGTACCTCCGGAAGACATGCAAGAAGAGATTATTAGACTTGCTCATGAATACCATTTGGGCATGTCCTCCATGAAAAGGTTAGTAAGGAATAGTTTTTGGTGGCCTGGGATGGATACAATGATTGACAGAGTGGTTAGGGAATGTTGCATTTGTATTGATAGTGACAAGATGTTAAAGACTCACCCAGCTCCACTTATACCTATTACCTGGCCTAAAAATCCATGGAGGAAGTTAGCGTTTGATGTCTCTGGTCCTTTTAATTGTTTGCCCCAAGATGCCCGTTTTGCTTTAGTTTTGATAGATTACCATTCTAAGTGGCCTGAGGTCAGATTTGTTTCCTGTGCTACCTCACAAGTTATTGTGGATTTTTTTAGAGAAGTTTTTGCTCGAGAAGGTAGTCCAGAGGTATTAATCACTGATAATGGGGTGCAACTAATATCTAAGGAGCTGGAAGATTTCCTTGGATCTTGTGGAATCAAACATATCACCACTCCTCTTTTTGAACCACAAGGCAATGGGCAGGTGGAGAGATTTAATCGTGTACTAAAAGACTCTGTGGAATGGGCCAGGAAGACTCCTAGTGTTTGGAAGAGTGTAATTCGTGAGAGATTGTGGATGTATAGGATAACTCCTCATTATGTCACTGAACTTAGTCTGTTCCGTTTACTGAGGGGAAGAGAACCAGTGTCCAAATTGTGTCCGTGGTGGATGAAGGAGAAGTTTAATTTTTCTATTCCAGTTGATATTCGTAGTACCTCATTGAGAGTAAAACACCACCAAGATAAGATGAAAGAGTATCATGATCGTAAACACAATGTGAGGATTCCTGACTTTATAGTTGGGGATTTAGTGAGGATATGCAAACCTGGATTCTTGATTAAGGGTTCTTCAAAGTTTGGTCCTGTTCTTAAAGTTGTGAAGGTTAATCTTAACAGCATTGTGACTAATGATGGGAAAGTATGGAATGTTAGACGTGTTGTTAAATGCCACAATGTTTCTAAAGATATTTTCTCTCCTAACAAAGACAACACTAATGTGCCTGATAAAGATGACACAATTTCTTCCAGAGTTAAAACAGACAAAAGGGTTGTCAAGATGCCATCTAGATTTAAAGATTAATTTTATTTTATTTCCTAAGTTTTTGTCTTTTGTTTTTTTTCTTTCTTTTCTTTCTTTATTTTGTTAGGGATAAGATGTGTTGTATTTTCTGTGATGTTGTGCATAATGTTACTTTACACCCTGTTTCTTTAAGTTTATCTTGTTAGAGGTTTACTCTTAAATCTCTTGCTGTCATCTGTTTCCATGGTTTGGAGATTCTAAATTCTATGTAACAGACTTGATGGACCAGCTAAGCTGAGCAGTTGCTGTACTTTGTTTTCCTACAATAAATCCATTTTTATTATAATATGACTGTATTACAACAACATGGCTATACATGTGTGCTTTGTGATTTCGTTCACTGGGAGAACTTCACTACGATTCAGCAAGAGGTGTTTTAATATGCTGCCCAGTGTCAAAAACGATTAAGAACCCTCAACGAGGCAGTGAATAAAGGGGGTACTCGGACGATTGCAACCCTGAAAGACCTGTTTCTGGGTGTATTTCCCCTTAGGTTCCCTTCATGCAATTTAAGAGGTCTGCCTGGTCTTACATGCCTTACGTTTCTAGGTCATATTGCCTCTATTGTTATGCTTTTCTAACTTCTTGGTGTTATGGTGAATGGGATTGCGAGTTGGGGGGGGACTGGTTTTCTTAATCATTCTTAATCATTAACCCTTCTCTGTGCCCTGATTCCTATTCCTATGATCTTTAAAGCTTCGTGTTGAGTATGGCAAAAAGGTTGCACCTGTGATTGGGATGGTCCCCTTTTCATCTGCATTAAAGGTCTGGAAAAGGAAACCATTACAAATTGTTTCCTTTCTTAGGCCATTGTGGAAAACTCTGATATTGGTGTTCTCAAGATTTCACCTTTGTGGAATTCCCACTAAGAACTACTTGCTCCCTGGTCTTCTAAACTGGCCTCTGAAAGTTTTTCTTTATTTTATTTGCTGCCAGTATTCAAGAAGATTTGTGCCTTCCCATCCTGAATTTCCCTGCTAAGTTCATTTTTTGAGTCACCTAATGGCCAAAAAGCAGAATGATTCGTATTTGTCAGGTTAATGTTGATTCTGATATTATATTCCTCTTACTGCAAAGGTGAGTAGTATGAGGCCAATTGACCTATCCAAGGAAAGTTGTGGCCTTTTTCTAGGCTCTTATGGCCTTATTTGTAGGACAGTCATTAGAATAGCTTCCCCCCAACTTTTCTTCTCATGCTCGGGCTGCATGTAGTGAGAAAAAGCGAGTGTTGTCATATTAGTACTTTTATATTAGCCACATTGGTAGACTTGACTAGTTTTTTCTATTTTTTTGTCAAGGACTCACTGATATATTTTGTCATTAGTGCTTGCTAGCATTGCTTTTTTGTGTCTGAGATTGCTTGTAAACAATGCCACTATTGGATATCCTCAAACTAGTATGACTGGGATGAGGAAGTGGATCAGGAGATAATGATCGGTTTACTTATGTTAATCTTCATTACTCTGATTCTCCTTTCACTGTCCTGGGACATCCGGACCATTATTCTTCATGGGGTGCTATTTCCCCTTCCATGAGTAAGATAATGTAGCAGCTTCTCCTGCCAGGGCTCCCTCTTATAACTACACCACACATGAAGCTGAGAATAACACATCTTTTTTCTTCTGCGTGTAAACGCAAACTCAACTTTCCAAACCTGCATTAACTTTGCTACACTCTAGCTCCTACAGTTCTAAAGAGTCCATCAGGAGCAACAAGGGTTCTGTCATTGCTAACTCACACAACACTACATCTCCCCCTCTGCTAAATATAAAATAATTTTTTTACAAATACATATACAATCATAGCTCTTCAATGAGTCTTCATGTTGCTCTGATCACATGTGCTGACCGTGTCTTCAGACACAGTCAAGGGGTTTCCACGTGTCCTTTCAGACACATTGACATCTGTTGTTGGGAGGGTATGCCCAGACGTGGGTCCCTTGCTTACTTTGCCACTGGATTCAAGCTAGCCTGACTGAAGAGGGATGTTACCCCGAAACCTGTTCCAAGATGCTTATTTCCAGTCCAGGGAAGACATGCTTTAGCAGTTCGTGTTGGACTGTTCCCATGAGGCACAGGGCCAAGACTGAGAAGCATATAGCTGTGTCTGACTGAGGTGGCAAAGTGAGATAAAGAATGATGATGGATTCAACCCAGATCTGTGTCTGGGTGTGAGTGTCTGAAAAGTTTCAGTGCTCCGTCCATCATCTCCTTGTGGTTACTTTGTTTGCCCTAAGTTGGCAGGGTATGCCCAGACGTGAGTCCCTTGCACACTTTACCACTGGATTCAAGCTAGCCTGGCTGAAGAGGGTTGTTACCCCGAAACCGGTCCCAGGATGCTTGTTTCCGGCACAGGGAAGACATGGCTTGGCAGCTCGGGCCGGAATGTTTCCATGAGGCACAGGGCCAAGACTGATTTGCATATCAATCAATCAATCAATCTTTACATTTGTAGAGCGCACCATACCCGTGAGGGTCTCAAGGCGTTGGGGGAAGAGGGCTGCTACTGATCGAAGAGCCAGGTCTTGAGCAGTCTTCTGAAGACCAGCAGGTCCTGGGTCTGCCATAGGTCGGCGGGAAGTGTGTTCCAGGTTTTGGCACGAGGTAGGAGAAGGACCTGCTGCCGGCGGTGGTTGTATGGATGCGAGGCACTGTGGCGAGGGCGAGGTTGGCAGATTGGAGGCTGTGGGTGGGGGAGTCGGTCGTTGAGGTATGCCGGTCCGGCATTGTGTATGGCTTTGACTGCATGGATGAGGAGTTTGAAGGTGATCCTCTTGTCGACGGGAAGCCAGTGTAGGTCTTTTAGGTGGGGTGCGATGTGGCTACGTTGGGGGGCGTCTAGGATCAGTCGTGCCGCGGCGTTTTGGATGCGTTGCAGCCGTCTCAGGAGCTTGGTTGTTGTTCCTGCGTAGAGGGCGTTCCCGTAGTCCAGTCTGCTGGTGACGAGGGCCTGGGTGACTGTTTTCCTTGTGTCGGAGGGGATCCATTTGAAGATTCTGCAGAGCATTCGGAGGGTGTTAAAGCAGGACGCGGAGATGACGTTGACTTGCTTGGTCATGGAGAGGGTGGAGTCGAGGATGTCCCCCAGGTTGCGTCCATGGTCCGTGGGTTCTGGGGCTGTTCCTAGCGAAGTAGGCCACCAGGAGACGTCCCAGGCCGATGGGGTGGGGCCGAGGATGAGGACCTCTGTCTTGTCTGAGTTCATCTTCAGCCTGCTGTTCTTCATCCATTCAGCGACGGCCTTCATTCCTCTGTGCAGGTTGGTTTTGGCGGTGTGGGGGTCTTTGGTGAGGGATATGATCAGCTGGGTGTCGTCGGCGTAGGAGATGATGTTGAGGTTGTGTTGTCATGCGACATGGGCGAGTGGAGCCATGTAGATATTGAACAGCGTCGGGCTGAGGTAGGATCCCTGTGGAACGCCGCATATGATCTCGGTGGTCTTTGATCGGAAGGGTTCTGCCGGAGAGGAAGGATGTGGTCCATGCCTGGGCCTTCTCTTGGATTCCGGCGTCATGGAGGCGTGCTGTTAGGGTGCGATGGCAGACCGTGTCAAAGGCTGCTGATAGGTCCAGGAGGATGAGGGCGGCTGTTTCTTCTCTGTCCATGAGGATCCTGATGTCGTCGGTGGCAGCGATGAGAGCGGTCTCGGTGTTGTGATTGCTGCGGAAGCCAGATTGGGATGGGTCCAGGATGTTGTTGTCTTTGATGTATCGGGTCAGCTGCCTGTTGACGATCTTCTCCGTGACTTTTGCCGGAAAGGGGAGCAAGGAGATGGGCTGGAAGTTCTTGAGGTCTTCAGGGTCCGCCTTGGGTTTCTTCAGTAGGGCGTTGATCTTGGGGTGCTTCCAGCTCTTCGGAAAGGTTGCTGTCGCGAATGAGATGTTGATTGTTTTCCAGAGATGGGGTGCGATGGCTGTGCTGGCTTTATTGAAGATGTGGTAAGGGCATGGGTCAGTTGGGGATCCGGAGTGGATGGAGTTCATGGTCTTGATGGTGTCTTCGTCGCTGACGTTGGACCAGGCGGCCAGACGACTGATGTGGGTGGGGGTCGCCGGGGTGGTGGTCTCGACGGCGGAGGTGGGGGTGTCGGTGTTGAAGCTGTCGTGGATGTCGGTGTTGAAGCTGTCGTGGATGTCGGTGATCTTGCGGTGAAAGAAGGTGGCCAGTGAGTTGCACAGGTCTTGTGATGGTGGGATGTCATTGGTGTTGGAGCTGGGGTTGGAGAGTTCTTTCACGATGTTGAAGAGCTCTTTGCTGTTGTGTGCGTTGTTGTCTAGGCGGTCCATGAAGGCGGTCCTCTTGGCGGTCTTGATGAGTTGGTGGTGTCTGCGGGTGGCGTCCTTGTGGGCGGTGTGGCTGTCTGGTGTTCGGTCGCAGAGCCAGTTCTTCTCCAGCTTCCGACAGGTGCGCTTGGAGATTCGGAGGTCTTCGGTGAACCATGCGGCTTTCTTGTTAGTGTGATTGGTAGCGGAGGTCTTGAGTGGGGCTAGGGTGTTGGCGCAGTCATTGATCCACTGTTTGAGGTTAATGGCGGCGGTGTCGGGGTCGGTGGGGTCTGCGGGTGGCTCCAGGGCGAGGGTGGTGGTCAGTTGGTCCTTGGTGATCTTGCTCCAGCGGCGGCGTGGCAACTGTTGGGCGTGGTGGGTTTCCTGAAGGTGAAGTGGACGCATCTGTGGTCCATCCAGTGGGGTTCGGTGGCGTGGTTGAAGGAGACGTGAGGACTAGCGGAGAAGATGGGGTCCAGTGTGTGGCCAGCGGCGTGGGTGGGTGTCGTCACGAGCTGTTTGAGTCCGAGGTTGGCGAGGCTGTCGATCAGGGCGGTGGAGTTGACGTTGTTGTTGTTTTCGAAGTGGAAGTTCAGGTCCCCGAGGAGGATGTAGTCCGTGGAGGTGAGGGCGTGGGTGCTGAAGATGTCGGCGATGGTGTCAGTGAAGTGTGGTTGGGGTCTGGGTGGTCTGTAGACGAGTGTTCCTCTGAGGGTGGTGTTGGGTTCGGTGTGGATCTGGAAGTGCATGTGCTCGGCGGTGGTGAGGGTGTCGTCTGTGTTGGTCGTGACTCTGCACTCCATCCATCATCTGCTTGTGGTTGTATTGACATCTATGCCTGATGAGCATGAGCCATATGTTGGAAATGCAAGGAACCTCACGTAATGGATTTGCCTGGACGTTGGCAGTCACATGAAAGGGCTCAGCCTCAAATGGAGCATCAGAATTTCATTTTCTAAATTGAAAAAGATTTAAATATGGTGGCGGTGTCTGCTAGACACCCCATCCGTTGCTGCCACGGAAAGGCATGCAGAGTTCACAATTGGGGGCCCATTGCGGGCCCCCAGGAAGTTGGGGGGGGTGGGGTTGCACATGGGGGGTACCTATGGTACCCCCCCTGCATTTGCATGCACAATGCGGTAGGCACCGCGCAGTGCCTGCCACTTTGTGCATGTAAATGCACAACATGCACTTTTACCTTTGCGGCGGGTGCTGCTGAATGCTTTTTCCATCAGGATGGGGGGGGAGGGTGGGGTGGACAAAAAACCTGCATTCTCTTCACTATGCTCACAGTTTTACGGAATCCATTTGGAGCCACAAGGGTTCTATCATTGCTAACTCAAATGAAACTAAATGTAAAATTGATTGGATTGAAAGGGTGTGAAGCCCTTAATTTTAAAATGAAGATGACAAAGAAATGCTTACCTTGTGAGGTATGCTAGAACAATTAAGAGAATTTTTGAGAAAGAAATCTGACATTTTCTACTGTAAAAGTAATTATAAATGTCTGTTGACAACATTTTGGATGCTCTACGTTACTGTAGGAGAAGGTGAAACTAATACCAGTCCTGCATACCTTGTGCAAGGTAAAAGCACACATTTACATGAATGCCTGTTGTCAAGGAATGAGGACTGCAGTGCCATGTCACTATGACAACCAGCACAACAATTTGCTGCAGCGATGGGTAAGAATGTTATTCAGAAGATGCTCGTCAGCTGCATTGTACTCCAAGAGCAAATATTCCTTTTTCAAGGTTCATATATATCCCTTTGATTTGTGAAACCATGGAAATAACAGCGCAATGGAATTAATTGTTTAGCTCGATGAAATCGTAATTTCAAAATAGACAGACCATGCAATATTAAAATTCGAAGGTACATCCTTCCAAGGCACTCTCAAAATTGACTTTTCAAGATTGTATCTGGTACAGTATTCTGCAAGTACATGAGAGCATGTGTGTGTTGACATGTGTGTTCGTGTGTTTGGGTGCTTTTGTCTTTTGCATAGGACTTCATAGGTACATGTAGTAAAAATAGTTTCAATTAATGTCATTTTGACACTTTATGTAGACCTCTTTCTTTGAACCACACATTCATTTTAGTTATTTTTTCCTTGGTGGTTGCTGCCTGTTTTTTTAGGTGATATTGCTATTGAGTCACTCACTCATATTATGGTATCTATTGGACGTAACGCAATCGACCACTGATGGACTTGTAAAAAAGTTAAACTGTATAATGTCCTTCAGCACATTTGACTCTATCTGTCAATACTCCTGTTATTTCTAGGAATTTTTGGAGATATTTACACACCTTTTGGGTGGAGGTTGTGGATACTTTTAGGACAGGGCCAGAGCTCCGATGGGTAGCTACGGGGTTGGAATTACCAATTTGGTAGATATCCCTATTTTACCTCGCAATCCACCTCCCCAGCTCATACCCCCTGAGACACCAAAAATTCATGGATCGTACCTGAGTAGGGAGTAGTTTCTGGTGCCTTCCCCTCATGGCTGCTGCAAGAACCATGAAGCGGGACCACGGAGACCATGGAGATGTGAGGCCTCGGAGGGGTGATTCCCCCATCCCCTGCAGAGGGAACTAGCGGATTGCAACTTCATTTGAACATCTTGTGGCAGTTAAGGATTGGCAGACCTCGGAGCCGGAGGCACAGACTGAGGGAGTACAAGTTCCTGCTGGCAGGTGAGTGACTGTGGGCTCTGCAAGGCTGCCTGGTCATCCGCAACTCGCCAGAAGGGAACGGGCTGGCTCGATGCTGTCCAGGGCCGATGTTGGCCGAAAAGTTGGGACGGGGTGAGGGAGAGCCCTTGCTCTTCAGTCCGGGCTTTACATTCATCGTGCTGACTTGTCCTGGGGCTACCAGCTTGAGACGGCCCATGCGGTTGTTTGCTGGGGCGTATGGCTGATGTGGAAGGAGAGCTCCTACTGCTGGTCCGTATGTTTGGACGTGTTTTGCAGCTTCTGCAGTGTTTAGGGTGGGATGGACATGAGCAGAGCGGCTGGGTGTTGCCTGTTTCTTACGGGAACCTCCCACCTGCCAAAAGTGACAGCCTGATTGCTTTCTTTGGAGCCATCGTGTTTTTTACTTATGAGTTGGATGCTGGAGTCAGGGATTTCTCTCCCTCTGCCTGCTTTGTATTCGGCAGCTCCCAGTAGGGCTGGAGTGCGAGCAATGGAAGTGTCTAAGGCTGCTTGTGGCTGTTTGCATGCATCACTTATCTCTGTGGATTTGAGCTTTTGGCCTCCATTTTAGGGGTCCCTCATCCTCCTCCTCGCTTTCCTGGCATCCTCAAGAAGTTGATCAAGATGGCCTCCAGGGGCGGCCAAAAGGAACATAGGACTCTGTACTTCTGAAGTCTGCTATGGAACTAGAAATAGGACTAAGTCTACCCCTGGCAGCCTAAGATCTCAGTGAGGATCCCACTGAAAATAATAATAGGACCAAGGCTACTTCTGGTATTCTAGGTTCCAATTTTTTTTTCCTTAATGCTTATCTCAGCACAGAGGTAGCGTTCAGAGCAACCTGGAATCGGCACTGTAACTTCATTCTGTTTGCAGCCTTTTTACTAGTGTCTACAACATCCTACTAACACTCTTTTTGGGAGGGACAGTAATTCTGCTTTACCAACCCTCTGCTCACTTTAAAGTGCTCTCCTTTAATTTGACTTCTCTTCCTCCTTCATTTCTAAGTGCCCCCCTCTAATTGGTCTTCCTTACCTCCTCTTTCTCTAAGTGTTCTCCTCTAAACTGGTCTATTTCACCTCCTCTTTCTGTCAGCTACCCTCATCATGGCCCAACACACCTCTTGCTTCTCTGACCACATTGCAAAAGTAGGTCTGAATTCTTTAAGATTATCTACCCTCTAACTTGTTGAAGAATGTGAAAAAGACCTTCAAACACAATTTCCTCAAACGATGTCATGAAACGCTTATCTCTGACACATATATTTCTGCTACGGGCACTGTGGTGACAAACTCCATTTTCTACACTAACAGAAGAGCCCAGTGGAGAAAGTCTCTAGCTTCTGAGCTTCGATCCAAACAGCTGACCAAAACTCCACATGGTTTCCGTTTAACCACACTACCCTCACCTGCCCTTAAAGCAGAATTGACAGTTTACCTATATAATAATGGGAACATCCTTATTCAAGCATCGACCTGAACCTCAAGTGCTTTGACTCTATCTTTCTGAAGTTTAAGAGCTCACTTAATAACTACAACCCAGCCACTCTCCATCTTAGCTGTCTTGCCGCATTATCTGCACGTGCTGTGCCTTACGCCTCTTCTTCACCCAATTCTGGGTCCCCATCTTTTTCTTTTCTTTCCAACACCACAGAGGATGTGTATATAACCCACACCCCTACCCCGGTCAACCCTGTTAGTCCTCACTTGGATTTTGATATTTCCTACTCGAGTGCCCTCCACCAAGTTGAAGTCCCTAACACCAGTCCTCCTTTCCCACTCCTACCTTCAAACATCCATGATAACACTGCCATTCTACCCCTAGGACCAGGTGTTACCAACTCGAGGGCCTTGGACCGAGCTGCTGTCTCTAGTCTGACACCTCCTAACCCACTCACTCCCTCCTCTTCCTGCTGTGCATCACCTATTGCCTCTATTAAATCCACCTTGCACACTACTTCTCTCAATTCAGGATCTGCTCAGCTCCCCTCTGCACCTAATCTTAAACCCCACCAGGCTAATCCTTCTACCTGGAGGGATGTAGAGATCTTTAGCAAGTGGGATTCTATCTTTCCCTGTAACTGTGGTTCGGGACTTACTCTACCCTCTAATAACCCTCCCACAGTGGGGTCAGACGCATTGTCTCCTTCGGGGTCAGATGAGGAGTGTACTATCCGCCCATGCCTTGAGGAGAAGATTGCTGACCTCAAGCAGGATCTCCTTGCTGTTGAAGAGATCATGCAGACCCTTCTACAGTTCTCCGTGAAGATGGAGAAGCACTGGAATACATATTCCTCCCAGTGGACCCATCAACACATGCCACGGAAAATGTTCTACGCTGGTGACAATTAAGCCTCTATCCTCTCACCTAGTAGTTCTAGCTGGAGGTCTAGGCCTCTCCCTAAACAACATTCAAGGCCCCATGGAATCCAGCCTCAGCTGTCGGAGGAGGACACTCTTGCTCTTTTATTCTCGTACAGTGACTATAGGATTCTCTCCTCCTCTATCTCTACCATCAACATCCCTACTCTTACCTCAGACTCTGACAGGGAACCTAGTATCAACCATAGATCAGTTAACAAGGAAAACCTACTTCAAATAACTACCTCTCATAATGAAGTGATCACTACCAACCATCACATTAAATCGATGCTACTCAACTGCAGATCGGGAATGAAACATGCAGCGGATATTTTGGAGCTCATCATTTCGGAACACTTGGACCTTCTGAATCTCACTGAAATCTGGATCAATGATGCCTCCTCACCTGTCCTCGACATCTTAATCCCTCCTGATTACGCCATTATAAGACTCAATCGACTTACTAAAATGGAGGAGGGGGCTTGTTGCATGCACTTATCGCACCAGCCTCACTATTAAAACTGCTTTGACTCTTATGTTACATTGCTGAGTGCGGAACCTTATTGTGTCACTATTAAGCAATCAAAAAGTGCTCTGATGTCTTCTTGTGAGCAACTTGTCATTGAAATTTGGAATAAGGGCAAGATTGCCTGTGTGCTTCACTCAATTTACCATCCACTGGGTGATAATCTGATCATCATAGAACAAATCAAGGAGGTCATTAGCTCGAGTTCGGACCAACTCAGCTATATCTTCCTTGGAGACTTTAACCTCCACTGGAATGACACAAATAATCCTTTTTGTCCGCTCCTTTAAGGCTTTCCTCTACAATCTTAACTTCTCACATGTCTGTAAGGGACCTACCCGCAACAAGGGCACCACTCTCAACCTTATCCTTGCCAAAGACAATAGCATACAACTGGGTGACATCCTATCCTGTGACTGGTCGGATCATTATCAAATTTCCTTCCACATATTGGAAAAGGTCTCGTGCAGACAGTGTCAACCTATTAAAGCTAAACAACTGTCTCGCAATTTGAGAGACATCAATGCTCTAACATCGATCACCAAAAATAGGCTTCAGCCCCCTCCGAACACGACCAACCTTGACGATCTTTCTGATCACTACATTAACACAATGGCTAACAGTTTGATACTATTGCACAGAAGCAACTCAAAAGGATTCTAGTCAAACAATACAATCTTTAGTTTAATGGTGCCATAAATGATGAGCGGCACAATCTTAGACTTGCAGAGAGACGTTGGAGAAACACACCCTCCTCCACAAGCCTCATTCAGCTAAGGAAGGTGAGAAGTACTTACAACAAACACATCCGTTCGTTCGTATATCTTTATTTCGGCAAATTGTGCCACAAAATATCTGGACACAGTTATAAAAACACCAATATACAAAATACCGAGATGATAAATAATTCCAATACAGCACAGACAAATCGCAATTAAAAACAGGATTCTAGTTGATCATTCAAAAATCCACTGTAGCATTTGTAGAAGTTAATTTTAAAGTGCATGTGCGGAAATTTAAAATATAGCATTATTTAGTAAAACCCTACATTTAAGCCAAATTGCTGCCAATAATTTTGCTACAGCAAAGACAATCGGACTGGATAAATCTGTTTTTAAAATTCTATAAGTTTGCATACAAGGAGTAAAACCCAGATTTCTGCACAGCGGGACGAGCCAGTGCCTTCTTGACCTTTTGTAGGCAGGGCAGAACAACATAATATGCAAATCATTTTCCAGATCTGCATCGCAACCAGGGCAGCTTTTTATGGACAAATGGCACCATTTACTAGTGAAAGCTCTGGTTGGTAAGGTGCCATATCTCTATTGTAGGTCAAACTTTCTGGTTAAAATAGGAAAGATATCATCCAGGATACACTCAAAAAAATAAAAATCTTTAACCTTTAAAAAGGAATCAGTTAGGGTTCCACTTTGCACATTATGTAGCGAAACAGTTAATTTACTATCATAATAAAGTTTTACTAAGTGCTTTCGTGAGACCCTTCTACAGGCTACCTCTGGGTCACTCCACAGTTGCAAAAGCCCCAAGTTTCCCAGCTCCTTTTTTATATAATTGAGCCAGGGAATTTTCCCCGCATTTGGTAAACCTAAAATTTCCAGGAGTTCCTGTCTGTAATTGTGCAGCTCTGGCGTGACCCAAAGCCTTCGCCAGAATGTTAGTGGTTTGAGTCACAAGACCTCATCTATTGGTCTAAGATTCATGTCTAGCCTCAGTGGCAACAAGGGAGAGCTGGAGGGCAGGGTTAATACTTGTCTAAGAAATTGGTTTTCCGTAGTGGTAATCTCCGATCTACACACATGCCCCCATAATTCACCGCCATGAGTGACTGCCCCCCTTGCCTGTGTTTTGTAGATCTCAATAAGTGGACCAATAGGTTTTATTGTGGAAGTGTTATAAAGCTTAAAGATACCCCCTATTGATTGGGCCAGTTTAAGTTGAGATTTGATTTGGTGGGGGGCCCAGGTCATACTTTCGTTTATAGTCACCCCCAGGTAATCAAAAATCTGAACCCTCTCCAGTTTGTTGGTACCTATGCTCGGGTTCGGGCGAGTAGTTAGAGGGGAATTAAAAATCATGAACTTAGTTTTAAGAACATTGATTTCCAGCCCCCGCTCCACACAGAATGCCACAAACCCATCCAGCACCCGTTGGATCCCCATTGGGGATTTCGACAGCAGCAGGGTGTCATCTGCGAACATAATCGCAGGCACCCTGCTGCCGGCGAGCTTGGGGGCATCGGTATTTGGTGTCCCATTTAAATGGGAAATTACCCTGTTGACGTAGAGGCAAAACAGGGTAGGTGCTAGGACGCATCCCTGTCTTACCCCCCTGTCAACGGGGAATTTAGAGGACAGCAAGCCATTCCTCCCATTCCTCCCATACCTTACACGTGCAAAGTTCTCCTTGTGGAGCCGTATTAAGATGTTCAAGAGGTGGAGTGGGATACCCAAATCACTAAGTACGGACCAGAGCTTGCCTCTTGGAACCAAGTCGAAGGCCGCTCATAAGTCCACGAAGACCATATAGCTCCCCCCTTCGATCCTGACAGTTTTCCAGAATTGTAATGACAGGCGAAAGATTTGGTCAGTTGTAGATGTATTTTTTCTGAACCCTGCCTGATAGGGACTCAGTATGGAATTCTCCTCCATCCATTCCTGGAGGCGATCTAAAATCAGCCTCCCGAAGAACTTTTGCGGCACGTCGATCAGGCTGATCGGCGTGCCTCCCGAAGATCTTTTGCGGCACGTCGATCAGGCTGATCGGCCTGTAGTTGGCTGGGAGCAGAGGAGAACCCTTCTTAAAAATAGGGACAATGTCTGCACCCAGCCAAGTACCAGGTACCGGCATGCCTCTTAGAACTGCATTATAGATGGCTAACAGATAAGGAGTGAGAAAACAACTATTATAGAAGGGTCAAGGGGACAATCTTTACCGACCTCTCAAGTACACACCCCCAACTGAATCATATGTAACAACAACAAAAGAACTTGGAGGTCTGTTTGGGTGAAGGAGAAGTGACCACGAGAAGATGACACACACCACTGTCACAACTAACGGTGAGGGACCATCAGTAATGAAGAAGTCCTATCAGCCCACCCATATGGCGGAACCTCGTCATCTAGGACCTTATCAGCAGGTTCTCATATGGCCAAGCTCACAAGTATTTGCTTGGTACCAATTGATCCTGTACTGAAGGAAGATGAGTCCTCACTGAGAGTGGTACTGATAGGGTGCAATGCTCAAGAAAAAAGTGCGTGATTAAAATGGCGGCCAAGGTAGAAAAACATTTTTTTTATTGGTATCTCCCTGGACGTCAGGTTAAAAGAGATGTGATGACAGTGTGAGAGTATCACTGTACAGTAAGCATCAGGCCTAATTCATAGATGCTTACTGTACAGTGATACTCTCACACTGTCATCACATCTCTTTTAACCTGACGTCCAGGGAGATACCAATAAAAAAAAAAATTCTACCTTGACCGCCATTTTAATCACGCACTTTTTTCTTGAGCACTGCACCCTATCAGTACCACTCTCAGTGAGGACTCATCTTCCTTCAGTACAGGATCAATTGGTACCAAGCAAATACTTGTGAGCTTGGCCATATGAGAACCTGCTGATAAGGTCCTAGATGACGAGGTTCCGCCATATGGGTGGGCTGATAGGACTTCTTCATTACTGATGGTCCCTCACCGTTAGTTGTGACAGTGGTGTGTGTCATCTTCTCGTGGTCACTTCTCCTTCACCCAAACAGACCTCCAAGTTCTTTTATTGTTGTTACATAACAGATAAGGAGCCCATATACGAGGTTCTTGTTTAAAAAGGTCGCCCGGGAGTTTATCCAACCCCGGTGCTTTGCCCACTGTCAATTTTGAAATTGCAGCAGAGACCTCCTCCAGAGTAAAATCATCGCCAACAGGTCGCGGGGTAGGGTCTATCGACACCGCCCCTAAATCACCCTCCAAGTCGGAATTACCCGCTGCGTACAAATCCCGGAAGTGATCCTCCCACACATTGGCTGCTATATTTGCCTCCACGGCCGCCAATGCTTCATCAGACCCTGTGTTAACAATTAGCCAGAATTTGCGCGAGTCTCTAACTGCCAGGGCATTAGTTAAATTTGTCCAATTATCATGGTCCCATTCCTCTTTTGCCAATTGAACAAGACGCTTGTAATCAGATCTCCTGGCTTGTATCGCTGCTTTGTCAATATTCTCTTTTATGGAAAATATTAACTCGGTCTTCGCCTTTCTACAAATGGCGTTATACCATGAGGCTCTCTTACCCGTGGTCCGCCGCTTTGTAACACTGGAATTAAACACCTCTTCCAACTTATTTATTAAGTGTTCGTGAAGAGCCCAGAGCTTGCGATGCATATCAAGGGAGTGGGGATGCATAATAAGGGCACTAACCTCTTTGAGTACGGGGAGGATTCGAGCATAAAGCTCGGAAACCTTCTGTGGGTGAGTCACTAGATTGACCCACTTTACTCTGCGCCTATTATTCGATAGGATCAATCTCGGGTCGGGTGCATCATTACCATTGGGGGTCTCCTTGAGAAAACCTGGGGATGCTAATTCCATTTCCAGTGCATTATGATCACTGTCATTTCTCACAATGACAGTGAAATTGATCACTTTGGACCAGGACTGAGTTTCAACCAGTATGTAGTCCAAACGTGACTCCTGTCCTACTTTATTAAATGTACATTTTGGTGGGATGTCAGATTGGATGCGACCGTTACAGGCCATGATTGAATGTTTTAGCGTTAGTGCCGTAATTTGGACAGCAAGTGGTGACCATGACCTGGGAGATGGGCCTACTATGGGCGGAATTGCCCAATACTCATCCTCGTCCACGGCTGCCCCCTCCGATAGGCCCAGTAGTGGCTCGAAGTGACAGTTCAAGTCACCCCCGACCACAAATGGAGTGCCGCTGGGGATGGAACTTAGGAATAGGGACAGTTCTTCTACATTTCTGGATTTGCCGGTGATATTCACCGGTCTAGAATATACATTAACCAGTGCAAGTCTGGAGGCATTAGTCCACTCCAGAAGGACGCACTGGATATCCTCCGATAGTGTGTTCAGGGACTCAGCCTTGCAGCCCAGGTGGGAAGCCACCCAGACAGCAAGGCCCCCCGACGGACGTCCCTTACCCCCCCCCCCCCATCTTGCCGGGACAAAGAAAGAGGCATAGCCAGTACGAGTTTTTTCCTCTCTAGCCCAGGTTTCCTGGAAAAGACATACATCGTTCTTGTCTATGAACGATCCCCACTCCGGGCAGTCCAGCTTGTTAGCCAGCCCTGCCAGATTCCAGGACAGTATAAGTAAAGAGCCTAGGTTAGTATTATTAACAGTTTCCCCTAAGGGACATATGGGGCCCATGGTAGACGGTTTCATTGTTTCCTGCAGAGTAGGTACAGTGTTTAAACCATCATCCAGGCTGGATAATATCAGGGATTGAGCATGCCAATTGTTTTGAGTTGGTAGTCTCTGTCTGGTTGTTGCCAAGGAGACTACCGACTGGATCACATATGCACCTCTCAGTGGCCTGGATGAGCAAGCTGTTCCCGCCATCCATTCCCGTAAAATCGCCAGGCCCCGAATCGTTGGAATGTAGTCAGTCAACCATATTGAGACAGCTGAAACGGTTGTAGTTGCAAAAAGTGTCGGGCATGTACATATCATCCCTCCTGGCCCAGTTCCTCCCACTCCCCCCTCTGGGACCCACTCTTACCCATCCCTCCTCCGCCCCACGGTTATCACTCAGTGGACCTGGAGAATAGAAAAAGGACAGTGGGAGGGCCTGTATGTTAGTATCAGAGTCGGAGTGCGGCCAGGCACATATTTGGGAGACAGTTCTGGGATCCCTGAAATTACCCAGGACGCAATCACCACCAATCTTTTTGGTGGTGTTGCCTATCCAGGGGAGCCTTCTTACCATCAGAATCTCGCTTGAGATTTGAGGGGGAAGGGGTCTATATTTGTTCAGCCAGCCAACTACGTTATTTTTAAGAGATGCAAAAGATTCTCTGGCCTGGGCCTCTAGCAACGGGACCAGGGCCGGACTCGCTACCGGGCAGTTGTGTGTGCTGCCGAGCGGGGCAAGGATTTCTCCGTGGTGTGAGCTAATTTCGTTGATGGGGACCTGCGTGCGCTTTGAAATAAAAAAAGCAAAACGAATTTCGTTTTGCACACACAGGTCCCCATCAACGAAATGACCCCCCTGCTCGGCAGCACACACAACGGCCCGGTAGCCAGTCTGGCCCTGAACGGGAGTCCCGCT
Organism: Lissotriton helveticus; assembly: GCF_964261635.1. Taxonomy (NCBI): domain Eukaryota; kingdom Metazoa; phylum Chordata; class Amphibia; order Caudata; family Salamandridae; genus Lissotriton; species Lissotriton helveticus. Next base: position 359,793,648 of record NC_136063.1, on the reverse strand, counting down.
AAGACAACTACAAAGGGGCTTGCTTTGGGGGGCAGATCCAATGTAAGAATTTTTCCAGAGGTGCTACCCTCCTGTGCTCTGGGCAACAGGTGGCTCAGACTTCCTGGCTACAGTTGGGGCGTTACCTTGCAGAAGGGGGGAAGAATTCCTGCTAGGGGTACACTGCATTGCGGTGGTCGGGGTTACCAAAGAAAGGGTGTTAACTGTTTGAATCCCCCCCTGTCTCGTCTCATTCCCTCGGGTTTCCAACTTCTTGTTACGTATGTTCAGGCCATCAGCAGCAACTGCTGTGGTTTTCTCTATTCTTGACAACCTTGATTCAATGTTAGCGAGTCTAACTTCTAGAGGGGTAAGCAGAGTTTTCAACAGAGCACCCAAGCTTGCAATTGAGAGATCCCCTCCTGCCGATGTCATGATGGTGTTATTTGGGTCGCCTGGAATTAAAATAGGCTCATCCGCCACTGGTGGATCCGTGGGCTCCATAATATCTATAATGGCACTATCATTAGGTATCGGAGAGCACAATTGTTTGGCCCGTTTTTCCTTTCTCCCACCAGATTTTTGAGGCGCACGTTTCCTTTTTGGTACCACCCCCCTACCGTTTCCCCGTAGCTGCCTGATATTGGGACTTACTGGGCTGTCGGTTGGTAAATTGGCGGTGACAGATGAGAGGTTACTCTCAAATGTTACTTGAATAACAACATTGTTACACAACGGTACACTGCCCCTTAAGGGCAAAACTCCATTAGGAAAAGGAATTTCAGCACTCTCAGGAAGTTCAATGATAGTTCTGTCCACACGCTTCTTAGGGGTTCTAGCATTTGCTATTAAGCCTAGAGAGGATCTCTTGGCGGTGGAAATTTCCTGGGAAAGTCGTCGCTCAAGTATTGTAATTTCGTGAGATAGTAGGGAGCTGGCTCTAACAATAAATTTGTCCATTGTAAATACTGTGGAACCTCCAGTCAATGTTGACTTGCTCCTCATCTCACGACCAGCCATTATCCACAATTCCTCTAGCGGCAAAACCAAGGGGGGTGGCCCTGTCCGGTCTCACCCGGTCTCGAACGGGCTAAAACGGGCCCGCCCATGGTCCGGGCTTTGCCCGGCGCATGACCGCGTATGTTCTGCGCAGCGGAAGGCGGCCACACTCAAATACAGCGGGTGGGTGGAACGGGAAGAGGCACCACACAGCTGCAGTAGTTTACGGGGCTGCTGGTCCTCGCAGTCCCGTCGGATTCAGAGCCCCAGAGTGAAGGCAGGCACAAGGTTTCCACTACGAGCGGCTCCCGCGGAGCGGGGGCCGCGAGAAGTAATTATAGCCCCAGCAAGATTGGCGGGAAGAGGCACAGAGCTGCAGTACTTCACGGGGCTGCTGGTCCTCGCAGTCCCGTCGGATTCAGAGCCCCAAAGTGAAGGCAGGCACAAGGTTTCCACCACGAGCGGCTCCCGAGGAGCGGGGGCCTCGAGAAGAAATTATAGACCCAGCAAGATTGGCGGGAAGAGGCACACAGCTGCAGTGGTTCACGGGGCTGCTGGTCCTCGCAGTCCCGTCGGATTCAGAGCCCCAGAGTGAAGGCAGGCACAAGGTTTCCACCATGAGCGGCACCACTTTCACAACGAACTGCCAGATGGCTTCCAGTGGACGTTAGATAGTGGGCCCGGTCCGGTCTCCTCCGGTCTATAACGGGATAAAGCGGGCCCGCCCTTGGCCCGGGCTTGGCCTCGCGCAGCGGGGTCAGGTTGCGTTGATGTAGCTGTGTGACGTCAGGGGGGGAGCGCGGTAGTGGCGGCAAGAGCGGAGACTCCTGGTCCTAGGAGTCCCGCTTAATCCTTCTCTCCCCTCCGGTGGCGGCAACAGTCAAGCAGGCAAAGTCTCCGCATTGCTAAAACAGACCAAATAAAAGCTCAGCTGGATGGGGCCAAGAATAGACCCAAGAAGCTCTTTGAAAACATCAAGCAACAATCTAACCACTCTTCCAACTCTGTCTTGACTCCCGTGTCCCTCCTAACTAGTGGGGAGGACTTTTCAGTGCACTTCTCTGAAAAAACCAAGACATTTGAACTGGAGCTGCTTCCTGACACTACCATTTTGCGAACTCTGAACCTCACTGCACCATCAGTTGAGTGGGAGGAACCTTCAGCAGTGTCCTTACCCATTAGATGTCCTCTCAAAAACAACGCCTCCTGGAATTCCTTTCTTCTTCCAGATGTCACGGAACTGCTCCACAACATGGTGTCCCAACCATTTTAGCGATCCACTACCTGCTAAGTTTTTTAAGATCTCAATTCAGCCATTCTCCCTCTTTGGGCTCAGATCATTCATGAATCTCTCTTACAGGGAAGGATCCCTGATTTCCTCAAGATGGGGCAAGATGGGACAAGTTACTCCCTAAGAAGCCTAATTCTGATTGATCTGATCCAACCTATCACTACCATCATGACTCTAGCTAAATTGATGATCGAGAAACGCTTCCATTCGCAGTTATGCAACCACATCGAGAAATTTCAACTCTTTGACCTCTACCAGTCGGGTTACAGAGTGGGGCACAGTACTGAAACAGCACTAATGCACATTGTGGATGACGCCTTGAGATCCCTTGATCAAATTGTCCCTTGTCTCCTGATCCTTCTTGACCTGTACTTAGCATTCGATACCATCAAACATGAAAACTTGATTGCTCTGCTTCAACATAGGATGTGTCTCTGGGGCATGGTCCTAAATTGTTGTGCCTCTTTCTTACATAACCACTCACAAAGGATCAAAGTTAAGCATGCCCTTGCAACCAGTACCCCTGTTACGATTGGAGTTCTCACAAACTCAACAATGGTTAGCCCAGAACCATCTTCTGTTAAATACTCTCAAAACTGAATTCCTTCTGATTGCTCCACCCAACCACTCTGAACCAACACTTGTCTGGCTTATTCGACGCACAGCTTTGAACTACATCCCTTATATGGTTGACTCTGCTAAATTGTTAGGCAACACCTAGGAAAAATACCTAAATTTTGCGAGCGCAAATCAGTGCAACTATTAGGGGAGCCAACTTTCAACTCAACATCCTTAAGAAAATCAATCCTTTCCTGCCTTCAGAAGACATCAGGCCCGCTGTACAATTCCTTGTTATCTCTCATCTGGAATATGGTTTGGTGTCCCTTGCTGGGCTTCCCAAAGCTAGCTTGGTCCGCTCAGAGCTACTCTAAACGCATCAGTCAGGCTCATCACTGGCTCTAGAAAGCATGACCACATCTCCCCTGACCGCTTGCAACTAAATTGGCTATCCATGGAAACCAGAATATGTTTCAAGATATCTTGCTTGAGGCATAAAGCAATACATCACAACACCCGGTATACTTGGCAAATAAGCTTGAACTACCGGGCTCTTGTCGGAACTTAAGAAGTATATCCACCCTACTTTTGAAATCTCCCAAATTCAAAAAGAACAGATCTTACAATCGGGCCTTCACCGGTCTTGCTCCAAGAATTTGGAACGCTCTACCTCCTCAGATCAGATCTAATCCTTCCACTACATCTTTCAAGAAAAAGGTCAAATGGCTATTCTTGAGTGAACATTAACATCATCAACTTGTTCTCAATCTCTGTCTACAAATGTGACTCTTATTTTATACCGTTGTTTCGATTTATTGTGTGCTTGTCTGTTAAATGGGTATCTTGCTCTAGGGCAATGCTGATAATGTTCGGATCGTCCCTTCTCTTCAACCCCTGACCTTGATTGTTTCCCCCTTTGCATGACATTGTGTGGACTCAACTACACCATTTGTAACATTGTGCTTGGTTTTATTTGTGCTTTTGCCACATCTGTACAGCGCTCTTATACCCATATGTTTGCTGTTTATAAAAAATAAATAAATCAGATATTTGGTTATTATGCCATTTTATATTTGCTTATGACTTTTCTAGCCCTGATGAAGCGTTGGCTAAGGGGGCCTGATAAAACACACGTTGACTAGAGGAAATTGATGAAAATAAAGACAATAAATTTGGATACTACATGCGAGACATGATGTGTTATCCTTGACTTGCTCACTAGTAATCTACAGTGATATCGGGCATCGACTATATATTTGGTGGCTACTGTTCTACCCAGTTGAAGCACAAAAAGGAAACTTAATACAAGGACTATTGGTGAATTTATTTGGGGAGTTTTAGGGATATGGTTTTAAGGATATGGTTTGACGAGAAGTTGAACTTCTCAACAGATCAAAAAGCTTACAGGTCAGTGCTTCGGTATACTAAAATCGTAGGTCAGCAAGGGAAACGGTTACAAGTTCTTTGATTTCATCATGCATTGTCTATGATAATGCCCCGTACGTGGGCCTGCCGGGCTATCTCTTAAACAGATTGCAGGTAGTCCAGAATGCCGCTGCCAAGACTCTTCTCAATATCCCTATAAAGACCAGTGTAAGGCAACACTTGCGCGATCTCCACTGGCTACTTGTGACAGAAAGAGTTAAGTTTAAATCTCTTGTCCTAGCACGCTCAGCTCTATACGGACACGGTCCTGCCTACCTGAGAAAGCACTTCAAGTTTTATGTTCCTTCCAGACAGCTGCATTCAGCAATGCAACTCCATGCCCACGTGCCACGATCTTTCCTTAAGAGAGTTGGAGGGAGCTCTCTTTCTTTTAGGGCTGTCTCATCCTGGAATCTGCTTCCCTTGCACCTCCGCAGCATTCAGGACCCCTAGCTCTTCGGGAAGATACTAAAGACATTTCTTTTCATCTAGGAGTCCTTTCCACCTTTCCACCAACAGGCTCGCGCCTGGACCCTCTTTGAGGATCTGTGCATGTCACAATTTCATCAACACCAGAAACAACATCAGTTGTTGCACCAACAGTGAACTCTGGTCACCTTTTAAGTATTTGGTTATTTGCATCTCCAAGTACTTGGGGCTACTGTTTCTCCTGTCTATCAGTACCTGCTTTGACCTTAGCTATAAGCTCACCTCAGTCGCAAGATGCCCCATAGGGTTATCATAAGGTCTATATGTCCTATAAATAAATAATCAAATTAATCCACAAGACCTCTCTACACTGCAAATGGCTACCCACAGACACCTAATCATGCTTCCAATATCTGCTAATGGAAATCACATCACTAAATGCACATTCAAGTAGAATAAATACTATGTATGACGTTCCTTTTAATTTTAAATGCATGGAACTTAAATCAATCAACTGATCTCCTCTGACATTTAAGGTGTAATGATACTGCCATCAATTGTTAATTTCTCTTTAAAGGAGAATAATCTTACAAGACCTTTGTATTATGCCCTCAAATAATTTTTCTTCTTTATCTTCAATTCTTAACGCACATATTACCACCAATTAATGCAATGAATGCATTAATTAATGGCTTGAGGATCTAGCACTTCTACAAAGAAAAAGAAGATTTTTTAAGCTCTTTGCTTCTTGGTTCTTTATGGAACAATATGATGAATTATCTAAGGGTTCAGTAGAGAATGACTGCCCTGTTCTACACTCTACACTCTAGACAACTTAAGCTTGTAAGAGACACTTTGCACAGCCTTAGAGCCTGACCTAGCAGGCTCTACCAGCCATTAAAGGCCCGCTCCAGCATTTTAGGCCCAAGCCGAAGTCAAGGGCCTTTAACGCTGGAGTGCGCCTGTAATGTCGGGTAGAGCCTGCTAGGAGTGCTCTACAGCTGTTAGAACATTCCGCCCCCATCAGCAGAATGTTCTAATTGGTCAAAACAAAGGCCTCTCGGAGCCAGAGGGAATTTAAATCTCCTCAGGCCCTGAGAGGCCTTTGTTCACAGCTGCAGCTGTGAATGAAAAACAACTTTAGAATGTTGTTCTGTAGGCTTCTTCCAGCCCATAGAAGCCTAGAGCACTCTATTGTCTGCAATGGAGTGCTCAATATTCTAATGTTCTAATTAGTGCCAAGATCACTAAGCACAAATATCTAATTTAAAATAGAAATAAGTAATACAGACACTTAATTAAGCTCATAACCTTGGTCAATAAACCTGGTCCATATAATAATCCTGACATAAATGTGAAAAGTTTGCTCAGTTCTTTAATTATGAAGTTCAATCAATTAAGCTCTCTCGTTCTCAACTACCGGTTCCTATGGAAATACATTTCTTGACTTGATGTGCTGATCACTAACGAGGTAGAAGTCTCGCCAGGTTGGTGATTTTGCTCGCTCGCAGTCGTCAACTTGACTTTGAGGAACGCGAGTGAGAAAAAAAAATTCTGCTATGCATTTTTGCACTGTGCTATGTGCAATTCACGTAGTGCGCAGTTGCGCAAACTACGCACACTCCGCGAGCATACTGTAGTATTACGCCCAGGGTTAATTTATAGTAAGAACAAAGACTGTTGAGGTCCAAGTCCTTGAAGATGCTTTATGCCTTTGTGCCCTGGAATCTAATTACTGAGGGGATCTTAAATGTTCATTCCTGAACAGGACCTCAAGACCTTAATATAAACCCTTGCTCATTAAGGGCTAAATGAAACTACAATGTTTTCGTTTCATTAAAATGTTACAAAATGTAATTAAAATTAATTTGAAATTTCAAAAATATATTTGCCAATATCTTGAGGGAAAACTAAACACAAGTCTAAATATTACATTCAGAAGTCAAGTCAAATAAAAAGAATTTTTTTTTCAGTCATTCTTTTACTGCTTCTGTGAGACGTTTTCCGCTTAAACCAGTCACTGGTTGCGAAAACCACACATTCTCTTCAGTGAATCTCATGAACAAAATTCAAAAATTAAATTGTCCAGGCCTAATTCTGTTTTGACTAAGGTAATTCGCTCTTGAGGGCTAAATTTAAATTAACCCCATACCTCTCAAGGCAGATCTGCATTCAGATGCTCCATTTTGTCACTGGTAGCAAAAGATGTTATCACTTTCTACAAATGCACTAATGTCTTCCTATTAAAGCATAATTGATATACAAGATGGCCAACCATAAACACTTGTGCACCTGTGTATTGACTGCAAGAAAATAAATTGTCTGGAGACCAACATTTTGTATTCATTGCCAAAACTGTTCTATTGGAACCCTTGCAATTGCGGAATGTGACCTTTGCACTGTAGTAATGTATAAATGTGCATTTTTCATATATATCCATATACATATTGTTAAAAATTGGGTTTGTGGTTGGCAGATGTCTGCACCTTGTCCAGGCAGGAACCACAATCCTTGTCTAAAAGTTTACCTGTGCTCACCCTCTGGTAGCTTGGCACAGAGTAGTCAGGCAATGTGTAAAGTATTTGTGCACATACACAGTAACACAGTATAAACACCACAAAAGTACTCTACACTAGTTTAGAAAAATAGCCAATATATATCTGAGTACAAGACTAAAGCAATAAAAATCTAACATATCCAATTCAAGATACACATTTTGCAAGATTAGATCAAGATGCAGTGCTTAGAAATTAATCACTGCAGCTGGGGAAATCTCGTCACGCTTGCCAGTGGCAAATTCAAAAGTTCAGTCTGACCGCAAAAGAGCACGGGCCAGATACTGGAGGCACGCAAACCCACTAACAGTACCTTGGATGCATCGAATCTCAGGGATGATGCGTTGAGCCAAAGAGGGGATGCATCTGTATCAAAGGTGAGGCACCGTTTCGGAAGTCGAGCAACTATGTCATGAGTGATGTGCGTGGGCCCGATGCATCAATTTCGAACGGCTGGGCTGTAGGCAATGCCTTGGTGAAAACTACATAGGGCCGGGAATGCTAAGGGGTAGGGGACGGTGTGTCACAGACGTCGACGATGCAGTTTCCGAAACTCATATAGCAGGGGTGATTCAGAGGCGCTGTGACGTTAAAGTCGGGCTGCATTGTACGTAAAGGTCTAGGCATTCCCTCCTGGCAGCCTAACAGCTCTTCTTCCTAGTAGAATGTTCTCAGTTCCAGACTTGTCCTGAGTATATGGTGCCAGAGTTCCAGTACTTATGGCAATTTTTTTTTTTGAAACTTTTTATTAATTTTATAATACAAACACAAACAACTTGCAAGGAATAAAGAAAAAGAGAGACAGCAATATAAACAACGTTGCATTACATGGTGTGTGAGCGGGAAGGTCAACCAATGAGCGTTTTTCCATCGAGAAAGAGTCTCGCAGGGGGGGGGCAGAAGGAACAAAATGTAACCAATACACAGTAGTAAGTGGAGGAACCCTCGGGTTACGGGGACGTAGGTGCAACATCTGGGTCAGGGAGAGGGGGGGGTACATATATCGCCACGGTAAGTGTTCCACTGAGTCCATATCTTCCCCCATTTTCGGGGGGTACCCCGAGAAACATATACAGTTTTTTCCCTGAACATGCACCAGTCCATGTTGTGTTTCCATTTCCGAATCCCGGGTGGTCCCTGAGCGCCCCACAGTTGCGCAATGTCTCTTTTGGCGATCATATTGCCCAAGGTCACCCATCGAAGCTGCGATACGGAGTAGTCGTTCGGTTCCCATACATTCAGCAAGCATCTCCTAGCCTCCGGCATCGATCGCACCCCCATAACCTCACTCATCACCTCGTGCACACGGGTCCAGAATCGCACTATCTCCGGGCACTCCCAAATGATATGTAAAAAGGTGCCCAGGAGACCGCATCCACGCCGACACAAACCATCCACAGAAAAGCCCATGTGTACCAAACGGGGACCAGTCACATACACTCTATGCAGGATTTTAAGTTGCACAAATCTAAGGCGCGCCTGGATGGCCACCTCTTTAGGGGAGGAGATCGCCGCCTGCCAGTCCTCATCGTCCAGCTCCAGCCCATCACCAATCCAGACCTCTCTAAGGCCAAACAGGATATCAGACCTGGAGTTGATCAATTTATTATAAATAAGCGAAATCGTACTATCAGGAACATGTCCGTCCAGTACCCTGTCCTCAAGCGGGGACGACTCCGGAATCTCCACACCCGAAGGGAAGACCGAGAGCACCGCGTGGCGGACCTGCGCATAACGAAAAAATTTGCGATCGCTCACAGCGTACTCGGTTTTCAATTCCTCAAACGTCTTCATTCTCCCCTTAGTCCAAACATCATCAATCCTGCTGATACCGATCAAGTCCCACCTATCAAACCCCTTCGACTGCCAGAGTTAGCCAAGTCTATCGGACGCGTACAGTGGGGTGGCACGAGTCAATTTATCAGACCACCCAAGCGCCATGGAAGCATGTCTCCACAGCTGGACAGCCGTCCTAGTGGGGCACGTCACGTTTCGAGGGGTACGTTTCGAGTAGAGGGCTCTATTATAGTCACCCCCCGGTAACAACCATTTGTCCATCGCGAAGGCCGGATTCGGCAAAGGGCCATACATGCAATGATTTATTGCCCCCAATTGAGACGCCCAATAATAGCGACGGATATCAGGCAAAGCAATTCCACCGTCGTACCACGGGAGCGACAGTTCAGCGATGGCGATCCGGGGCCTACCCCCCCACACCAGTTGTCTCTGTAAACTCTCAACCTCACGGAAATATTTAGCCGGGACAACGTCAAGTGTGTTTTGCAATGCGTAGAGGAAGCGGGGCAGTGACACCATCTTAAACAATGCCGCTCTACCTAGGGGAGAGAGAGGAAGTTTCCCCCAAGCGACAACATCTGCCCGAAGGCGCTGAAGAGGGGGCAGCAAGTTACGGTCAAACCGCAGTTCAGGTTTCAGAGTGATAAAAATGCCTAGGTATTTAAATCCATCTCTCACAATCGCGATAGGACAACCACTTGGCAGAAGGGGGGCGTCTCCCGACAGGACGTATACACAGGACTTCGACCAATTGATGACAAGACCCGAGTTTTTGCGAAAGGACGTTAAGACATCGAACAGTACAATGAGGGATTTACGGGGAGATGTGAGATACAACAAAATATCATCAGCGTAGAGAGATACACGGTCCTCAAACTCCGAATTCCATCTAATGCCCTTCAGGGGCGGCTCCCACCTCAACCAGGCCGCCAGCGGTTCCAAGGCGAGAGCAAACAACAAGGGGGACAGGGGACAGCCCTGTCGCGTCCCCCTGCCCAGTGCAAAGGGTGCAGAGACCCGACCATTGACCACCACCTGAGCCATGGGACCGGCGTAAAGCAATTTGACCCACCGAACGAACTCCGGACCGAAACCAAACTTGGCAAGAACCGCCCACAAATACGGCCATTCTATTGTATCAAACGCCATCGTAGCGTCCAAGGACGCCAAGATGGCGGGCTCACGTAGCGTCTCGGCCCGTGCCAAGACGCCATGCAACCTTTGGAGGTTAAGCGCCGTGTTGCGATGCGGTATAAAGCCGGATTGATCAGGGTGAACCAGGTCCCCAATGACAGTCGCCAAACGTGTCGCCAGCAGCCTGGCCAAGATTTTAGGCTCCGCATTAATCAACGAAATGGGTCTAAAAGAGGCACAGCGATCCCGAGGTTTACCATCTTTGTGGATGACGACAATAGTGGCCAGTCTCTGGTCTGGTGGGAGAGAACCCACCTCCAAAGACTCAAGAAACATAGAGCGCAGATGTGGAGCCAGCGAGTCCGGGCGTAGTTTATATAGCTCAATGGGGAGCCCATTAGGGCCCGAAGCCTTGCCGGATCGGACCGAACGGACAGCAGCGGCAATCTCGTCCACAGTAGGCGGTGCATCCAGAGCATCTCTATCAATGTCAGGCAATCGGGGAAGTGCAATATCACGCAATAGCAGGTGGGAGTCCTACTCAGATCGATCAGACACCTGGGAATACACCTCGCGGAAATAATCGGCAAAACATGTAACAATATCAGCAGGGTCTGTACAACACTCTCTATTCTCCACAACAATCACAGGGACGACACAACTTGCATTCTCCCTCTTATCCAGCCAAGCAAGTAATTTCCCAGCCTTATCACCCACATCATACAGGCGGCCCTGCTGTTCCCTTCCCATTTCCTTAGCAGCTTCCGTGACCAGAGCCCTGTATTCATGTTGTTTCAACTCCAGTAGATGTAACCCCTCAGCGGTGACCCCAGATTCCAAGCACCCCTCCAGGGCCGTGACCTCCCCCTCAAGGCGAACCATCTCAGCACGGTTGGCCAACTTCACGCTACCAATCAACGAGAGGGCCTGGCCACGAATGACAGTCTTGTAAGCTTCCCAAAGTAAACTAGGGGAGGAAACAGAGCCCACATTTTCCGCAAAATAACAATCGTGTGTTTTAACCAGCTCAGCCCTGACCCTGGGGTCCTTCAAATACCAGGGGTTAATCGGAGCCACTCGGCCTGCCGAACCGTGCCATGCATCAACCACCAGCCAAAGCGGAGAATGGTCCGAGATACCCCTTGCCAGATGTTTAACTTCCCGTATGAGAGATGCATGGGCCGAGGGCAGTAATATATGATCTAACCTCGAGAGACTACCATGAGCACCAGAATGATAGGTATATTGCAACTGCCCCGGGTGAAGCAAGCGCCAGCAATCAGTGAGCCCCAGCGTCTCCAGGAAGTCACTCAACCAAGTCTGGGCCTTCGGCAGTTCCCTGGGAGGGTGACGGTCACACATCCCCGAGACCACCGCATTAAAATCACCCCCAACCAAAAGCAGACCCTCGGGGAGACCCAGGATAAGTCCACTCAGATCAGCGAATGTGGTGGCTTGGAGGCCCGGGGGAACGTACACGGAAATCAGAATAAGAACCTTCCCTTCCCAGCGCCCCACAATGGCGGCGTATCGTCCCTTATCATCCAGTATGACATCATCAATGGCCAAGGGGAGGGAGGTCCGAACCAGAATGCCCGCCCCCCTGGAGCCCGAAGTGAAACCCGAGTGCGCCACAAGGCGATAACCACGCCTATTCAGAGCGTAGCACTTGTTGCCGAGCAAATGAGTCTCCTGCAGTAAGACAACATCTGGAGTCAAACGTTTCAGCAATTGCAGCACCACCCTCCTCTTGATCCCATCCCCCAACCCGTTCACTTTCCAACACAATATCCGAAGTCCCCTACCCCCCATCCCCGAATTCAGCCCCTCCCTCGCCCCACACCCAAAGCAACTGCAAAAAACAGGAGTGTGCCTTTCCTTCGCCTTGCAAGTAACAATAAAATTCAAACCAACAACCCAGTCCCCCCAACAATGTCAAAACAACTATACCCCCCACCCCGCACCCCTGCTGAAGACCAAAGAGCCCCATAAACTTGCAGTGTGCCTCTCGCCCAACCGCCCAACTAATCTTCGAAAAGAAAACCCAGGAGGAGAAAGGACCCGTTCACCCCCCACCCACCCCCAAAAAGACTATTACTTGCAAACATTAATGACACAGCATAGCACAGTTCAAAGCCAACGTGAAGGGCACGGGGTCAAAGTCGACATCTACTCCTGCTCCGTCAGGCCACCGTCCGCCCGATCCGACCTGCCAGAGTCCTCAAAAGGTTCTTGATCCGCAGGCAGCGAGTCAAGCCAGTCACTCACGACCCCTGGATGATCGAAGAAAAAAGTACGATCCTTATGAACCACCCGCAAACGGGCCGGGAAGAGCATGGCATACTTCATAGACCTTTCCCGGAGTCTCTTCTTGACCCCTTGAAACCCCAGCCTCTGTTTCTGGACCTGTTGTGTAAAGTCCGGATAGAAGCTGACAGTAGAGTTCTCAAAGGCAATGGGACCAGACTGCCTCGAAGCCTGCAGGATAGCGTCTCTGTCCCGGAAATGAAAGATCCTCGCAATGATGGGTCGAGGGTTAGCACCCGATTTAGGTGTGCCGCCGGGGATCCTATGTGCACGCTCGACAGCGAAAAACTTGCTGAGACCCTTGGGCGCCAAGTGATTCAGCACCAGGTCTTCCACCAATAAGTCCGTCGAGGCAGCAGTCGATGATTCCGGGACCCCAATCAGGCGGATGTTATTGCGCCTGGCACGGCTTTCATAGTCCTCTAGGCGCCCAGAGAAATAGTCATTAGCTTTCCTCAGATTCCCGACTTCAGCCTGTAAGTCAGAGATGTCGGTGACCAGGCTAGTGGTCTTGAGATCCAGGGATTTGACCTTTTCGTTTGTCTTCGCCAAATCCGCCCTGATCAGATTGACATCAATCGACACAGTATCCAGTTTGAGAGTCAAGGCCTCATATTGTTGCCCCAATGAAGCCTTCATACCGGTGATGGCGCCCATGAGATCCCGCAACGAGGGCTCTTTCTCAATCGATGAGTCCTCCGGCATTGTCGTCGAGGGTTTAGATGCTGCTCCCGGCGATCCTTTAGTAAGGGTGTACCGGTCCATAATGTTCGTTTGCAAAGCACTCCCTCGAATGCCCGGTTTAGGCCCGCGCTTCCCACTCTCTGGCTTGGTGGCCATCTTGGATCCAGGACCCGTACTGGTCGCCTGTTGTCGGGTAAAAATGGTGACTGCGGTGGCAAATGCAGGACCAAAAGGGCGAAGGTGGTGCCAGTCTCAGAACTGAAAGCCACGACAGAGCGGCAGCAGGAGCGGATAGACCAAAAGTATAGGCACGTCCGGCCGTCTACGCAGCTGACAAAGTCAGGTTGAGCTCCGGACAGGAATCGAAACCAAAAGCGGTCGCCAGCCCATGCAAGTCTGGCATGATTCAGAAAAGGGGGTGGTGATGAACAGAGTGTCTGAATTAAGCAGACCACTCTTACCCAGTCCAAAGATCAGGGCTTGATCCATCACCGTTATTTAGCTCACTGCCCCATCCCAGCTCAGAACCTGGCTATATGCAAATTAGTCTGTCCCTGGCCCAGTGCATCATGGGAACAGGGCAGACCAAACTACCAAGCCAATTCTTCACCAGAAAGGAGACAAGCTTCCGGGGACCGGTTTCTGCCATTTCGGGCGTCGTCGGCCCGGCTTGCTTGAATCCTGATGGAGCAGTGAGCAAGGGACTCATGTCTGAGTATACCCTTCCACGCTTATGGTGGACAAAATGATTCAGAAAAGGGGGTGGTGATGAACAGAGTGTCTGAATTAAGCAGACCACTCTTACCCAGTCCAAAGATCAGGGCTTGATCCATCACCGTTATTTAGCTCACTGCCCCATCCCAGCTCAGAACCTGGCTATATGCAAATTAGTCTGTCCCTGGCCCAGTGCATCATGGGAACAGGGCAGACCAAACTACCAAGCCAATTCTTCACCAGAAAGGAGACAAGCTTCCGGGGACCGGTTTCTGCCATTTCGGGCGTCGTCGGCCCGGCTTGCTTGAATCCTGATGGAGCAGTGAGCAAGGGACTCATGTCTGAGTATACCCTTCCACGCTTATGGTGGACAAAATGATTCAGAAAAGGGGGTGGTGATGAACAGAGTGTCTGAATTAAGCAGACCACTCTTACCCAGTCCAAAGATCAGGGCTTGATCCATCACCGTTATTTAGCTCACTGCCCCATCCCAGCTCAGAACCTGGCTATATGCAAATTAGTCTGTCCCTGGCCCAGTGCATCATGGGAACAGGGCAGACCAAACTACCAAGCCAATTCTTCACCAGAAAGGAGACAAGCTTCCGGGGACCGGTTTCTGCCATTTCGGGCGTCGTCGGCCCGGCTTGCTTGAATCCTGATGGAGCAGTGAGCAAGGGACTCATGTCTGAGTATACCCTTCCACGCTTATGGTGGACAAAATGATTCAGAAAAGGGGGTGGTGATGAACAGAGTGTCTGAATTAAGCAGACCACTCTTACCCAGTCCAAAGATCAGGGCTTGATCCATCACCGTTATTTAGCTCACTGCCCCATCCCAGCTCAGAACCTGGCTATATGCAAATTAGTCTGTCCCTGGCCCAGTGCATCATGGGAACAGGGCAGACCAAACTACCAAGCCAATTCTTCACCAGAAAGGAGACAAGCTTCCGGGGACCGGTTTCTGCCATTTCGGGCGTCGTCGGCCCGGCTTGCTTGAATCCTGATGGAGCAGTGAGCAAGGGACTCATGTCTGAGTATACCCTTCCACGCTTATGGTGGACAAAATGATTCAGAAAAGGGGGTGGTGATGAACAGAGTGTCTGAATTAAGCAGACCACTCTTACCCAGTCCAAAGATCAGGGCTTGATCCATCACCGTTATTTAGCTCACTGCCCCATCCCAGCTCAGAACCTGGCTATATGCAAATTAGTCTGTCCCTGGCCCAGTGCATCATGGGAACAGGGCAGACCAAACTACCAAGCCAATTCTTCACCAGAAAGGAGACAAGCTTCCGGGGACCGGTTTCTGCCATTTCGGGCGTCGTCGGCCCGGCTTGCTTGAATCCTGATGGAGCAGTGAGCAAGGGACTCATGTCTGAGTATACCCTTCCACGCTTATGGTGGACAAAATGATTCAGAAAAGGGGGTGGTGATGAACAGAGTGTCTGAATTAAGCAGACCACTCTTACCCAGTCCAAAGATCAGGGCTTGATCCATCACCGTTATTTAGCTCACTGCCCCATCCCAGCTCAGAACCTGGCTATATGCAAATTAGTCTGTCCCTGGCCCAGTGCATCATGGGAACAGGGCAGACCAAACTACCAAGCCAATTCTTCACCAGAAAGGAGACAAGCTTCCGGGGACCGGTTTCTGCCATTTCGGGCGTCGTCGGCCCGGCTTGCTTGAATCCTGATGGAGCAGTGAGCAAGGGACTCATGTCTGAGTATACCCTTCCACGCTTATGGTGGACAAAATGATTCAGAAAAGGGGGTGGTGATGAACAGAGTGTCTGAATTAAGCAGACCACTCTTACCCAGTCCAAAGATCAGGGCTTGATCCATCACCGTTATTTAGCTCACTGCCCCATCCCAGCTCAGAACCTGGCTATATGCAAATTAGTCTGTCCCTGGCCCAGTGCATCATGGGAACAGGGCAGACCAAACTACCAAGCCAATTCTTCACCAGAAAGGAGACAAGCTTCCGGGGACCGGTTTCTGCCATTTCGGGCGTCGTCGGCCCGGCTTGCTTGAATCCTGATGGAGCAGTGAGCAAGGGACTCATGTCTGAGTATACCCTTCCACGCTTATGGTGGACAAATTGATTCAGAAAAGGGGGTGGTGATGAACAGAGTGTCTGAATTAAGCAGACCACTCTTACCCAGTCCAAAGATCAGGGCTTGATCCATCACCGTTATTTAGCTCACTGCCCCATCCCAGCTCAGAACCTGGCTATATGCAAATTAGTCTGTCCCTGGCCCAGTGCATCATGGGAACAGGGCAGACCAAACTACCAAGCCAATTCTTCACCAGAAAGGAGACAAGCTTCCGGGGACCGGTTTCTGCCATTTCGGGCGTCGTCGGCCCGGCTTGCTTGAATCCTGATGGAGCAGTGAGCAAGGGACTCATGTCTGAGTATACCCTTCCACGCTTATGGTGGACAAAATGATTCAGAAAAGGGGGTGGTGATGAACAGAGTGTCTGAATTAAGCAGACCACTCTTACCCAGTCCAAAGATCAGGGCTTGATCCATCACCGTTATTTAGCTCACTGCCCCATCCCAGCTCAGAACCTGGCTATATGCAAATTAGTCTGTCCCTGGCCCAGTGCATCATGGGAACAGGGCAGACCAAACTACCAAGCCAATTCTTCACCAGAAAGGAGACAAGCTTCCGGGGACCGGTTTCTGCCATTTCGGGCGTCGTCGGCCCGGCTTGCTTGAATCCTGATGGAGCAGTGAGCAAGGGACTCATGTCTGAGTATACCCTTCCACGCTTATGGTGGACAAAATGATTCAGAAAAGGGGGTGGTGATGAACAGAGTGTCTGAATTAAGCAGACCACTCTTACCCAGTCCAAAGATCAGGGCTTGATCCATCACCGTTATTTAGCTCACTGCCCCATCCCAGCTCAGAACCTGGCTATATGCAAATTAGTCTGTCCCTGGCCCAGTGCATCATGGGAACAGGGCAGACCAAACTACCAAGCCAATTCTTCACCAGAAAGGAGACAAGCTTCCGGGGACCGGTTTCTGCCATTTCGGGCGTCGTCGGCCCGGCTTGCTTGAATCCTGATGGAGCAGTGAGCAAGGGACTCATGTCTGAGTATACCCTTCCACGCTTATGGTGGACAAATTGATTCAGAAAAGGGGGTGGTGATGAACAGAGTGTCTGAATTAAGCAGACCACTCTTACCCAGTCCAAAGATCAGGGCTTGATCCATCACCGTTATTTAGCTCACTGCCCCATCCCAGCTCAGAACCTGGCTATATGCAAATTAGTCTGTCCCTGGCCCAGTGCATCATGGGAACAGGGCAGACCAAACTACCAAGCCAATTCTTCACCAGAAAGGAGACAAGCTTCCGGGGACCGGTTTCTGCCATTTCGGGCGTCGTCGGCCCGGCTTGCTTGAATCCTGATGGAGCAGTGAGCAAGGGACTCATGTCTGAGTATACCCTTCCACGCTTATGGTGGACAAAATGATTCAGAAAAGGGGGTGGTGATGAACAGAGTGTCTGAATTAAGCAGACCACTCTTACCCAGTCCAAAGATCAGGGCTGGTGAGGATTATGAATCCGAAACCGGTCCCAGGATGCTTGTTTCCGGTCCATGGAAGACATGGCTTGGCAGTTCGGGCTGGACTTTTCCCATGTGGCAAAGGGTCAGACTGATTTGCATATAGCCATGTCTGAAATGGGGTGGCTGAGTGGGCTAAAGAATGGTGATGGATTAAACCCAGATCAATTGACTGGGGGTGAGTGTTTGATTTGCTCAAACGCTCCGTCCATCATCCCCTTTTGTATCGCATGCAAGTCTGGCAGTCCGTTGTTGTTCACCTACTAGACGGCAGGCCAGACAAGATAGCTCGGGGCGTCACCATGGAGCAGGCCAGAAAACTGCGACGGTCTGTAGCTCTGGACCCCGAAGTCCCAAAAAGTTTTTTTAAACAGATAAATGATCAGTAGAACTATGCCAATAAACACCCGTCGTCCGAACCAGGATAAAGTACAGGATAGTCGATGGAGGTGGCGAGGGTCCGGGAGCCCTGTGCTCACGCGACCATCTAGGGTGCGCGCGAAGCTCCTCCTCCTAACTTATGGCAATTTTAACCTTTGATGTAGGGAGACTTCAAAGTAAGGTATTTGTAGTGAACAAGAATTTGTCCTTCCCAGCCCTGGCTCTAGATTCACTACAGGGTGATATGCAACCCTTTGTGTGGGGACAGGCACACCTCTATTTAGGTGCAAGTGCCAGCTCCTGCCTCTCACTCTAGCTCAGAAAGACCCATCAGCCTGATTATATGCCATCAGGATCTGAGTGCCAGACATCAACTCCGTTTGTTTGTGACTGTATAGAGTGAATGCACAAAGCCAAGATGTCACCCCATCCACAAATGTATTTCAGGGACAGACTGAAGGCACAGAATGGTTAAAGTAAGAGAATGCTAAAAGTGGCAGTAACCTTTTTAAATGCATTGCGCCCTACCCTAGGGGCTACCTAGGTCCTAGGTTAGGGGTTACTTATATGTAAAAAAAATGAAGGTTAAGGCCTGACACGTAGGCTATCTTGTCAGGACGAAATGGCAGTTTACAACTGCACACACAGGCTCTGTAGTGGTAGGCGTGAGACACATTTGAAGTGCTGAAATCCCACTCGTAGCATCGGATTTATAGGCCCTTGACACATGTAGTGCACTGTATTAGGAATTTATCAGGAAATTAAATATGCCAATTAAATATGCCAATCATGGAGAAACCAAATGACATTACATTTTAGGCACAGAGCACATGCACTTTAGCACTGGTCAGCAGTGAAAAAGCACAGAGTCCTAAAGCCATTATAAACGAAGTTCAGCACATAGTCAAAAACAGAAGGATAGAAGGCTAAAAGTCAGTGGAAACTACACCACAAGATGCAAGGTCTGACATATATATACATTTATGCCATGGCAGTGAAAACAAGTGTGGTCCAATAAACTATTTATAGCAACTATACTAATAAATGAACATACACAAATGTCCTATCACAGTCCAAATGTAAACTTTATGTTCATTACCACAGTACAGTAAAAATTATACAAGAAAATCGCTTTCTACTGCCTAACAGTTTGCATGTAACAATTGCTTTACAAGGGATGAAACTCTCGTAATATTTTCCTATATTGGCATCTTGGGGTTGTAGTAACATTTATAAACCCCTAGGCATTGTGGCTTATTATGTCATAAGAACAATGCAATGAATATATAGGACATTATACATGTCTACACTGTATGTATGTATAATAATATGTGTGTGTATGTATACGTATATATACATTTATATATACGTAGATGTATGTCTATGTGTATGTGTATGTATATATGTATGTGTATATATTTGTAAATATAGATATATATGTATAGATATCTATATCTATCTATATAGATATCCCACAGAGTCGACCTAGGACTCCCTTCACATTGGGTGAGGCAATGCATCACGTGCATATATATATATTCACTGGCAAAAACAAGTGCCATTGTGAGGTGTTGAAATACAATAAGAATTAACATTTAAATCAACATAGCACTGAAATTTACCAGTTTTAATTTTTGTGAACTAATTATAACTTGTGCCCATGTCATGCACTTTCTTATGACCTCATTCATTACACCATTCATGACATGTCAAATAAAATTATTAATTACATCACTGATGACACATAGAATTATATCATTGATGACATCATTCAGTCATTGAGGCAGTGTCATATAGTGTTTGTAGACTTGAAGTAATTCAAAAAACTACACCTGTTCCCAATTTTCTATCACTAATCATGTGATAATGGACATAATCTTTGACAACATGTTGGCCACACAGCGTGTCCGTCAAATTTCCCACATTTGGGGGATGTTACCTCTTTTTACTGGTATTCACCCACCTCACAGGCAAAATGCCACATAGACTTTAATGTGGTCACCTCCTTTTAAAACCTTAAACACCCTCCAATAAACTTTTCTTACTCAATTAGTTGTAATGGGATCCAACTATTAAGACTTCGCATGACACCTCACGTGTCCTCATGTAACGCAACCGGTGCTATGTAAGGCGCTCTGATACCCGATACCGGGTCAAGTTCGCGCTATATAAAACTCTGTAAAAAAAAGAAATACCCTATTCAAGTCAAGAGGTTGACAGATATCCATGTGCCTCTGATAAGACTCCTGTCAGGTCATATGGACAACCCTCCATAGTTTGGATCATAAGCGAGGAAGAAAGTGTGTAGGATGGATTAATAAACCTGCAACATTACAACCTTCATTAAATGGGCATACTGCAATCAACTAATCAATGCTTTCCATGTTATCCTTATGAAAACAGATCTCTGCAGGGAAGAGATAGGAAGGTTAAGCTGATGTACTACCTACTGGTACCAACCCAGCAATGCCATGATTTGTAACTGCATAGACCACACAGTGCTGAACCTGGAGGCCATTGCACAGAGGTTGTGCAACAAGAAGATGCCAGAAATTGTGGAGATATATCACTAGTTGGAGAATGCAAACATAGGAAGATGGCCTTCCTGTAGTCATCACATATGGGGGTACCTGAAACTCTGCTGAAGGTGCGTGGGGTGAATTGGCAGATGCTGAGCGAACCTTAAGCAGGGGAACCAGACCACAGAAATAAGCTGCTGGCTGCATTTTGGCTGGTGAGTGCAAGGTGAAGCAAGGCATGAGAGATGCTTTCCGAGCAGCAACAGGAAGGTCTTCTGCTGCAACAAAGAATGATTCAATGTGAATGCTGGTCTCCTTCTGAGGTAGTAGTTGTTCAATCGCTGGTAACTTCATTTCTTTACTCCTTTGCCATCACTAAAGGAAACCACTGCTAACTTAACTCAAAAGCTAGATGCTTGCTACCTGCTTGCTTTGCAGAGATGACAGATGAACCTTGGAGCATGCTTCCATAGATGTAGAGAACTCACTTATGCTCCTTCTAATAATAGTGCATTCCCTTTCAGTTATCACAGATGTTCAGTTCTCCCAAAATGAGCATCTGGAAAGATTATTTGAGCAAGCCGCTGCAATCATGCATCTCTTTTAGTTACACCTTATAGATCACTAACATTTGTTTAGAGAATTCAATGTAGAAAGCATGATATTTTCAGCAAAATATGGTTGCAAATGTCAGCTATTCAAATAATCACATTAATATATGATTGTAAATGTCAGCTGTCCAAGTTTTAATAATGTTGCAACCAGACTTTTCAAAGCACCGCAGATAGAATTGGCATAACATTTGGTGCAAAACTATGGAATGACCGGCCCCGATTCACAGAATGAAATTAAGACAAAATCCTAATGTTACTACCATTTTGGTATTCCCAGAATGCACTTTCTACTTTTGGCATTCACAAAATGAACTTACTACTTTTGGTATTCACAGAATGAATTTACTACTTTTGGTATTCACAGAATTGACTTACGACAACTAACTTTACGTCCGCACCCAGGCCGGAATTTCCGCTTCCGGGCCGGAATTCACGGCTCTGCGGTGGAAATTACGATTCCGGCCCGGGATATCCGGCTCTGCATCGGAATTTCCGATTCCGGGCCAGAATTTCCAATTCTGGGCCGTAATATACGATCTGTTGTCGTTGATCATTTTAGCCAAGGGTAAACACCTGTCCAAGTGCCTACCATCCCCCACCATGGATCATCTGACACACTGCAGCCAATCCGAGCATGTATAAATGCAGAGTAGACACACACAAACCCTTTAAACATGTCACTGAATGTGTTTGTTGCACTGCCCCTTGCCATGTGGCAAAACTACTTGTTGAGGAGGAGGAGAGCAGAGAGGATCTTCAGACAGAGGATCAACCTATTTGGAATGACCAGCCAAGATGTAAGGGCCAGGTATCGTTTCCCTCCCGAAGTCTTCTTGGATATGGTATGTGAGTGGGAGCAGTAACTTGACTCTCTGACCTGCTGCTCACATGCAATACCAGCATATCTCAAGATCCTTTCTGCTCTCCATTTCTTTGCCTCTGGGTATTTCCAAAGGGTCTCCAATGACCATGTGGGCATTTCCCAGGCGAGACAGTCGCGGTGCCTGCATCAGGTACTGAGATGCATCACTGCTAGAACCCCCAACCACATACAAATGCCACATACACTGGCCATGAGACAAAGGGCAGCAAGAGATTTCTATCTCCTTGCACAATTTCCACGTGTGCTGGGTGCAAATGATTGTACCCATGTGGCCCTTCAGCTACCCCGCCACATTGCACGCAACAGACACAGATGGTATTCCATCAATGTGCAAGCTGTCTGTGATGCCAGTGGGAGGTTCATTAATGTGCATGCAGTGTTTCCAGGCAGTACCCATGACAGCTTCATATTCCACATGTCACCTCTTGCCTGGGGGATGGCTGCTGGACAATTTGGCAACATGTGGCTACTTGGTATGTACCAAGCACTAAAAATGAGTGATATGTTTATTTGAAATGTCTGAATGCCCCCCATATTAACCATTGTACATTAATAATCATGTCCTGTGCAAGTCAATGAGGGAAATGTAAACAACTGCCCTTTCTTCCCTTCTTAGGTGACGCTGGGTATGCACTCTCCCCACTTCTTCTCACACCTTACAGGATTGCAAGCACTGTACGTCAGCGTAAGTACAATAGGTCACACATACGGACTCGAGCCATCATAGAGCACACTTTTGGTCTATTGAAGTCGTGATTCAGATGTCTCGACTGTACAGGGGGTGTGCTGCTGTACTCCCCAGAAGTCGTCTGCAAGATTATATTCGCCTGTTGTGTTTTACACAACATTGCTTTAACGCATGGCTTACACATATCTCTGGAACCTCGGCTAGCTCTGAATCTTGGAAACCGGGCCATTGCACATAACCGATGCCAGGGCATGCAAGTCCGTGATCAGCTCGTGGCCACATTTTCCACATGAGCAACCTGTAGTGTCATGGACAAAATGCGATTTGCTGTCTGTTGTCAATGATGAAACTTGGATGGACACGACTGTGTCAATAAATTCCATCCTGAGACGATTTTGCAAGCCACACTAACTGAATGTAACTCACAGCTGCTCACAGTAGTCAAAAGGTGGAGTGTGCCTCAGGACAATTGCCCATGTCAGCGATCAGTGTAGTGGATGTCCCTAAAAACAACTATTCACGCTGATGACAAACAATACATGTCCTGAAAGACCTACCTGGACCTCATGAGGGTGGGTCACTTAATCACAAAAGGCCATAACCATTGCATACTCAGGCCTGTGACCTCAACAGATTTGACTCCCCCACAAAGGATGGGCCCAGAATGTGAGTGATGATGTCATGGGTGAATCAGGCACCATGGGGCAGATTTACAATAACTGGCGCATCCCTGCATATCAGCAGGGATGCGCCAGTCATTGTGTGTCATGGCAGACACCTCTCGCGCCACCATAGATGCGCTGCATTTACAATGCGGTGCACCATGGCACAAGAATAGACAGATGCGTGAAGCATATGCTGCCGTGAGGGTGACGCATTGCTGGAGTCCCATTGCAAGCGCGACACAGCTCCGGCAAGGCTCGGGATGACCTTATGCCTAAGATGCTGCATCAATCCTTACGCCAGCTTCAAGCAGGCGCAGAGTTTTGACGCAGCATGGCCATAAAAGTGACTGAGTGAAATCTTGTAGATTGCACTCAGCCACTTTTAGGAGGCGTTCCAGCACCAGAATGCCCCCCGCACCGGAACGCCCACATGTGGCACAGGGCTTTACAACGTGACACATCTCCCAGATGCGTCACATTGTAGAAACCCCGCAGCAGGGCACTGGCTTTGCGCCGCTGCTGCGTCACAAAAGTGATGAAACTGTGGCGCAAATGTGACGTACGGAGCTTGTAAATCTGCCCCCATGTGTCTGTGATATATCCACACTGCTCCACCCCAATGTTACGTAACACGTCACACAACTCTGATAATGAGCACTCAATATGGACTACATGCACCATAATGCAAAGTAGGAGAAAATAAGACTCAGGTTTGATGTTGTGTCAGCCCCCCCCCATCCGTGCAGAAATGTCATTAAATGGTGTGTTGCCCCTTTTGTTACATATTCGTGATTCCCACCTGCACTGTAATTTCAGTTGTTTCTACAACAGAACAGCAGTATGGCAGTGGATTTGATTACTGATTGTGGATGGATCAGGATGAATACAAAATGGCTGCCAACTACTTCCTCTGATGTATTTCCTGTCTCCCACTTCCTGTATAACATTTCCTGCATGAAATGATGTGTTCCGGGTCATTTTCGGAGGTTACCGCCCAAAATCGCAATTTTCGGTTTGGAAGCGCAATGCGCGTGTGCGGACCCAACGCTTCGCAACATTTCATACAGGCAATGTACTTACAGCCTGGGTAAGGTGGTGTAATCACCCCTTACTTAGATATAGTGTATCTATATCTACCTTGTATATAGACACATAGTAATCTATAAGTCACTCCTATGGCAGGCCTTGACAATCCTGGAGGCAGAGTGCTTGGTTTTGTGTGAGATGGTGCCCTAGCATGAGCTGAGCCCCTCTGCAGCTTTCAGAACCATCTCCTTATAGCTGTTCTATGATATAGCAATACCATATACTCTTAAGTGCATTATAATCCTCGCGGTTAATGCTAACTTTGGTTTGGCTTCATCAAAAAATGTTGTGTAAGGTGTCAAATACTTTGGAATACTACCCCCCTGCCAGTTCTGGCGGCGGGGGTAGCATTCCGCCCTTCTAGAGGGAGAAGACATGTAGTTACTGTTAAACCCGGTTAAAGTTAAACAGATCCCCAGCATCACAAAATGGATGCTGCTGCCACAGACACGAGTCTGCCCTCCTGCTGCTGGACGAAAATCCTGCAGGGGAGGCCTGGACAATAATTTTCCTGTCCAGGGAGGTGCTAGCACCTCCCCAGACCGGCTTTAGTGTATTGGAGCAGGGTGGGTTGTATTCAGTGAATGCTTTTCAGACACTGCCTGGGGCACACAAGGTGCTCCATGCATTTCCCAGTTCAAACCGGTTGCTTGGGAGCTCAGTCCCAGCTTTGGCGCGAAACTGGACAAAGGGGAAGCAGTGTAACCACCCCCTCCCCAGGTTCACCCATAGGAGGGACCTTAGAGTTTGTCCAACCCCTAAACTTGCTATAAGTGTAGAGCCCCAGTGCCTAGGACTTTAGATTACCCTGGACGAAACTCTGATACATAATTCCTAGACCTTCGACATTCCATTTTGAATGGAAGATGGAAGAATCTCCTTTGTGGTCAAGGAGTGACCACCCTGTCCAAATAGGCACCAACAGCATCTTTGCTGGTTTGCTTTTTGAGGCTCCCGCCAGATCCCGAAGAATCTGCGACACAGGACATGGACTTCCATACATCTCTGATGCTGACCTGCGCTCCCAGCAAAGCTGAGACCTCTGGCGGACAAGAGTGATGTTGGACTGGAACCCCTGGACATCCTGCATTTTTGCTACTGCACCTACTTCCTAAGGAATCCCAAAGTTGTGCATTGGGTATTTGAAGCCCCTGCCCGAGCAACGTTTGCACCGAAGCTCAGTGGCCCCCACTCCACGAATATCCCGTGGGCTCGCTTTGTGCATTTTAGCTAGATGTGTCTTTGCAGTTCCTAGTCCGTTAGCTAGTGGGCCCCCACAAAGACCAATCTTCACTTTCTTTAGCTTTCCTGGTTGTGCCAGGCTTGCTCCAACTCCTCTCCAAAGGAGGAGTTCCTCAGACCTTGCTGGTCTGCACCGAAGCCCATCTTGGCATCTTGCATGGATTGCGTTTGCCAAGGCTTGTTGGGTCCAATCCAGGTTCTTCACATCTCCGATCCACCCTTGGATCCATACGGACACTTTTCCTCTGGTTGCCTGCAGCACTTCTTCGCAGCTCTCCATTGGAATCGACGACGAAACCCGACACCAAAAGACACCTATGCACCCGGCTTCCTGGGGTGAGGTAACACGGGTACTCCAGTGCTCCCGTGGGTCTTGACTCTCGAAGTGTCCTAGTCTAAAAAGGTTCCATCTTAGTTCACCTAGAAGTGCCCTAAAATTGTAACTTTGTAACTTGTTCGTCCTCAATAGAAAGTCAATGGTAACCTGCGGCTGTGTTTAGACACTGTACGCGTCTCCCTTGGGCCTCCTACATCCTAAACTTTGGTGGTTCTAGGCAGCCCCAGCAATTCCACAGGCCCTAGGCCTGCTTTCTAACTCTCACATGGTTCTTATACCACTATTTTAGTATATGGTTTGTGAGGCCCTTAGGGCAGAACTTTCCAAACTGTGTATCCCGACACAGTACTGTGTCGCCTGCAAATGGTGGGTGTGTCGCGGGATGACACCGGTATTAAGGGCACTTAGCACATAACTGCTGCTAATTAAGAAGCCATTCCTTTGAAAGAGTGTCTCAGAGTCCTCCGCGGACTCCAAGACACTCTGCTCTATGGGGGGCGGGTGATTCACAACAAAGCCTAATTAACAAGTACTAGGGCCCAGGGGGCTCGACGCCCGCTGCCCCTCACTCAAAAACGCTGTGACAGGAGGCGTGTCATTGTAACATTGATGCAATATCTTGCAACACCAAACGAAGTGGCATTTGCACCCGCGCGGTGAGGTGGTTATTTTTTCTTTTTTTTTTGTTTACGAGCGAGAGAATTCGACTGGGAGAGCCCCGAGGCCAAGGAGAGGTGGGTGCCCGCCCGCTGTACTGGACCCGGCGGTGTCAGAGCTAAGGCTCCAGAGACCAGGCTGACAGCGAGGTTCCTGAGGGAAGAAGGTTACTGGGGGCAGACGGCTGTGACTCATTCACTTAACTTTTTTCTATTTAAGTTTTCCGTTTTTATTGAAAGTGTGTGCTTAAATGTATTTCCCGCATATCGCTGAATATTGTGCCATGTCAGTATCAACGAGAAGGGTAACAACTTACTTGAGCGCCTAGAAGCAATTTCTATTGTGCAGTGCACAAATATTAATTATAGAACACTGTATCTTCGACATCCGACCCTGACCTCACTCTTTTCCTTCAGCCACACCCCTTTCTATGATCTGCTCTCCCTTACCTGACCTCATCTCTGATATTTTCCTTTCTTCCCTTCAATCCCTTCACTCTCTGCCCACAACCCTTAACCCATCCCTTCCCTCGCTTTCTTGAACTTTCCCTTCTTCATTCCACCAAGCTCAATTCCATCCTCTCTTGTCCATACTCGTACCTTATACACTTTTCCCCATTTGCTTTATCTATCTCTTCTGAGTTGCCTCTCAACCTCTCCCACATATTCTGTATGCCATGTTTTAAATATCTCAGCAGTCTGAAGGGACATTTGTGACGAAAGTGGTTCCACCAACATGGGAGGAGAAGGGGGGAGTATGGGGGGGGGCTTCCATGAGAAACCTAAAGTCATGCTGGCTGCCATATCAGGGCTCCTCCAAGCATTTCTTTTTGTGTCTGAGCTACAAACTGCTGTTTATTTCCAAGAGTCGCCATATCTTCCAAGCCAGTCTCAGGCAGTAGAATAATTGTCATAAGACCTAAAAAGGATGGGAGCCCAACTCTGCCAACGGATCATCAGGTTATCTTCACTCTTTCCTTAAAGAGCAAACTTACTTAGAATCCGCATTCCAATACCTACCCTTGTCTTGACCTCAAGTCTCTCTTCCTCTAGCCTACCCGGTCCAGTCCTCCTTTGCCTCACTTCCTCATAGAGACAGAGGAAGGGAGACAGACAGAGGGAGGGAGACAGAGAGAGAGAGGGAAACTGTGGGAGACAGAGAGAGAGGGAGACTGAGGGAGACAGGGGGAGGGAGTCCGGGGCAGACAGAGGGAGGGAGAGGGAGTCAGAGAGAGGGAGACAGATAGAGGGAGGGAGAATGAGGGAGGGAGACAGAGGGAGGGAGACAGAGAGAGCGGTAGACAGAGGGAGACCGACAGAGGATGACAGATAGAGGGTGACAGATAGAGGGTGACAGACAGAGGGTGACAGACAGAGGGTGACAGACAGACAGAGGGAGGGAGAGAGACAGAAGGAGGGAGACAGACAGAGGGAGGGAGAGAGACAGACAGAGGGAGGAGGGTGACAGAGGGAGGAGGGTGACAGAGGGAGGAGGGTGACAGAGGGAGACAAATAGAGGGAGACCGATTAAGGAGACAGATGGAGGGAGACAGAGGGAGGGAGACAGACAAGAGGGAGAGAGACAGACAGAAGGAGTGAGACAGAGGGATAGGGAGCGAGAGAGAGAGAGAGGGGGAAGGGAGACAGAGTGAGGTAGACAGAGAGAGAGGGAGACAGACAGAGTGAGTGAGACAGAGGGAGACCGAGGGAGACAGAGAGAGAGGGAGAGCAATAGAGAGAGGGAGGGAGACAGAGAGAGAGAGAGAGTGAGAGAGAGGGAGGGACAGAGACAGAGACAGACAGACATAGAGACAGACAGAGACAGGGACAGACAGAGACAAATAGAGGCAGGGACAGGGGCAGGCAGACTGAGGCAGAGACAGACAGAGACGGAGAGGGAGACAGAGGGAGGGAGACAGGGACAGACAGAGACAGGGACAGACAGAGGCAGAGACTGAGACAGACAGGGACAGAGAGGCAGAGAGGGAGACGGAGAGGGAGAGGGAGAAGGAAAGAGAGAGAGAGGGAGACAGAGGGTGATAGAGGGAGGCAGACAGAGAGAGAGGGAGACAGAGGGAGGCAGAGAGGGAGGGAGACAGAGGAAGGGAGGCAGAGGGAGACAGTCAGGGGGAGGAAGTGGGAAGGGGAGGGAGACAGACAGAGGGAGACAGAGAGGGAGGGAGACAGAGCGAGGGAGACAGAGGGAGGCAGACAGAGGGAAACTGACAGAGGGAGACAGAGGGAGAAGGAGACAGAGGGAGAGGGAGACAGAGGGATAAAGAGAGGGAGAAGGAGGGAGACAGAGGTACAGAGACAGAGGGAGGGAGACAGAGGGACAGAGACAGAATGAGACAGAGACAGAAGGAGACAGAGAGCGGGAGACAGAGAGCGGGAGACAGAGGGTGACAGACAGAGGGTGACAGAGGGAAACAGACAGAGGGAGGAGGGCGACAGAGGGAGGGAGAGGGAGGTAGGGAGCGAGACAGACAGAGAGATACAGTGGAAGGTTGACAGACAGAGGGAGACAGACAGAGACAGACAGAGAGAGACAGAGGGAGGGAGAGAGACAGACACAGACAGAGGGAGAGAGAGGGAGGGAGACAGAGAGAGGGAGACAGTGAGAGACAGACAGTGTGAGAGAGAGAGAGAGAGAGAGAGAGAGAGAGAGAGAGAGAGAGAGAGAAAGAGAGCGAGAGGAAGACAGACAGAGTGAGTGGGAACCCCCCAAACCCACCTTAGGAGGTTCGGGTTCGCACGCTACACGCGCTCGCTACACTGCCTTACTATGTCCCAAAATGATGCATCTCCAAAAAGTGTCTCACCTACATGAACAGTTGGGAAAGCTGTGCCCTAGGGCATAACGTATACTGTGCAACTTATCGTATGCTAATTAAGTTCCTCGTATTGTACTTTTACCTCTGACCTCATAAAGAGTCCAGAGGGGTTGTGTTTAGAATAAATACATATATATTTGATATATACCTTGTGTGGTGTGCTTTCATTTGATCATTTAAGAGATTATAATTGGTAAAATAACTTGTTTAACTCGTCTCCATGTCTTAGCCTGAAGGCTGCTCTCAGAGCTACCACTAGGATAGCTTTCTATCAGGTTGACTTTATACCCTACCATCCATAAGGGTCGTTTGGACTGGTGCAAGGTGCCCACTAGAATAGTGGACATCATATATGAGGCCAACTTCTCACAAACGTCCTCAGGAACTTCCTCCTCCTCTTGAGCATGACTTGATGCTGACATAACTGCCTGGAAGATCAGGGGATTCTCCACTCTGATTCCCCGTCCACCAGCACTGGTCGTAGGTCTGTCATCCTCTTCCTCAGCATCATCTGGAACACAGAGGTTGCAACCGTATTAGTGATTGAACTGGTATAACATGTGGTGCAACACCAGGGTTGTATTAACTGTACTTTGCATCAGCAGATGGGGATCATGTGACCTGGTTAGGGTCCCACCACAAATGACCACTCAATAAGCATGGGCGTAAAATCCGTTCCGCTCGCGGATTTTTCGGATTTTCGGTAAATCCGCAATCCGCGAACTCTCGCGGATGTGGCGAAAATACGGATTTTTTGCTTGTGTTCGCACTGCTCGAGGGCCGCGGCGCGGGCAGCAACAATCTCGCACTCGCGAAATTACAAAAATTACAATTGGGGAGGGGTGAAGGAAGTGACCCAGTCTCCAACTTCCTCTACCTGTCCAGCAAGCTCCTCCCATTGCTTAGTCCATTTCCTGGCCACTTTGAATTCGATCTTGACTGGGAAGGATTACTTTTTGTGGATGCTGCTGGAGATTTGGCTTTGAGGCCTTTTGGATTACTTTTTGATTAGAAATTTGATGTACAAGTAAGTTGATAAGTTGATGTTGTTTGTTTGTGGTGATTTTTGTGTGTGTTTTTCGACTTTTTGGAGTGGGTTTGGGGGCTGGCTATGTGTGGGAGGCCATTTTGAGGCATGGTCCTGCAGGTCCTGGCCATGTGGATGGGGTCAAGCGGCCATTTTGAAGTCAGGCAGTGTGCTTTGTGCCCTATGCCCACCCAGTCTGCTCTGATTGCTTTCATAATGCCCAGGGGGCCTCGAACTCCCGCTGATTACCCGAAAATCGGATTTAAAAAAAAAAATTGCCTGTGTATCGCACTGCTCGCGTCCCGCGCAGCAACAATCTCGCACTCGCGAAATTGTAAAAAAATTACAATTCTGCACATGAATTGAAAACTACCAGGCTTAGTTATGGGTGCATGCATGATACAACTGTTTTTTTTAATTTTAACATTATTCTGGCCAGGGCATGGATGGCATTGGATAGTTGTGATTTTTGTGTGTTTTACGACTTTTTGGGGTGGTGTTGGGGGCTTGCTATGTGGGTGGGGGCCATTTTATTGCCTGGTCTCGTGTGGGTGGGGGTCTGGCGGCCATTTTTAAGCCAGTTTGGGTGCTTTGTGCCATAGGCCTGCACCCAGTGTGCTGTGATTTTATCATGCCCAGGGGGCCCAGGCCAGAATACGTCTGTTCGCGGATTTTGCTGGTTTTTCGCCACGTTCGCGTCGTGAAGCAACAATCTCGCACTCGCGAAATTGCAAACATTGCAATTCTGCACCAGAAAACCACCAGCAGGCAGCCTAAACCTTCTGAAACTTTATGGATGGCATTGGATTGTGGTGATTTGATTGGTGTTGTGTTTTTGGATTTTTTGAAGTATGGGTTGGGGGCTGGCTATGTTGGTGGGGGCCATTTTGAGGCATTTGGTCCTGGCCATGTGGATGGGGGTCAAGTGGCCATTTTGAAGGCAGGCAGTGAGCTTTGTGCCATAGGCCTGCACCCATTTTGCCTTGCTTTCACCCATTTAGCCCAGGGGGAGTCAGTGGTACATGAAACTATACCCCTCTCTGTGTGTGCTCTCTTGGATCAATGTTAAATTCCTGTTTCCCAAAAATTTAGCAAATCCTAATTTTGAAATTTCCATATTGTGTGGGGTGCATGTGTGTATTCATAAATGCCTACTTGCAAACTATTTATTGAAGCGCTACATATGCAACAAATATTTACTGATGTTCCTCTGTCTTCGTTTGCTTTTAGGTGCACAAAGTCAATAACTCCGCATCATCGTTGAGCATCAGTGCCAGGAAGAAGTCCTGCTGCGGCCTGTTGTTCCGACATCTGAAGAAGATGGCTCCAAAAAGAGGTGCCCGTAGCTCCTCTTGCAAGAAAAATGTCTCTACTAAGGAGAAGAAGAAGCAAGTGGCACCACTTACCAAGGAGACTGGTGGCTCGACCACTACATTTTGGGGGAAAAAGCAAAGGCCCACCATGAGTGCTGCACAGGTAGCCTGTTTAGTAGTTCAATCACCAACGACCAGTGATGTTGGCTCATCGCAAGAAAGTAGCAGCACACCATCAACACAGGTTGTAACTCATCTCACAAGTACTATTCAACAACCAAAGCCGCAACAACAACTGCATGGGCTACTAGTACAAGCACAAGTACATGCGCAAGGAGCTGTCCGAGAAGGAGCTGTCCGAGAAGGAGCTGGCCGAGAAGGAGAAGGCCGAGAAGGAGAAAGCCGAGAAGGAGAAAGCCAAGAAGGAGAAGGCCGAGAAGGAGAAGGCCGAGAAGGAGAAGGCCGAGAAGGAGAAGGCCGAGAAGGAGAGGTCCATGGAGAGTTGCAAGTAGAGGTCAGTGAAGAGGCCCATGTAGCGGCGCATGGAGCGGTGCAAGTGCCCACAATGGTTGTTTTTCCAGAAGTAGGGGCACAGGAGGAAATTGACTTTGGAGCCGGGGTATCATGTCAGGAAGACGAAGGCATTCCTCCTGATGATTCATTTTCTCCCAGCTCCCCACCAAGGAAAAGATCAAGGAGTGTGTGTAGAAGTTCCTCTTCAAGCCCCGCTCCATCAGATGATGATCTGGATCTAGATTGGCAACCATCTCCGACGTCTGAGAGGGAGGCACACCATGAGCTGCGAAAGGTATCAAATGTTAAAAGGAAGGGCCCCGGAAAGCTCATACTTATGGATCCGAACGTTGGACTTGATGAAGTGGTGCATTCTGATGTTGTTGAACAGGATGACAGCAATGACCTAGTCATCACACACTTCATTCCAGCCACACCGGCCATGCAGCAGACAGACATTTATACCCTATCCCGACGTCATGCTGAGCGTGACCCTGGCAACGTGGCACTGGTAGCACCACCAATGCAGTCAAGTAGTACAACAAGTTCAACAAAACCTACAGCTCCCATATTTTCTCCCCAGAGGGGGACTCCATCCAGCTCGACTCCCTCAAGTAGGGTTGCTGCAATAATTGCACAACCCAGTAGATGTCTGCAAGGCTCATCCACCAATGCTTCATCTGGCATTGGCAGTATCATCTCGTGCGTCAAAACCAGAAGTTTCCAGTCCCCAGTTTGGAACTTTTTTAGTGTCCATGCAAAGTATGATAACATAGCCGTTTGTTGCATTTGTAAGACTAGAGTTAGCCGTGGTAAGACTGGTACCAACTATGGAACCGGAGGCCAGATAGGTCATCTTCAAAGAAAGCACGCTGTCGTATGGTTTGCGCACCTAGCAAACATCAAGGGAAAGCAATCCCAAAGGGCAAGTGGCCAAAATATGCCCATACTAGGTGTTTCATCTGAAGATGACGGGGAGGTAGAAGAAGCGTCAGACATTTGTCTGGTTGCACCCAGTACCCCTGGCAGCACCACACCCTCCGGAACACATAGGAGGCACACTGAGAGTCTGGGAGACACACCAATGCGGAAAATGTCAACACTGAGCAGAAGTGGGTCGAAGAAGGCATCAGCATCATCCAGTAAATTTGTCCAGCGCACCATTTCAGCCATGTTCTCCTCAGATGCGCAATTTCAACGCAACCACCCAACTGTACGCCTGTATAACACTAAGCTGGCTAAAATGCTAGCGGTGGACCTTCTCCCTTTTTCGTTTATCGAAAATGTGGGTTTTCTTGAACTCGTGGCAACACTGGCCCCTAAATGGAAGGTTCCTAGCCGGTTCTATTTTGCCAGGGTTGCTGTTCCAGCACTACATAAAGAGGTGCTTGAGTTGGTTGGGGCAGCTTTGCAGAAGAGTGCTGTTCACACTATACACCTGACAACAGACATGTGGACCAGTTGCCAAGCCCTTGATTACATGTGCATCACTGCACACTGGGTCTCCTTTTCAGGGGTTGCACAACAGATAAATGCAGGTGGTGACTTGGTCGAGATTTTTAAGGGTGCTCGTAAACATGCAACATTAGCCATGTTTGGCATGGAGAAAAGTCATACTGCAGTCAACATTTTGGATGACTTTAACAAAAAGGTCTCACAATGGCTGCCCCCAAGAAATTGCAAGGTTGGTTATGTTTCTACTGATAATGGCAGCAATGTAGTTAGGGCCATGGAGAACGGTTACTACTTCAGAGTGCCGTGTTTGGCGCACTGTATGAACCTTGTCGTGCAAAAGTTCTTGAAAAAAGAACTTGCAGTCGACCAAATACTGACCATCTGCAGAAGAATATGCACACACTTCAACCATTCTTTTAAGGCCCGGAAGGAGCTGAGGTGCCAGCAAAATGTACGTAGAATGCCAGTGAAAGCACTTATCCAGGAGGTGGCAACACGTTGGAACTCAACCTTCTACATGCTTGAGCGTCTGCATGAGCTGTTTCCAGTAGTCAATGAGTATTTCTGCAACCTGGGTGGTGATACAACAGAAATGATGCTAGCGGTGGAGCAATGGCAGCTAGTTAAAAGCCTGACAGACATGCTTCGTCCTTTTGAGGTCTTCACGCGTGACGTCAGCAGGGAGGACTGTTCTTTGAGCAAAGCTATCCCATTGTTGCTGAAGCTCGAGCACCAAGTCAAGGTGGTGTCTTCAGAATTAAAAGATGCTGGAAAGAATGAAGCATATGAGTTGGCGCAGAGATTATTACATCGCCTAGTTAGCAATAAACGGCTTGTAAATATCAAGGAACAACAGCACTATATTTGTGCTACTATTCTGGATCCACGTTACAAAAAGCCATTGTTTGGCAAAGTAATAATTCCTTTTGAAACATCAAATGTTACAGAGTACAAAGGTTGGCTAGCTCAGTCAGCCATTCGTTTTGAAAGAGAGCGGAAGGATACTGTAGGAGAACTTGAAGACAGTACTACTAGTGAATCAGCAGGCCATCAGGCGTCCCAAAAAAAACTTCTCCATCTGTGCCTGTGACAGAAGTGAGTGACTTTTCCTCTGAGCCGTTAACCACACCAGCAACCGTATCATCTGCACCAGTCACAGGCGATATGTCTGAAGCGGATTGGCTAAGTGAGCTAGGGTTTCCTTGTCCCAGAAAGGACACAGAAGTGCAAAGTACAGGAATCCGGGAGAACATTGTTTCAATGGTGCAGGCCTATCTGGATGACTCAACAGCGGTCAATATTACTGAGGACCCATTGGCGTATTGGCATGGGAAAAGAAAGATATGGCGAGAGCTCACCAACCTGGCTATCAATTACTTGTCTTGCCCACTCGCAAGCGTGTCTTCAGAACGTGTTTTTAGTTCTGCTGGTGGCATTGTGACTTGCAAAAGGTCCCGCCTCTTGCCCGCAAATGTGGAGCGGCTCACCATGATAAAGATGAACCAGCACTTCATACCACAAGATTACAAAGTACGAGAATGCACGCAGGAAGAAGACGAGGACACCGACCTACCTGAGGAAAGTTCTCCTCAGTTACCAGAAGTACTACCGACTCAATTTGCAGTTTGAGGACGAGCTCTGCTTCCCTGACAGCGAGTTCTGAAAATGAGTCAATAATTAATTAACTTTAACATTAGTCCTTATTCATTTTTATTCCTGTGTGTCTGTCTTTCTTTTTTTAGCAAGTGCTTGATCACATTCACAACAAAACTGTAATCACCCCATCACAAGCAACAACAAGCCCATCAGCAGAACTGTCTTGATTTTGATGCCGCAGCATTCCTCAGGTTCACAACAGTTAGTTGACAAGAACTCAGGGGCATATTACCAACAACTAGCGATAATTTTTGTCTCTAACATGTTTAGAGACAAACATTATCGCCGCACATCGGCGATTTTTAACGCAGATAAACCTTGCTATTAGGAAGGTTTATCGCAAATGTGATAAAAAACGGCCGCAATGCATGAATATCGCTGAAAAGTCAGCGATATTCATGCATTATCGAGCAAATGCTCTTAGCCATGTTATCCACCTCCCATTGGATAACATGCTGAAGAACTGCTCAGGGCAGGTGTTAGCTTTTGGAGATATTCGCGCTTAGCGCGAATATCTCCAAAAGTTGGTAATAGGAGATAGCGATGTTAGCGACTGTTTCCAGTCGCTAACATCTTGGCACGCCCACTTTGCATGTCATTAGTGATAAATATCACTGACATGAAAAGCGGGGCCCAAGATGGTCGCTATCTCCTATTAGCTGTCACTAACTGGTGTTAGCGACAGCTTGGTAATAGGGAGATAATTCTATCTCCGCTTTCTTGGCTTTTAAAGCCAAAAAAGCGGAGATAAACCCCCTTGATAATATGCCCCCCAGTCCTGGTCGTCTATCCTCCTCCTCCAGACTCACCCTATCCATTTCCCGTAATGCTGATGCCTGGAATCTGCACAATGAAGAAACTGACGTTGACGAGTCCCCTAAAGAGGGACTGTCTGGAAGTAGTGAGTCCTCATTTAAATACATTTTGCTAAGTGTGATTTTTTTGCGTTTGGGTTTTAGGGTCTTGGCTGGGCCATTGCTGGCAAGGTCTATTAAGGGATGAAATTGGTTAGGCATTTACTTTTGAAAACATTTGGCCTATTACACGTGAACGTTTAGGCGTTATTATTGCTCGCTTGCCTGTCTTAGGGGTGCTGTCTGTGGGGCTTCTAGGATTTTGGGGTCTGTGAGCACCGCTGCCATATTTCTAATGTTGATTGCTTTTGTTTTGCACGAAATCCACGCCGGGAAACTCCAGTTGGGGCCCTGCTGCAGAACGCTTTAGGACACTGTGAATTCCAGGTGGAGCCAGCCCTCAAACACAAATTACAGGTAAAATAAGCGTTTGGATGGGAGGTAGTATAAATGGAGTATTAGGAGAGGCGAGAGAGTGACAGTGGTACTAGTAGTAAAGTCCTAGGACTCCTCAATTAACAAACTCTGTGACAGGCATTTACTTTGGAAAACATTTGGCCTATTACACGTGAACGTTTAGGCGTTATTATTGCTCGCTTGCCTGTTTTTGGCGGTGCTGTCTGTGGGGCTTCTAGGATTTTGGGGTCTGTGAGCACCGCTGCCATATTTCTAATGTTGATTGCTTTTGTTTTGCAGGAAATCCACGCCGGGAAACTCCAGTTGGGGCCCTGCTGCAGAACGCTTTAGGACACTGTGAATTCCAGGTGGAGCCAGCCCTCAAACACAAATTACAGGTAAGATAAGCGTTTGGATGGGAGGTAGTATAAATGGAGTATTAGGAGAGGCAAGAGAGTGACAGTGGTACTAGTAGTAAAGTCCTAGGACTCCTCAATTAACAAACTCTGTGACAGGCATTTACTTTGGAAAACATTTGGCCTATTACACGTGAACGTTTAGGCGTTATTATTGCTCGCTTGCCTGTCTTAGGGGTGCTGTCTGTGGGGCTTCTAGGATTTTGGGGTCTGTGAGCACCACTGCCATATTTCTAATGTTGATTGCTTTTGTTTTGCAGGAAATCCACGCCGGGAAACTCCAGTTGGGGCCCTGCTGCAGAACGCTTTAGGACACTGTGAATTCCAGGTGGAGCCAGCCCTCAAACACAAATTACAGGTAAGATAAGCGTTTGGATGGGAGGTAGTATAAATGGAGTATTAGGAGAGGCGAGAGAGTGACAGTGGTACTAGTACTAAAGTCCTAGGACTCCTCAATTAACAAACTCTGTGACAGGGATTTACTTTGGAAAACATTTGGCCTATTACACGTGAACGTTTAGGCGTTATTATTGCTTGCTTGCCTGTTTTTGGCGGTGCTGTCTGTGGGGCTTCTAGGATTTTGGGGTCTGTGAGCACCGCTGCCATATTTCTAATGTTGATTGCTTTTGTTTTGCAGGAAATCCACGCCGGGAAACTCCAGTTGGGGCCCTGCTGCAGAACGCTTTAGGACACTGTGAATTCCAGGTGGAGCCAGCCCTCAAACACAAATTACAGATAAGATAAGTGTTTGGATGGGAGGTAGAATAAATGGAGTATTAGGAGAGGCGAGAGAGTGACAGTGGTACTAGTACTAAAGTCCTAGGACTCCTCAATTAACAAACTCTGTGACAGGGATTTACTTTGGAAAACATTTGGCCTATTACACGTGAACCAACACGATGACAGTGTTCAGTAAAACGAACTTACTGCAAAACCACCACCCACCAGGCTCAAAAGTAGTAAAAAAAAAAGTTATGCTCAGATAAAGTTTGAAAAAGTATATTTTTATATCCCTAACAAAATAATCTCCCGCAAGACCCTCCCTAACCCCAACAAATAAATAGTCATTCAAAAGTCCCCAAAAACCCCAACTCCCAATTCCCACCCCCCAAAAGTCTCTAAAAAAGGGGCAAGGGACACTCTAGGGATGCACAGTGTTGAGTTTGGCCTCCAGGGCATCATGCCTTAGGGCCAGGGCACCGTACTTCTCCTGGAGGGTGGCGTGATCTAAGCGGAGGCCCTCCACCACATTCTGATAGTCTTTCCATTTCTGGACCTCCGCCTCTAGGTCGGACACTCTGCGGAGTGCTCGGCGCAAGCGAGCCTTTACACTGCTGTGAGGTGCAGCCTTTGCTGCTTGGTGGTGGCGTCTGCCAGCACGGCTCCGTTTGGCTGGAGCACTGCGCTTACCGGCAGAACGTGGGGTCACGGAGGAGGATGCAGATGTTGATTCACTGGACTGCGTGTCGTCCCCCTCCAGTTCCACCAGCCGCCGATATTGGGCAACAGTTGCTTCCAGCCTCCGTTGCCGGGCAAGTACAGCCAGCATACGCCTCGTCGGTTTGGAGGTTTTAGTATTACCAACTATATGAAGAAAGAAAGACATAATATGTAACCAATGCTCTTTAAGAATATGATTAACACAAAATAATTCAGCAGGAAGTTGTGTCACAGTACAACTAGCAACTAGCCAGCGCAGTACAAAACTATTCAGGCCAGTATCATGGGCGTCCGCAGGGAGGGGCAAGGGGGGGCGCTTGAGTCACCATTTCCCTTCCCACAACTCACTTGTATCCTTGGTTTGATGCTCTTTCATATGAAAGAGATCTGGCAGAAGCCCAGGCGATATGTCTGTTTCCCTCTCTCTCTCTCTCTCTGTCTTCCTCTTTATGTCTCCCTGTGTCTCCCTCTACCTCGCTGTCTCTCTCTCTCTGTCTCCCTCCCTCACCCTCCCTCTGGCTCCCTCCCTCTCTCTCTCTCCTTCTGTCTTCCTCTCTCTCTGTATCTGCCTCTATCTGTCTGTCGGTCCCAGCCTGCTGTAATTACCATATTGTAATTTGTCACTGGGCCAGCACTGGATACACATCATATCCTATCTAAGAGTCAGATAGTACCACGATCCAGCTTACCTGTACTCGCCACCGCCACTGTCTCCTTCCTCACAGTCTGTACTTCTTGGTCCGACTCCTCTTGCGCCGCCTCTTCCCCAGAGTGATCCTCGGACTCAGAGTCAATGATCACCACCACATCCGAGCTGGCCCCGCCACCAGATGTTCCACCTACAAAGTAGATTTAAGAATGTTAGATTACACCACTCACTAGTATTTGGTATATGAATGAAGAAATGTGAAAACAACAGAAAAATTAATTGACTGTCTACTCTAGTCTAAAGTAAAAATGTCCCTCCTTCCAGGGAAGGCTGTTGTCTTGCTGCATTTTTTTGTCATAATTGATGAATGCTTGCTTAATTTTAACACACACCATTTTTCTCTGAACAGACAGAAACTGGACTTCTAAGGACAAGAGCAACATCAACTTCAAACCAGGTGAAAGCTCGGCTCGACCACAAGAAATGTGTTCCATTACTCATCAACTCAGCACCAAGCACTTTTCCATTTCCAACTAACTTTATTTTAATATATGTGCTTACTTAAACTTTTAATAAAGCTTTTAAACTTGAATAGACTCTGTGGTTTTTGGTCCTCCAGACTAGAGTGACTGAGCGAAAGGTTTTGCAATTTTTGCAAGGAGGTGTCCGTGCCGCTGACACTACCAGGTTTATACAGTGTGCCAAACACGCCACTCTGAAATATTATTACTCTGGTCTTTGGTGTCCATAGTTCGGTTTGTGGAGAATTGTCCCTGCAACAGTAGTATTATTGATTTTGCTCCTATCTAAACACTATTTCGAAAAAATTAAATTAGGAACGCTTGGACAACAATAGGTCCTCTATATTTAAATGAAAACTTACTGGGGCCAGCAAAGGAGCACTCGCCGCCCTGGCCTGCATCCTCCTCCTTTGGAGCCACTGCATCTGCTTTTTCTGTCCGCTTGCCCCTGGGCGGACCTGACGTACAACATGAAAGAATGAACAGAAAACATTAATGATTGCTGCTTGCCGATGTCCTTGTCAACCAAATCAAACATTTAGAAAGAACAAGAACCAACTATTTCAGCCAAAATGAGGGCTACAAAGGAAGGACTGCACCTGAGCCTCTACTCTAGGGGCAGATTTACAAGCCCCTTGCAGCTCTTTTGCTCCGTTCTTGCGTCACTTTTGTGACGCAGCGCCACAACAAGAGAGGCGCCATGGTGTGGCGTATATTAACAACGTGACGCCTATGGGAGATGCATCCCATTCTAAAGCCCTGCGCCATAAGGGAGCGTTCCAGCGCAAGGGAGGGCGTTCCTGCGCAGGAACGCATGCTAAAAGTGGCTATGGGGAATATATAAAATTTCAATCAGTCATTTAGGACAATGATGCGTCACTGGAACCCTGCGCCTGCATGAAGCAGACTTACGGCTTGACGCAGCATTGCTGGAGCTGCGCCATCGTTGCAACGCAACTCCATCAATGAGCCGCCTTTACGGCACCGATGCGTAACGCTTCGGTGACGTTTTGGGACCATGGTGTGCCGCATTGTAAATACGGCGCACCATGGGTGGTGCTGGCGTGCCGCACACTTTGCAGGGATGCGCAGGTAATTGCTAATCTGACACTTAGGGGCATACTTACGAGTTCTGAGCTGGACACCTCCAGATGTGCACCAGAACAAATGCGTAACGCAAAACTAACCTTGCGTCACGGCAGATGCGCCGCAATTACAATGCGGCAAACCCTGGCGCAAGGGTAGGCAGATGCGTGACGCATCTTGTGACGAAAGAGAGGCGCATCTCTAGAGTCGCGTCGCAGGCGCGATGCAACTATAGCAATGCTCAGGGCTGCCCAATACTCAACATACCGCATCAGTCCTTACGCCTGCTTCAAGCAAGCAGGCATAAAGAATTGACGTAGCAGCGTCGCGGAAGTGCCTGCGTTAAATCTTGTAGATTTCACGCAGGCACTTTTGCGAGGCGCACAGCTGCCTGACCGCCACCCCCCCCCTGCGTGGGAACGCACCCATTGTGGCGCAGGCCCAGGCCTTAACGTGGCGCATCTCCTTAGATGCATCACGTTGTACATGACTCGCAGGGATGCGCCACGTTTACGTCGCTGTGCGTCAGGTAAGGCAGCGTAAACGTGGCACAAGGGGCTTGTAAATCTGCCCCTTTGTGTCTAGCATTACGCAGTTCTGTAAAATACACTCATACATTACTCAGCCCAATAAAATGAACACAAAATAGAAAACAAATAAGCAGTGGCACCGCCACAGAGAAGGAGAACAGTGCACCTGAAATGCACAGAAGATTTTGAAATATTAATTTACCTCTCTTATCAATGTAATCAGAAGCATTATTGCTCTTTGTAAAAAAGTTAAAACAAACATTTGCAATATAACACACAGAGCAGGAGAAAAAACAGAGTAGTGAGTGATGAAAAAATTGCTACTACTACTCACCAAGCCCGGGGACCTCCACTCCCAGCACGTCTAGCAGGTCGCGCTCTCGGTCCAGGATATCGGTCCAGCGGTGGGTCACTTGATTGTAGGTGCGCTGGACCCCCGTGATCTTAAAATGGGCCCGACACACCTGCCCCCACCGCTTCCATCGCTCCTGGCTGTTGGTATAACCAGCAGCGAGCCTGCCGCCTGCCGCGATGGTCCTGGGGAGACAGCGCTGCACATAAAAAACGAATGCGCCCAACTCCTCAGGGCTGAAGATCTCCCGGGGCACCACCATTTCCGCCCTCAAGCGGCCACACGGGAGCCGGGCACGGGCTGCGGTGCCCGTCTTGGGCAGCTTGACAGCTGTCTTCACCATGTTCTGGGCAGGTGTTAGCAGTAAGGAGACAAAATGAAAAAGAATAAGAGTAGAGAAGAAGGAAATAAAAGTTTAAAAAAGTAGTTGAACAAAAGTAGCCTAAAACACAAAAATATAGACCTAGAAAAATAGAGGGATAGAAAAAAAG
Source organism: Lissotriton helveticus (assembly GCF_964261635.1). NCBI lineage: Eukaryota > Metazoa > Chordata > Amphibia > Caudata > Salamandridae > Lissotriton > Lissotriton helveticus. Next base: position 359,751,604 of record NC_136063.1, on the reverse strand, counting down.
TTAAATAGATCAAAAAAATATTAAAACAAGCAAAGGATGGCAGAGATATACAGAGGATAGAAACACCATGCCCAGACACATAGGAATGAATGAAAAACAAGATGGCGGCCCAAACACGTGCGTGTAAGTAAGTTCGCACGCGATTTCTCTCGCGAACTCGTGCGAACTTGCATTCGCAAGGCGCTCATTGCGCGAGATTACACATAGCGGGCGGAAACGGAAATACGTCACGCAAACGAAATGGCGGCGCCCATACTCAACCTTGGGGTAACTCGCACGAGTTCGCGTCTTCCACGGTCTAGTTCGCACGACGACGCGCCTCGCGAATAGGGCGAAATTACCGAAAAACGAGTTTTGCAAAAGGAAAACCAACAAGCAGGTGCAAAAGTTCGAGCTCATTATTTGTAACCATTTACCTGTAGTGCTTCCTGAAGGGGCCCTCCAGAATCCGGTTGCCTACTTGCAACTATTGTGTGACCCTGCTCTGACAGTCACAGAATAGTTACAAGTATGCCATTGCATCCTGTTATTGCAACAAAAAGGAAAGGGAGCAGACAAGCAGGTGCCAGCCTTCATTAATGTCAGTTGGGGCAGGGCAGGTGTTGTTGTTTGCAAAACTTAGTGCAGGTGTGCTTGGCTTTGCCACAATAATGTACACTCACTAGTCAATCAGAGGGTGCTGTGATGACACCGAGGGTGGCATGGGTGTGGCAGCCAGAGGGTGGCATGGGTGAACCAGAGTGCCAGTGTTGACAGAGGATGGCAGTGCTTTGCTTTGCCCCAATAATGTACTCTGGTGAACCAGAGGGTGCTGTGATGACACAGAGGGTGACATGGGTGAGCCAGAGGGTGGCATGGGTGACCATAGAGAGTGCCAGTGGTGACAGAGGGTGGCAGTGATGAAGAAAGCCTTGCAAACAGGCTGGGCACGTAGAAACAACAAGTTTGCAAAACTGGCAACCCGACAAGTAAGTTCGCAATTTGTGAAATTGTACAAAACCCTCGCGAACTTGCAGAAACCCGTGCGAACACACACCCCCCAAAAAAATACGCAAATCCGCGAGAATTCGCGGATTTGCGGATTTTCGCAATCCGCAAATACGCAAATCCGCAAATTCGCGGATTGCGAATCCGCAAAATCCGCCCATGCTTACCACTCAACCATAGCACTAAGGTGTTGCACAGAGATGTACATAATGCTAGCAAACTCACCATCTCCAGCCACAACTTTCTGTCCCTTCGCGTTCCCCCCAGTGCAACTTGCTGAACCTGTCTCCTTATTGATGTTGTAGACATAGCTGTAGAGGATAGAGAACACATTCTCAACGATATGCATCACTAATTGACAGACAGGCACATGTGACACTCCTGATTTGGATTTCACTTTGTAAACAACAACTGTTGATTCCATGCAGAAGGGGATCTCGATCTCTGTCAAGGCTTAGTGATCTAAGCTAGCGACACACCTGATGCCAGAATTACCTGAAGGACTGGTGTGCCAGGGTTTCATTGCTGCAGCCAGGATGTCATGCATCCCCCGGGATGTTGTCTGCTGCAGTGGTATCATCCTGTCAGCAGCTGTGATGAGACATAAATGTCCACATTTTAGTATAACAGATGGTATCTACGCCAACATGTCATTCTCAATAACCATTTGCAGATAATCCAGGACAATGTGCAGCATGTTTACCTCATGGACTTTACGTGTGGGCACTTGTTCACATGCAGCATTTGCCAGCTGTTAGCTCCATGCACTGACATCAATAAGATGACACATCAACTGACAAACTTGTATGAGAAAGTTACTGATATTTCAAGGAAGGGGATAACTGACCCGGACTCCTCCGCATTACACTGATTTCACCTTTACCATTTAGATTAACATTTTTCATGAGTGTAATGTTGTCTGTTGACAAGTCAGGAAGGAGTTCATGTGTGAGATGTAAAGTAGTCAGGGACATGATGTTGCTCATTTGTGCTTCCCTACCCATGAGGTCACACAGCTCATTTTTGAATGGGAGAACACAGATTTCTTATGTCCATCCTTTGAGTGTCCTCTGTTCCCATGGTTTATTTCCAACATCTTGGTACTACTTAGCTGACAACAGATGGTGTCTTGTACAGCAGACATCCAAACCTCATATGTCAAACACTCACCTATACATGTGAATACGGTAGAAGAGGAGACACGCAGAAAACTACATTTGGTTATGATCATACATTACGGATTAGCTGTGAAGCTTTGAGGCTTCCCGCCTGCACTGGATTATCGTGTTGCTCTTCAGCCAAGTTATTTTGCAGGTGTAACTGCATGAAGATTCACCTTAGCCGCCCCTACACCCATCTCAAAGGTACACAACTGGCATCAGTGTGTGCCTCAGCCATACCAATTTCATTATGATTTAACCATGTATATTTTGCTAGGGATTTATCCTATCATTGAATTGCAAGCCTGTTGTGTTTTGGTCAGTTCATGTGACACATTGTACTATTGTATGTCCATTCTGCACTCACTACGCATACATTTTGTGTCATTCTCTAATTTGTCACCAGGGTCTGATCTGCCATGTGTTCAAATGCCATATGTGAGTATATTGTGATGCAGGACAACAGTGTTATGCAACACATACAACATACAGTGGAGGTAAAAGGCCCAATTAATGAGCATTCTGCCAAAATTATTCTAGGGTTGACTTACCTTGGCCCGGCACCGGAACAGTGTGTGGTCCCTGGACAGATGTCACCTTCAACCTTGCAGCAGAAGTCAGTGTGTGTCTTTGATTCTGGGAGGACTGCATTGTACCTACAATGATAAGTGTGTTTCCCACCTTTACTTTTCTGCAGTCACATGTAATGCACTCAATTTCTGGCACAAAGGACGAGCACAATTAGTTGTTGGCACCACCTTTGCAGAAGCGTGTTATACATATTGTCATGAGTGATTCCACATATGACTTAGAATGGGCCACTACCTAGACGCAACCTACATCACAATGACATAGCGGGGACACCCTTTTGACTAGTTGTGGAACTCAATTACAGGATTGGATTCCCAGGTCAGGGACTGTTGGTGAAATACATGTTATGTTCCACAATTACAAAGGTATGATGAGCCAGGACATGTTATATTTTTGTCTTTCGCTGTTCACAAATGTCATATGCTAAAGGTGAGAGTCCATTGAACACTCCAATTGTAATGAGCACATTTTTCATCTCTGGTTGACTTTCATAGGTGGCACTATATGGCCCTCTGTCGTCTCCTGACAATGTATGCATTTTGCGCATCTCCTTGCCAGTTTGACTTACAAGTTAGTGAGGTTGTAATGCTTTGCCCTGGACGTTGTCGATTCCTCCCAGTATACGCAGGGACCTCTGCTACTTCAGTTGTCCGTGCTCTGGCTGAATGTGTCAATGGGTGACAAGAGAGAAAGGCATCCAAATGGGAAATGTGCTTGTGGAACTTTTCAGGGATTTCCCCATATCTTCTGCATGCTAACAGTGTTGTGAAGTACTGCCGCAGATGGGGCAGGTAGGAGCAGTGGTGTGTTGGGGATGTAATGGCGTGGCAGAGTGGGTAACGAACAACAGAATATGTGTATAACATATTTAGATCTGATGATTCGCTCACCTTCTGCTTTGTGATTTAGGCTGGCACAGGGTGATTTACTTTTTGGATAATTTGTAGCTGGTTTACAAGCCCCTTGATAAAGATTTACACTGCTGTTGCGTCACTTCTGTGACACAGCGGTGGTGTACAACAGACGACACATTTTGGATTATTCGCAACATGACGCATCTATGGTGAAGCGTCACATTGTGAAGCCCTGCGCAACATTGAACCTGCGCCAGCTTTGATGTAGGCAGGGTGGGCATTCCTTTGGGATATGCCTTGTAAAAGTGATGCAGTGAAATCTACAAGATTTCACAGAGTCACTTTTAAGAGGCCGCTGCGATGCAAACTTACGGCTGCTTGAAGCAGACATAAGGAGTGGCGCAGCACGTTAGGTATGGGCGGTCCATGGACATTGTTGGAGTTGTATCACACTTGCGACACAACTCCAGCAAAGCACCCCCCTAATTCCATCACATGCAACACACATCTGTCTATCCCTGCGCCACAGTGCACCACAATGTAAATGTGACGCATCCTTGGTACCTCAAGGGTTGATTTGCATGTCGCATTGGTACTGGCGCATCCCTGCTAATATTTGTCAATTGCTAACTAGCAGGGTTGTGTATGTACGGCAGCAATACTGTGCCCATGTTTTAAAAAGGGGGGAGGGATTTGCCATATTTAATGCAAAGGATTCTGGGACTTGTGGTGCTACATACAGAGGGTGACACATGACTGAATATATTTTTATATACACTTTGGACAAGTTCCTTACTCACAATGACAGTGTAACACAGACAATCTTTTCATGCACTTTTTCGTTTCTTCCAATTTACATGGTACCACATAGCGGACATCACTGACAGGCAGCCCATGGACCAAGTGGGGGTGTATTGTGGTAAGGATATCCTCCTCCAGTGGGGTGAGACGGATGCGGGGTCCAGGGTATGGAGCAGGGGGGATCCTGCTTAATTCAATTCTGGAGTACTTCTCCTACACACTCTGCCTTTCATCCTGCCACTTCTTATTGATGTCCTGTACTGTGCGCCTCTCCTCCCCCAATGCTGTGACAGCAGTGGCTAATTGCTGCCATGGGGCTGCCTTCTGTGTCCCACTGGGGCAGTAGAGTGGGAGTCCATATAGGCGTTTGATGTGTCTCACTATAAACTCCACAAGCATGGTGGTCTCCTCTGCAGTAACGTTCTTTTAAACTTTATTTATTGCTTTTGTTCTTTGAGAAAACATGAACAGTACATTCCCTCATTACTCAAACGCAAATTATCGGTACATCATTGGTTCCATTTTTCTCTAACAATGAGAGCGTTGTAAACACAAACTCTCTGTGGCCAAACCTGTTCCCTCAATGTGGGCTGCTTTTATGTGTTTTGTGGTGCTGGTCAATTAGTGTTAATTGGCTTCAGCTGGAGCATGATGTGAGATGGTAGGCACTTGCAACATTAATCATGGTAAAATGCAGTTATTGGCTCCCATTGCCTGCAGTGTGTCAGCTGATCCCTGGTGGGGTATGGTAGGCACTTGGACAGGTGTTTGCCCTTGGCTAAAATGATCAATGGACACAGATCGTATATTCCGGAGTCATAATTTCCGCCGCAGAGCCGTAAATTCTGGCCCGGAAGAGGAAATTACGGCCCGGGTGCAGACGTAAAGTTAGTAGTCGTAAGTCTGGTCTGTGAATACCAAAAGTAGTAAGTTCATTCTGTGAGTACCAAAAGTAGTAAGTTCATTCTGTGAATGCCAAAATGTTAGTAACTTTAGGATTTTGTCTTAAGTTCATTCTGTGAATCGGGCCCACACTGGTGTTTGTCAGTGTGTACTCATAGTTAAGTCAGAGTTTCAATAGGAAAAACAATTCTTTCTTTCATAACTTAGATGCTGTTTGAAAAATCTGTCCAAAATTATCCAAATAAAAAGTTCATCCTTTCTGGCTCTTTTTGCCCATTCATCGAACAGGGGTGATTTCCCACGTTAAATCCCTCATGAAAGATTGCACTCTGAAACAGAAAAAAACAGCTGAACGAATTACAACAAATTTGGGAAAAGTCAGGACTTTGCAGAGAAAGCGTGCTTTTTGTTATTTTTTTATTTTTTTATTTAGTTTTATTCAGACAAATACATATACTCCAATACATGCATTTCACAGTAAATTACAATCCAGGCAATTTACATGGGACATGTGGCAGCATAAGCTGTACAGTACTATCTGGTTACACAAATATACACTGCAGAGAGGAACTGCAACACCATATACAATAGAGCAATCAACAAAATAGTTATAGAGACTTGATAGGAGTATAAGTGACCAGAGGAAGATTTTGGGGGATATTCACAAGGACGTAACTCCGATTTAGCCCCACCTTACCGCATCAAAAGCAGAGATAGATTTAACACCCCTTTCACAAGCTGGTGTAAACTGCAGACATCACCAGTATTCCCACGATAACTGCCTCAAAATTTACCTCTACGGTGGACACCACCAACTAACCCTAATGAGATGCAGAGTAGGCATTCCCGTGCAAAAACACACAAAAAACCATAACACCACTTTCACAGCGAACTGCTAGATCTGCGATACGAAACAAAAACAGACGATAAGCGGCGGTAACAGCATGGAATTAACACCTGCCTCTTGCTGGTTCTAAGCGGGAGGACTACGCACAGCATGAAAGGGGGCCCAGCCAAGAGCTACACCTGAAGACCCAAATGGAGACAATGACCATGCAGCCCCGATACCCATGAGTACCCCAACATCCCCCGCCACCAACCCCAGGCCCCCCGGACTTCCCACCCCCGGACATACACATACAGTGCACGACACAAGAGCCAAAAAAAGTACATGATGACACACAGTGCCGAAATAAATACACATATGTGTGGCCAGAAGAACGAGAAACAGCCACACAGCACTAAAGTAACAACCAAAAACTTTATTGAAACACAACACAACAATGCGTAAGACTCCTGCGGGTTTGTCAGGGACAACCTTGAAGTCATGGCCTGGAAAACAAAGCACAAAATCAGGACATGTGCCATGTGCACATCAAAGGAGTGAGACACAGAGAAGGGAAGTGAGCCAGAGAGAGAAAGAGAGGGAAGGATAGGAAGGGAGAGAGAGAGAGAGAGAGAGAGAGAGAAGGGAGAGAGAGAGAGTCAGAGAGAGAGTAGGAAAGGAAGGGAGAGAGAGAGAGTCAGAGAGAGAGGAGGAAAGGAAGGGAGAGAGAGAGAGATGGAATGGAGAGGGAGATTAAGAGAGAGGGAAGGAAGGAAGGGAGAGAGAGAGAGAGAGGGAAGGAAGGGAGAAAGAGAGAGACCCTGCTGCCCCTGTGCACACAGGCCCCACTGCTCACCTGCTTCCACCGGTGTGTCCACCAGTAGGCACACCACATGCCTGTGCAAGCTCCAGGCCCAGGTCCCACCACTATGGCATAGTCCACATCATGTGCGCCCACCCCACAGCCCAGCAGGTCCCACACATCATACTAAGTCCTGAGTCACCAATGGCGGAGACCACATCAGTGCACACTTCATCATCGCAGGCTGCACACCCGCTCAGCTAGTCTGGTGCCACCAACCCTGTGCAACGCAAGTCAGCGCCACGTGGTCGTAGGCCTGTGTCGGCCACAAGGCCTTGGGTGCCAGTAACCCTGTGCAACCCCAGTCAGCGCCACGTGGTGGTAGCCTCGTGTCAGCCGCAAGGTCTCGGGGGTCACTAACCCTGTGAGCAGCATATCATGGGCCCTTTATGATTGAGCACCGTGGAGCGTAAGTCATCCAGTCACCACTGGCAGAAGGGAATGTGACGTTGTCAGACCCTTATATTTCTGGGGTCTACAAGGCCTGTGACGCCTGTGCCGGGTGTGTGTGGTGTGTGCGCAGACCTGCCCTCAGGGAGTGGCTATGACATGCTGATGACTAGACCAGTGACCTGCACACCACCAGCGAGTACACCTGCGACAGGTAGCTATGTTGGCCCCCCTCGGAGCGTAAGCAAATGGTCTGGCCTGGCGTGGTTCTGTCCATGTCCGGACAAGGAAGTGACTAATGCATGTGTTCCTGTTGAAGTGTCCATGGCACCCGGGACATAATAGGCAATGTTGCACACGGTAACTGGTATCCCAGTACATGAGTATCATTGATGTAGGGGAAATGACTGTCCCTACATTCATCCACACACACATTCATACATCGAGTGGAGTGTAGCAGCTGGAGCGGTACAGGGCCATGCCAAGCACATCACACAATATGGGCCCGTGGAGGGCCAGCCAGAGTCCACCCGGGGATGACAGGTACTGCGGAAGAGGAAGGGTACAGTTCACAGTCTGGTCGCCGTGTCGTAGGTCATCAAGTAGGATATGGCAGTCCATGTCGCGGTACAAGGTGAGTGCAGCGGAGTGTATCGGGGGTCAGTAGGAGGTCATGCGGCCATGTGTGGCACAAAGCAGAAACAGGACAGGTGGCAGAAATTCATTCTAGTGCCTCCTTCTGACAACAATCCCATCCACGTCCTTGTCCCGGTATGTGTGCTCTGCCCCACCTGTGGGTGTTGCAGCCCCGGCTGTGGCACTGTGTGCCACTGACACATCAGGGGCCGGAGGAGGATTGTCAGATCCATTGTGTGGCAGTGGCACATCAGGTGCTGGAGTGGATATGCCTGCCGCACTGTGAGGAACTGACACACCAGGGAGCGGAGATGTGGACGTGTGGGGGCAACAGCATTCATCAGCGCCATGCATGGTGGCAGCAATGCCATGATGAGGATCTGCAGGGCATGGTGGATCCCAGCTACATCTCGCTGATGTGCAGCGGTGGCTGCCATCCTTTCTGCCTACATCCGCGCCATGTCCTCCATGAGCCTCCGCATGTGTGCCGCTCATGGCTGGAATCGCTGGAGCCAGTCTGAGCAGACAGGTGTTCTTCTCTCTGCCACATGATTCCAGCAATATCAGTCAGGGCTCGTTGGAGACCATGGAGCAGACCTTGGGTCTCCGTTAGGGACTGGAGCTGGTCCCCGATGGGAACTATACACCCATGGATGGCATCCAGTTTGGTAGCCATGAGGCCGGACCCCACCCGCACCTGCTCAGCCATCTCCCTTTGGCCCTCCAGCACACAGCGTTGAAAGGCCATGGTTTGTTCCTGGGGGTCTTGGGTGAGTGCCAGGGCTGTGGGTGTCTCCTGCTCTCCTGCTGGGTGTTTTGTGTAGTGGGTGGGGTTTCCTTAATGCAGCTGGGCAGCCCTGATCCTGGAGGTCAGTTGTGGATGATGTACATGATGTGTTGGAGGGCTTGGTTGTCGATGCTGGCGCTGTCCTCCTCGTCATCAGTGAAGAGTGGCTGGGACTGCTCTGCAGGGGGTATTGACGGTGCCCCTGCTATGTGAAGGGGAGATGGTGTATTATGATGTGTCCACATGTATGTAGCTGCATGGTTCATGTTGGCATTCAGACAGCATGGCATTGTACGTTGTGACAGTGTGTAGATCAGGTGCAAGACCCAGAGTCATTGTGGGTGTGCACTGCTTGGTTGTTCACGTGTGCCATTGTGACCCTCCCCACCTGGCGGTCACGCACCTTGTTGTGGTTGTGTTGTGTCCTGTTGAGAAGTGTCCGGCCCCCAGACTCTGGCCACGGTTTCCAAAGTGATGACTGTTGACACCAGCTCCTCCATGTCATCCATTAAATATAATGGGGTGGCCCAGTGACCCTCAGAACCTGGGTTCCAAGATTAAACAAAAACAATGGTTCTGTTGGGAGGAAAGTCAATTTCTTTGTAAACCTCGATTGTAGGCAGTACTGTCAATGTATTTCACAATATTATTTTCGAAATTCTTATGATCAATGGAACAGAATTACTTTTTAAGGGAGAAAAGGAAAGAAAAGAAAAGTCTCACACAGTTTGAGATTTTCTCCAGAATGTTCTTATTGTTAGAAAATCTGACATTGATATATCATTAGCAAACATTGGAATGGGTTGTCCAAAACATAGTAGGCATAAGTATATAGATAACAGATACGTGCTCAAGTGAATAATAGTGACAAGTGATGATAACTTTATGTTGATACAAAAATACATAAAAACACCTATAAATCAGTCCAAGGTTCAAGGTCAATTGTTTCAACGAATACATATGTTTTCTCCTTTTATCGTTGAAACTTAGTATGGACTGATTAGTAACACAACGTCGACGTTTTGACCCTATAAAATGCTGCTGGCTTTATCGCAACCGTGTCGGGTCTTCATCAGGACTAAAAAGGCAGGTGGACAACCTGTGGAGGAAGAAGGATTGCTTTTAGCTCTGGGTGTGTGGGACAGTTCGTATGAAAAAGGTGAGGCACTGCCAAGCATGGCCTGCTCACCTGTTGTTTTTGAATGTGTCCTGCGTCTATCTCTGTATAGGCAGGAGGGTGGGGATGTGTCAACCGACTCCATCCACGACCGAGGATTCAATCGTAGTATCTGTGAGTGAAATGGTAATATCACTACACTGGTACTGACTATTAGGTTAAACTGTAAGTTTAAGGAAGGAGAAAAACTGATGTCAGATTTTTTCTGGTTCATGAAGACGATGATAGAGTGCCGACTCCACGCGAAGGTATAAAAACTAAAGTGATGCCCGTAATGCATGGAGTGAAGACGATATGCCTGTGCCTACTTTATAAGGTATAAGTGTGCCGACTTGTGAGGATGTAGATCCATGTAACGGGCAGTGAGCCCGAGTAACGAGACTCTAAATAGTCATCTTGACACCTCTGCAAGAAGCGGATAGCAGGTACATGTGATTAAAAACCTGTGCCGATTGACGGGGTTCCGGAGTGACTCTACCTACGTGAAGTTTGATGTGTCTTTATTACAAGCTTCTAATTGGTAATCTCGGCATCTATGCAAAGAGCGGCTTACAAGGTTAAAAAAAGGTAACGTGATTAAAACGGTCTATGTGATTTAACGGAGATCCAGAAATGGCGTTTATTTCGGTGATTCTATACCTGCTTAAGGGGTGATGTGGTCTCGTGTTGCTGTCAGCTATGGGAGCGGTTCTTTAGAAAAATTGCCGGTGATATTTATTTTAAACGAGTTAAAGTGAACTAAGTGATTGCCTCGAGAAAATGCCAGGGAAAGTGTAAAACCAAGGGGCGGACTTACTTTAGATTCGATCTGGGAACGTCTCTCTCCTTCACGATCCAGCAGTCAATGCGTGAGGAGCTTAGGGTGCGGTCATGTTTATTAGCTGTTGGGCGTGGTCTACGTACTAGCATGCACATTCTGACCTCCATCTAAGGCTGGGTGTAAACCAATACTTGGACAACTTCTTGCAACCATTTGTTCTGAATACCAAATCATACCTCCGCGATACCATGCATACAATACAAATCTTTGAAGACCAATCGTTCGACAAACAACGGCAACTACTGGTGACTCTGGATGTATGCTCGCTATACACGAGCATACCCCAAGACGAAGCAATAGAGGTGATCAGAAATACACTCAATACTTGCCCAGCTCCACACTGGGTACCAACAGAATTCCTTGTACAACTACTACAAATTGCCATGTCCAAAAACTATTTTATGTTCCAGAAGGATTTCTACTACCAATGCAGAGGAGTGGCGATGGGAGCAGGGTTTGCTCCAAGTCTGGCTAATATATATATGGATGACTTTGAATCCAAATACATCTATGGAGACTAAAATCCACATGGAATGTGCATCACAAAGTGGAACAGATATATAGGCGATGTCGTCATGATTTGGACAGGCTCACAAGACAGTTTGAAGATCTTCCTAACCTGGCTAAACAACTGTTCTACTGACATCCAATTCACTATGTCATTCAGCAAGGAATACATACCATTATTGGACTTAACATTTGAGATAGAAGATGGAAAGATTGTAATGAATTTATACAAGAAACCTACGGACCGCAATACCTTGCTCCAGTACAATTCACACCACCCGAGAAACCTGCGAGACAATCTTCCATACGGACAATTTTTACGTCTGCGCAGAGACTGCTCCAGACGTAGAGATTATTTCAAAGAAACAGACTAACTCATCAATAAATTGAAAGATAGAGGATACCCGAAAGGCTTACTCAACAGGGCTCGTAAACGAACATGGTATCGCCCTCGAGAGACACTGTTGGAGGTACAAGAAAGAAGCAAAGGATGCGACAAACTGATCTGCGTCACAACATTTAACACCAGGAGCCACGAAATTTCCAAAGTTGTGAAAAAATGTTGAATTTAGTGGGCCCTGAAATTGGAATGATGGATGCTCCCATGTGCTCATTCAAAAGGGCCAAAAATGTGAAGGACTATGGGGTATCTTCCTTTTTGGAAACTCCTAAACCTGATGTCATCAAAACGCAATTGGGACTTCAACCAATCGTAGGCCACCAGAGATGTGGTAATTGTAAAGTGTGTAAATACACTAAAACAGGAAATTCCTTTACATACAGGTCTAAACAACATACTCTGATGACCAAATTCACTAATTGCAATAGCCAAAACCTAATTTATGCAATCAAATGTCCATGCCAACTACTATACGTAGGACAAACAACACAACGAGTGAAAAACAGGATCATGCAGCATCAGAGCAGAATCCGTTGTAAAGTCCAAGGGGCGCCACTGGTGGAACACTATAATGCGGCCGGCCACACCCATGAAGAAGTGGAATGGTGGTTAATTGAAAAGGTGGAATTACATCAAAGAGGAGGAAACATGGCATCTTCTCTGAACTACAAGGAATGCCAATGGATCCATGGGCCAGATGTAGGTAATTCGTATTTACCGATTCATAAATACCGGATTTTACCGATTCGGTATTTATGAATCGGTAAATATGAAGGAGGGAGATTTAGGTAAAATCGGTAATTGAATGACCGAATCTGTAAAAATCGGTATTTACCGAATCGGTAAATACCGATTCGGTATTGCCCATTGATTCCTATGGGCCTTGAAGCCCATAGGAATCAGTGGACAATACCGAATCGGTATTTACCGATTCAGTAAATACCGATTCCAGCAAGGGTGCAGGGGGTGTCACTTTGACACCCTCTAGCACCCCAAATACAGGCATGTGTGCATGTGGCACACAGACATGCCCTAAGGGCATGTCTGTCTCTCACATGGCATAGGTGTGCACGCACACATGTGCAAGCACACCTGGATTCAGTATTTTACCACCCCATTGGATTGGGTGGTAAAATACAGAATCTGAAAGGCCTTTGGGACTCAGAAGAGTCCCACCTACATCTGGAAGTTACCGAATCGGTAAAAATACCGGTTGGGTATTTTACCGATTCGGTAAATTTACCGATTCGGTAAATTTACAGAATCGGTGAAATTGGCCCCTACATGCCAATTCCTAAATACCGGTCGGTAACGGCCGAAATCGGCCGTTACCGACCGGTATTTGGGCTCCTACATCTGGCCCGTGTCCTTAACTCAGTTTCACAAGGACAAAATGAACATGAAGAAACATACTTCCAAATGAGCAAACTATAATGTTTGATGGACAACATGGACATTTTCTATGAACTTCTACGTACATGACAATGAGAGACATGCACACATGCATTCTGGTATCAACAGAATTAACCATGTTCCAACATGTTGCAACACGGTCCATTTTTAATCCTATTAAAACGAATTTAATTCATTACGTGTTCTTCACATACCTTAAACGGTTGTACCATAGAATATGTAGTTTACAAAATGTGTTTAATGATCTGACACTAGAATTTGTTAACTGCTTATGTCACCATCATGATGTCAATACCTTTCACCTTGAATCATTGTTCCTGATTGAGTAGATGTTTACATATGGAGAACGATAGTTTGATTATATCACGTTTTACCCGACATTAGCCTTTCACCCACGAGCCCTTGTACCATACGGGCTCTGTAGGTAGTCCAACCCCAGGGTTTACACCCAGCCTTAGACGGAGGTCAGAACGTGCAAGCTAGCACGTAGACCACGCCCAACAGCTAATAAACATGACCGCACCCTAGGCTCCTCACGCATTGACTGCCGGATAATGAAGGAGAGAGACGTTTCCAGATCGAATCTAAAGTAAGTCCGCCCCTTGGTTATTCCCGATATCGCCTTCTGAACCAGTACACGTCGCACTGGTTTTACACCTTCCCTGGCATTTTCTCAAGGCAATCACTTAGTTCACTTTTACTCGTTTAAAATAAATATCACCAGCACTTTTTCTAAAGAACCGCTCCCATAGCTGACAGCAACACGAGACCACATCACCCCTTAAGCAGGTATAGAATCACAGAAATAAACGCCAATTCTGGATCTCTGTTAAATCACATAGACCGTTTTAATCACGTTACCTTTTTTTAACCTTGTAATCCGCACTTTGCATAGATGCCAAGATTACCAATTAGAAGCTTGTAATAAAGACACATCACCCTTCACGTAGGTAGAGTCACTCTGGAACCCCGTCAATCGGCACAGGTTTTTAATCACGTTTACCTGTAATCCACTCCTTGCACAGGTGTCAAGATGACTATTTAGAGTCTCGTTACTCGGGCTCACTGCCCGTTACATGGATCTACATCCTCACAAGTTGGCACATTTATACCTTATAAAGTAGGCACAGCCATATCATATTCACTCCATGCATTACGGGCATCACTTTAGTTTTTATACCTCTGCATGGTATCGGCACTCTATCATCGTCTTCATGAACCCAGAGAAAATCTGACATCAGTTTTTCTCCTTCCTTAAACTTACAGGTGATCGCATTCGCGGCACTTAACCGAAATCTTCCTCATTTCTCCACCGGCCCTTGGAGAAATTAAAAGCATTTACTGCAGAAGGTACGTATAAATAGGAATACGTGCACATTCTATTAGTAGTTTCAAAACCTACTAGTCAGGACGAGTGTAGTGATTTTACCATTTCACTCACAGATACTACGATTGAATCCTCGGTCGTGGATGGTGTCGGCTGACACATCCCCACCATTCTGCCTATACAGAGATAGACGCAGAACACGTTCAAAAACAACAGGTGAGCAGGCCATGCTTGGCAGTGCCTCACCTTTTTCATACGAACTGTCCCACACACCCAGAGCTAAAAGCAATCCTTCTTCCTCCACAGGTTGTCCACCTGCTTTTTTAGTCCTGATGAAGACCTGACACGGTTGCGATAAAGCCAGCACCATTTTATAGGGTCGAAACGTCGACGTTGTGTTACTAATCAGTCCATACTAAGTTTCAACGATAAAAGCAGAAAACATATGTATTCGTTGAAACAATTGACCTTGAACCTTGGACTGATCTATAGGTGTTTTTATGTATTTTTGTATCAACATACAGTTATCATCACTTGTCACTATTATTCACTTGAGCACGTATCTGTTATCTATATACTTATGCTAACTATGTTTTGGACAACCCATTCCAATGTTTGCTAATGATATATCAATGTCAGATTTTCTAAAAATAAGAACATTCTGGAGAAAATCTCAAACTGTGTGTAACTTTTCTTTTCTTTCCTTCTCTCCCTTAAAAAGTAATTCTCTTCCATTGATCATAAGTATTTCTAAAATAATATTGTGAAATACATTGATAGTACTGCCTACAATTGAGGTTTACAAAGAAATTGACTTTCCTCCCAACAGAACCATTGTTTTTGTATAACCTCCGTGTCATCCTGCATGAGTTGTGGCGCTGGGCTCCCACCTCCAGTCTGCATTGCTGCCTTCTGATTGGCTGCGAGTTTCTCCTAGGTCTTTCGCTTGATGTCTATCCCTCGCCTCTTGGCCTCATCCATTGACCTCCTGTGTTCTCTGACGGCATTCACCTTGTCCACGATGTTTCGCCATATCCCATTTTTGGTTCCCAATGATACGTTGGAGGGGCCGAACAGTTGTTGATGGTGTTCCATCACCTCCCTAATCAGGGTCCTGTTTTCCTGCAGACTGAACTTTGTCTTCCTCTTCTTCTTGTCCTTACCCTGTCCTGTCCCCGAGGTCCCAGGCTGCTCGTTGGGAGTGCTTGTGGGGTTGCGCTCGTCCTCTGCGCTTGCTCTGGCTGCCTCCATGGTGCTTGGGTGTTTGTAAGTTTGTGTTTGGGTGTTTTTCCTACTTTTATAATGATTTTTCCCACCTGCCAGGTGTGAGTTGCAGGCCTGGCGCTGCCTATCGCTTATTTCCTCATCGTGCTTTGGCCCGTTGCATGTTTTTTCGCGTTGAAGTTTATGTCTTTATCGCCGTCGTGGTGGTTGTATCGCGGACATTGGCCGCGTGTTTGGTGAACTATCGCATTGTACCGCGGTGTTGTGAATTTCTCATTAACACGGGGTTATTTTCCCATGATGGGCTGCGATGTGTAAAGTTGTGTTAGCATTTTTTTTCTTGTGAATAGACCACTTGGGGAGAAAGAGAGAGGGGTCAACCGCCCAATGATACACCTCGCCATACAGGGAATATCCTTGTCCTAACTGGAAGGGAAGCGTGGTGCTTTTTGTAATTTTATATAAACCCGTTCATCTCCTTTGAAAGCAAATAGTGTTTTAAAAGTTGCTTGAGGGGGGATCAAAGGCTTAACATTGGTACAAAGGTAGAGATAGCTGAACCTTTCGAATGCAGATTTGCTCTGATTGACCCATTTAAAGCAGAACCTAATTGGATGGCCACAATATGGAGAGTATGTTATGGCAGCCAATACAAGAGCCCTGAAAAATAATATTAAATGCCAAATAAGAAGGCAGGTTGGGGACATCATGAACCCCAATGTTTCAGCCAAAATAAATAAAATATATATTTTGGGTCATGGGAACTGGAGTGCCAGGCCCTTGTACCGCAGAATCCAGCACAGCACACCCTGTGGTGCTGCGGTACTAGGAGGTTGTACCGGGAAGCCCCTGAAACATTTTGAAGAACACAATGACAAGGATCTGCAGGGACCCGCTATTGTGAGGTGTTAGGCGATAAGCAGTGGAAGATGGCCACCTTCAGTGGGTTGGGCCCAGCACCAACCATTGTACATGAATGAAGGCTGTGTGCCGCACGCAGGATGGGCACCTACAAAGGCGGAGGGAGGGTTGGGCACCTGCAGAAGGTTGGGCGAAGGGCCTACCTACTGGCCCTGATACCAGCACCTGCTGTGCACCTCAGACTGGAGTACGCATAGGAAAGGGGGCTTGGATACCTGCAGTGAAGGCAGTGTGTAGTAGGGGGCTGTGCACCAGCAGGGGGTTGGGTGCAGAGCCTGTTCAGAGGCCGGATCCTGCACAATATACTAACATCATCCTAGTACAACGACCCTGTGCTCTAATCATGGTAGTACAATTAGCTCTTAGAGTGCTGACAGGTGTGAAAAATGTTGCTTCCGCTATTTCCATGATACTTACATGCACAATAAGAACGCTTTTGAGGTCACATCGACTCATTAATCTGGGGAAGGCATTGATTCTCACAGCAAGAGCACGTGTAAGTGTGTCACTTTCAGTAGGTGTTCCAACAGCTTATGTCAGGATTGTTTCTCCTTTAGAAAAAATGCATTAGTCATAAAAAAAATGTATGGTCCCTGGAGATACCTTTTTCAGTGATCTAACAATGAAATGGAAATTTAAGCACACATTGAAGAAATTGAAGCAGTCCCTTCATAGCTGAAAATGGGTGTCGAACTGTCATGCAAAATGTATTTTTTGTTGCTTAGCTGAAGCGTTAGCTGAAATCCTATCATAATTAGATCCCCTGACACAGGCGACTACATTTCCAAAATTAGGGCAGACTCCCAAGAGAGGATGCAGTTCACCTTCATCATAAATATTCACATAGCAGGAAGTGAAAGGACACAGCTCTGACTATCACACGGTTGGTTATTCAGCCATTGAAATATTGAAATAATAATGTTGAAACAGAAACCCATAGCATCATCTGCCTTCCCATGCTAGTTTACGTAAGTAAACTATAATCATTTTATATAACCCTTTTAGCTGGTAAGGTTAAGTAATAACCATACCTTTGGAGCAGAGTGAGAAATATAAGTCTTAAGGAAATGGCAAAACTGTTTGTGTGCAGGGTGAACATACAATAGCATTGACATTCCATAGAAAAGCAACCAATCAAACTCAGTCAATCACTTGCATGAATGAGTATAACACATGCAACAAGCATTAGCAATGCAATAGGTCTCGCATTAAATAAGTTTGAGCTATTGGCATTGCTAAATAATGCAACACCAATTGCAACAAAAGTTTCTAATTTGTAGGCCAAAATAATGTGTATGTATTTTTGTAGCAATGGTGGCATGCTGCGCTTTAGGTGAATATGTTTAAAAGTAAAGTGCGCCATACTGCGATTGCTACAATAGTTAAATGTGGATGTGTTAACAATTGATGTGTGCGCTGATGGCTGGTGGTGTGTGTGCCTGTAGAAATTGTGCACTGATGGCTAGTGGTGTGTGTGCCTGGTGGAAGTGTGCATTGATGGCTGGTGGTGTGTGTGCCTGGTGAAAGCGTGCAGTGACGGCTGGTGGTGTTTGTGCCCGGTGAAAGCGTGCACTGATGGTTGGTGGTGTTTGTGCCCGGTGAAAGCGTGCACTGATGACTGATGATGTCTGTGCCTGGTGAAAGTGTGCACTGACGGTGTGGTAGTGTGTGTGGTTGTGTGTGTGGTTGTGTGTGTGGTTGTGTGTCTGTTCTTGTGTGTGTGTGCTTGTATGTGTACTTGTGTGTGGTTGTGTGTGTTCTTGTGTGTGTGTGTGGTTGTGTGTGTGGTTATGTGTGTGTGTGGTTGCGTGTGGCTGTGTGTGTGTGGTTGTGTGTGTGTGGTTGTGTGTGTGTGGTTGTGTGTGTGGGTGGTTGTGTGTGTGGTTGTGTGTGTACTTGTGTGTGTGTTTGTTTTTGTGTGTGTGTGGATGTATGTGTGGTTGTGTGTGGTTGTGTGTAATTGTGGTTGTTTGTGGTTGTGTGTGTGTGGGTGTGTGCAGTAGTTTGTGGTTGTGTGTATGGTTGTGGGTGGGGTTGTGTGTGTGGTTGTGTGTGTATGGTTCTTCCTTGCTTACAATAGTGTCCCGTGCACGCCTGCTGTGCCAATGTTGCTTTGGGTCTCGAATCAATGGCCCAAGAGAGGGGAAAACAGAAGTATTGGAGTCACCTTAGCTTAGGTCTCAGAGAGATGACAGAGCAGGGGGATGGGACTAAGATTGAGGCCCAGGTTCTGACAAGATGAAGAAAGACTGCCTGCTTTGAGGGTAGATGCTGTCATTAATAAAGAAGGTGCAGTGACACTGGGGCCCATGAGTGTGAGGAGCCTGCTGCATCACAGTTATGACTGCCATACTTTACAAAAGAGGCATGGAGGCTTATTTTCGTTGCCAGCATTGTGACAGAGGGCACCCCTGCTGCAAAGAGGCAAGCAACACATAAGGTCCCAAAGGCTAGACCTATTGGCTATGCCAATGCTTGTTGTTGCTTATGGCCACTTAGCTCATTGAAACTGTACAATAAAATGAGAGCATGCATCAGTCAAATGTGAAAATATGCTAGTTAGAGCTTCATTTTTCAACTATCTCAGCAGAAATATGGATAAATACCACTAAGAAAAAAATAAACCCAGGCAGCAATGTGGCAATTTAAATACCATAAAACCGGAAGCAGTAATATTTAGAATCAAAATTTCCTACTTGGATTTCCATTTCATTTGTGTTGACAGAGGGAATAGAGGGTGCAGTGTCCAACCCGGTTAAACAATTCTGTGACCATGTACAGCTCCCCAGTCATTGTAACGAAAACCCAGATCATGTCAGTGAAACATCCATGTGTGCACACATATCTCGGACAGTTACAAGCAGGTAAGTAGGTTCAGCTTCTCTGCCCTGTAAACTTTGGACCCACCCTTCCTGAAAGACAGTGCAGTGTGGGCAGAGTCGGGTCACATGTAGTGCATTAGTGAGACATGCACAAACGCCATTTGCATGCGTTGGCACATTATATTCAGTCCTCTAGGCTTTGCACAAGTTCCTTTAACCGCATTGCATTTAAAATAAATTCCATGCAGGGGGTGGACACTAAGCAGCCCAACAGCACGCTCCCTAATAAACATACTCTTAACAAGAGCATCTCCCGGTGTAATTATAGGGCAGTGCAAGCCATCTTGCAGACACCTAGGACAAGTATTCCCTCCTATACATTTCTTCTTGTGCACTGCTTATAGGGTGGAATATACCATTACAGCATAATACTCTGTCTGCATGTTCAGAATTACGTTCCCTCAACATTTTAATAATTAGGGAAGCCCTCAACGCGCACGGACATCAGACAAAACAATTGTCTGTCACCACATTTAAAAAAGATATTTCACAGAAATTAGAGAGTAGTCTATAAGAACGAACCTTTGTCGTTTCATTGATGTTTTTGGCTGTGGTGAAATCTCCCTAAAATGGATCATCAATAATCTAAAATGATAGTTTTATGTTTTATTATTTTCTAACACCCTGATTGAATGATTTGTCTTGACAATCGTCAGAGAGAAGATATTCCACAACCTATCATGACAGTTTCCAAAAGAAACATTAATGGACAAACTAATGTAAGGGTACCATATGCTGTTGTTCGGCGGTGGAAGGCAGATGGAAGAGACATCTTCCATCTACCGCGACCTTCCATTCTAGTAGTTAGAAGCACTTTAATAAATCCACGTGATTGACACCAGCTTAAGAACCTTCAGTTTCCGATATTTACTATAAACAAATAATGACAACTGATCAACCATGCTTTTATTGGGTATCATTACGACATATCAGGTTACTCGATAGACAGATCATTGATAGATTGGGCCAAGCAGTTGGAGCATTTCAGCAAAGGGACGTACACCAGAATCACTTATAGGTGGGAAACGGCCATTACAACAAAGCCGTTTCCACGAAATCGTCAACCACGCATGCAGTACAACGCCTGCGTGGTTACCACGAAAGCCTTTATCACGCATACCTTTACTACGAGGTTTGTAGTAAAGGTATATGTGGTAAAGGTAAAAAGTAAAAAAAGGGGGGATTGGGGGGGTTTCCCCCCCAAAAAAAACTCACCAGAAGTCACGTCGGGTTATGTAATTAAACAGCGTAGTTTAAGAGAAAACGGAAAATAAACTTCCGCTTTCTCTTAACGACGTATGACGTCACCACGCAAGCAATCGAGATAAATGTAATGCATGGTAAACGAATTCCGTTGTAACGCATGCGTGGTAAAGGCATGCGTTGCAACGGAATTCGTTGTAACGTCATACATTCCTTATAGGTCACGGGTAGTCTAGCTAAAACAACAGGTATGCTTAAGACCAACGAACCATGATGCAATCATTAGGGCCACTTGTCCACTTCACACGCAACTTAACTCCCTAGGTCAACCGGCTCATCTTCCTCACTAGAGGTCGCTGTACCTAGATACCAGTGAAATGTACGGGACTGCAGTAACACGAGCTCTCGCTACACCTGTACACAATGACAGATCCACCAGAGGTCATGGACAGGTCTGGGGTTACTCATGTTCACATTCAAATGGGACGTGGTGTGTTAGTTCATGCCAGTGGCGTAACGAAACTTGAGGGGGCCCCCCTGCAAAGCACATGGAGGGGGCCCCCCGGCGGCCCAACCCACCACCTACCATGGGTCAAAATTCAGGACAGGAGGTCAAAATTCAGGACATAACTTCAGGACAAAAGGTAAGTTTTACAGACACATCAGAGGATGTCGTGCAATAGTATATAAGTAAGTCCATCCATATTCAAACATATTCAACCATTTTCAAACCTATCCATCATTTATCCTTCCATCTACCATTTAACTCATCCATCCCTCCATCCATAATCCATCCATCCACCCTTTCACCCTATCCATCTGTACACTCATCCATCCACTCTTCCACCCATCCATCCATTAACTCATCCATCCAGCCATTTACCCGTTCACCCGTCCACCCACCCTTTCACTTACTCATACATCCACCCAGTCCCTCATCTTTCCACCCATTCACCCTTTCAGTCATCCATCCATCCTCCCGTTCTCTCTCCATCGAACCTTTCACTTAGCCATCCTTCCTTCCACTCATCCACCCTCCCATCTACTCATGAATCATCCATTGACCCTATCACTCATCCATCCATTCTCTCATCCATCTATCCTTTCACTCCTTCACTCACCTATCCATCCTTTTGTCCATCTATCTTCCCTTTCACTCACTCATCCATCCATCCACCCTTTCACTTATCAATTCATCAATCCATAATTTCACTCATTCATCCATCCACCCACTCGCTCATCATCCACCCTTTCACTCATCGAGCCATCATTGCACTCATCCATCCATCCTTTCACTCATCTATCCACCCTTTTACCCATTCATCTACCCTTCTACCCATACATGCATCTATTTACCTTTTCTCTCTTCCATCCTTCCACTCACTCACTCACCCATCCATCCTCTCTCATTATCCAGCTATTCAACTTTTCATTCATCCATTCACCCATTCACTAATCCTTCCAGCCATCCACCCATCCCTTCACCTACTCACTTGCCCACCTTTTCATATTAATTATGAGCTGAGCCTTTGTCTCCAGAGTTGCAGACAGAAGAGGTCCATCAAGGACTTTGCCGTAGTTCCTGAAGCAAGGGGCGGGGTTCGGTGGGGGAGGGTTCACCATGCCTCTGCTCATAGGCAATCTGAAAAGTTGTCATGAGTCATGCATGATGCACAGTGCCAGGCCATGAGGTGAAAGTGACAAGGTGTTGTTTCTGGGGCTTTAAGTGGGATGAAAAATATGGGGAGTCTCTTTGATGTAATTACGGACGTGGCTAAAAACACCTAAGCTAAAATTCTGTGCTTGGTATAGTGTATCGCCCATCTCCCCTGGGGCTCTTCAGGCAACACAGACACTGCCCACCTTCCCTGGTGCTCTGCAGGCAACACAGACACTGCCCACCTCCCCTTGGGCTACAGACACTGCCCACCTCCCCTGGGGCTCTGAACCCAGCACAGATACGGCCCACCTCCCCTGGGGCTCTGCACCCAGCACAGCCATGGCCCACTTTCCCTGGGGCTCTGCACCCAGCACAAACACTGCCCACCTTCCCTGGGGCTCTGCACCCATCACAGACACTGCCCATCTCCCCTGGGGCAGGCAACATAGACACTACCCACCGTCCCTGGGGCTCTGCACCCAGCACAGACACTGCCCACCTCCCCTGGGTCTCTGCACCCAGCACAGTCACTGCCCACCTCCCCTGGGGCTCTGCACCCAGCACAGACACTGCCCACCTCCCCTGGGGCTCTGCGCCCAGCACAGACACTGCCCAGGGTCAGTTCTAAGTCTTGAGAGTGATAACTAAACGAACCCCTTGCTGCGAAGGGTCTAGCCTGAGTTAAGTGGCCCTGAAGGAAGCAGAAGTTGTTCCACAGTACCAAGAATTGCTTTGCTGCTTTGTGTTTAAGGGTTTGTTTGAAAGACGCTGGATGAGCGCTTTTCTGACAATAGGGTGCTAGGTGTCAGTGATGTTCTGAGTGTCCGTAAATGTAGTTCATTGACAGTCGGCACTTTTGCATGAGACTACTGGTGGCATGACCCAAACTTAAAACAAGCATTTGCAATACAAATGGTCATCCATTTGCAAGAGTTTAAGCTATTGGCATTGTAAATGACAATGACTTTTATTTATCTGTTTTGATAATTAATACATAAATAAAAAGGCATTGTCATTTGCAATGCCTATAGCGGAAACTCTTGTAAATGCAAGACCTATTTCATCTCAAAGAAGCCATTGTCCGGGCTGCTTTGAAAGTGAAAGCACGCATGGCGCACTGAATGTTGCAGGAAATCATGTTGTGCCTGCAGTAGGAGAAACTCATTGAATAAAATAGTGCTTGCAGACTAAATAAGAAATACTGTGTAACAACAGAAGTAAAAGGGCCAGTCCTCGCGATAGGTTACACATTAAGACAAGGCAGTACTAAGGAGGGACTAACAAGCCTATTAATGAATAATGAATCAGAATTCTGCATTTACGAAGGACATTGACTAAAGCCAATGAAAAATATGCAGTCCAGGCAGATGAGAACGAGTACCTGACTCATTCACCAAAGACCACATTTTTATATTGGCCTTTATAGGTGATGCAGCGCCGAATAGCACATTTCTAGGAGCTATGCTTGAGCTTTGTTGGGTCCTAAATCGGGTACCATATGGACTAGAGGTTAGCTGTGTGTTTTTTACTCTCACGTTTAATAAAGAAGTAGAGTAACATCTGACTGGAAATCGATGTTTATTGTGATAATCCTGTGTTACACTCACGAGCACTACCCTTCCCAGCTAAATGTCAGAATCAGAGCTTCCTGCTGCGCTTTATTGCGAATTATGGTGTTTTGAAAATGCCCCTTCATCTTATCAATAACCCTCCCTCTACCAACCCTTAGAGTCTCAACCACAGCTCCTAGTTTGCTTGAAGAATGACTAAAGATGTGATAAAAGTTACGGAACTGGTGCGCAGCCAAATTCTGCCTGGGCTGCTAGTGGTATTCTAGCCCACCCTTGCATCCTCTGTGGTGCACACAGACCTCGACACAACCACCCACCAGAAGCGAGGCCCTGACTCCAGACACAGTAGTGTAGCAAGGATGCTACAAGCTACGGAGGAAGCGAGGAAAATTGGCAATATGCTGTCCTGCCAAGTATCACACATCAGGTTTGATGCTAACGCATTTCAGTGTGGTGCACCGCATCACTGCACTGAAATGCATTGTCACGCATTTCTGCAGATATTTCAGCTGTCACTGTGAAGTGCTATGGAAGGCACTGTGTGTGGTAGGTGGCAGCACCCTGCCTTGTGCCCTGTGAGCAATGCTCCCACAGGCTTGGGGGCTGCCAATGGAGTTGAGGCGCCGCTTGCAGTCTCACCGTGCTACAATGTAACTTTATGTGATTATACTGCTTTGCCATGCAGCTCTGATTCAAACAACCTGACTTAGGGCTGGGCCCAGTCAGCTTGTTTGATACAATTGGCAGGTGCGCTGCAGGTGGCGTCACGTTCTACTAGAGCAATGCAGGAAGCTTGAGGGGACAGTTGGTTCCTTGGGGCCTCACTGGTATGCGGGTGGCTGGCGCTGTCTCGTCTCAGAGCTGCTGTATGTTGCTGCTCATACATAGCTGCCAATGTTTCAGATTGCTATGTGTGACATTTTCATAAAATAAGTGTAATTATGAGTGACATTTCAACCACTATGAGTGACACTTTTTTGCAAGCAAAATCAAGCAGTGAAGACAAGGGAAACATATATAAATATCAGAAATGACACCCATTAGAGCAACAAGAAACTTTAAGAAAATGTTAAACCTGCTGCAAATTACCAGAAATCTAAGGGAACTAACCTAGTGCCCTGGCAAATGGATCGTAGCTTTGGGAATATGCAATGTATCATTGGTACAGTCAAATGCTTTCAACAGGTATATTTAACCCCTCATCAGTGTGACATTACTGTGGTAGCCTTAATTTAATAATACCTTGGGCCCCATTAGGGTGACGGACGGACATTGTCCGCCTGCCACTCTATCGGAGAACGGGACCGCCCGCCATAAGGGCGGGGGTCCCGTGGGGGGAATTAGGATGTGCCCGCCACAGTGGCGGGCACATCCTGTAGTTTTAGCATTGTCGCGGGCGGTGCACTCTACACCGCCCGCCGCGGAAAGGCACCTTTCCCTCAGCATGGACACCGCCACCATATTATTCCCTTTCCGCCGCGGTCGCAAGGCGACCGGGGCGGAAAACAGGCGGGCGGTGTTTTTCACCGCTGCCATCCCCCCCGCCATCCTAATATGGCGGGGGCATTTGGGCTTGTGATGTCGGGCAGATTGCCTCCGCCAAGCCGGCGGTGGCCACCGCCAGCCTGGCGGAGGCAATCCGCCCAACACTTGTGTCTGCTGCTATACAGTAGCCAAGTCAGTCTGTCCCCATTCACAACGCTGTCGGTGAGGAGATCTCTATGCAGAACGGGTCATAGTGGCACTGCTCGGCTAATGTGAGAGGCGGGTCTGTCCTAAACACCACCTGCTCAGTCTCTCCGAGTCCCGGACTCAGAGCATGTGTTGAAGGAGAGTTCTAGTGTTATCAGGCTACAACAACAATTACTAGGGGCCCGGGCTGGGGCACAGGCTGAGGGTGACAGATATCCTGTGCTATACAGAAGCTACAATGCACTTTCGTGAAGGCCCAGGGTGCCTTTCAAGTTCAACAGCATATTATGTCTATTTAGTAGTGTGTACAAGTAAAGTTTATATTATATACATTAATTCTTTCAAACATACATATTTTAAAGTTGTTACCACTTACTTATAGCGATTTGTACATCACTGTGTTTGGCTCGATGAGCAGAAGGGTTA
The DNA here is from genome assembly GCF_964261635.1 of Lissotriton helveticus. NCBI lineage: Eukaryota > Metazoa > Chordata > Amphibia > Caudata > Salamandridae > Lissotriton > Lissotriton helveticus. The sequence goes on along the minus strand of NC_136063.1, from coordinate 359,725,584 downwards.
GACACATAAAGCTTTTTTTACAAAGACATGCTCTCAAAACAGCAACATCTTGTGCAGGAAAGCGTCGAAAAAATGATATTGCGAAAATACGCTACCATGCGGAGAAGTGAACAGCTGCTTTATAGTAGCCGCAAAGTGAACCACAATAAAAATCGATCTTTGCAAACAGGTCTCTACTTAACCAATTAAGCTGCCATGATACAAACCAGGAGAAAGACAGCTTTCCGTTTTTTGACAAAGCGCACTCATTGACCCAATTTCCATTGGTCCACAGAGTGTCGATAAGCTCACTCTAACCGACTTCAAAATACAAAGTTTTCCAAAACGCACGCCTCAAGCAATGGGACCCAACAACATGCATTTACATAATACCTTTCTACCGCGCTGCCTCAACACAAATTACACAAACGGCTGACTGTCCCTGCTGTGAGTACTGTCTTCCTTGCAGCTGCTGAATGAACTTTACCGTGAGTGTGACGGACAACTCCAACGAGGTCCACTGCAGTCACCCTCGGCCAGGTTCAGCAATATAAAATTCACATCGGGCGGCAGCCATCAAATGCCCCACAGCGCGGGCGGCCATGCCCTATGTGACTGCTGTTGGGGTATACATACAGTAATTATCAGGGCTCAGGGGACTCTGTGCCCCGGTGCTGCTGCACCTTGTCCAGGATCAGCGTGAAATACGTAGCAACGGCAACCCTTCCTTACGCTGCAGCCCACTTATCCAGAGCCATGACAAATAACCGCAGTTTCACCTTTGAACTTTCTAGGTGCTTTCTACAGCCAATGAGATCTGGAGAACGTCTGGCATGGAGGGCCCTGAATGGCTAAGTGAGATCCAGGAGACAAACACTATTACCGGGGGAGTGGGGGGTAAAACGGGAGTCCTCATGGCTGTATTTGTACGAGGAGCGGATGGTAATAGGCCTGGTTGTTGGCTGCCTTCAAATGATTTTTTTGTATAAAAAATGTGTTACCTTGGCGGCAGTGGCGGCTGGTGAAGTCTGAAAGCAGTGGGGTGCAAGAAAAAAACATACATTTTTCGGAGTGAGAAGAAAAGTAGAAAGGTGGGGGTCCTCCCCCAAAGAATTTCCTTTAAAAAAAAAAATGGGGTTAATGGTGAATTTCCCATCACAATTTCTTTAATAAAAGTAAGTTTTACAGGCATATCTAAAGTTTTGCCGAGAAAGCCTGACTACCCCAGAGCTGCAGGAACCTTCATGTAGAAAATTGAAATTTGGTGTCTCCCCTGCGGCTTCATAGAGCAGGCATGGATCAGGGTTAACAAATGCCAAAAGGTCCACCTATACATTGCTGTTTAGCTTTATTAACATTTAGTGATAATAGGTAAACAGCCACATGAGGTAATTAATAAAATATAACTCTGAGATAAAGCTGAAAACAACAAATAAAAAAAAGTATAATATGAAAACTGAAGGAATGCATGAGAATTACAATCATCATGCCCATTGTAAATAAAACATGGAGGAATTTGAAAAATAGGCAAAGGCACACAACATCTTTTCAGAGGTAATTTGAAAGATTACCTGCTTAATCTAGGGCCGATTCACAAAGGTACGTTTAGACTTCTCGTTTAAAGATATCATTTACATCTAACTTAGACTTCAGATTTATCTTTATGAATCCGTTACTCAGTTTTTTTGGGTGTTGTTGATACTACTTACCAAAAGGTGCCTTAACTGTAGTTGCAGATAAAGACTGGGCAAACAGAAACGTGTTCTACAGTACTCCACATAATAAGTATCAAGGTCATGGTGTTACTATGAAAAATTTGCAAGGTCTGGAAAGGTGCAGTCTAGTGTGATGATGAATCGACTCTGTGATACACACTCAAGTGAACAGATGAACCCACAGGACTGTTTTATCAGTTGAATCTCAACTGTGGAAGCATTGAAATGGAAACCAAGAGCTCAACCCTTAAATTAAACACTGACTGTCAACAAACTGAAATATATTGGAATGTTAACAGCACTTCAGTGCTGCATATCTGTAGCCATGCACGTTGCACGTTCTTAAAACTGATATGCAGGTAAATAAATGAAAACTACCATACATAGGGACCTGCCACTTATACAGTCAAAGGGCAAAGGTTGCGAACTTGGCTTTAAAAAAATGCAAAGTTTGTAATCGTTCGCACTACAAACGAAAGCAAAAAGTGATTATAAGCTCTCTCCAAACAAATATATTAAGTGTGCTGCTCTGATCATGTACAATACTTATATGTATGAATTTTACCTCTGCCAAACTTGTTTTTCAACAGCAGAATGCTTCCCTAATAACATACTGCTAAACATTGGTTAAATGTAGGTGCATAGATTTCCCTTGGTACATGAGGGTAAACTTGTTAACCTTCCTTAGTTGAGGTCTAAAAGAAACTGCCACACAGTGAGAAGCTTGCAAAGAATCAGGCACAAGTGAAAGCTTGCCCAGGGTCACACTAGGGGTAAAGTGTGAAATCTGGGAATGGAAGCAATATCCCTGCCACTACAAGCAAAAATATGTGCCACCCTTCTACATATGCCATGCTAACATCTCTCTAGTTAATTTGCTCAAATTTCCATTTTTCTTCCCCTCATTAATCCAAATTTCAATGTTCTTACTTGTCTAATGTATGACTTTTCTACTTATAAATCCATTGCTCAAATCACACACTGCCCTGTTTTCCTCTATGACTTTCTTCCTCATCATATTCCCAACCCTCTAAGGTGCCGTGAGCTACACAAATCATGAACGTAAATAACGTTTAAAGATTCTCTTATTGCCACATTTTCCTTTCAATAGCTTTTCTTGCCTCCTTTCTCTTTCTTACCTCTCTTATCAGCAGGCAGTCTCCTGCACCAAGACTTGTACACAAACATTGCAGAAATGGCTTAACTTCGTAATGTGTGATTAAAAGCAGATTCATAGTCTGCTGAACTGTTTAAACAGATAGGATTTCGGAATGTGAGAGCTGGTGCGAGTACAGTGATTCAAGAATAATTTGCGCCAGAGCAGAACTCAGTGCTCCGGCGCGAAGTCTTCAGCTTTCTGTTTCAAGCCTTCGCCCCACCCTTTCACATGTCGTCACATTGTGCCTGGAATTACCGCTGGGAGGTGAGCGAGGGATAATAAATGGCGAGTCTTTAAATTGTTAATGAGTTTCATGTTCTTTCTTTTCACACGGAGGGTTTGTTCCCTTTCATAAACTCGTAGCCAGTAACGAAAGTACACGAACACGGAGGGGCCCCCACCCCTCTCTAGATCTAATCCGAGCTCTTGGGTTTGCTTGAGGATGTGATGAGAGGGCCCCCTGCAGCTCGGGGCCCCTCTGCAGCTCGAGGCCCCCCCGCACTGCGGGGGCTGCGGGGGCCTGTGTTACGTCCCTGGTTCATGCTGAACTAATAATAAAGCTGACTGCTCTAAGGCTACAGTGCACAGTGAAGAAAAAAAGCAAAGGGCGAAAAAGCAGCCCTGTGTAATTGCCAGTAGCTGACATTTATTCAAGCTTTCAATCCACAAATTTGTTTTTGCTCAGTGTGGCGACCGCTAAACATGGCAATTGGCACATATCAATTAGCATATTTATCTTTAAGGTAACCTGCAGTAAAAAATAGAAATCACCGCCCAAGTTGCACAAAAGCCTAATGTCCCATGCCTAATGGAGTCAGAAGCATCATCTTACTGAAAGGTTATGTATCGGAACAGCAACTCGGAGATCACGCTCAGCCTGTGACCTGATGTGCGTTTCATGTGATGGTGCGTGGTTGCTTAGGGATGCCTAAGAGATACATTTCTCTAATGGGAATCGAGCGCTATCCTTTCCGGTTTACCTCCCCTCGCCTATGTATTTTCAAGGGTTCTGACGGGACAAGGTAAAGTAAAAAAAATTGGAATATTTCCTTCTGATTCGGGAGTTGGCGGGGGCGTTTTGGCATGTAAGGAATAGAGAGAAGAGACATTCGAGACTCAGTTAAAAGAGAGAGCCAAGTCGCAAAAATTAAGAAAAAAAAACGCGAGTGGTGACGCGCATGGTACGCACGCGCGTCACCGCAAGTGCTTCTTTGCCGGCGATCACCATGCTATAATGTGCATGTGCGCGCACGCTCTTGTGCGCGTTCTAGCAAGCTGATCGCCGGCAAAGTAGCATTTCTCAGAGCCCCAAAATGTCTTGGCCGAACCCAGCGCATGCGCTCGATCAGGCCGAGACCTAAAAAGGATTGAAATAAGAAACAGGGCACTGCTCCTTTCACTGGAAGAAATGGTATGTCACAGGTTTATTAAACAAGGTAATGGGTTAACTTATGGACGATTCAAAAGCATTAAAAAATGATAATACCAGCTGGCAGCCTAATTAACCAACAAGCATCAGGGCAGCATCCCACTGATATCATACGCAAATAGGTTTGAATGGTTTAACTCCACCTCTGATGACTATAGTCCAAGGGAACGTAGCTCTCATGGAAGAGACGTTGTGACGTCGAAGCACCAGTGGAATAAAAGTATTTCCATATTCATCCTTAAATAAATGTCAATAAATAAATAAATAAATATTGCATTTCTATCGGCCTGTTGGGAGTGGATTTGGAATGTTGCACAGTCTTAGTCAAGAGTTGTTATAATGCCACAGCATGCAACACTGTTGGTTTTAGCATTTTCTTAGCAGCAATAACTGTTCTTCATTAGCGAACTCAGGCCAGCACTCCAGCTGCACAGGCTTGCAACTGTCCAAGTGAATACAAGGGCATTGTCACTTTCACTTGGGCTTCAACCAGTGATTACACCGGTAATGTCACAAAGCCCTCCTTCTGAATGCTGCCTTAATAATTGCAGGGGAATTGTCACAAAGCCCTCTCTTCTGGGCGCATTTTCCTGGTCGAAATTGTGTCCCCCTGTAACTCTGAGACTTAGACAGCGGGAGCTACCAGCCCTGAGGCCCCCAGATTACCTGCTCTTCCAAACCACTTGATAATAGCAACGAAACGATAATCAACACCTACTGAAAATCCATAGAAGATAATGAAGTTTGATGCATAGACCCATCATCAGCGAGCTAATTTTTCAACCATGTCCTATAGGATATGTAGACTTGAAGTAACTCAAAAAGCTACACCTGTTCCCAATTTTCTATCACCAATCACATGATAATAGGCATAATCTTTGACCGCATGTTGGCCACACAGCATCAACCCACCCACATTTGGGAGATGTTACCTCTGTTTGCTGGTATTCACCCCCCTAACAAACAAAACTCCTCTATAGACTTTAATGTGGTCACCCCTTTTTAAAACCTTAATCACCCTCCAATAAAGGGTTCTTACTAATTCGCTGTAATGGGATCACACTATTCAAGACCTCACATGTTTAAGCCAAGAGGTTGACAGCTATGAATGTGCCACTGATAAGACACCTCTTGTCAGGCCTTATGGACAACCTCCTTGGTTTGGATCATAAGTGACAAAGGAAGTGTGGAGGATGGATTAATTAACCTGCAACATTACAACCTGCATTGCATGAGCTTTCTGCAATGGTACAATTAATCAGTGCTTTTTTCATTGTATCCTTATGACAACAGACCGCTGTGGTGTTTACCACATGAAGAAAAGAAGACAAGTCCAGATGTGGTTCAGGTATGATTTATTCGCCTCATCCACAAACAGCTCCAGCTCCAACTTCCTAGAATTCCCTCTCAACATTCTCGATGCAGAGAATCTTAGATACACAGAAATCTATATTCTAAATGGAAGCACAGGCACAGGAAACATGCAAAGCTAGTCATTACACATCTCCCTTCCTTACAACAACAGTAAACAAAATAAGAAACAAGAAAAGAAATAAGAGAACAACTTATTATCACTAAAATTAGAAACAAACATAGGGAGATTACACATAATCCTTAGGAAGATCACACATAATCCTTCATATAAGAAGGAGCCCTGCGTAATCTTTGACTCCTCACTCGACCAGCAGATGGATAGCTAGAACGAGATAAAGAGATATTAACAGAGCCACTGATGTCCCCGTCAGTGTCTAAGTCATTTTGAACATCATTCTTTAATCTAACCACAACCACCCGACTTTTATTCCAAATCCTGCCATCTTGTGTTTTTATAGCATTACCAAAAACTTTGATGACAGGTCTAACATTGGTGTACTTAGACCAAGATTTCCTTCCAACAGGTGTTTTTATTTTGACAAGATCACCTATCCTAACCTCCTGAAACTGAACACATTTCTTGTCATCAAAATACATTTTCCTGCATGTCTGTTTTTCTATCTCCCTCTCCCTCCAAGTCCCAATGTGGTTATCTACAAACCCTTTATTCTGAACCATCCAACCAGGACACCACATGGTGTTGGGGATTCTACCCTTAAATAGTTCATAGGGAGATCTACCAGTGGTAGAGTGAGGGGAACAACGATAAGCATCAATCCTTTCCTTGAGAGCCTCTTTCCAATTTAAACCATTGGCTCTTGCAAGTTGAATGCATTCTTTTAATGTTCTATTGACCCTTTCAACAGCACCAATGGTTTCGGGATGATATAACGACGAACGCTTGTGAGCGATGCCACATTTATTAAGGTAAGAGTCAAATACACTAGAACAAAATTGAGGACCATTGTCAGATAAAATACTGTTGGGAAAACTTTCCCTCTTAAAAATTTCAGACAAGAACTTTATGATAGAATCAGACGTTGTGTCACTAACAGCACTCACTTCAATCCAGCGCGAATATAAATCAATTAACACAATCAAATAAGGAGTGTCAGAGACACCAGTAAGGGGACCCAAAATATCAATGGCTATCTCATCCCAGGGATGATTAGGTAATCTCCTACAAACCATGGGCATTTGCTTGGTTTTAAGAATCTTGTCACTGGCACAACATTCAGGACACTCTCTAACCATATGTTCAATCTCCAAGTCCATACCAGGCCACCAAAATTGGGTACGTAACATCTCCTTAGTTTTTACAATACCTAAATGACCAGTGTGCGCATGTATCAATAATTTTTTCCTCAAAGTAGAGGGTGGTATAAGTCTCAAACCTCGTGTTAACATGTCATCAGTTATAGACAATTCTTCAGAGACAAGAGACCAAGGCTTATCTAAACACTTGTTTTCCCTCAGCATGGACAACACTTTAACTAACTCAGCATCCTTTAATAGTTCATTCTTCCACTCATCTTTTCCTACAACACCCTCTGTAACCTCACAAATGTTGAGAAGTTCATCCTCCTCTACAAACACCTCCTCAGAACATAGATCATCACCTTTCACCAGTCTTGAAAAACAGTCTGCTGCCTTATTAGAAACACCTGGTAAGTACTGTACCTCAAAATCAAATTCCTGCAAGGAGATAATCCATCTCCTAATCCTAAAAGAGATAGAATCTAAACCCTTCTTGCAAAAAACTTCCTTCAATGGTTTATGATCCGACTTAACCACAAATTTGGTACCCCAAATCAGATTTTTTAATTTTTTAAGAGCCCAGAAAATAGCTAAAGACTCTTTTTTCAATAACTGAGTAATTAAGTTCTGGTCCCCGAAGACATCTTGAGGCACACGCAATTAGAGAATCATTTCCATGTTTATTTTGTACTAATACTGCCCCAAGACCTTTATCACTCGCATTTGTAAATACATACGTCGGCAACCCTGGAACAAATGCCTGAAGACATGGAGCTTTTTTTAACTCCTCTTTAATCTCCTCAAATTCTTTCCTGCACTCATTTGACCACTCAAAAATAACACTCCTCACAATAAGCCTTCTCATATTTGTTTTATCTGCAAAATGTACAATAAATTTTCCGTAAAACTCCACCATGCCAAGAGAAGAGAGCAACTCCTCTTTATTAATTGGCTCGGCCATATTATCAATAGATGTAACTAAATCCAATTTCGGGAAAACACCTTCACTCTTTATACAGTGTCCAAGGTAATTCACTTCCTCTAAACCAAATTTACACTTTTCTTTCTTAAGTGATAGACCAGCTTTACTTAACCTTCTCAATACATCACACACACGTTCATTATGCTGTTCCATGTTAGCTCCATAAATTAATAAATCATCTTGGTAACATTTCACACCTTGAAGACCTTTAAGAATAGATGCCATTATGCGCTGAAAAACAGAAGCAGCTGATATTAATCCAAAAGGCATCCTTTTAAATTTGAATGTGCCCATGGGGGTTATAAAAGCTGTCAAATCTTGGCAAGAAGTATTTAGTTCCACCTGGTGGTAGGCAGAAGCTAAGTCTAAGGTGGTGGTGGTGAAGTAACTAGCAGCTTCTAACGTTCCTACCATTTCATCTACATTGGGCAAAGGAAATCTGTCCACCACCACCTCCTTATTCAAAGCTCGTAAATCAATGCATAAACGAATTTCGCCAGTTGGCTTCTTAGCTATAACAATGGGAGCCAACCATTCTGTGGCTTCTACAGGTTCTATAATTTTGTTCTCTATCAGCTTGTCAATCTCTTTCTGCACTTTCTCTTGTTCCGCTAAAGGAATTCTTCTTACTTTAGCTACTATGGGAACAGCATTGTTCTTCAATCTTATACAATGTTTGTACCCTTTTAAACAACCTAACTTTTCATTAAATACACTCGGAAATTTTTCTGCAAATATTTCTGATAAATCACCCACTTCTTGTATTTGCACTTGAGGAGACGCATTGGGATTGAGTTTGACTCCTAAATCCCGTTGATCTCTCCAACTAAGTAAGGAATCACCTTGTTTGGCTACATATATTTTACCAGGAATGATGCGACTTCCCAACTCAATAGTAGCCAAAAAATAACCTAATATTTTTATGGGTTTCTTTCCATATCCTAAGGGTAAAATATCACTTTTAAAGAGTTTAACATTTTTTCCAAAGTTCTTACATAACAACGCCTCATCAATCATGGTAATCTGAGAGCATGAATCAAATTTGAATTCAATCATAGTATTATCAACTTTTACTAAGTGTGAAGGATGTTCCAATGGGCCTCCATTGATTTGGAAAGTCACAGTCTTCACCTGTGGTTGAGACCATTTACTATTCATATTCTCCCTCTTATTAACTTTAGTTCTACAGCATTTTGAAAAATGTCCCCTCCTACCACAATTATTACATATGGATTTCAGAGCAGGACAATTGGGAGAGTTAGCCAAATGACCAGTATTCCCACATCTAAAACAAGAAAACTTATTAGCATTGTTGAGATTTGCATTAAAACTATTCATTCCAGTATCATTTTTTTCCATAGTTGCTATTTCTTCTTTTTTTACTTGACACACTATTTCTTCAACTTTAGGTTCACTCTTCTTTTCTGTTTCCGTCATCTTTTCTTTTTCTCCTTTTAACTCATCCACACATTTAGTCATATGTTCCACCTGTTTCGCTATTACTAGTACTTCTTCCAATGGTGGTTCATCCTTTAGCCATAGTTCTTTCCGGATGCTGTCATGTGCACATTTTAAAACAAACTGATCCCTTATCCTTTCTTCCAAGGTCTGACCAAACTTACAAGATGAGGCTAATTTCCTTAACGCAGAAACATAGTCTTCTACTGACTCATCCTTTTTTTGCCCTCTTAAACCAAAATGGTATCTTTCCATTATGGTGCTTAACCTGGGAAGATAATGTCGATCTAACTGCTCAATAGCTATTTCATACTCGTTTAAGTTTCTTTGTTCAGATGCAGTGAGTTCCGGTAAATGTTCCAAAACGTCTTGCCCTTCTCCTCCTAAACAATGTAATAATAAAGAATGTTTTGTTTCAGCACTCAAATTTGTGCCACATACCCTTGCATAGTTTGCAAATATTTTTTTCCACTTTTGCCACTTTACATTCGGTTCTCCAGGACTTGTTAAAAAAAATGCTGGCTGTGTTACATTCTGCATCTTGCCTTTATCTTTATCTTTTTTTAATTTTTTTTTTAATATATTTTATATCTTCATGTATCACCTTCTTTCTTTCTTTTTTTTAAACCATATATATATTCTTTAAATAGTCTCCTCTTTTATCTTGCCTTTGTTGTTATTGTGACTTGAGCAGCTGATTAGAATGTTCCTTAAACTACCAAAACAAAGAGAAAGAACATTCCTTTAAAAATGAATTGTCAAAAGGAACCCTTTCTTTCTTAAAAAAAAAACATTTGTCAAAAAGAATCTTTCCTCAGAAACTAACAATTGTACTTTGAGGTAGATGGAACGTGGTGTCTTCTTTTCCTTCTGCCTATTTTTTCTATGCGTCATAAAGCTTGATTAAGAACAGAAGGCAAACATTCCTTTCCTTGCAAGCTGTTCGAGTTGGAACACAGAGAGGAGACTGAAGGACGTCAAATCCAAAGCTACGTAATGCATCACTGACACGCATGCGATGAGTCACTGACACGCATATGTTCTTGCAGACGGCATATTCGTTAACAATCTACGAATACTTGCGCGAGCGCTCCAAAAGCATTATGAGCGCGCGCAGCGGCCAAATTGATTATGAAGTTTAAACAAAATCCTTTTTCCTCTGACCTCCCGCAATACTCCTCACCGTATTGTCTTTGTGAAGATCGGGTAATGAAACATTTCTGACGCAGGGAAGACAACGCTTCCTTAAACGATTTATCTGCCACTGGAGGAGTGACAGGTCAGGCGAGCAGGCTTTGTGTTGAGGCGGAAGAGGTTTCTCGATCGTCGCCAATATAAATGTGGTGTTTACCACATGAAGAAAAGAAGACAAGTCCAGATGTGGTTCAGGTATGATTTATTCGCCTCATCCACAAACAGCTCCAGCTCCAACTGCCTAGAATTCCCTCTCAACATTCTCGATGCAGAGAATCTTAGATACACAGAAATCTATATTCTAAATTTATTTATTTATTTATTATGCATCTTGTAACGCGCAAACTAAAACCCAAAGGTGTCAAGGCGCCTAACAAAAAAGATCAAAAAGCGGGCACTCATGCGCTTAATTCATACGCTTGGACAAAGAGGTGAGTTTTAAGGGCAGCTCTAAAGGTTTGAAGGGAGGGGAGGGACCTGAGCTCTAATGGGAGGTCGTTCCACCATTTGGGAGCCAAAAGGGAGAAAGCCCTACCACCCCATCTGGCTTTCCGAATGCGAGGGATGTGAAGAAGAAAATGATTGGAGGAGCGAAGATTCCTGCCAGGGTTGTAATAGGTCAAGATGGGTCCAATGCCTGTAGTGCTACTTTTTGCCAAGGCCTTATAGACCATACACATGGACTTAAAGACAATCCGCTCCTTTATCGGTAGCCAGTGAAGCTGCTTCCTGGCCAGCGTTGCCGAAGAGCGTCGGGGAAGATCAAGGACAAATCTGGCTGCCGCATTCTGGACTACCTGCAAGCGCTGCAGCTGACTCTTATTCAGTCCGGCATACAACGCATTGCAGTAGTCCAGACGGGACCCCAGGAGGGCGACAGCAAGTTGCCTTCTTGCCTGCAGGGAAAGATAGTTCCTGATTTTCCTGAGGACATGGATTATACCCCAACAGGTAGATACCGTCCTGTTGACCTGTTGGCGCATGTCAAGAGTAGGGTCAATCATCACCCCGAGGTTTCTAGCCGAAGAAGTAGGCTTAGGGCAGGGACCGAGCGAGTCAGGCCACCACTCCATGGACCAAATATCCGCCGAACACCATCACCTCGGTCTTCTCCCCATTCAATTTCAGAGAATTGTAAATCATCCACTGGCCGACGCCCTCCATGCAAGATCTAAATCTGGAGGCCGTCAGCTCTGTTGACTGGGAGAGAGACACGGGGATCTGGGTGTCATCCGCGTAGGAAACTACCTCCATCCCAAAAGATCTCATAAGTCTGGCAAGGGGGGTCACATAGATGTTAAAAAGGGTGGGGCTAAGCGCCGACCCTTGAGGGACCCCACAATGCACAGACAGGGATGGAGATAGAAATTTTCCCAGCATTATCCTCTGCTCCCTATGATCGAGAAAGGAAGAGAGCAAACCCAGGGCTGCCCCCCGGACCCCAATCTCACCCAGTCGAGATGTTAAGACGCGGGGAGATAGGGTATCGAAGGCAGCCGTGAGGTCCAGGAGGATCAGGAGGGATGTCCGACCCTCGTCCACACTCATACGAATGGAGTCGAGGACCAGGGTGAGGGCGGACTCGGTGTTATGTTCCCTCCTGAAACCATGCTGGGAAGGGTCCAAACAGCCGGACTTCTCCACAAAGGCGGCTAGATGCCCATTTAAATGGGACTCAAGCATCTTTGCAGGGGCCGGAAGCAGTGAGATGGGGCGAAAGTTCTTTAATACCCCGGGATCTAGGGAGGGTTTCTTAAGAAGAAGTTTTACCACAGCATTTTTCCACTGCTGTGGAAAGACACCCTCCCTCATTACCCCATTCATGATCTCAAGTAAAGGGGGTAAAAGAGATCCTCTACACTGCTTCAAGATCTTAAGAGGGCAAGCATCTAATGGAGACCCTGACTTGGTTTTCTAAAGCAGCATGTCAAGATCTTGTAAGGAGAGCGGGGGAAAAGATTCCAAATAGCCGGCCGCAGGAGGCTCCGCCGAGGAAACATCCGGAACCGCAATGGCCGGAGGCTCACCCGTTAAGAGCCTCTGTGACTCCAGAGAAGTGTAAACGTCCGATATTTTGGACTGGAAGAAGAGAGCTATGTCATTACAGAGCTCCGAGATGGAATAACAGGATCGGGGACCTGGAGAGATGTGAGAGAGTCCACGATCCTGAAGAGCTCTTTAGGCGATGAAAGGGAGGAAGAATGGAAGCACAGGCACAGGAAACATGCAAAGCTAGTCATTACAACCGCTGCAGGGAAGGGATAGGAAGATCAAGATGGGGTGTTCTCCATTGCTACGAACCCAGCAATGCTAGGATTTGTAGCTGTATAGACAACACAGTGACGTGCCTGAAGGCCATTGAACAGAGGCTTTGCAACAAGATGGCAGAAATTGTGGAGATATTTCACCAGTTGGACGATGATTTTTAAAACCAAAAATCTCTGTTGCCAATGGAAATCAGTCTAGAGTTCTTGTACTCCCCAATCATAATCTGACCTAAAACAGAGTCTCCTTCATAAGAAGAGTTTGACCTAACTTGCTGACAAAGACTGACTGGCATATGTCAGCTGATACTCTCTACTGGTTCACAACTAGTTTTAATATGCCCAATACTGACCTTGAACCATTCATTTCCATGTTTTGCAGTTTTCCATTCAGTAAATATGTGCCCGGTAGTGACTTGCTGAACTGTGAGTAATTAAGGTATAAATAATCTTCTTTCATCGGTAAACTTGCTCTTTACATGGACTATGGGGCTCTTGGGTCCACATTAATTGTGTAAGCCTTTGTACGTTTTTCTTCTTAATTTTTAAACATCTGTTATTCCTGTCAGCCCTAGGGTGGACTTCTCCCAAACCTTTTGCCTTCTTGCCTCCATATTTCTACTGAAATTCGTTTATGTTGGCCTTAGGACTCTCTGCACTCTACCACTACTGACCAGTGCCAGAAGTGCTTGTGCTCACTCCCTTTCACATGGTTCAATTGGCTTGCACCTAATTGACATATTTATTATTATTAGTATTATTATTATTTATTTATTCGGCATATAAAAATACCATAAAAGTGACAGTTTAGCAATAGAGGTTAAGGTACAAACTTAATTTTTTTCAAAAGGAACAATAAATCAATCTAAAATCTGCATGGTACAAATACATATATAGGTAAAAAACAAACATCACATATAACATGTCTCTCATAAAACAACCCCATCTACAGGCTTAGTCAACGCACACCCCTGTGGTCCTTAATCTAAAAGCAGTCCTTAAAAAAATCGTAATGCAGAAAAGTGTAAAGGCATCAGGGGCCAATTTCAAAAATAAAAGTGCCACCCGGGCTTGTTAAAATCTGTTTTTTTTTAAAATACCCCTCAGAAAAACTCTTCTGGGGTGAAGATAAAATGGGCAGAATAAAACAAAGTGAAGTGTGTTCTGTGGAGACCTGTGGTCGCAGCCACAGGGCCCCTTCATCTCTGACTGCGGTGTGAACCCTGCCGGTTCTGCTAAAACGTGGTGCAAAAGGTTTAGCCTGAACCGAGTCATTAAGAATCTATCATGGGCACTACTTGTACAGGACAGGTATGGTTCAATGCCCTCGGTGGACCTGGGTACTAAGTGTTCTCTCTCCGACGGTTTGATTAACTCTCTGTTTTCCCGGTGCATCATTGCATACTAAAAGAACCGGTCCTTAACCAGTGCCCTATTCTGTGTACTTATTTTCGAGGGGTTAGCAAATAAGTCTGCACATCCAATTTTCACAAAAGACTCCTTCACATATTTTAGCCAGGGAATTTTGAGTCCATGGTCCACGGGGAGGCAATCTTCTATAACCTGCCTGCTTAGTGCAGCCTCCTCATTTGACCAGATCTTTACCCTGCAAAGTAGGGCGTTGAAAGCCCACCTATCCTTAATATAACGGGCACCCAATTCTTCGTGTACAATGTGGGCTGGCGTGCTCTGAGGGACTTTTAGCAGGCGCCTGAGATGCTTGTTCTCCTCTATTTGTAATTGATTCACCTCAGTAAATCCCCACACCTCACTGCCATACAGCACTTTGGCACAACAGATGGAGCTGTACAGTTTCAGAATCTGCTCTGGGGACCACCGTCCTAGCCATTATGCAAAGTTCATTATTGATCCGTTACATTTGGCCATGGTGTGACACTTCTCTTCTAATAGATGTTTAAAATTTAAACGCCCATCAAATAAAATCCCCAAATACGAAAAGGACTGTACCTTGCCTAAACAATGAGATCCAATTGTATAATTATAGGATTTACCTGGCTTTTTGCCCACTTCCATGATAAAAGATTTTGCCAAATTGGGAGACAAGTCCAGGTTCTCCATAAAGGATACAAACCCATCTATTAGGATCTGCAGACCTTTGGCGGTGCGTGCAAGGAGTACCGCGTCATCTGCATAAAGAAGGACTGGAATTCCACGGGTACCTATCCTTGGGGTGTCTGCTTGAAAAGTGCTTAGTGCGCGATCAAGACCGTTTATGTATAGCGTAAACAGAAAGGGAGCTAATATGCAACCCTGTCTGACACCACTGGAGCACGTAAAGGGTTCTGTTTTATTTCCAGCCTGGCTGTATCTGACTGTAGCAGTGGTGTTCAAATGCAAAGTTTTTAACATGTTAGTAAGCCCAGGATCCACGCCAAGCCTGCCCATTAGTGCCCACAGTTTCCCTCCATTGACTCTTGGCGGTTAAGTCCATGACTGCCAAATACATCGTCCCTGAACTTACCACTGTTTATTTGTCTGAAATAAGGTACAGATTGAGGCATTGGTCAGTAGTAGATTTCTCTGGTCTAAAACCAAATTGAACATCAGTTATAACTTGATGTCATCAGCCCAGTCCATCAGCCTACTTAAAACCACCCACCCTAGTACCTTCGCTGACACATCAATAAGGGAAATCGGGTGGTAAAATTGTGAGTCATCCTTATTGCCTTTTTTTTAAATGGGAACGATTGTGGCTGTGGACCAGGATACTGGCATTGCTGTGTCCCGTGCTGCATTAATCACCCTAGTCATGATTGGAGCCCATAGATCCACATTATTTATAAAAAGGTCAGGTGGGATCCCATCTGGGCCAGGTGCCTTGTTCCTAGTTAGACCCTCAATTCCCGTTTTAACTTCACTCAGTGAGAATCTCAATGGGGGTATACCCTGTTCCCCATTACACGCCTCAGGTTGATCAGCACTTGGATTGTAATTGTACAGCCCTTAGAATTGCTCCGGCAGGATGTTATTACTCAGCCCGGGTTTGTTCGATTCTTGAAAACAAGAATTATTTATGACAGCGGTGGAGTCTTTTAGTGTTATTGCCTCTGTCAGGTCATCCCAAGCTTATTTTTGTAATTGGCATTTTCGTCCCTTGACAACTAACTTATAATATTTTGGGGCAAATGGACACCCAATCCCTATCTTTTGGGGAGGTCTTGAAGGCATCTTTCAGCTCTCTAAGAGCGCGTGAAAAATGTGGGTCAAGCTATCCCGGGCTATCTCTTTTGACACTGGGCACAGGGGCTCTCAGCAAGGAGTCAGCTATTTGGGCAACCTGTTTAAAAGCCTCAACTAAGTCTGTCCCTTCCACTTCAAGGTCTAAACACCTTAAAATGACATGTTCACCTTCTTTTAAAAGGTATTTATAAAAGGCCTCTCCGATAACCTGCGTCCAACGCAGACTCCTGCCCTGGTCCGTAGACTTGGCCTCCCCCTTACCATTCCAGGCGGCTCGTGGCGGTGGCAGACAGCCGCCAAGGATAAGGCGAGGGGGTTTTGATCGCTAAAAGCACTGTGACTGATACTAAACCTGGACACAAAGTTTCTAAGTGAAATCGAGACAAAAATATAATCGATAAAAGAACCACATCCTCTGTCTTTGAATGTAGGGTGAACCAATTTATCCAGTTGGGCATCAATCATGTTCATCGTGTGCGTTAGTGCGTGCATTTTATTTTTATTTATTTATTTTACAGATTTGTAAAGCGCATGGCTGCCCATAAGCGTCCCAGCGCTGGTGACAAGAAACCAGGTGCAGGGGGAGCATTACGGGAACAGCCATGTCTTGAGTGCCCTGCGGAATGAGAGTAGGTTAGGCTGGGCTCTGATGCCCGGGGGCAATGCGTTCCATAACTTGGAGGCATTATATGCAAAGAGTCGACCTCCCGAGCGGGCTTTCTTGATTCTGGGTACGAATGTCAAGTTACAGTGGGAGGAACGTAGCGTTCTCTTGGTAGTATAGAGGGTGATAAGGTTTTTTAAGATGGGTGGAGCCTTACCATGCAGAATTTTATATGTCGTGCAAAGTGCCTTAAATTGTATTCTCTCCTGAATAGGCAGCTAATGCAAGGCATTCAGGGCTGGTTTGGCTGAACAGCGACGATGGGTTCCTGTGAGAAGGCGGGCGGCAGTATTTTGTACTGTCTGAAGTTTTGATAGTACTTTTTTAGGGGCCCCCAAATAGAGGGCATTGCCGTAGTCTAGGCGGGACAACACAAGACCATGAATCAAGAGTGTTTGGGATTGTGTTGGAAGTAAAGGCATAATTTTTCTAGCGGTCCGTAGGAGGCCATGGCACACACCTGCCGTTTTTCTCGCTTGGGTGGAGAAATTGAGGCCTTCATCCAGCCAGATTCCTAGACTCTTGATTTCTTGTTTCGGATTAGGTGGTGTGCCCATACAGGGCGGCCACAGGGATATAGGTTGGTAGAGTGACTGATTGCCTAGGACCATTATCTCTGTCTTGTCATTATTAAGTTTGAGATGTGAGATGTTCATCCGTTAAGTCGCTAAGACAGTTGTGAAGGTTGGTGAGGGATTGGTCTTGCTGACTTAAGGAGACTACCAATTGGGTATCGTCAGCGTAGGTTAAAAGCTTGATCCCAAATGGGGTGACGATCTTCTCAAGGGGGGACATGTAAACATTAAAAAGGGTCGGACTCAGGGACGAACCCTGAGGGACCCCACAGCTGATGGCCGTGGGCCTAGAAGTGAAATTACCATCTGCTACCTGGAAGGACCTATCGATAAGGAAGGATTCCAACCAGGACAGGGCCGTTCCTACAATTCCCAGATCTCTAAGCCAATGTCGAATAGTTGACGGTGTCGAAGGCAGCGCTCAGGTCCAGGAGGATCACTGCCACTGATCCTCCTGAATCCATGATTTTTCTTGCCTCTTCGACAACCGCCAACATCACAGGTTCTGTGCTCTGGCTGGGCCTAAATCCCGTCTGAGACGGCTCCAGGAGACCATTGGTTTCGAGGTATTCAGAAAGGTGGTAATTGACATATTTCTCGGCTATTTTACTAATGCCTGGGAGCAAGGAGATCGGCCGAAAGTTGCCTAGTTCCAGTGGGTCCAAATGCGATTTTTTAATAAGGGCTTTGACAATTGCTTTTTTCCAGCTAGGTGGAACAACGCAATAGGTAAGTGAGATATTAATCAGCTTTGCCAGGTAAGGAAGAATGGTAGGCGCAACTATCTTTAGGATGTTAAAGGGTGCGGGATCGGTTGGGGATCCACTTTTGATTGAATTTAGTATTGGAGAGAGAGTATCTATTGTCAGGGGGTGAAGTGGGACAATTGATATGCTGTAGCATGGGGTGTGAGACAAGGCGGATTAGGAATGGAGAGAGCGTCAGATGTTTGTGACGGAAGAGAGTTGATAATGTTTTTAATCTTTGATTCAAAAGATTCAGCAAGTTCATTGCATCGGTTAGCTGATGGCTCTACTAAAGGGGGAGGTGCTTTGAGAAGTTTGTTGGCAATTTGAAACGTCTCCCTTGAAGAGTTGGTGGATGAATTGATTTTTTCCTCGGAGTAATTAACTTGGGCGATTTTAAGTGCCTTTTTGTAATTGAGAATGGTCTGTTTATATTCAAATTTTTTTTTTTTGTAAAATTTTTATTTTGTAATATGCAGTGAATCGGAAAGGGGGAAGGGGAACAGAGCAAGAGGAATAAGAAAAGAAGAAAGGAAGAACAGGCGACATATCGCCACAAATCCCCACACAGGGGGCAAAAAATGGGGAGGAAACATTCGCAAAGGAAGGGGCAGTAGAACTCCAAAGTCCACCACTAGATGACAGCAGCCAGGCAAAGCAACAGAGTTCGGGCCAGGAGGCCGCCCATCAAAGCGTGCAGATCAGTCCTGGCGCCCCAATCGTGAATGCATTGTTCGTGGTGAAGAAAGGCAGCTCCAACCTCAGCCGAGGTCTAATGCCTCACCCAAAAGCCAGGCAAGTCGCAACATAAGAAGGAACCCAGAATTAACTTCCCCAACTACCCCCCCACCCTCGTCCACCCCTCACACCCACCCCCCCCAGTGGTGGCGACATTCAAGCTCACAAACCAACACAGTGACTCCCACAATGCAAGGATGACATCCCTAAGGTGCTCAAATCTGGAAGAGATGTAAGGACCTCAGCGCTGACGGGCATACCGCCGAAGGCAGGCCTCGGGACAGAAATCTCACAAGTGGACCCCAATTGCACATAAAATTCTTAAAGTTCCCCCGGAATATATCAGAGAGACGTTCCATGCTCAACAAACGCCATAACCGGGCATGCCACAAGGAAACAGCAGGGGTAGATGGGGACTTCCAAGCAGCTGCCAAAGTCATCTTAGCCGCACCCAAACACAACCACATGACACGCTTATCCGCCCTAGTTTGGTGCTCAAGCATTGGATCCCTTAGACCTAATAGGACAAAGGCCATGGAGTCAGGGATAGGGTATCCCAAAATATCCTTCAAATGGGAGAGAATCTCGGCCCAGAACGGCCGAATGGAGGGGCAGTCCCACCATATATGGCTAAAGTCCCCCAGCATCCCACAACCCCGCCAGCATCTATCTGAAGTAGTTGGAAATATGCGGTGCAATTTAGACGGATATAAGTACCAATCAAAGATGAGTTTCATGTGGGCCTCCCTGAGGTCAGATGAGTGGTTATATGCCGTCACATCCCGCCATAATCCCTGCCACTCGTTGACGGAGATATCCCTCCCTAGAGCGGACTCCCAGTGATCTTGATAGCGCGGCCGCGGAGACATAGCAGTATCTAAGAGTAATCTATACAGAAAAGAGATCGCCCCTCTCATGGTGGAAGTGCGAAGAAGAAAAGACTCGAATTTCGTCAGAGGTCTGGTAGCGGCGTCCACAACTGCAGGCGACGTCGCCCAGTGCAGGAGCTGAAGATGTCTATATCGCTCCGTCGGTAGAACTCCATAGTCCCTCATACAGTTGTGGAAAGTGAGGGGTACGGTGCCATGGAACAGATGGGTGAGGGCCCTGCAGCCACCCTCCCTCCAAGTCTCAAACGGACCCTCCATCAGAGCCGGGGGGAAGGCCGGGTTAAAATGAAGTGGGGTGAATGGGGATGGGAATGTGGTCCAGCGGTCATCGCCGCTCACCGTATCCCAAACCTTCAAAACCGTGCTCGTGGGGGTGCTAATGTACGCATTTCTGGGTCGGTCCATCTTAGGCTTCCAGGCTAGATCCCAGATGGAGCGGCCCGCGACACTCCGGTCCATGTGGAGCCAATGCTTCTCCGAGAGCTGTTGGGACCATTCCACCAAAATTCTCAATTGGGCAGCTTTGTAATACAGCTGCATATCCGGAAAGCCCACTCCACCCTCCAATCGTGGGCGTCGAAGAACCACAAATGGAAGCCGCGCTCGGCCACCCTGCCAGACAAATTTCAGCATCAGGGTCTTCAATTGGCGAAAGAAGTCCAGTCCCATCGGGATGGGTAAAGCCTGAAACAGATATAAGAGCTTGGGGAGTAGAACCATTTTGAGTGCATGGATCCTGCCCAGCCATGAGATAAATTTGGGTTTCCATCGCTCCAGTTCAGCCCGGATTGATGTCAAGATCGGCGGGAAATTAGCTTGGAACAGGGCACCGACGGTGGGAGTTAGTCGCACTCCCAGATAGAGCAAGGATGACGACGCCCACGTAAGCGGAGTAAGCGACCGGATCCGCTGCACCTCCTCTGATGACAGGGTCAGATTTAAGATGTAGGACTTATCAAAATTAACCTTAAATCCTGCAACCTCCTCATAGGCGGAGAGTACCGAATGAACAAAGGGGAGTGACGACGCTGGGTCACGAACGGACAACAAGACGTCGTCGGCAAAGAGCGAGATCTTATGTTGCTCACCCGCAAAAGGAAGCCCCAGAATCCGCTCATTCTCCCGCACCGCCAACGCCAATGGTTCTATGCTAAGAGCGAAGAGGAGGGGCGAGAGGGGACATCCCTGGCGCGTCCCCCTGGAGTGGCAGAAGCTTCCGGATCTGTGGCCGTTGACCAACACCCTGGAAGTAGGGCTACTGTAGTTGGCCTCGATCATACGCACGAAGTGGGGCGAAAACCCAAAGGCCTCCAGAGTCATGTGTAAAAACCCCCAATCGACGCGATCGAAGGCTTTCTCCGCGTCAAGTCCTATTAGTACCGCAGGCACGTGGAATCGCTCCGCCTTTTCAATGAGGTGGACGACACGGCGCAGATTATCGTGAGTCTGCCTACCCTTAATGAACCCAGATTGATCAGGGTGGATCAGGGCAGGCATTAGGTCTTGCAGTCTGCCCGCCAGTATAGAGGAGTACAATTTAGCGTCTAGATTGAGAAGCGCTATCGGGCGATAAGACGTACAAGAAGTGGGGTCCTTCCCCGGCTTGGGGATGACAGTAATCAGTGCCTCGGCCATAGAGTCCGTGGTCCTACCGTCAGCCGCCATCGCATTGAAGAGAGAGACTAAAGAGTCGCAAATGTCAGCCGCGAACGACTTGTAGAAGAGGGCCGTGTAGCCGTCAGGCCCAGGGGCCTTATGCAGCTTCAGGCCCTTGATGGCACCCAGGACCTCCTCCCGTGTGATAGGGGAGGACAGCAAGTCATTCCATTCCGGAGAGACTCTCGGAAGAGGCAAACCCTCCAGAAACTTGGATTGCGCCTCCGGATCGAGAGCATCACCCGAGTAAAGCGCTGTATAGAAGCTCCCAAAGATGGCTGCTTTGTCCGCATCTTTGTGCTGAACAGAGCCCGCGTGGTCACGTATACCACCTATATAATCTCGCTCGCGTTTGTCACGAAGTTGCCGGGCAAGATGACGCCCAATTTTGTTGCCTTGGGAGTAGGAGGCACGCCGAAGACGCAAAAGAGTAAATTCCGCTCTGTTGTTATAGTGGGCCCGCAACTTCCCTCTCACTGCCGTCAGGGGGCGCAGAGTCACCCTGGAGGGATTCGCCTTATGGGCCTGTTCCAAGGTGGCAAGTTCCGATTCGAGGGCCTCCCTCTCCTCACGCCTCAGTTTGTTCAGGTTCGCGTTAAGAGCAAGGAACGTGCCCCTTAAGGAGGCCTTGCACGCATCCCACGTGTTATATACCGAGGTGTCCGAAGGAGGATGGAGGAGAAAGAATTCGCCAATGGCCTTGCGCAAGGCCTTACAGGACATCTCGTCTCTCGCTAGAGCGGCCGGAAAGTACCACTTACGCCAACCGTCCCCCCCAGCGGTCCAATGTAGCCCCAGCACCACCAGGCTATGATCGGATAACGAGAGTGGGAAGATAGCCGACATTTGTATATTCCCCCGGAGAGCCTGGTTAACCAAGACATAGTCAATGCGAGAGTACGAGCGATGAACGTTAGAATAGAAAGTGTAGTCCCTAGCCTGCGTGTGAACAAAGCGCCAACTGTCTATGAGCCCCAGAGCACCTACCTGACGCTTAGTTTCCTCCGTGAAAACGCCAGTGTCCGCCCTACGCGCTCCAGAACTATCCAAGTCCCTGTCCCACACCATGTTGAAGTCACCCAGCAGAAACAAATGCCCCTCTATAAAGTCCCCCATTTTATCCAGCAAATCCTGCAAAAAGCCATTCTGACCTGTATTTGGGGCATACAGCACTGCAAAAGTACAAAGGCGGCCATGCAACATCCCCTTCACCATAAGCCAGCGGCCGTCTTTATCAGCATTCACACCCACGGGCTGAAAGTGTAGGGAAGCCCGGAAGAGAAGAGCCACCCCTCTATGTTTCGTGGTCGCGGACGCCCTATAGATAAGAGGGAACTGTCTATGACGGAGTCTCAGTTCGTCCCTCCTAGCCAAGTGGGTTTCCTGGAGAGCAACCACATCCAAGTGATGGTCCACAATGTACTTCCAAAGCTTCTGCCGCTTTTGCGGGGAGTTAAGGCCTTTGACATTCCAAGTGCCTATGCTAATAGGCATAATGGGAAATTAAAACACCACGCCATGCACACGTCTGGAAAAGCACTCAGCCCAGGCAGCCCTCCGACACACTGTGGAGCCCAAGACCATCGAGGACATTCAAGCAAGGGGAACCAGGGGTAAGACCCCTCAAGAACCATATTGAGGGGGCCGCCCGCCTACTCTCCGAACCTCCCAGGGCGGCCATCCCTCCAGGAAGTGTAGGAGCAGAGGGAGCCATCACACAGGTCAAACTACGAGCCGTAGGAGCACACAGCGTTGAAGACACCACCATCATACAGCTAACACACAAGGTCGCCACCACCCCCACCCCCCAACACCACCCCCAAACCAAAGCGCTCTGCCATGACAACTACTTGCAGAACACCAATCAACCCGCCCCCCCGAAACAACCCCAACACAAAAAAAACAGAGCACCAGGCCCGTAACCTGAAACGTAGGTTCGTCAGTTCCAATGGGCCACAGGGCACAGGGTCCACATCAGACTGGTATCGGGGTGGGGACTCCAGATCAGGGGTCCCCAGGACCAGGGCCCGGGGTGTCTTCTCCAAAAGTACCATAGTACCCCAGGGCCGCAGGGATAGAGGCGCCCCGGCGCCCGATCATCAAAGAAGGCAGGGATCACGCCGCTCCAGAGGACTGCTGAGTATCCGTAAGAGTGGCCGATGCCACCGACACCACCGCTGATCCCCTCTCCTGTAGGCGGACAGAATGATCCGGTCTCAGCCGCTCCGGGGAAGCTCCAACTCGGTGCCAGGATGAAGAGCGACGTCGGCGCCGCGAAGAGGAGGACTGTGTCGCCTGCGATGACGAATCTTCCTCTAATCCCAACAGGTCCCTCGCCGCTTTCAGAGAGCGGAGCTGCACCAACCTGTTCTGCCACCGGAATATAATCCTAAAAGGGTGACCCCAGGAGTAGGAGACACCCTGTTCCCTCAAATAAGCAGTCACAGGCCGGAAGTCCCTTCGCTTCTGCAGTGTCGATGCCGCCAAATCCTGGAATAGCTGAGGCTGATGGTCACGGAAGCTCAAGGAGCCGAGGGTCCTGGCGTTCCGGAGGATGCGTTCTTTAATCTGAAAATCATGGACACACGCAAGAATGTCTGGGGGGGGGCCACCCCGCCTAGGTAGGCCAACTCTGTGCACTCGGTCCAACTTAATCACCTGAACATCTTCCTCGTCCAGCACCTGGAGGAAAAGGGCATGTACATACCCCCTTAGGTCACCAGCTTCGCCATCCCAGGGGACCGCTCTGACACGGATGTTGTTTCTTCTGGAGCGGTTCTCCAGGTCCTCGGCATATGCCTGCAAATTCAGGTTTTGATCCGCAAGGCGAAGAACATCCTGCTGTAACTGGTGAACGTCATTTGCCATAGTCAAGTCATGATCTTCTAGCACGGCTACCCGTTCCCCAACGCCGTCCACATCTCTCCGGACCTCACGTAGGTCCGACGCCAACTGAGCACGAAGCTCAGAAATGTCCTCCTTGATCGAGGCAAAGAGTTCCGCCATGAAAGCCTTGGTGGCTGGCGCCTCCTCGTCTGATTGCCTGGTCGAGCCACTCGCCCCAGGGGAGTTCGGCGGTTGCGACCCCTTCGAGGCCCCCTCCTTCACTGTCCTCCCTTTGCGCGGCAAGTTCGACATCGTGGCGGAGCCTCGGACACTAGGCCGTCCAAGAAGTAGGCCGTGCAGGGCTCCACGGCAAGGTCCAGTCCCAAACTCTCCGCACACACCGACAGTTCCAAGTCGCAGGCAGCGCAGTGCCCAGGGGGCCCCCCCGCGTGGCTTCGTAAGTCCAAAGACAGGGGAAACTTCCTAGGCCTCAGGGGTCGCGACAAGGCGCCAAGCAGGGACAGCCACCCCAAGCACGTCCGATGCCGCCCGGGCAACAAAGTCCAGGGTCCTCCCCGCCGGCCAAAGCTCACCTGCACACTCCGAGGAGCTCGCTGCTGCGCTGGGTCCCCCGCTCACTCCTCCTCCCCTGTCAGCACTGTGCAGCGGCGGCTGGAAGTACGGCAGCCCGGCCCTGCGCTCCACCACCACTCCAGGGCCGGCGCTGTCTCAGGCGGGGCAAAGTCCTCGCTTGGCGGGTAGGCTCCGCACTCATCCACAGCACCCGGCAGAACTCCTCATGTCGCGGGCGCCATCAGCAGGCCGCGGGTGGGCTCCGCAGGTCATGCGAAACGTGGGGCCGCCGCTCGGGCTCTCCGTCGGCCCACGGGCCGTCACTCACCACGCGGGTGGGCTCCGCTGCAAATCGGATGGACTCCGGCAGTCCGCCCTTCCCCCGCACGCCTCCACCGGAGCAGCCGGGCACCGGCACTCGAGGTACAGGGTGGGCTCCTGGTCGCCTCGGGCCGCACTGCAAGCTCCGCCGTCCTCCGCTCAATGGGGGTCACTCTGGACGGACCCGGGTGGGCTCCGTTTGTGTAGCCCAAGGCATGGAGCCGCCGCTCCGTGAGGCCACGCCCAGCCGACGCCGAGCCGCTGCACTCCTCGGCGGCCTCGTCTTCACGCCAAGCCGGTGCTCAGTAGGCCGGATCTGAAAGGGCACCCGGCGGCGCCTTATGATCGCGCCTGGGTGCGCCGAGAGCACCGGACCCCTCCGCTCAACACCGCCGACCTCCGCGGATGTTTCAGAGCGGCATGAGGCCCCGCTGGCAAAACTACTCAAGGCTGAGAAAATCGGGCGCCGGAGCGACTCAGAAGTACGTCTTACTCCGACGCCATCTTGGCCACGCCCCCATATTCAATTTTTTTAATAGGGTCGAAGTTTTTTCTCCAGTCTCTTTCTGATTTCTTACAGACTCTTTTTAGAAGTCGCATTTCCTGGGTAAACCATGGGGAGGTAGTTTTACCTCGGGGCTTACAGGAAGACTTTTTCGGTAGGGTTTTGTCCAGTGTCTCTCCTATCCAATTCGAAAACTCTGCGTCGGCGTGAATAGGGTTAGAGACAAGTTTAGGGGGGGGGGGCGCTCTAGATTTAACTTCCATTTTTCTGGGTCTAGCGTAGCCCAAGAGCGAGTGGGCTTATTAGGTAGAGATATTTAGGGCATAAGATGTGAGATAGCTGCCAATTCAGTGAAATAAAAAAATGGTCAGACCATGGTACCGGGGTATGATCTAAGATAGTAAGATCATTAATGTTGGAAAAGATAGGATCCAACAGGTGGCCCAGTGAATGGGTCAGTTGTCTACTTTGTAGCCTAAGCTGAAGGGTTTCAAGGTCTGCTATTAGGTCAGAGGCCGGTTTGACTTCCTTTTTATCAAAATGGATATTCAGATCTCCTAGGATCATAAAAGTGGAATGAATGGCAGCCAATGTGCATGTATGTTCCATAAGAGATTCACAGAACTGGCCCATGGGTCCTGGAGGGCGGTAGATAAGAATTCCCGACAAAGATCTACATGGGGAGGCTTGAATTGAGAATAAAACATTTTCACAATCTAGGAGGGGGCTGCCTTGCAGTCGGCAAGAAAGATGGTCTTTATAAATTATAGCAACATGTTGAACTAGGAAGCCCGGAGGAAGGGACTTGACGATGTCTGGGTCGGAATCTGGTCCCAACATGATTAAGAAGCTACATAACTCCCAGCCCTCCTTTGTGTGTTCCATGTGAGACCCATCCTCAAACATGCAGGTTGACCAATCCCCACAGAATGCTCTCAAATTTGGGCACAGATGGCAATTAAAATCACGTACTAAGACTAACTGAAGCCACTTCTGCCCTCGCTCCTGCCCCTGCGTGAGTATAGCATCCAAATCATGCAGGCTTGCAAGACCCTGACCATGTGACGTTGAGTTGTAAAAGTTTATAAAAAAATAAGCTGTGAACTTTAGTGAGAAAAATGAGCCCCTGCACAACCTCAGAGTTCCAAGCCAAATATGTCCATCTAGCCTGTAATGTGAGATCAACATAAATAACCAACCCTCCGATGGCTCTCCCTTGGCCTTTCGCACCGGGCAAAAGAATGTTTTATATCCCTCCAGGGGAAAGTTATTATTGACGGGTTCCCATGTTTCTTGCAGGCAAATAATCTGGAAATCCTGTATATAAGATAGCCATTCTACATCCTTAAATTTGGTAGATAGGTCTGCTATGTTCCATGAGAGGATTTTCATTTCTTTCCCATTTGACCTTACTACGCTATTAATTGCCTGGATGCTATTTGACATGGGAATATTCGTGTTTGAGCCACTGTCCTCATGGGCGTTTACAGCCTGTGGGCCAAAAATGATGTGGCCTTACTCTGTCCCTGCGGTAGTCACTTCCCCCTCCCTCCCTCGATCTGGGTTAGTTACGGGAGTACCAGCGATTTTATCACCTTCCCTCAATGGACCTAGTCAATCAATATCATTTAGGTCGTTGAGGTCTCTAAGTGGTGCAAATACAATATTTAGCAACTGTGCATTTGCCCACCCAAATGCACTCGCTTGTCGGCATGCCTCTCTATGATGTTGATTCGGAAAGGGCGAGGGTCTAAAGAAAAAGCTCAACTGGAGCAGTTTAACACATGAGTCCATCTCAGCTTGATTAGACCTGAAACTCTGAAAAAGGGATCAGGATGCCGAAGTGTCACTATCACACAGTCCCATGGGAAGGCTTTCCTACCGATTCAGGACACCCTCCTCACCATCAAGATCTGTCTACAGTCTCTAATATTGAGCCCCACATTCCTACATAACCAATGCGCCACTTTATTAATCAGTTGTGTCGTCGGTTCCTCTTTTTGGCTTATATGTGATGGGACACCAGTTAAAACAACTGTATGTGGGCATTATTCTGCCGGTAGGTCTAAATCTGGAAGGCCTGGTGTACTATGTGCACTTAAAGAGGACATCTCTGTAGGTAGTGGCTGCACATTGTCTCCCCTTGCCCCCTTTACTCGCCTTGCATTGTCTATTAGACATGATGAGGGATTACCTGTGGACCCCTTCATTGGTTTCCTCACCCCCCTAGCAGTAGTGGTAGTATTGGGTCTAATTAGTTCCACCTGTTCCTGTGGGACTCTAGTGCATGTGACATTTATCCAGTTGGCCTGCTCGATATCCCCGATTTCTCTCCTTCATTCACATTTATGGGTAGTGGGGCTAGAGCCACAGGTTCCCCCGACCAACACATGCACACCTGCATGCCCCTTTATTTATTGCAGTGCTCCCTAGATTCACAAATTAAAGCAGTTTTCCTTCAATTGAGCTTAGTCTGCATACAATAGGCCCCAAAAGAGCAGTTATCAGAGCCTCCAATCATTCCATTGGTCAGGGTCATCCCCAAACTCCACACCGGTTTGATTATCGTCATTACCACTATTATGAGTCTGATTTGCGGCCAAACCTTTATTCAGTTCTGGAGCGGGTTTCTCAGGCGGCCTTGCTGCTTGAGGTTTTAATCTGGGTTTTTGTTTGTGTGTAGCTCCTCCCCTTGGGCGTTTTGCAGGTGGCTCTCCATTACCAACAATTGAGGACTTTGAAACATTTATCATTTTTTCCTTGGCAACCCTTTTAGTTCGAGTGATGACTGCCCCACAGCACACGCCAAATGAAGTTGTGTTGTGTCCCGTAGTACGGGACAGAGAATCTACGACCAAAATGTGTCAGAAGTTGGGCTCATTAACCCCTGCACTGTTTAATGCAGTAACAATGGAATCGTCCTGCATGGGTGTGGTCGTCTCTGATGCTACTAGCGGGAAGTCGGGGGGTTGATTAAATCCCCATTTTTACTGAGGCCTGAGATGGTGTGATGCAGATGATCCACAGGATGCTGCGCACCCTCAGGGGATTTAGCCATGACTATGCCTCCCATCGAAGACCGTTTCTGGGCCACAAAAGTATCCATTGAGAGTCTTTTTTCAGTGAGCTGGATCTCATGAGTCAATACTGATTCGGCTCTAGTTAAAAAAGCGTCCAATGTCCCCACAACCCCCCTACCAATAGGCCTGTGGCCTTACGTTTATTTATGCTTGTCGACTAGTTGTTGCTCAAACTTGAAGGCCCGCAAACTACACCAAAACGCATAAATACCTTGTTTGGTACAGAGATCCACCTTCTTGTTCGCGTTTATGTAGAAAATCACAGGGGGATGGCCCAGCCCCGCCTCTTCCTGTCTCTGATGGGCTCAGACGGGCCCGCCCTTGGCTCACGCTTTGCGCGCGCGCGTCCCACGGTGTGGAAGGCAGTGGCGGCCTTTTTGCACCGGCTGCCGCACAAATGAGACGCGATTCCTGCTGCGAGGCCCCCTGGCCCTGGTAGTCCTCGTGGCAAGGTCTGTTACGGTGTCCCACGGTGCGAGAGGCAGTGCCGGTATTTATGCGCGGGCTGGCGCGTAAATGAGGCCTGGTTGTCCTCGTGGCATTGTGGCAAGGTCTGCTGCGGTCTACTGTGGTCTGTTACGGCATCCCATGGTACGGGAGGCAGTGGCAGCCTTTATGTGCGGGCTGGTGTGCAAATGAGGCGTGGCTCCTACCGCGAGGCCCCCTGGGCCTGGTAGTCCTCATGGCGTTGTGGCAAAGTCTGCTGCAGTCTACTGCGGTCTGTTACGGCGTCCCAGAAGTGCTTGTGCTCACTCCCTTTCACATGGTTAAATTGGTTTGCACCTGATTGACATAATTAATTTGCTTACAAGCTCCTTGTAGAGTAGTATACCATATAACTAGAGCCTTTAAATTAAATGCTAATAGCGGACCTTCAGCACAATGTGCGCCACCCACTTAAGTAGCCCCTTAAAACATGTCCCAGGCCTGTCATTGCAGCCTGAGTGCAATTTTTAATTGCCAATTTGACTTAACTATATAACTCCTCTGCCTAATGGACATATACACCCCTAAGGTATCCCACAGGGAAGGTACAATTTAAAGGTTGGACATGCACTTTTAAGCTCTGCATGTCCTGGTAGTGAAAAAGTTTAAAGTTTGTTTCTCACTATTGTGAGGCCTATCTGTCACATAGAATAACATTAGGTTGCCTTATCACATTCATTAAGTACTAACCTTTGGTTCAGGACTGATAAGGATTTCCTGTTAGGTATCTATAAATCTGTTTATAAAGTTTTTCTTTGGCAAGTTGCCATTTCCCTGCCCTTAGACATTAAGTGCCTGGAGCTTCCTATGGGTTACATGACTGGAAGTGATCACCTAGACATTATGAATTCCATGCATAGGGCCATCTGTTGGCATGGTGGGGGCACAGATCTGGGCACAGCTCCAGTTGGAACTAAAAGGCCTTGCTCTGCCTTAGCGCAAATGTCTTGTCACCACTGCATTGTCTCTGCAGGCAGCATGGAGCCAGAGCAAGGGAGTGAGGAAATTAGAAGCTCTTCTAAGAGAGACCTCTAGAAACTTCTCTCAACTGCAAAGAATGCACTATGTATAAAAATAGGGCTCTGAGGCCCACTCTTCAGTTCACTGCCTCGACTTGTGGGCAGACTCTGAGAGAATTGCCTGCTGCTGTGGCATGCTGTGTACTCCAAAGACTACTTTTCTACTCCTGGAAGAACTACTTTACTGTCTGGGATTGCCTTAACCCTCAGAGGCTAGCCCTGCTGTTTGAGCCCTGCATCTTCACCTGAACCCAAGACTTCCAGAGTGACTCTAAGGGGTAGTTTGCCGGCTTCCTGCTCAGAGCCACAGGGACATAATCGGCTCACACCATCTTGAACTCGCACCTGGACCCAGCCTTAATGAGTTTTTGGCTAACAACTGCTCTGAAACCCAACAAAAAGCCGGGACCAACTTGCTCATCTATCCCCCAAGGTGCATCGATGGTCAGCCTGACTTTGTGGTGCTCAGACTACGTTCTTCTCCACAGCAGCAATTCATGGTCAGAGATCCTTTGCCAAAGGGAATACAACCTCCTGGAACTGTTTTCAGCTACAGCATCCTGCTTTGTCCCACTGAAGTTTTGACTTTTAAAATAGTAACTAAGAGCCTAATTACAAGTACACCGGTCCTGAGACAGCCGTACCCATAGATGGCAGTCCGAACACTGCCACCAGGCCTCCCGCACCATTATTATGGTGGGGCCTCGCAAGACCTCTGCCACCACCAGAATCCAGGATCCTGCGGCAGTGGGGAAAGCAGGCCAGAATTGTGGCTGGGCCAGCATCACCACCACAGAGCATTTATGACCTGCCTTTCCACCAAGCAGTACATGGCGGGAACTCTGCCATGAAAGGCTTGGTTGAAAGGTATGTAAAGGGGGCCTCAACAGTGCCCCTGGCCAAATCTGCACATGGAGATGCGGGCAGGGGGCACATGATGTAATTTCACGGTTGTGAGTGCACTGTGTGACATGCACAAAATGGTGCATTCCACACTGTGCACAAACATGCTGTAGGTGCTGTCACAGCAGCGGTATGCTGTTTAGCCTCTCCTATGAACCAAACATTACTGCCGCTGTGACACCACCACCGCTGTACTGCCAGCCCTGAATTCCTGTTGTAATCCAGTAGGTGGGAATGCCGATGTCTTGGTGGTATTCCTGGGACCACGGTGGTCCTACCTGGAAGACCACCAAAGTCATGATCAGGCCCCAAGTACCAACGTAGGAATCGTCACCGTGACTTTGCCCATGGCACCCCAATGGCAATACTGCCTCCTCTGACACCTCCTGCAGCCTTGCCCTGCTGAACTTTATATTTTCAGAACATTTTGGGGGGATTTTTTTCCAAGTCAGCGCTGACCGGGCCCAATCCACTTCTTTCATCCGACCCGTGCTCTATCGCAGTTGGCCATATTTTTCAACTTTAACCAGGTGTTGCGTGACCAGATATTTGTGGTTGGTGCTTTAATCTGTTAGACAATATATTTTACTTAAAACTTAAAAACATCCATAACTCTGGTTCTACTGATTGTGTTTTGTTGTTTTTGCATCAAATAATTCATTAAAATGTATTCTATTTTATTCAATTGGTTTGGGATTTTTCTTGTGTTGTGTTTTCACTTTCTTACTATTTGTGTGTTTCATAAATACTTTACACATTGCCTCTAAATTAAGCCTGTCTGCTTTTTGTGCCAAGCTACCCAGTGTTAAGCACAGGTTAATTTATTGATTTTTTGCGGTCCGCCCCACCAGGGATTGTGGCTTTGCTTGCCCAGGGCTCATATCCCAGTCAACCATCAACCCAATTTCTCACCTTAGTGTTCAGCAGTGTGGATAAGGACTTGTGTTTGTGCAGTACCATACTGTGGTTTGTATTGCATAGAAATCCCAGATAAATAATTTGACACCAGAGTTTAACTCTTTTTAAATTCTTCTTATTTTTCTTTTGCCCTCTTTTCCCTTTTCTAGATTTAAGTGCCCTACCTTTCTTTTGTCATCATGGATATGGAGCTGTGTAACTTTGATATCCCTAGCAGGGCTGAGCTGCTGAAGCTCTGCAAACAGAAGGGGCTGAAGGCAGACAGGATGATGATGATGCTGATGATAATAAGGAGTGAGAAGCACTATCATAGGATGAGGAGATTCTGGACTTAGCCCTGGGTCGTGAACTGCAAGGAGAGCCCGACTCTCCCCGAGCTGATGCAGAGCAGTGTGTCTGCCAGGGGCCTGTCCCCAGAGGAACTGGAGGAAAGAAAGGCAGAGAAGCAAGATGAATCTGGAAGCAGCGGAAAGGAGTGCTGAGGTAGAAAGTGCCTTGCCCAGGGAGAAAGCTGAAGCAGAGGGGTCCTTGGCTTAGAAACGTTTGCTGGCACATGCTGGCACATGCTGGCACATGAGATGGGACTGAAGGAGCTGGAAATGAAGGCCAGGCAGATCCCATAGTCCAGTAACAATGGTGGCAGCATCCAATGGAGAGGTGAGGGTCCGCATACTACACAACCTGGTGCCTAATTATGTGGTGGGAGATGATATTGATAAATGTGTTTCTGCATATGAGGTAACTCTGAGGGTACAGAAGGTCCTAGAGGATAACTTAGGGGGGTAGCTCATGGAAGTATGTGCCTACAGTGGGGAGGGACACACTCCTTACACTCGAGATAGAGCATCAGACCAAATATGCCCCCATGAATGTCAATCTTTTTTCTAAATTTGGGCTGACAACTGAGAAATACTGTCAAAGGTTCAGGGACAGCTACAAACTCCCATAGCAGTTCTAGGTGGAAGTATTAGATTATTCCAGCAAGACATTGAAGGGCTGGGTAAGGGGCAGCTAAGCTGATGACTTTTTGGGGATGTACAAAGCCGAGTCTGAGGGAGCACATGCTCAATGGCTGTTTTACAGAGTCGCACCAACATCTGATAGATAGCAATCTGACTGATCCCAAGAAGCCTGCTTAAGAGGAATACCTCTGGGTCAGCACTAGAGTGTCCAAGAAGGCATCTGGGGAGAACTCCCAAAACGATGTTCATGGCTCTCATCAGAAGAAAGTGGGGGTCAATAAAAAACAATAAAGAGTTCTCTAAAAGGGCCCAAAAAATGTATGTAGAGAAAGAGCCCCATGCCCACGCTAGCCACCAAAAAAAAGACTTTGTTGATACAAAATACTGGTAAATTTGTCCTAAAGTGCTATGAATGTTACTATTATATGCACAAGGTGATCCCAAATGTCCCAAATGGGCATAGCCCCCCAGTGGTGGGCAGACCTTGGCTAGCATTATGCTTGGGGGGAGATGGCTCCAGTTAGTGTGGGGGAGACAGCTGAGATTATCCTGGTGTCCATGTGTGACAAGGAGATGGTTCAAATAGCCCACACGCTGTTTAAGAAATTCCAAGTAAAGGCAGTAGGAAGTGGGTCACAATAACTGAGCAGAGGGTGAAAGCTTTGAGGGACATAGAAGCCAGTATGACTATTATCGGGTGTCACCTGTTGTCTGCAGAGCAAGTGATGCCCAATACATTCTACCAGGTTGTAGTAGCAGACAATCTGTAGAGTGACTACCCTGTGGTTCTGATTCCCTTTGAATTGTGTGGGGTCACATGTCTTTGGAAAGTTGCTGTGAGCCCTGCCATGCCTGTGGATTGTTTGTTATGAAATCATCTGGAGCACACTGCCTTGAAGGAAGTGGAGCTCAGATCACACCAGGATATTTTGGGATTGCCTGAGTGAATTGCTGAGACCATCAGGTCCATGGCTGCCAAGAAGGGGCGCCAAGGACGTCTGTAGCTTGGGATAATGGCCCAGACAGCTGCCAAGAGAGGGAAGAGCTAGGGGTGTGGGAAGCCAGTTCCTGAATGTCTTACAGTAAAGGTGGATTTGAAACCTGAGAAGTCCACACTGGGATCTCCTGGGGAGGATGTTGTCTCTCTTGGTGATCTACTTGAATATGCTGCATGGCAAGTAGAAGGGGGACCCACCAGGGAGGAGTTCTGTAAGATACAAAAGGAGTGCCCAACCCTGGAGGGAACGAGGTGGCAAACTGAAGCCCGGGTAGCTAGAGATCACCTCATATAATAGGAGAATGACCTCCTGTATAGTGAGCCTAAGGTGCCTGGGCATGGGGCAACACCTGTGATGGTAGTCACTCAATGTTACAGGGCCTTACTACTGGGGCTGGCACATGAAATTCCCCCGGCAGGACATCGGGGACAGGACAAGATCTTTTTCGGGTTTGTCTCCCACTATTCTTGGCCCTGGTTGAGGATAGCCTTAGATACTTTCTGTAGGGCATGTCTCACTTGCTATGACAGTGGGAAAACAGGGAAACAGCTGAAGGCTCGCCTGTATCCCTTACCTGTCATTGGCACCCCCTTCAAAAGACTGGACATCAACATTGTAGGATACTAGGACCCCAAGAAACTCTTAGGTTCTAGATTTATCCTGGTCACCAGATACACAGAGGCAATCCCTCTGAGGACTGTGACTGCACCTGCTGTGTCTAGGGCCTTGATTGGGATTTTCACCCGAGTGGGATTTCCCAAGTAAGTGGTGTCTGACATGGGCACCAACGTCATGTCTGCTTACATGAAGTCAATGTGTAAGGAGTGTGTGGTAACCTACACCTTCTCCACACCCTACCTTCTACAAACCAGTGTCCTTGTGAAAAAGTACAACAATACCCTAAAAGGCATTATTGTGGGCCTGCCTGAGCCCATGAGGTGGATGTGGGATGTCCTCTTGCCATGTCTAAGTTTTGTCTACATGGAGATATCATAACAGGGAGCTGGGTTTAGCCTATTTGATCTTTTGTAGTTTCACCCTGTTATAGCACATCTCAATCTGGTTGTGGAGCGGTGGGAGAAAGCTTCCAAGAAATCAACTTAGATGTGGTAAGCTGCATGCTGACCCTCAGGAACAAGAGGGCTGGGATGAAGGTTTTGAGTGCTGCTTACCTCGATGAAATATATGTTAGCAGACTGCAGCTTGGAGTGCCACGTTTTTCGTCTGCAGCATATACAAAAGTTACTTTGTCACAGAATATGGCTTCAGAATATTGTGTGCTACAAATATATTCACATCATAATAATCTAATAAAGACAAGTTCATGACTTTTTTGCAACATGATATTACATTTTAGATTTTACGTGTTTTTATTCTGTGTAGGCACAGATCAAATAACAATTTTCTTCAAGGTGAAAGTTAGGTGTACTATTGTATTTTTTGCTAAACAACAGAAATTGTAAAGCGTTATACTAATACACGGTATCTTTAAGTAGCTCTGGTCATACTGAAAAGACTCACTATAAAAACCCAACACCTGTCAGAGGTGGGCCTCACATATTACCAAGAGTCTCACAGAACTGTCATTTTTATATTGACTAGTACTTGTACTTATTCCATAGTGGCCCATCAACAGTAGATTTCTAATTAGAAGTTGATTGCTAGAAGTTTACTAGGTTTATGGGTTTAGACTCCTGCCATACAGTGTGCAGCTGTAAACTGAAAAATGAGACTTGTTAATTTCACAAGAAATAAAATCAATTTCTCATGTTTGCTTTTTGTCATTTAATTTAATTTAATTTTTAATGAAATGTATTATTTATATGGCGCACAAATCATACCCAAAGGGATCTCTCGGTGCCCGGGATGCAGACAGCGACATACAAAGTCAATACATTAAAATAGCCATGTTTTTAATTTTTTCTTAAAGGCCATGAATGTAGACCAGGTCCGTAGGTCTTCTGGTAGTGCGTTCCAGTATTTAAGGGCAACATGAGAAAAAGCATGTCCACCCATCCTAGCCTTTTTAATTCTCGGACTTTGGAGGAGCTGATGGCCACTAGATCTTAGCTGCCGGGTTGGGGTGTACCATATTAATTTTCTCCTTAGATATTTTGGTCCTAGACCAACCAGGGTTTCGAAAACCAGACACAGGAGCTTAAAGACTGCTCTTTTCCTCATTGGAAGCCAATGTAGCTCACTCATTAATGGGAAAGAGGGGGTGCGTGCAGGTTTATTGAGAGCTAGGTGTGCCGCCGTATTTTGCACGACTTGAAGTTTGGAGAATAGATCTTCCCTCATCCCCACCAGCAGGACATTTCCGTAGTCAAGCCTGCTAACTAAAAGTGCCTGTATCAGAACCTTTCTGGTGGAGAGCGGAATCCAGGGGAAAATCTTCTTTAGCTTGCGGAGTAATCCGAAGCATTCACCAGGGGTACGGTGCGTATGTCCCCGTGCGTACACCCCATGATAGCAAGACCACTGACTCATTGTCAGTGAAATTGCTCTCCCACCCTCACAGCTCCACCATTAAGTGAGGTGCCCCTGCCCCTGCACTCTTGAGTGTTGGTGATCGAGGCCCTCCTCCACCCGCAGGTTTCCCTGCGCCTCATCCCTGGTGGTCCAGTGGACCTCTGTCTCCTTTCTTTCTTTCTGCTCCTTCACTCGTTTTTCTCCCCTTTCTATCTTTCACCTTTCTGCACCTCTGCTCTTTTGCGCCTTATTTCTGCCCATTTCCCTTTCTCTCCCTCTGCTCCTTCACTCGTTTTCACTAGTTTTTTTCCCCTTTCTATCTTTCACCTTTATGCACCTCTGCTCTTTTGTGCCTTATTTTTGCCCATTTTCCCTTTCTCTCCCTCTGCTCCTTCACTCGTTTTCAGTCGTTTTTTTACCCTTTCTATCTTTCACCTTTCTGCTCTTTCCTGCATCTCTGCTCTTTTGTGCCTTATTTCTGCTTATTTTCCCTTTTTTCTTTATCCCTTCTTTCCTCCCTTTACCTTTCCCCGCCGCTGCTGCCCCCGCGGCCCCTCCCCCCCCCCAGCACGACCGACCCAATCCAGCTCCCCTCCCCGCTCCCGCCTCTCAGCTGTCCAGCCCTTCCCGACCCCTAGTGCACCGAAGGCGCGTCAAAGGCAAGCACGTCTGCGCCCGTCTGCGCCCGTCTGCGACCCGTCTGCGACCAGCACCAGGAACCCTGGACCTCCGCCCCGCCAACGCTACGACCCAGCAGCACTCCACGCACTCAACCCAGGCCGCAACAACAACTGCAAGCTAGCATCACCAGCCGACACCCATTGACCCTTCAGCTGTCACCGCTGCCGGCACACCTGCAGCACCGCCAAGAACACGGATCCAGCACAACCCGCCCACAAGAACACAACCGAACCGAAGACCCTGCAATGCATCCTCCTCAACGTCCGATCCCTCCACAAACACACCACAGAAATCTGGGACCTCCTCGACAGCACAACCCCAGACGTAGCATTCTTCACTGAAACCTGGACCAACACCACCTCGGGACCGGACATCGCCATCGCCATCCCCCAAGGATACAAGATCTCCAGGAAGGACCGCCCCATCCACCCAGGAGGAGGAATCGCCATCGTCCACAAATCCAGCCTCCGCCTGAGCACACTCCCTGACGAGTCCACAGAACTGATGGAACACCTTCACTTCAAGATACTGGCCAGCCCCACCGCCGCCCTCCGAGGAACCCTCATCTACCGACCCCCTGGACCCTGCGGACCCTTCGCCAACTCCATCACGGACATTATCTCCCCGCAGGCCATCGCATCCACCAACTACACCCTGCTGGGAGACCTCAACTTCCACCTCGACAATCAACTGGACCCCAACACCAAATCCCTCCTGGACAACCTCCACAACATTGGACTCCGCCAGATCGTGACCGAGCCCACGCACTCAGCAGGACACGCCCTCGACCCCCTCTTCACTACAGGAAACTCCATCACCTTCAGCCACACCACCGAACTCCCATGGACCGACCATTGTTGCGTCCACTTCACCTTCAGAACACCCACCATCCACAGACACCAGCATCTGCTTCCACAAAGAAACTGGACCAAAATCACTGATGACCAGCTCACCTCCTCACTCAACAACTCCACCCCAACCATCGCGGAAAACGACGACCCCAACACCGCAGCCCGAACCCTGCATAGATGGATCTCGGACAGCACCAACACCATAGCCCCCCTCAAGAAAACAACAATACCCGTGCCAAGAAAGCCAAATGGTTTACCACCGAACTTCGAGAGTCCAGGCGCACATGCTGCCGCCTCGAAAAGGCCTGGAGAAACACCAAATCCACAGAAGCCCACAACAACTTCAGAGCCGCCACCAATGCCCACCATCAACTCAACAGAGAAACGAGGAAAAAAGCGATTGAAGACAGAATCTCCACCCACGCACACAACAGCAAGGAACTCTTCAGCATCATCAAGGAGTTCGCCCAACCCACCAGCGAGTCTACCGACATCCCTCCCTCACAAGACCTCTGCGACAAACTCAGCATCTTTTTCCACCACAAAATCAAGAGCATCTACGACAACTTTGACGAAGACAACCAACACACTGAACCCTCACCAACCACCCCTGACACCCGGAAACCAGCGATTGATGACTGGACAGCCCTCACCACCGAAGACACACTGAAGACAATGAAGTCAATCCACTCAGGGGCCCCCACGGACCCCTGCCCCCACCACATCTTCAACAGAGCCGCCAACACCATCGCACCCATGCTCCGCCAAACCATCAACCGCTCCCTGGCGACCGCCTCATTCCCAGACGACTGGAAACACGCCGAGGTCAACCCCCTCCTAAAGAAACC
The DNA here is from genome assembly GCF_964261635.1 of Lissotriton helveticus. Lineage (NCBI taxonomy): Eukaryota > Metazoa > Chordata > Amphibia > Caudata > Salamandridae > Lissotriton > Lissotriton helveticus. Next base: position 359,686,860 of record NC_136063.1, on the reverse strand, counting down.
CTCAGCGGACCCCACCGACCTCAAAAACTACAGACCCATCTCCCTGCTCCCGTTCCCAGCGAAAGTCATCGAGAAAGCCATCAACAGCCAACTCGCCACATTCATTGAAGAACACAACATCCTCGACTCCTCCCAATCCGGCTTCAGAAAAAACCACAATACGGAAACCGCCCTCCTCGCCGCAACAGACGACATCCGCACCTTACTGGACAAAGGAGAAACAGTAGCCCTCATCCTCCTCGACCTATCAGCGGCGTTCGACACAGTCTCCCACCGCACCCTAATACGCAGACTCTACGATGCAGGAATCCAGGACAAGGCCCTCGACTGGATCTGCTCCTTCCTCTCCAGCAGGACGCAGCGGGTCAGGCTCCCCCCTTTCCTCTCGGACCTCACACCTATCACCTGCGGAGTCCCCCAGGGCTCCTCCCTCAGCCCGACGCTCTTCAACGTCTACATGGCTCCACCTCCCCCCATCGTCAGAACCTACGGACTCAACATCGTGTCATATGCAGACGACACCCAGCTCATCCTCTCCCTATCCAACGAGCCCCACACCACCAGACGCAACTTTCGAGAAGGCATGGAAGCCGTCGCCAAATGGATGAAAAACAGCTGCCTACAACTAAACACCAACAAAACAGAAGTACTCATCATGGGCCCAAACCCCGACGCCTGGAGTGACACCTGGTGGCCCACCGCCCTCGGAAACCCGCCTACCCCCACAGACCACGCACGCAACCTGGGAATCATCCTGGACTCCGAGCTCAAAATGGACCGCCAGATCAACTCTGTCTCATCTTCCTGCTTCCACACCCTCCGCCTCCTTCGTAAGAGCTTCAAATGGATCCCCCTCGAACACCGAAAGACAGTCACTCACGCCCTGGTCACCAGCAGACTCGACTACGGCAACGCACTCTACGCCGGAATAAACAAAAACCTCATCCGCAAGCTACAGAACATCCAGAACGTCGCCGCAAGACTGGTCCTCAACCTGTCAAAACACTGCCACGTCTCCCAGCACCTGCGCACACTCCACTGGCTCCCCGTCGAGGCGAGAATCACCTTTAAGATGCTCACCCACGCACACAAGGCCCTCCACGGCACCGGACCAGCATACCTGAACAGCCGACTCAAATTCCACACACCCCAAAGGACCCTTCGATCAGCCCAGCTTTCCTACGCTGTGGTCCCCCGCACCAGAAAGACCAGATCGGGAGGCCGCTCCTTCTCCTTCCTCGCGGCCAAAGCATGGAACGCCCTTCCGCTCCGCCTCAGACAGACAACATCGCTCCCCATCTTCGCAAGAAACCTCAAAACCTGTCTCTTCAACAGACCCCCTCCTTGATGGAATGGAACCTGCACCCCACGGGTGAGTAGTCGCGCTTTAACAAACTCCTGATTGATTGATTGATGATAGTAGGTGTACGGACCATAGGGGTACGGTTCGTACACCCCAAGGTCATAGGTGTACGGTGCGTACACCCCATGCGTACACCCCTTGATTTTAGGGGCACGGTGCGTATTGATAGTGTTACCCTCCATACGAAATGCTTATACGTGACGTTTGCCGTACGAATCGCCTACTCATTCCCCAGTCCGGTTCGTACTTGGCGGGTCGTACGGCATTTTTACGAATAGCACGGTTCACTGTGCGGGTCGATGTCGTACAAATTTACCCTTCATTTTCGTACGGTTCGCAATGATTCAGACGTATTTTCTCGCAACGGATCGTACTACGCGAGTCGGACGGATTCCCACGGAAACGGCTACGAATATGAATCATCATACAGATTTGATTCCCAAATCAGAATCGACCCCTTAGTTTAATTATCAATTAATCAATTAATAAAAATTAATTACAAATTAATATTTAATTTACAATACATTATTTAACAATGGCAATCAATAAATAAGTACATAATTATAATTCATATAATGATAAATCAATCAATTAATAAAAACTAATTACTAATTAATAATTAATTGTCAATAAATTAATAATCAATAAAAAAATATGAATTAATTAATTATATTTACATTACTTCTCACCCTATTCCCCTTTAAACCCACAACCCGCTCTGATACTAAAACACAAAAAGTACTTTAAAAAAACAAACTAATTTCTAAACATTTAACACATATATTTAAAAATAATAAAAAACAGTACAAAAAATATTAAACATATACATATAAAATACATACTAAAATACATAACACTAATATAAATATCGATATTAAGAACGATGTTTTTGCTAACGATATTACTTACTTCGATATTACTTACTTCGATATAAAAAAAACGATATTACTTACCTAAGGTCAATATTCTGGTCACCGATATTCTTGACTTCGATATTCTGTCCCTACGAATTTAAAACTTGATATTTCTGTAGGTCGATAATAAAAAAATCAATGTTATGACTGCATACCGAACAGGAATATGTTTAACAAGCTAGGGCATATGATGGATATGTGATGTTCTCTAGATGTTTAATGGGAATTGGAGGCATAACCCAAGTGGGAAGTGTCCAGATCTTTCAGGGCAGACACCACCACCTATAAATACCAACAATTTCTTACCAGAGTTGCCTTGATGGAAGCACGTCCGAACACATGTAACATAGACTTTTGGTAGGTATGGAAATTACCTATGTGGACATTATTTTCTCCTTTTCAGCAGACTTCCATAAAGGCCTCCAGGAGTGGTGATTCCTTCAGATTCCTTCAGTAGTGATAATATCTGACATGTATTTTATGAGCAATTCTATTTTCCAAGCTGCAGAACCTTCACGGTCCTAGATTTATTCTCCCAGCCATTACAACTTTCTCAGTGGATATGTATGAATCAGTGAGGTTTCAAGGTCCAGAAGGCATTTTGGAGAAGATTAAGTAAAGTGCCTCAAAGAGACGCTGTCAGGGTTTCCCTTCCTGTGTTATCCTTGGTGTGGGATGCACTCAGTGAACCTCACTAGATACGGAAATTGGGCTGCCATGACAAGAATCAGCAGGTAACTTGATGGGAGACAACATTATATACATTATACACTTTTCAGCAATTGGAACGACCAAGCACACTTTATAAACTGTATTTGTTCCACGTACAAGTGGAAGGAAGACTTGTATGATATGAATCATATGAATGCAATGCTATTGGAAACAATCTCTAAGTGACTCAAGTGTTACCTATTTTCCTTCCTATGCATGCAGTCCTAATTACACTAGGACTGAATTAATTTGTGAATACTTTAGTGATGTGTTGGGTGGTGAAGCAGATGAGACTGCCGGGGAGGAGTTGAAATGCCAAACTTGGTATGAGTAGAAGTTAAAGGAAATTGTAGCTGTGAACTATGAGGGGAATGAATGGTCAGAGACGCGCGTGTGTGCGAAACAAGATGGCTGACCCCCGCTGAGCTCCGTTCGTTTTCCCCCGTTTTATTATTATAAAATACGATATTCCTGTCCGAATTACCCCTAAATGAGGTCGCTGTAATCTAGAAACACTTACTTGATGCTGTGAAGTTTTTCCAGGTCTTCTCATCGGTTGAAGTGGTGTTTGATTCCCTCCTGCTTCAGCTTCCAGTCCTGCTCGGAGGTACTACCCGGCTTGTCTGTCAGGGGGTGGAGTAAGGGCTCAGGAGAGGGCCTGGCATTTGCCTAACCATTCCCACAGTCAGTTTTAGCTGCTGCAACATTAGTCTTTTCAAGCTTTTCTCATCTATAATTACATTTTCATTATTTTTATATTTCTCTACAAGCTTAGGGGCCCAAAACGGCGGACAGTCTTTCCGCCACGGTACCCCCGCCATGCTACTGTGGCGGGGGTAACAGGCCGTCCGGCAGGGTGTTCTGGCGGACGGATCGCCACCGCCGGTTAGCAGGTGGCAATCCACCCGCCATGGTAATGACCCCCTTAATTCTTAAAACAAAAGCATGGATTATAAAAATGTGCAAGCTCCTCATAATAAAAGGAAGCAACAAGTTTCTACAACTCCTGTTAAGTCTATGTCTAAGGTGGTTGAGTCAAGTGAACCTTCTTTGTCACTAATTCTTGACAAAATTTAGGCACTTTGTGCTAACACAGATTGAATTGCGACAGAGATTAACAATTTGCTTAAAGATATGGCTAGTTTGTCAATGAAAGTTTGTGATAATTCAATTAAAATACATGACAATAAAGTTAAAATCGACGCTTTCCCTCCTCTTGTGGTCAAAATTTCTCTTATGTCTGCCCTTCTTCTGGATATGGAAAATCGTAACATACAATATAATTTGTGCATTTTTTACTTGCCTGAGTATGTTGAAGATTCCAATTGCAGATTAGGGGGCTCATTACGATCGTGGTTTTCCTGCATCCTTCGGGCCGGCGGAAGCCACCGCCGGCCCGGAGGATGTGGGAAAACCACTGCAGACCCACCAAAGACCCACCGCCACATTAGGATGGCTGGTGGGTCCTGGTTTCAGTCCGCCGCTTTTCCGCCGCGGTCGGCTTACAACCGCGGCAGAAAAGCTCTAATATGGTGGTGGTGTCTCTCACACACTGCCAGCCATATTAGGATGTGTCCAAAAAAATGCTTTTCCGCGGCGGATTTTCCGCCGTGGAAAAGCATGTGGAACTTCACTGCGGGGGCCCGTTGCGGGCCCCCGCAGTGAAGGGGGGGTGGGCGCTGCACATGGGGGTACCTATGGTACCCCCCTGTATTTGTATGCAGAAATCGGCAGGCACCGCACAGTGCCAGCCGCTTTCTGCATACAAATGCAATGTATGCATTTTTAACATTGCGGCGGGTGCAGCTTGAAGTCGCACCCGCCGCAATGGTAAAAATAGAGGATGTGACCACCAGGGTGGCGGTCACATCCTAATTTCACAGGAGGGAACTTCGCAGGCCCTGCGGAGGTTCCCTCCTTCTCAGTGGTCGCGGACGGACACAAGTCCGTCCGTGATCCTAATGAGCCCCTAAATTTGGAGAATTTGATTCCTGGCCTTCTGAACCTCAAGTTTCCAGAAAAATTTGAAATTGATAAGGCGTATAGAATTCCATCACATTGTAATCCTCACCACACAAAGCCTTTAAAGTTCTTCGCCACCATCATTTGGTTTTGATAAGAAAAGCAGCACAAAACATTCCTTCTTTGATGGTCAATAGAAATAAAAATGTTATCCACCAAGACTTTGCTAAAGATACAGTTTCTATTTGCCAGGAATTTACTGCTCTTCGTCCTCCGCTCAGAAGTCTTGGATTTAAATATGGTCTTTTTGACCCATCAACAATGCGCATGTGGAAAGATAACTTTTCTAAATCCTTCCAATGACCTGAAGATTTAAGATTGTTCCTGGATCAACATTTGGAGCATTCAATGGATACTCATGACTCTGCTACCTGAATATCAGTTTTAAGCATTTTTCTGACAATTTTTATGGTTTATATCCACAGGGGCTCTAACGGTTTCAGTCAAGCTTGTAAAGTGTGTGTGCGTTTTATTCCTATTATTAATGTTTAGTGTTTGTCATTTTTTCTAGGTTTTTTTTGTTTTCCTTTTTCCCTCTCTTTCTTTTTCACCTGTTTTGGAGCTACTATTTTTCTCTCTCTAACTACACCTTTTCCTCCTCTTCTTGACCTTTTTCTTTCTTTTGTATTATGGCTAGTGTTCATAATATTAAGATAGTTTCTTTAAATGTCAAGGGGTTACGTCATCCTGTTAAACATATGAAAATGTTAGATTATTTGGGTAATTGTAAAGCGGATATTTGTCTTATACAAGAAACACATATTGATAACAACATTTTAGATTATATGAAAAAAATGGTGTTGCAATTCATTTTGCAAAAAGACTACATTGGCAAATTCCGAGCAAACTTTTCAGATACAGATGGAAGATATGTTATTGCTAAAATTAAAGTTCATGAGTCGGTTATGTTTTTTTAAAATGTTTATGGTCCTACTGCTGATGATTTTACTTTTTGGCCTGCTCTGACAACTGAAGTTCACAAATTGGGTAAAGTTCCTCTCATAGTTGGAGAAGATTTTAATGTTATATATGACCCCTTATTAGATAGATTATCTCTTACTAAATTCCGACCTCCTAAAGTTTTTTTTGCTTTCAAATCATTTCTTCAAACTACAAAGCTAATTGATATTTGGCGATTACATCTTCCCACTCAATTCTCATTCTAGGCTTGATTATCTATTAATTTCCAGGCAACTAATTAATTCCGTGGTCACTAGTAATATTGTTAATAATGATATTTTGAATCATGCCTTAATTTTGTTTTATTTTGAAATTGAATTTGAATGTTACAACGCAATCCAGATGGCGAATGAATACTAGTATTGTTCTTAATGAACAAAATAAACCTAAGCTCCTAAGTGCTATTCATGATTACATTCTTCTTAACCCTGAAGGCTCTACTTCTATGGTGAATAGAAGGGGTACCTTTAAAGCTTATATTAGAGGTGCTACTAATTCTCTTATTGTCCTATGAAAATAAAACTTTTAATGCAAATATTACAAATTTGGATAAACAAATTCGCTAAATATGAGAGATTTTTTATTACGTCTAATGATCCTCAATACAGAATCAAATTACAGAAACTTAGATATGAGTTTAGCGCAATCCTTAGCAGAAGTGCTGATATTCAGCTTTCAAACTCTAAAGCCAAGTTTGGTTTTAATGTTAACAGATCTGGAATACTTAAAGCCAATTATTTACACATCAAAAAAGATAAAACACAAATAATTTCAATCCATGGCTCTAATGGTAAAATTGCCCTATCCCAAAATGATATTGTGAATGAATTTCTGGATTTTTTTTACTACTCTATATAATAAACCTAACTTTGATGATGCCGCCATAATTGATTCTTTCTTAACAAGTTGTGCTTTACCCAAGATTTCTCAATCAGATGAAATTGAACTTGACACATCTATCACTCAAGATGACATTTTATTAGCCATAATATCTCTTAAAAAAAAATAAGTCCACTGGTCCCGATGGTATTCCTGCTGAATTCTATAAAGAATTTTAGTTACGGCTTATTCCTCATTTATTTCAACTTTTTACTTTTTTTGGTTCTTCGGGAACTACTACCAGTTCTTTTATTGAGGCTCTAATTATTGTATTACCCAAACCTAATAAAGACCTTACACATGTGTCAAATTATCGTCTTATCTCTTTAATAAAGCAAGATTGTAAATTGTATGCCAAAATACTTGCTACTAGATTATCCATTGTGTTAGATTCTATTAGTCATCCAGATCAATCTGGTTTTATGAAGAATAGATATTCTGCCAATAATACTAGAACTCTATTGCATGTTATTGAACAGGGATCAACTTTATCTCTAGCATCGGGAATTTTCGCATCGTCCTATCTCTTTATTAAAGCAAGATTGTAAATTGTATGCCAAAATACTTGCTACTAGATTATCCTTTGTGTTAGATTCTATTAGTCATCCAGATCAATCTGGTTTTATGAAGAATAGATATTCTGCCAATAATACTAGAACTCTATTGCATGTTATTGAACAGGGATAAACTTTATCTCTAGCATCGGGAATTCTCGCATTGGACGCGAAAAAGCTTTTGATAAAATTCACTGGCAGTTTTTATTTTATACTTTTTTATCATTTAATTTTGGTGACCTGTTTATTCGTATGATTTCTGCATTATATTCTACTCCTACTGCTCGTTTATTTATTAACAGCCTAATTTTGAATCAATTTTCTCTTTTCAGAGGTACAAGACAAGGATGTCCCCTTTCCCCCGACTGTTTCTTCTCAGTATCGAACACTTACTTGTTTCTATAAGAAAATGTGATAATATTACGGGAATTAATATCAAGGAAGTTATTATTAAAACTTAAGCATATGCTGATGATGTACTTTTATTTATTAGTGATCCTTTATTCTCATTCCCTCCCCTATTACGTTTTATTCAACAGTTTCTGGAAATAAATTAAATATTAATAAAACGGAATTCTTTCCTATAAATATTTATTGTACTACTGATATGAGACCCATGAATTATATAATTTGGCAAAAAGATAAATTAAAATACCTTGCAATTGAGTTCTCTTCATCTATGAAATCAACAATATCGCTAAACTGTGACTCCATCTTAAATTAGATTAAAGATAAAATATCCAAATGGTCATCACTTCATCTTTCTTGGTGGGGTAGAATGGATTCTATAAAAATGACTTTTGCACCAAAGATTTTCTATACTCTTGCCATGATTCCCACTCAATTTCCTTTAACAATTTATAAAACTGTAAATATACTCCTCTCCAAATTTCTTTGGAATAATAAGTCATCTCGTATCACTTATATCAAATTAAAAATGCCCTAGTGTAATGGAGGCTTTGGATTACCAGACTTTTTTTTATTATCACAAAACCCTTATTTTAAAACAAAGTTCTATTTGGTTTAACCACTCTTTTTTTAATAATCCCCCTACTTGGCTTCTAATTGAAGAACTTTAATAGAACCTTCTCCATTACCCACTTTGTTAACTATGTCTAATAAATCTCCACTTTTTCATAAATCTATTATTTTAAAATCCACCGAGGTAATTTTAAATTATTTGGATTTTGTTTTTCAATCACCTATATCTACCACCGAAGATATGTCATTATGGTATAACCCTGTCATAAAACTTAATACAAATTTTAGTTTCTGGTCTTCATGGATTAAAGCTCGTATTTTCTACCTTAAGGATGTTTATTAAAATAATCCTTTTTGTATCATTTGAAGTTTTACAAACAAAATGTATTTTACCTTCCTCTGATTTTCTCAAATATGATTCATTATGTAATTCTATTTTAGATTAATTTCTTCATAATATTCCTTCTAATGTTAAATCAGACTTATGAATTTATATTCAAACTGTTTCTACTTTACCTCATGGTGTCTCTATATTATATACAAAAAATATCCATCTCTCAAGGAATCAACATTAATGCGATCTCATCATTTTGGAATAATGAACTTTCTATCTCCTTCTCTATTGACACATGGAACATTATTTGGCTTAACAGTATTTCTGGTTGGTTACCTGTTTTGCTCTATCAATATAACTCATATATTTTATATAACTGTTTATGGACTCCATTACGTTTATTTCAAGCTAAACTTCTTCCGTCTTCAACTTGTTGGCACTGTAATTTACAAACTGGTTCATTACAATATATGCTTTTTGATTATTCTTTTGTTTTTAAATTTTGGTCTGAAGTTTGGGTTATTATAACAACAACATAGTTAATATTCATGGGGATATTTCATTCAAATTGTTAATCTGCAAACCTGTAGTTCTTTCACAAAAAGTAAATGAACTGCAGGGTAAACTTTTCAATTCATTATTGTCGGCAGCTTTAAAGTCCATTACAACATGTTGGAAAGATGTTTCATTATTATTTGTTCATGTTTGGTGGTCTTGGGTTATTTTTCCAAGAAGAGGAGCTCAGTTATCTTTGAATGGTATTAATCATCATTCTAATTCATATCACTCTTTTTGGAAACCTGTTCATATCTATTCATCTTCTTAAATATGCATTTATTTCGAGATATCTATTGTTATTATAATAGTTCAGTTTTCAAGTTTTGGTAGCTCTACTGCATCACTATTATAATATATTTCGAGATGCTCCCTCTCCTTCTTTTTGTTTTCCATAAATATTATATATACTGTTTCACCTATTGTAATTTATTTAATGTTCTCATGATTTCTCTATTGTTATTGAGTATTTTTTTATACTATTTTTTGTATTGTCTATTGTTATTGTTGATTTATTATGAAAATTCAATAAACTATTTTGAACTTATCTGAATGGTCAAAAGTAAAAGGTTACTGATTACCTTCATCGATGGGACTGAGAGGTTTAACTGTTGACCTATGAGGTTCCCCTGCATTGGGATGTAATTGCAACATAATTGAATGTTTTTTACACCATTTAGCAGGTAGATGAAGTCAGGCTAAAAGCATAATGGGTAGCTGATTGTAAGCCCGTCCCGGCTGTGCAGTGGATTTGATATTTTTCATCAATTGCATGTCACAAATGAGGGTGCAAGGATCTTAGTGGGCAGGGGTGCACTAGCAGGTGGTAAATCTGGTACTCGTCAGTTCCTCTTGACAAAGGGGTAGGGGTGCACGCACATTGAACAGTATAGTTCAGGGGTCCACCTTGATAAAAGAGATAGCAACTCTCCTAGGCATCACTCTTCTTGCGCAACAGCAGTTCTCATATCCTTCACCTTGGCATGCCAGCAACTGAATAACAATGAGACAACCTTCACAAAGGTCTTTTTTAAACTCTGTACTTCCACCAGTAATTCAGAACATCACAATGGCACATGCTGGTAATGTTCTAACACAGACTGAATACCACCTCTGGGCTTGCTTTATAAATCTTTCTAGAATCGTCTCTAACTGTATCTGGAAAGTTTTGAAAATGAAACTATTCCACCTGACCTCTGCATTGATGAGAAAGAGGCAGCAAGACCAAGTCAGGCTTTATGTTTTCACTCCATTTCTGAGGCCTAACTGTTAATGGAGAGACTGGAAAGTCAGGAGTTGAATTAATATTGAATCAGGCCAAGATACAACCTTCAGTTGGAGCTACTTCAGATTCCAGTCCACAATACAGCTCCTGCCTTGAGCTGGAGAGTTCAGACATCAGTTCATTATGTGTGGCAGCGGACCTGGCTGCAGCAGCATGTCAAAAAGTGACAGCAATACTTCCAATTGCGTAATAAAGGTGAAGCTGTCCATACTGGATCATTTATTTTTGATAGTAAAAATACAATTGTAATCAAAAATGTTTTACATAGTTATGAGGAGGGTGAAGTGGTTCATATAATATTAAAAAGCAAACATCATTGTTTGACTATGAATTTAATGTATCTGATGTATTAATATAGTTGGTGTAGCTTAACGCAAACGTAAATAAATTACTTTTATAGATCTAATGGAACATACACGAGTGACATGGAAACAGTTATAGTAGTGTGTGGAGTGGGAAAGTAGTCACTCTCTTATTTAAAGTTGCAATAGCTGTCCTTTCAGTGCTATTTACAAGTCCTGGAGAGAGGATGTCACCCAGATGTCTAGTGATATGGAGGTCTGGTAAAGAGGGCCTAGAATGAAGAAGGACCGGAACTTGGAGGTTTACACATATGGGGTTTGGTCCATGTGAAGCCGGGGGAGATTAATCTACAAACTACAAATGCAAAAAGTGTGCCTCCTCTGCTCTTACATCAAAACAATTCTACCATAATGTTATTTATTACATTTATTTGAGTGAATGAAGCACTGGAAACCACATCTGTTTCAAAATTGTTGTATTGTTCACATATATCCAAAGGAGAGTGTTAATTACGTTTTCTACACTTTGACTTCACCAAATTACATGAAGCATTATGTTATTGAGCTAAATATTGGATATCATATTTACATAAAGGTGGTTGTAACTGGAAAAAAGTGCATGCAGCAGTCTGAAATGTTGTTGGAGCACATGGGTGCTAGTTTTAAGTATGTGTTTGTTTAACTCCACTGTAAATGTCCAGAGATCAGGGAAAGGACTCAAAGAAGTACTCATTGCAGTCAACCAGGATAATTTCAGTCCATGGGGTGACCTAACATGGTAAATGATCTGATTTTCATGACTGTCATAAGTTGACACGTTTCAACCTGATTTTATCCCCTGAGCAGGCCTTAGACTACCCTGAAAGTGTCAAGTGCTACAGTGGGGAACTTGGTTCCTAATACAAAGACAGTTGTGTACTTATTACTTGTGAAGGACTTACATCCTTTGCAACTAATAAACCAATTTCTTACAGAAGCCTCATTAATAATTGAGATGGAAGGGTATGGAAAGACATTGCCTGTCATTTATACAATGATTTAGTGGTTGTTTTGTTTTGTCTTGCATCATTGTACAGTGCTTCACCTTTTACGTATTTGCCATGGTGCGTCATAGAACAGTAATGTGTAGTTACATTTAAGCATATGTGTTGGATTTGGCATCTTTGGCGTGTTTTCCATGACATTTTGCCTCTACCACCTGTATTTTTGATGCTGTTCTTGATTTTGTTTTGCTGGCTTAGATGCTTTGAACACTTTGCCACTGCTGATCAGTGTACAAGGGCAAGAGCTCCCTGTGTAAATTGTTGTTACAATTGGTTCTCCCTGATTGGCACATTTGATTTACTGGTACGTCCCTATTAAAGTGCACTGAAGTGTGCCAGGACCTGTAAATCAAAAGCTACTAGTGGGCCGGCAGCTCTGATTGTGCCACCCACATGAGTAGCCCTGAAAAGGTAACGCAGACCTGCCACTGCAGTGTCTGTACGCAGTTGTTAACTGCCATTTTGGCTTGGCAAGTGCACCCACTTGCCAGGCCCTAACCTTCCCTTTTCTTACATGTAAGGAACCCCTGTGGTAGGCTAAATGTACCCCCATGGGCAGGGTGCAGTTCATGTGAAAGGTAGGACATGTACTTGTGTGTGTGACATTTCCTGATAGTGAAATATTGCCAATTTAGTGTTTCACTACTGAAAGGCTATCTGGCCCCATAAGATAGAATGGGGAATGCTTTGTAACATCTTACAAGCATAAATTCCCATTGGGTCAAGATAGAAGAATAAAGTTTAGTCTCTCTGAACTCAGAATTTAAAAACACATCTTTTAGTAAAGATGTTTTATAAAATTGTGTGTTTGAAAATGCCACTTTTAAAAAGTACCCAACAGTAAATAGGGCAACCAACTATTCCCAAAGGAAATGGGTATAATCAATTAAATAAACATTAATCCTTGAGGAGTCATTTATCAAAAAACCTTTTCTTATTTATATATCGTCATAATCATGAACGGTTAATTAGGTATAACACAGGACAAGGTTGTATCAAAAATATTTCTTTTATCTTTTTTCAGAAGTCTTGTTTTTTTAGTTTCAGAACATAAATATGTGTGTGTGTATACTTGTAAAGCGCACTATAACCTGAAAGGTATCTTGGCGTTGTATACCACTGTGGAACCCTTCCTGGCTTTCCCTGTGAGATGCCCCCTTACTGGGCACCTCCAAGGTGAGGCCAGGCATCCTAGCGCTTTCGGGGCCGTTGTGGAGATTAAGCAAGCTATTGCCCAGAGTTGCAGAGTGGGACCCATGATTATAGTCGGCACCTAGGCGAGAATTATCGAGTCCGTGGACATTGAGCCCAAGACCCTGCCGCGTCGGGAATTGAACCCTGGTCCCGGGCCAGACCTCTGCCTCAGGGTCTGCCGCTCTAATCGGTGAGCCACACTTCTCCTATATATATATATACACAATTCAAATAAGGCAACTAAAAAGCTACTGTTATAAGTTTTTTGCATCCACAGTAGTATCATACACCCTCTGTACATTCGTATGGACTAAATAACATGAATTGCCATACAGTGTCATCAATTCAAGATATTTACAAATTTCTTCAATTTTCTTCAATCTGTTCTTTTTTTTTATTTATTAAAACTTTTTATTGAAGTTGCAAGTACATATTATAATCACAAGGTTCCCTTTAGGGTGATAATTCGCCATCTTACAATCTCGCCGCTGTAAATCAAACAGTCACCATTTAGTCATATGAATATTATGTGATTATTGCATGGGTGTGCCAGATCTTTTGACCATATATCCTTACGTCTGTCTTTGCGTATAATCTTGAGAACCTTCAGCTTTCAGTGCGTGTGTTAAAACAACCATCAATATATAAACATTAAACAGTAGAAAGAGTCATCCTAAGTAGGTACATTCGAAACATCGACATTGGTCTATGTCCATCCCTCACACCCCACGTTACGTCATATAAGAATCTACATTAGAGCTGCACAGTGTCCGCCATATCAAATGCAGTAATCCCCCCCGCCATCTAGTCGTCTTCCCCTTCAGAGTCTAGGTCTTCTTCTTCTGGCAGTGGTTCACAAAGGTCCCCTCTATAAGTGTTCCATGCTGTCCATACCTTATTCCATTTGCGGGGGCAAGCCCTCATTACATATACTGCTCTCTCGGTAATCATCAGCTTGTCCATGTTGTTCCCCCACCTATAAGCTGTAGGCAAATCTGGTGCTCCCCACTTTTGCGCAATGTCTCGCTTAGCCACCACCATGGCCAGGGTAGCCCATATCAGTCCATGCCGATTCAAATCATTAGGGTCCCAAATGTTTAATAAGCATTTTCAAGGTTCTGCAAAATTGAAATCTTAAGCGTTTGCGAGATGATACGCATAACCTGCCTCCAATATTCTCGTATGTGTGTGCATTCCCAGATTGTATGATACACTGTCCCTTCCTCCCCGCACCCCCGGAGACAGAAGGGATGTGGTGCCCGATGTATTCTGTGAAGTAGGGTCCTAGTGTAATAAATACGGTGTAAGATTTTCAGTTGCACCAATCTGAATTTTGCTGAGATGCCGACCTCTTTCGGGGAGGCCAATGCCTCGTTCCACTCAGATTCAGTAACCTCTCCTATTTCCCCCACCCATCTACCTTTCAGCATTTCCGTTGGGACCCCCAGGTTGTTGATAAATTTTTTATATGTGAGGGAAGTAGCGCTTTGTGGCATGAAGTCAGTTAAGAGTCTGTCCTCTAGTGGCGAGGATTCTGGTATGTCTGTTCCCGCTGGGATCGCTTGAAGTAGTGCATGTCTTATCTGCACATATCTAAATGTCTCGGTCGGGCTCAGGTTGTATTGTTGTTGTAGTTGCGGAAACTCGATCACCGTGCCTTTGTCCCATAGGTCCCCGATTGTGGAGATTCCTATACGGTCCCACTGCGTGAATCCCTTGCATGATCGTAGGGCCCCCAGTGCTTTTGTGTCCCAAAGCGGTGTCAGTTTGGTGAGTTTTCCTTGCCATCCTAATCGTTTATGTGCAATGTGCCATAGGGCCGTAGTGTGGTGCGTCGGGCCCAGTAGTTTCCGTACCTGCGGCCTGTTATATAGTGCTGCAAGCATGCATTCCGACCCCAGTTGCGACCAATCAGCTTTGTATGCTGGGTCGGTCCTCGGAGCATGTATCCATTGATTTATCGTTTTAAGATGTGCTGCCCAATAATATAGCTGTACGTTAGGCAGAGCTAAGCCCCCTTCATACCAGCTCCTTGTCAGCTTGTCATATGCTATACGCGCCGGGCCATTGTTCCAAAGCAGGTTTGAGACCAGTGCCGCGACTTGTTTGAAGTATCTCGGTTCCACAAGATATGGGGTATTCTCCAGCACATAGAGGAACCTGGGAAGTGCCACCATTTTATAGAGCGCTGCCCGCCCCAGGAGAGTCAGCGGTAAAGCTGCCCTATGTTTAACATCCGCCCAAAGGCGTTCTATGGGTGGCTTCAAGTTTTTTTCGAAAAAGTCAGCTGCGTTATTCGCAATGACAATGCCCAGATATTTAAAGGAGTCTCTTGTTAGCTTCAGGGGGCAGTTCTCCTGTAGCACCGGGTCCGGGCCGTGTAGTGTGTACACCACCGATTTAGACCAGTTCAGAGTATACCCTTATGATTTACCGTGTGTGTTACATAGATCCAGTAGCGCTGGGATTCCGCTTTCAGGCTCTACCATATAGATCAGCATGTCATCCGCATAAAGGGATAGTCTATCCTCCCATCCTTCTTCCCATGTGATCCCTTATAGCAATGGTGTAGTTCTGATTAGGATTGCCAGTGGTTCATCAATCTGTTCCTGAACAACAAAAGGTGTAGTGGCGTCGACGTTTCGGTCTCTCACACACTTAATTCAACGAGACAATCCTCAGGACGAAAGAGGTTGCACCAAATCTATTACAAAACACAACATAGACATTCAATATATACAATTATCAACCTTCTCCACATGTACACTAGTGATTGTCTGCTTACACCAAACCAAAACAAAGTGGATCATAAATCAACCAAAAGTGTTTCTGACCACAACTAACGCGAAGTGAGTCACATAAATTTACATTAACCACAACCAGCACCACAAAAGTGTACCGTGTCTCCCTCAGTACTCACTGAAGCCAATGAATCAGAAACCTCATCACTCCTTCCTAGAGTGAAAAAAGGAGGGCCATATCAGACAAGTCATATCAGACAAAAAAGTCAGCGTGAGGTAAGTAGCCACTAGTAACCCTGTTAGTCCTCGTTCTTACCTCTAGCAAGTGTCCACTTGCAAAACAAGTCCCAAAAACTTCCACCGTAATCTTATTTACAATGTATCCTTTCTACAAAACAAAATCGTAAAGCCACACACTCAGTTTTCACAAACGCTTAGTTTTACCAAACCGTATGTAACTAGACTTTTAGAAAGTAGGCATTTTCTTGCTTAACCATTTGTGTGCCTCTGCCTGTTTGTGCATCGACTGCCTGGTTTTGGAGTGACTGGGGCTGGGAATGTTCAGTCACTGTAGACAGCTACCGGGGGGGGATTGAGGTGTGCCTGGCCCTCACTGGATGACTCAGAACTGGGCTGAATATATCCTGGCTTAATTAAGAGTAGTGGGAGGAGATTTCCTTACCCCGAATAGGGCCTGTCTCCCTCGCATAATGCTGACTCCAACCCCTGCGGACATACTGCACCAGTGAGGACAGAACTGGTTTGAACTGGGTTCAGAGACCCTTACACAAAGAGAACAAGGACATTTGGGGTATAAGTACTACACCTGAAACCTCAGAATTTTAGATTCATTCTGGAATCAAGAGGAACTTTTGCCAAGGAGAAGAGCTGGAGTAACTGGAGGAGGAGTACTGCACCTTTGCTGTGTGCTGTCTAGGGTTGGCCTGCAGTAGCTGTTTCTGCCAAGGAAAGGAGAAGGACTTTGCTGTGTGTTGTGTCCCCCTGCTTGAGGAAGATCTCCAAAGGCTTGATTAGAGCTTGTCTCCTGTTCTGCAGTCTCAGGGAAACAAAGACTTCACCCCCAGCTCCCATGAAATCCTTGCTGGGAGTTCTGAGCTGCCAAGAGGTGCCTGTGATTGTGTTGAGCCTCTGGAGGTGGTTCCTGCTGTTGGGAGCAGAAAAGGCAATGCAACTACAAGAAAATCTTTTCATGACGCAGCACCACGGTGTGAGAAAAATTGCCATGCATCGCAGTGCCACAGCCGAAACCGACGCAGCGCCTGTTGGCGATGCAAGAATCAATGCATCGAGGGATTGCTGCTGGAGAATCCGACACAGCACTGCTCGATGTCGCTGCATTGATTGCCGATGCATACTGGATTTTCAAGCATTGTACCTGTGAGTCAAATTTTCACACCGAGCACCTGTGTACCAGAACCATCTTGGAATCGACTCATCACTTCCCCCTACAGACCGGATTTGACGCAACAGTTCTCCCCAGGGTCTCAGGAACTGACGGGTCTCTTTGTTTTTTGACGCTTCCCATCTCTGCGGCTGTTTGGCTTTGTGAATTTTTTCGCAGCTACAGGTACTTTGAGATATATCACGCATCCATAGTCTTCTATGGACCAAGTTGTTTGAAACCTTTAAAAGTCATATTCTTAATACTTGTATGTTGGATTGTTGTCATTTTGGTCTTGTTGAGTTTAGATAAAGATACTTTAGTTTTCTAAACTGGTGTGGTGTCCATTTGAGGTGTAATCACTGTATTACTGTGTGTTTTGTGTACAAATACTTTACACATTGACTTTGGGATAGGCCTGTCTCCTCGTTCCAAGCTACCCAGGGGGTAAGCAGGAGTTATTTAAAGTGTATATCCCCCTTGCCCTGACTAGAAGCAAGGGCCCCTATTTGGACAAAGGTACCTACCTCTGCCAACTAGAGACCCCAATTTCTAACAATATGCATCATGATTACGCGACACATACTTCAAATATGTGCCTGACATCTTTCATGTGTTGTATTCTCTATTAGCATCCACATCCTCAGCTGTAGTTATATGTTACTTTATTTATGCTGTTCCCGTTTCGTCGTTTTTCAACAGTTTTGTACATTATTACCACTTGCTATATTGACATTTTATTTGGATCACTGTGCAATTTTTGTGATTAATTTAATTTAGGGGCATTGTTCGCTGCAACATGATGTTTTGCCAATCGTGCTCACATCTTGTCCTTATTCTCTTCCTGCACCTCGCAAATATATTGTGATAATGTAACTCTTTTACATGAAAAACAAAAGCAAAAGCATTGTTTCCTAATTAATGGCATGATGCAAAACTTGCAGGGCTATCATGTTTACTATTTGAGGTAATGAAATTTAAGAATTGTGATTTAACAGGAAAATCTAACAATTTGTCCATGACCCCCAAGGTGTACACGTGCAAACTGAAAGTGACCAGCTCTTCAAAACGTTTAAAGTTGCACCACCTCAAAAATGTATATATTTACTAAACACAATTGTATACAGTCCATCCAATGAATACAATTCCTTCTTTCTGGATTTTTGTATTCTTCTTTTTATTATTTGATGAATCACAGCCAAAGCGTTTAATTCTGGAAACAGAACTTCTTCAGGGCATACAATGTTCGTAGTTGCAAGCGCGGTCGTGTAGACTGATTTAATTGTTTCTCCTCAAAAGTAAAATGATTCTGATATTTCATGTGGTCCCCTCTGTTTTCTGTTTATATATTCTCACGTAATTAGTCCACTTATTCAAAACTCTTCTCCAATAACAACAAATTATCCCTCCACATATGTTGATTCTGGCATGATAATCCAGATGTATCCTCTATTTTATTCCGGACCCATCATATATTCTGCCTCAAACGGGGGCCCATATGTCCAACATTGATAACTATGTATTCAAGAGTACCCGCCAAATCTGCAGCCGATTTGGCGGCCGCGTTTGCAACTACGAACATTGCATGCCCTGAAGAAGTTCTGTTTCCAGAACGAAACGCGTTGGCTGTAATTCATCAAATAATAAAAAGAAGAATACAAAAATCCAGAAAGAAGGAATTGTATTCATTGGATGGACTGTATACAATTGTGTTTAGTAAATATATAAATTTTTGAGGTGGTGCAACTTTAAACATTTTGAAGAATTCGTTTGACCCTGTGGTAAGGGTTGCGCTCTTGGGTAGGGAGTGCTGTTAAAGGTTTTGCACACAGGATTGAGCTAAGGGATAAGATATTGGTAAAACATTTCTGTTGATTGGTGCCTGGCAAAAGATTGATCCACTGTCCAGTTCTTTGTGTTCTTAACCAGCTTTTGTTCATACCTGCTGTCATTCTTCTAATAGCTCACCTGAGCATCTCCTCTATGAATTTTCATGTTCCCTCCACTAAATCGAAACCAATGACGGCGGAAAACCCACTGTCAGTCCGGATTTTCCCTCATTATGAATTAGATTTGTCATTTGCACCTCAAGAGGGCACTTTTTACAAAAACTAGCCCTCAATGCAAGGTGTGGGTACATTTTGAGGAGTTTGCACATAAACATTGTTTTCACAGATTTGAAATCTCAGAAATGTAGTCATTACTGCACCTCGCTATTTTCTCCTGGAAAATGTTGACAGGATAAAACCTGTGGAAAATGTGCAGCAAATTCAGATGCATGTAGAAGTTTGTTTCGAAAACACTTATTCTGCTTGCACTTACTAAAGTAATATACAATTGTACAATCATATTTTTTCAGTAAAGAATTCATTTTTATATTACATCAATACAATCCTCTCTTCCTACCATACCATGCTTTTGATGTGTTGAATAAAAGGTAATCAGGGTTAAATCATCTGATCATTGTTGTCGATAAATGCCTCTGTCTTTGGAACAAGTCTTTACATAAACTACATATTTCTGCCTTTGGGCCGCCATGTTTGTTCTGTGACTGCAGCTGCCACATTCTTGCAGCCTCCCCTCCTTCCCTGCAGGATTCTAATGCATCAGTTGTAGATGTGACATGACTTCTGCTCTGGCGCCTTAATCAATGTCTGTATCGAAGAAAGAAACAATACTTTATCATTGTACTGGGATCTTTGTTTTCCTTCCCACTGGTCTACTCAATCTTCTTGGCTGTCAGTGTGCCTGACCACTGCTCCCATTAGGGGACGTGTCCTTAATCCCAAGAGAGGAACCAGCCTTGCAACACCACGAGAGGAATTGCTGGCCTTGCGATGTATACACAACGACCCAACTCTGGTGAAGAAGTGCAACGGCCTTTTAATTGTAAGCAAAACAATACAATGGTGGTCCTCCTATCAGGAATGCGTGTTACTCCCATCCTTGTGCATATCCATTCATCATTTTGCACATAGGTAAACAGTAATTGTCATGACATACGAGTAAAGAAGCTTTTATAGCAGATTGGCATACAGAAGTATAGACTGAACATGCCTTTTATCCAAGCTCCAAAGGCATTGCAGGGGCATATTTACTACTCTTTTACGCAAAGCAGTGCAACAAGAAAAGTTGCTACGCTGCGCTGTGTGAAAGTGAGAGACCAGAAATGCTCCATATTTACAAGGTGGCAGCTATTTAGTCATCAGTCACGTAAACAGTGAAATGTCTCTGCTACTTACCTGGCCACTGGCTAAATAGTAGGGGGCAGATTTATGAGGCCCTTGCGCCTCTTTGCGCCGCAATTGCGTCAAATTAAGCAAACAATGCACCCTATTTACAACGTGACGCATCTAGGAGATGCGTCACGTTGGAAAGCCCTGCGCCATAAGGAGGCGTTCCTGCGCCGGGGGGCGTTCCTGCGCAGGAACGCCTCCTAAAAGTGGCTGAGTGAAATCTATGAGATTTCACTCAGTCACTTTCTACGTCAATTCCTTACGCCTGCTTGAAGCAGGCGTAAGGGTGACGCACCATGCATTGTAGGGGTGGCCCCTGTGCATTGCAGGAGTCATGTCGCACTTGCAACATGACTCCAGCAATGCGCCACCCCTACGCTGAAAGATGCGTCACGCGGCGCACCATGGGTGGCGGAGCTGTGGCGTACTGTGGCGCACATTAACTGGCGCATCCCTGGGGATGCGCCAGTTAACATAAATCTGCCTCTAGATGTTCTGCACTATTTGGTGAGTGATTTTGCAAATGGCAGAGAAACTTCACTACTTACCCAACCGCTGGCTAAATAGTAGAGATTCTGCTCTACTGGCTGGCAGCCTTGGCAAATAGCGAATAAATTTCACTATGTACCCGACCATTGGCAAAATAGCAGATTTAATATACTGTTTGGCTAGAATTTGTGCAAACAGTAAAGACATTTCGCTATTTGAATGGCTGCTACCTAAATAGTAGAGATAATGTATACAGTTGGACCGGTGACCGTGCAGATAGCATAGAAACATTTTGATTTACCTGGCCCCTGACTAAATAAAAGACATTACGTAGTATATGGATAGATACCAAGTAAATAGCAAATACGTTTTACAATTTATCTGGCTACTGACTAAAACGTAGGCATACAAAGTCTTTGGCCATTGGCCAAGCAAATACTAAGGAAACTTCCATATTTACATAGCCGCTGGCTAAATAGCAGTAATTTTGCACAATTTATCCAACAGCCGGATAAACAAAAAATAAAATTATTATACGAGGCCATTAGATAAAAAGTAGAGATTGTCCGATGACTATGCAATTAGCAAAGAAACATCACTATTTACCCAGCTGCTGGAAAAAGTTGAATTTTCCATGATTTGGTGTGACTGTTCAGATAACAAAGAGGCTTTTCTGTTTACCCTGGAGCTTGCTCGCTTGTGTGTTAGCCCACCCACTTTCTTCCCTATCTCTCAATTCTCCCGCAAGTCTGCATACCTTAGCCTTTCCACTGTTCTCCAATCAGTCCACTTACTTCCCAATTCTGTTCACTTTCACTTTCCTCTGAGTTTGCTGGATTTTTCTCAGTCTGCCCGCTTTCCTCTCATCCTGTCGGTTTCCCTAGAATCTGCACACTTCATTCCCAGTTTCCTTATTTCTCTCTGAGTCTGTCTGCTTACCTTCAAACTGCTTGCTTACCTCCAGTTAGCATTTTCTGCCTCCAAGTATGTTTGTTTTCTTTCCAGTCTGCCATATCCTCCTATGAGTCTGCCACTTTCCCTTCGGCCTACATGCTTCTGTTGATCCTGCCCCGTCTCCCCATAATCTTGCTGATTTCACTGCAGCCTGAATGCTTTCACTCTTCTCCGTCTGCTTTCCCCCATTTTACCTGTCTTCTCAAGTCAGCCCATTTCCCCTTAGCCTGACAACTTTCCTCAAGGATCCTGGTCTCCCCCTGAGTCGACGTTCACCCCAGGCTACTTGTTCTCCAACTGAATGTGCCTGGATTCCCCTCAGCCACACTGCTTTCCTTGTTCTGGTCATCTCTTTTCAGAACATTTTCAACCCCTCTACTCATTTACCCATCAGGCTGCCTGCTTTCCTCTATATCTGCAAACATGACGCTAAGTTTTTCAGGTTCCTCCCCGACTTGAACCAATTAGCCCTCAGTCTGCATACTCTACACCCTCGAGTCCACATGCTTTCTGCAGAGAATTCCTGTTCTCTCCAGTCAGCCTCTTTTCCTTCAGCCTGCCCACTTTGTCCTCCAGGATGCCTATTCTTCCCCTACTTCTGACTGCTTCCACTTCAGTCTGTCCAAGGGTCTCCCTATTCTGCCATTCTCCCTCTGAATACACCCACTTTCCCCAATCTGCCCATTCCCACCACTGTCCTTTCCTGTAGAACTGTTGCTTTTCCCCAGTTTTCAGTTTTCCTATTGAGTCTGCTTTTTCCTCTCAGCCTGCCAACATTTTGGCCTTTTCACCTATCAAGTCTGCCCTCTTTTCTCCTAGCCTACCTGCACTTTTTTGTCGAGTCTTCCTCTTAGCCTATTCTCTGTCCTTTCATGTCCAACCACTTTCTCATGAGCTGCTCCACTTTTTCTGCAGAGTGTCTGCTCTCCCCAACAGGCTCTTCACTCTCCAAGACAGTCTCTCTTCTCTCTCTGTGATTTCTGTACCCATTCCCAGAGTGTCCACAACTCCACCTCTGTCTCCCCATTGTCCCAAGGATTATTGTCTAGTATATTTCCTCCCCTATTGTCCTCACACTTCCACGTACTGTACGTTCTCCATCCTACTTACTCTCCAACAAACTGTCCTCTCTCTTCCACTCTTGCTACTGCTGTCACTTGCTGGTTACACTTCCTCCCAGTGGCATAGCAAGGGGATGTGGTTCACTCCAGGTGGCATGAGATTTTGGGGTGGCTTTTACCTGAGGCCATTGTGGCAAACGCAGGAATCACAACACCCCCTCGCTCCTACGGCTGCCGTCGAAGTGTCTGCTGGACATCCCATTCTATTTATTCTCTCCATTAGACTCTCCACTATCTCTGAGGCACCACCACATATAAAAAGTGTTTAGTTGGATCGAAGGGGTGTGTGGTGTGGTGGGGGGGGCGTGCAGGTGGTAGAGCGTGGGGGAGCGAGGGGGAGCACAGGGAAGAGGAGTATAATGATAAAAACATAAGACTTACCTTAAGCTGCGGGGCGGCTCCCCATCACAATTTGTCTCGTTCTTCTTCCTGGTCTCAGCAGACACTGTGACAGGAACACAGACTTTCTGTCCAATCCCCTCACTGCTCTCATACTATATAGGTCAGCCAAACACACATGTGCACTTAGAAAGTGCACTTCACTCTTACTTCCCCCTCCCATTGCCCCGCCCGCCCTTTCCCACATAGACTGACTGAGCCAGCTGCTGAAACATACAACAATAATAAATAATAATAAAATATCATTTTCTCAGCTAGTGAGGCAACTCTCCTCCGCCATTGCAGAGGAGCCGCCCCTACACTATTTCTAGTCTGACTGCTATCCAACCCAGTCTCTCCGCTCTCCATCTAATACATCTGCTCTCTCATTCTCCAGTCTCACCACTCTCCCCAGTAACTCTGCTCTCCTTCCGAGTGTCTGCAATTCCCCCAAAGTGCCTGCCCATTTCCATATTGTCCGTAGGGGGGCCACTTTTCGCAGAAAAAAATACTGCCCATCTGTTCAGGTGTTAAAATCCTGCAAAGGCTTGGACATGATTCTTGAGTAGAACTTCATAAGTATCATTTGTATTCATTTTTAACATGACCTTTCTCTCTTCGTTTACTCATTCAGACCTGAGTCATTAATGCAGCCAGTATGTATGTCTGCCAGTATGCCTGCCTGCCCTCTCATCCTTGATGGCTTTCCCACCAAGTCTATCAACTATATCTTTCTAACTTTGTGCTCTCCTCGTAAATCTGTTGATCCCACCAGTCTGTTCACTCTCCTACTGGTCACCACACTCTCCTACCATATCTTTGCTTGCCATCCAGATTCTCCACTGACCTGATCCCTCTTCTCTCCCCTAGATTTTCTGCTCTCTCCCAGTCTCTCCCAGTTCCTTAACCAGCTGCAGTCTGTCCTCCCTCCCAGTCTGCAGTCTATGTCTCCCAGCCTGCGCTCTGCCACTTGAGCTTGCCAGCTCTCCTACCAGTGATGCCGCCATCTCCTCCAGTCTTTCAGCTTTCACTCAGTCTCTCTGCTCTCCCCAAGTTTCTTCACTGCTGCTGCCCATTCTCTTCCCTCCTCTGCCTCTCTGCTCTCCCATCCAATCTGAACTACATCTATCACAATGTGTCCCCTTTAACCCCAGCTATCTGCTTTCCTGTCCTGTTACTCTGCTCTTTCCAGTAGCTTCTACTCTCTCACCTTATCTGTTTTATGCCTCTATCTGTCTCTCCACCCCCTATTTCTCGCTGATCCAAGCACCAGCCTCTAACTCTGCTCTGTGTTCTATCCCCTCAGCATCTGCTCTCCCTCTTAACCTCCCCATCTCCCACCAGCCTCCCCAATGTCCCAGTCTATCTGTTATGTTATGTTATGTTAACTCTATTTTTAGGTGCACAGCTGCCCCAGCTAAGGGGCGTCCCGGCGCTGGGGCTGGCGCTATCTCCCACAATATATCCTCTCTCACCTCTGCCACTCACTATCCCTCCCACACTCTATTCCTCCATCTTTCACCCTCTCCCTCTCTGTCTCTTCTATATCCCCTCTGCCAGGCTCAGCTATATAGATGGAGAGCTTTGAAATCTCTGAGCTGGTAGCCTGTTGGTCTGACATGTTGGTCACAAGAAGCGTGGTTGCTAAGAACACCACAGTGGAATTCTTCTAGAAGATGCCCAAGAGGCCGGTTGAATAATAAGTTCTCTCTGCTATTTAGATGTCCACAGATTAAATAACAAATGTTATTTACTGTTAGGCTGGCAGTGTGGATATATGCTTCCTATTTACAGCAATATGAATATTTGCAGCTTTCTCCTTGGGCTGAACACTGTGTGCAGCCTATCGCCAATGCAGGCACACTTGCACTAGTACAAGGGTGCCTGCATTACAGTAGGGTTGATTTTGTGCAGAAAGAGGCACCTTTCTGCACAAAAGCAATCTTTAGAGGCATATTCCCCTTTCTTTGTGTGCTGCAGAATGTAGCACATACGGAAAGAGGAAATAAAGATATGTTTCTTCATTATGCCTCACTGGGTAAGGCGTAGTATTTTGACGCATTCCCAGGTTTACTAGCTTTAGTAAATCTGAGAATTCACCAAAACCCACGGGTTGATACACAGGACTGCCCATACTCTACCCATGGAACACTGCGTTGCTTGCATTGCATTACATTTTTATGCAGTTTTGTGAATATGACTGAAGCTTTTGCATTGTTCTTGCATCACCATGCATGACGCAAGTACAGCACAAATGCTTGATAAATCTGGGGCTCAATTTCAGCTATTCTCCCTGTCAGTTGGACCTGCTTGAGTGTGCACATGAGATTTTTTCATTAAGATGTGCCCAACCTTTGATCCATATGTACCTTGTTTCTATGGGCCCAGGAGCCTCAACACATCAGCCAGTATGACAAAGAAGACTCCAATGGACCTCCCTTGCCTAATTGATATTTAAAATACATGCAATAGCAATTCAAGCCTCACTGGAGAGCTGGGTAAGAGTGGAATACATCACCCACTCATAGAGACCATTCAACCGCTCTACTAGTCTCACTTAAAGGCTGTCTATCTGTTTGAAATCAGGCACTGGGTATTACATTGATGGCATTGACACTGGGCCTCTGAAGTTTCTGTAGACCTTAGTGGCTTCTTTTACACAATAATGAAGCAGCATACTAAACAAGAGAGGTAAACAAGGGGAATGGGCCAGTCAGTGGGCCACAAGCAGCTGAGTATTTATCTATAAAGACAGAGTTTGCTTCCTATGCATTTTGCACAGTGACCATGGTTATTGAAGCATCATACTTGAAGGTAATACAATCAGCCCAAATCTGAGCAGGTTGCTTTAACCAGAGCATGTATAATTGGCAACAATCTGTGAGTAACCATATTTAATGATAGTCAATATGGTTTTGGTGTGGTGCATGATTCTGGATAATTGTGATTGCAACATGGTTTTTGAACCTCTTCGGGTTCCCGAATCAGAAACAGTAAAGATGTGAAGGATTTTTTAGTTGCATTACAATTTCCCAAGGAGATTGCAGTGGTCAAGCATCCGACACACATATCTGGAAACAACTATGTGACGAGTGGTAACAGAAAAGCAGATCAAGTTGCAGGTTTCTGTGCTCAAAATTCAATATCAATAAACAAAGACAGGCCAAAATCTGATACAAATTGTCATCTAATGTTCTCTTCTGTGGAGACATGGGAAGAAGTTAGACAGTTGCAGAAAGAAGCTAGTGAGGAGGAAAAAGAAACATAGATTAAAGTAGGTTGTACACGAATATCAGAGGAGGAAGTGTGGGTGTACTAGAATGGGAGACCAATAATGTCAGATAGCCTGCTATCACAGATGGCAAGAATGTATCATGGCTTAACACATGTAGGGAGAGATGCTGTGATCAGCCTTTTAAGCTGTCTTGGTACAATCCAAAATTTAGAGTCATTGCAGAGAGTCTTTGCCAGAGGTGTATAACTTGCCAGCAGCAAAGTGCAGGGAAAAAGACAGTTGTCAGTTGGGGACACATTGTAAAAGCAGTAGGACCATTTACCCGATTGCAAGCTGATTTGATTGAATTACCCTCTAGTAATGAACTAAAATATGTGCTGGATGTGGTTTGTTTGTTTTTCTCGTTGGGTAGAGGCATAACCAACAAGACGGAATGACAGCCTAACAGTTGCTACATTGCTACGAAGAGAGATAATTCCACAGTTTGGATTTCCAGTCTCTTTAGAAACAGAGAGAGGAACACATTTCAATAATGAACTAATTTGGATGATTTGTGCAGCATTGCAAATTGAACCGAAATTACATTGTGCATATCGACCAGAAGCTTCAGGTGTGGTTAAGCAAATTTATGGCACTATTAAGTTGAGGTTGTCAAAGTCTGTGCATCCACAGCACTGAAATGGCCAGATGATTTGACCTTGGTGTTGATGAGTCTGAGAAGCATACCTGATAAAAAGACGGGATTGTCACCCCATGGGGTGATTATGGGAAAAGCAATGAGACAGCCAACAGACCCATCAAACCAATTGATAAATATAACTGATGATCTAGTGCTCAATTATTGCAAAGGATTGGCTGATGTGGTGCTTTCCGTGCCTCATCAGGATTGAGAAGTAGCCACCATAACACAGGAAACACATGATCTAAGTCCAGGAGAGTGGATCCTGGTGAAGAAGCATTTGAGAAGTCGTGTTTGGAACCATGTTGGTATGGCCAATACCAAGTGATATTGGTGACAAAGACAGCAGTAAAGTGTGGTGGCTTTCCAAATTGGATTCATCCAAGTCACACAAGAAGAGTCCTAAGTACACTTCAAAGACCAGAAGAAGAAGAAAAAGAACAGTCTGAGAGTCCAGGAAGGCATGAACTTGAGCATGAGCCAGAGCAGAGTCGAATAAAGTGGGCACCACCTACTGGGTCTCGTGAGACTGTTGTAAATGTCAATGAAAGAGAAGATTTGAATAAAGAGCAAGTGCAACAAAGGAAAGAAACAAACAAGAGAAGTTGTGAAGATGTTCTTGAATCTGGTGAAGAAAGACAGAAAAAGAGATGTATGGCCAAAGGGAGTGAAAAGACTGAAATTTACTCTGAAAGGAAAATTAAAAAAAAAATTAAAAAAACACAATAGTAGAAGTGTCGAGCCAAACTGAGCAAAATGATTCTGAAGAAGATACAGTTCGATGAACAAAAAGAGCAAGAGTTCTGAACAAGAGGTATGGACATATGTGGCGACTGAAGCAGTTGAACACACAGATCAGTGTGAGACAAAAACTGTTGCAGAATCAAGTCAGAGAAATGATTATTAGCCTCCCTAAATGAACTGTCTTAAACTGGGGTGCAGAAATTGAGAAATCACTCCAAAGAGTGTGGGAAAATAAAACTTTCATTGAAATTGAAGGCTGTGAAGATATAAAAAAAGGGGGGTGAGGCAACACGGCCTAAAGAAGTGCTTGGATGCACTATACATTAGTTTTTAGTTTTTATATATTTTTTTGTTTAGTTTTTTACAATAAGAAATTTAATAGAGACTGGATATCAAAACCTACGTTTTAAACGTAGATGTATTAATGCTTGCTTTATAAGTGTTTTACTAATAATGTTGGTTTGGCTAACATTACTTGTTGTTGTGCCTTATTTTATGTCTCCTTCTAAAGGTAACAATACTAATAGTGTGTCGAGTGAAAAAGTAGATGTGGATAATCTTAAAGAAGAACCACAGAATAATATGGAAAAGATAACAGATGAATATGCATATCATCTGAATAATTCAATTAATGATTCCTCGTTAAATATCTTTACTAAACCCTTGTGTGAGTTTGTTGATACTATGGATGCAAGAGATTGATAACATCGTCTTGTCTGAGGGAGTGACCTATCATCACTTACCTTTCACATATGGTGTTCCATGTTGTGTACTAACAAGCTTATTTTATGAGAAGGGCAATTTACAGTATTATTACTCCAATTTTGACTTATGGGTAGATGCATCAACGTTTTTTTTTGCGATTCCTTATTTGCGAAAAATAAGGAATCGCAAATAAGGAATCGCAAAAGTCAATGCATCATTTTTTTCGCAATTTTTTAGCGATTAGGTAAAATTCGCAAATTTTACCGAATCGCAGTGAAATTGCGAATTCTTAATTGCGAATTCGCAATTTGCGATATCGCAAATTGCGATTTTACACACATGATGAATTTCATTACATCAACTGCCTGAAAGCCAGTACAGCAATTAGGCACATCTACTCCCTTTTTTTGAAGGTGAAGTTTGGCAGTTTGCTTTGTGAGCTTTCCCAGGAGGTTGCTGCTGCTGTGTGTGCCTGAGAAACCTTTTGAAAAATGGAAAATGAGAATCCTGTTGAAGAGGGGCCAGCCAGGAAAAGGAAAATTAAGTTTTCTGATCAAGAGTTGGAAATTCTTATTGAGGAGATGACTGCAAGACAGGAACAGCTTTTTGGAAAGCTGTCTCTGAAGGTTCCTGAAGCTGTAAAAAGAAACCTATGGATTGCCATACAAGCAAAGGTTAACGCAGTAGGAGTAGCACATCGTGACATAAATAATTTACAAAAAAGATGGTATGACCTGCGCAGTCGTGCAAAAGAGAAGCTAGCAAACAGGATTAAATCTTCTAAGAAAACTGGAGGTGGAACACCCAGGGATAGACCCAACACCCCACTGGAAGACATGGTGGAAGGCACACTTTTGACTGAGGCTGTTGTTGGAGTCATAGACATTGATACTTCTGAGGTTCCAACTCCTTCTGAAGGTAAGAGAACTGTATATGATGTTGATTGCCTGAATGGACACTTAAAATTGCAAGAGTCTTGAGAAAATAGTTGGAATACAAGCTTTTCATTTATCTTGTTTTTGATATCTTACCTGTGTGTCACCCACAACAGTTATTTAATGTTTGGAAACTTGAAGCAGTGCATTATGGGAATTGTAGTTTTTTAAAGACCGTCATGTACACAAAACATCAATTTGAAATTCTAACTTTATTACTACAATGAACTATTAAGGATGAGACTAGGATCATGTGAATGTGTAGAAAATAACCTTTTATTAATTACGTTTAGGAAAGTGCAAACTTTTAATAACTACATGTTTGCATTTCTTTAATCATAGAGGCACTGCAGGAATTAATTGAGCGGGATTTGAGGGATTTCAACAACCAAGAAGTTCAAGAAAATGAAGAGGGAATGCCCCTAGCACATCAGCATCCAATTTACAAACAGGGGAAAGACAGAGAGTGCGACAACTGCTGCAAACTGATTCAGAAACAGAGCAGAATGACAATGTTGTTGAAACGCAACCTCAAAGCACTACAACAGTCACAAATAGAAGGCTGAGTAGGAGAAGGAGACTTCAGCAGTTTTCTTTGCGCAGAGGTAATGTGACTGAAAGTGGACATTTTGGAGAGGGTCCCATCACTGGCAATCTTGTTGAAGACAAAATACTCAAGATACAGCGCATGCAAGGGAAAGACATTAGATTAATTACAGGGAAACTTGGACATATCAGCAAGCAAATGGGTTCCTTAACAAGCAGTATGAATAAAATGATAAATGTAATGAAGACAGGGCATGAAACATCTTCATTGAAGCTTGACCGCATTGCCAACTGTTTGGAGACCATGTGCACATTGATGCAAAATCAGCAAAATATAAGTGGCAAAAGGCAGGTACGACTAATGAACAACATGCAGGCTCATAACAGGCAAATGGCTCGCCTTTCCAATTGTACAAGTAGCCTCTGCAAGCAGACCCTTTCAACACAGGCACTCTTGATGAAAACATTTGAACATATTCAAAAGAGAATGGGGACTAACTATGATCCTTCTGGAAAATTACATTCTAATGTTTCCCAAGAAAAACAACTACCAATGGGGGAGAGTGGTGCCAGCAGTGCTGTGAGTGGCACACTGGAGCATTGCTTAAGTGGCACACGACGCAGTAATAGAAAGCAGATTGATGCAAGTAATATGGCCATGCACAGTGAAAAAAATGCAGGGAAGGCATTAGGAGTGCGTGGCCGTAAGAAATGACATTATGTCTGTGATGCCTCTTGATTGGTATTAATAATGTCAAAGTTACCTATGGTTCAATGTTTATCATTTCAACTTTTCTGATTTAAAGTTCAGTTTCAAGTTTGAATAACAATCAAAGACCATGAATTGAATGCATTTATGTTTCTCTGTGAATTAAAATGTACACTGATTTCAAAATAAAAAAAAGAGTATGTTTCCTACCTCATTCAAAAGTAATGCGATGTGATCTCTGCCCTTCTCCTTCTCCCCTCTGCTCCCTCTGGTCCATGTGCTTTTGCTTGTGGTTGAGGAGGCTGATTGTCATGTTGAGGTAAAACATCTTCTTCATCAGGTTCTATGCCTCTCTCAGTTGCTAGATTGTGTAGCATTGCACATGCTGCAACTATTTTGCAGCAAATGTCTGGTTGATATTGTAGTGCTCCACCAGTCTTATGAAGAATTCGAAAGCGTGATTTCATCACACCAAAGGTCCTCTCTATCACATTCCTGGTAGTTATGTGAGCCTGGTTGTAATGCTGCTCTTTCCTGGAAGTTGGATTTAGGTATGGTGTAAAATATAAGACCTTACTGCATAGGCACTATCTCCTGTAATAGAAAACAATGGATTTTTTTCAAAATGCACAGTGAAAAAGTGTGGAGATGAAAGGAAAATGTCTAACAATTTAAAAAAAAATATTTACCAAGCAGATAGCCATCACCAAATCGACCAGCAAGCAGTCTAGCATGAATGGCACTATGTCTAAAAATGTAGGAGTCATGGGCACTTCCAGGGTAACTAGCAACTATGTCTGTGATAATGGTTTTTGAATTACAAATTGCTTGGATGTTAAGGGAATGGAAGCATTTTCTGTTGCAGAAGATATACTCATTTTCAGAGGGTGGGCAAATGGGAACATGTGTGCCATCTACACAGCCAATCACATGTGGAAATTGAGCCATGTTGTAAAAATCTAGTTTGGTTTTCATCAACTCCTGTTGAGTGCTTGGAAATTTAATATGATACCTTATTCTTTGCAACATGGCATTTAGAAAGGCATTAAAAAATCTGGCAAGTGAACTCTGGGAGACACCACCAGCAATGGCTATTACTCCCTGAAATGACCCAGAAGCAAGGAGGTGCAGTGAACACAATACCTGCACTTGGGTTGGTATTGCTTGTGTCCTGCGCGTTTGCCTCTGCAAAATTGGGTCCAATTCTGGAATTAAGTCTAAAATTAAATTAGCATTCAACCTATACTTAGCAAATATCTCTGCTTCAGTCTGCCCTAGTAAGGTTATGCGCACTCTGAAGATTCTCTCTTGTATGAGCCTTCTCCTCCATCCTGCAGCTACTCTCAACCTCTGCCTGCGAGCCAAAAAGAAAAGTGCAGCCATCCTGAAAAGCAAATTCAAGGTCTTTGATGTCCTTATATGCAGCACTGATGATTGTCAGCTGTTGTGAAAAAAGTTAGTTAAATTAGCACCAGGTTCAACTTCTTCTAATTTTAAGAATTCCAAAATGCGATTTCTTAAAAAATCGCTAATTGCGATTTTTCATGCATACCATTATTTCGCAATTTAAAAGCGATTCGCAAATTTAGCGATTTTTTCAAGAAATCGCGAATTATTTTGCGATTCCTAAAAAAGCGAAAATCACTTAAAATTTGATGCATCCAAAAACCATGAATTGCATTCGCAAAACGGACGAATTTTGCGATTCGCACCGTTTGCAAATGCAATTATGTTTGATGCATCTAGGCATTAGTGTTTTGTGAAATACAAATTAGAAGAAATATGAGTAGGGTAATGAGTGCTAGAGATGCTGAATTTATGGGAGAATTATTTCATTCGACTAAGACAATAGATACTGTATATGCTCATCGAAATAATTTAACATGCAAGTTGCTTCAGGAGTAGAATGAATTTATTTTTAGTAGAAGATAGAAGAGAGAGTTTTAAGGAAAAATCTGCGGAGCAAAAGTCCTGTGTACCTCCATGGCTTTTAGAGAAGGTGATTACAAAAATGGTGCGACATATGCTGCAATGACTCTAGATTGGCATCATAGGGGAAATCGTTGCTTACTTAGATTGAAGACTGACTTTAATAACTATTTCATTGGTTCTAGTGAATGTGATCATGTTTTCCTAATTATGGGAGATTGGGAAATAAGAGGAGGAATTGATCCAGTTTTCCCTGGAATATTGTGGGTGATATTTTCGGAGCATTGATACCTTCAAATTCATATAAATTAGAAAATTGTCCACAGTGGTTGATCAGTCATAAACAGACACTGCTGGTGGGTTCTTGAGGATTGATACTAAAATGGTGGCTATAAGATCTATTCTCTTACAGAATAGACTGGCTCTTGATGTATTATTGGCTAAAGAGGGTGGAGTTAGTAGCATGTTGAAAATGCAACAGTGTGGTACTTATATCCGGACAAAAGTAAGAACCTGGAGGGATATATTAAGCATATTACACATTTGCGAGAGTATTTCTCCTAAGAGGGAAATTGGTTTCCTACCTTTGGTAATTGCTTATTAGGGAAACACAAATAGTTGCAGTGGCTACAGGGATATGATGCAGGTATTAATACATACATTTTGCAGATGTAAGAAACAAACACTGGATACAAACAGAGAGCAAGAAAGAGAAAGAGAAAGAGAGAAGAAATAGAGCTAGAAGACAGAATACAGAATTATTATGAAATAGTAAAGGATATAGATGGGGTTATGTTGAAACAAAAGAGAACTACTAGCTTTTGAGTAGTATAAATGATAACAATTTGTATTTTGGGGTTGGTTGTTATGATGGCTTAAGTCGCCATCAAAGGGGGATTGATGGAGCAGGGTTTTTGCTAAATAAAACCTGCTCAATTGAACCCCTATTGTGTGAAAATACTAATCGAGTGATGTGCAAACTAAATACGAAGGGCTAACGGGAGAAGATGAAAACTGTGCAACCGCATGTTAACATGCTGTTGTGGGCTGCAAATTAATGTGGTTCATGGAGAAAATAACAGACTAAAAGCTGCTAGTTTTATCTTACACTAATCTAAATCAAAAGAATAATATATTAAATTGTGCATGGATAAAGCGAGAAAAGATGCATCACGTAAGGTGTTTTTTTAATAGTATGGCTTTATAAACGATAAATAACACTTGTATTTGTCTTTCCTACAAGTGTGATTTTTCTGCTTTGCAGAAAAGGCCCAAGTGCCTCTTTTGAAATGAATATGACGTATTGGAGAATGTAGAAGGGAAGAAATTGTGAGCTGTCCTTGTATGCCTGCCAAGGTTGCATGGCGGAAACAAATTGAATAAAGAGAATAGAACACTTCCTCAGTGAGCGGCACATTAGAACAATTGAGGCACAAAAATTGATACATGACTGAGATGGAGGAAGCCTCAAACTATGGAAGCATGAAATTGTATTTCCTTGGTTGGAAGTTGATAAAATGAATAAGGGCCATATGTATCAAGGCCAAATGGGTTCGCAAACGCCGAACTTCGCAGAATTTCGGCGAACTCATTTTCGCACAATGGTATGTATGAAAGAATTTGGGTGCAAAATAAGGAATCGCAAAATTTGCCATTCCTTATTTTGCGATTGCACTTAAGGAATCGCAAATTTTGCGAATCCTTAAATGCAATGTATTAAGCAAAAAAAATTCAAAAATGCTCTTAAGGAATTGCAAATTACCACCAACTTCTAGTTGGTGGTAAGTTGCGATTTCCTTGAAAAATGCACATTTCAGCATTTTTCAAAGTGCCATGTGATGCACATACATGCCCTTAGGGCATGTATGTGCACCACATGTGCACCCATACTTATTTCAGGGGTGCAACAGGGTGTCCTATGGACACCCCTGCACCCTTGAAATGATTCTCAATTTGCGATTAGCAAATTGCGAATCGCAAATTGAGAATAAATTCCCATTCCTTCCTATGGGCCAGGAGGCCCATAGAAATGAATGGGAAAGTATTCCTTAATTGCGAATTCGCAATTTGCGAATTCGCAATTAAGGAATATCAAGAAATCGCTAAAATATTGCGATTTTCTTGATACATACCAATTAGCGATTCTGAAATAGCCATTTCTTAATAATCTCTATTACAGAATCGGACAATAGATCTTTTTGCAAATCTCCATGTCAGGAGTGGAGTGATTGAACACCCCCTGTTTTGACCAATAGAATGAACTGCAAGTTATGATACAATGTGGGTTGGACTTTAGAGGATTTAGAGTATAACTTTAGGTACCCGGAGGATGGGTTTGCGAGAGGAGAGGGCTGTGTTGCTGATTGCTAAACTATATGGGCTGCCAGCTGTTCTGCAGAAACCTGACTTTAAACTTTGCTCCTTAACTCTTCTTGAGGGGCCTTGCTTACTCTCATGGCCACAGGGCAGCTTTCCAAATTACTTGAACATTGGTTAGTATGATATTCAGGAATTGCATAACTGTTTGCAAATGATTTATGTATCTAATCTTTTGTCCTTACCCCTTTCCACTCACTATGAGCGGTGTATTTGAGATGTGTTATGTCATTTTCCATTGATGTTTCTCTTGTATGGTGATTTATGATTCAAGTTGTATGGTACTTGATGAGCAATTACATTATGATAGATAAAGTATTATTAACTCATAAGTGAGTTTGTCTTTATTAGTGGTATTGAATTGGTTATATGAAGAATGTACAAGTGTTTATTCTTGATCCAAGTATTATTTTGCCAAAGCCTGATTACATAATAAAGATTACATCGCCACAAAGGATAATTGCAAGGTTGAAATTGTAATGAGAATTTGGTAAATTTAGTTTACACTCACCCAGCATGAAAGGCACTTGTATGCTATTGAATTGGATCCGGGTAATGAAAGTTATAAGTCCTTGATCCCTGGATCAAGTATAAAAGTGACTATGGTGAATCATGGCCTTGCAAATTTGATAATGTTCATCATTTAAACATGATCATGGTGCAGACAGTTTGTTTGTTAATCCGTGTCTCAGGCATAGACATATGTTGTTTCAGACATGGTTTGCATTCAAACTGAGGTTTGCCTGACTTTGTAAGACCTAGTAATCTACCTGGCGCTGCCTCATTGTTTATTTGCCCTCGAATGATGCATGCATGCAGTGTGGTGTAGCTTCTGGAGTAATAAAGCTTCACCGAAGGTCCAACTGCTATGGGGGCTTTCTTGAATTTAAATCACTTACCTGTGTCCTAAAGATATACATTGGAGTTGGGGTACAAGACAAAACATATGAAGCCTCCAGCATGCTGGTTGCTATCTTTACGACACAGTGGTCATTCACAGGTAAACATTATAATGGTTGCCATAATCAGGTATTATTACGTGCCTTTCAAAAGGAAGAGTCATGCAATACAGCTCTGACGAAAAACGTGTGAGTTACCAAAATGGGGGGTGGGGATAGAGTTAGACAGACAGGGTAGAGAACACTGTTTGAGACATGCTGATGTCCAGCTAGCCGGGTCTGTTGAAAAGGTGCTTGAATAGCATCATAGTACTAATACCAGTGTGTTAAGTGGCAGCTGGCAATGTATTATGAGCTACTCTGACTTTAATACAATGACAGATTAGGGAATATATGCATGAAATGTTGCATACAATAATACACGCTGTGGCTGATGTGTATGGTCCAATGGAGAGAGGGAACTGATGTACTGGTCGATGCTTGAGTTTTGTGAATTAGGGATTGTAATATTATGTCAAGGGAATATTTCACATGCAAGGTTATGCTTTGAATCTGACCTGTGTTTCCCATTATTAAAATATTAATTGGCATAGTGTCTATGATTAGGCTCACAGGATAGGTATACCTCCATTTAAAATCTGTTGACATTCCTGTGGGAGTGTTTGCCTTACAAATTCCATATTTTCCTTTAATCAAGACAAATGTCTTGAACGTTCAAGACTGCCTTTGATCCCATTTAAGTATGCCTTTCTACAGTTGAACCTATCAGTAAGTTGCAGAGTTTTATTGTATTTGTATGTGTACAGTGTCACAGAAAACAACACCAACTACCAGCACTGTGTACTGGTCTATCAACTCAGTGAATAGCATAGGTCTCTGCATTGTGAGCAATGAACTTGTGACTAACTACCTTGGACTAATTCAAAATTAACCTTCACAACATATGTGTGGGCCTGTCATGCTTTTCCTTTGCTGATTTATTAATCAATCTTTATTTGTTTTCTCTGAATATCAATATTTGGCAAGTTGTCTTTGTTCCAGTGCTTTTTAGGTAAGCTATGAGCCCCCTGTCAATCTTATTCCAACATCAGTCCCATCTGTCTTTTCCTGTTGTGCCATGGTTTGGTGTGAGAAACTTTATGTTTTATTTCATTTTTAAAGGATCAGGCACATCTACCTCCTTTCGTATCAGGAAATCTTTCAGATCCTTGGATTTGCTAAATGCTCTTGTTCTCGAGTATTTAACTACAGTCAGAGTGGTGAAGTCCAATGTCTCTGTTTGCCCTGTTATCCTATATTCCTTTTTCCCATTTTTACCAATAGGCCCTGTAGACCTGTGTACATGGTAAGTGGTGGGAGCGGTTAGGGATGGAAGATGTATTTGCTCCTGCTGGATGCAGAGCACAACGTTGCTGTATTCTAACATACAGTCATGAGATACAGCTCAATGCTGCCTGAAAATTCAGCCTTCTGCATTGTGCTTTAAACTACTTACTATGAATGATAATTCTGAATCCAGGGATTTTTTGAACATTGTGGGCTCTCCGAAGCTTCATTGGCAGCTGAAAATCTATCTGCAGTAAAGAGTACAAACCTCTATGTGTAACTGTGACAGGAACTTAGTTCTGAAGTGTTAGACCTTGCATCCTTGCCGTGGTTCTGCCCTAACTTTTTGCCTTCCGTCCTGTTTTGCTGACTTTATTTTTGCTGGCTTAAGGACTCTGCACACTCTACAGCTTCTAATCAGTGCTATTATTCTTGTGCTTTGTCCTTAAAACTTGCTAACATTGGCTTACACCCAATTGGCATATTTTATTTACCTAAAAGTCCCTAGTAAATTGTACTACATGTAATAAGGGCCTGGCAATTAATTGCTACTGACAATCAAAACGTCTAAATGATTTTTGTTGGTAAATGAACCCTACTGGGATTCTTCTTATTTCATACTTATTATATACCCTATCCTTAACAGGTATATGTGGGTCTCTTCTGTTGTAATTTTAGTATACTAGTTAACACGCAGCACTGATTGTTCTACCAAAATAAGTAGACCCTCTAAAAACATGTCTCAAGCCTGCCATTGCAACCTGTATGGGCAGTTTTAAATTGCCATTTCGACCTGGCAAAATAAACCTGTTTTGCCAGGCCCAAATCTTCCTTTTTAATACATGTAAGTCAACTTTAGGGTAAGCCCGGGAAGGCCCAAAGGGTAGAGTGCAGTGTATTTAAAAAGTAGGACATGTACCTTTAAATTGTACATATCCTAGTAGTGAATAGCTCTCAAATTTTTTTCCACTTCTGCAAAACCTGCCTCTCCCATAGGATAACATTGAAGTTACCTTGTTACATTTAATAAGTGATCATTTCCAAATGGGAGTAGGTGCCCAGTTCATGTTTGGTTTCTTTCAAATGGTAATTAAGAACTCTTTCTCATGGGGAAGTCAGATTTGTTATTATCATTTGGAAAATGCCACTTTTAAAAAGTTGCCATTGTCCTGCCTTGGCCATTTAGTACCTTCAGCCTGTCTCTGGGTCACATGACTGGGTGTAGCTGACAGTGAGCGTTTTGTATTCCTCCTAGATAGCAACACACAATAGAGAGCTTAGATGTGCCTGGATGGGCCATCACAGGCAGATTGGGAGGGCCAAGCTGGACACAGCTCTACTTACACTTGAATAGGGGTATCCTGCCTCCACACAAAGGGCTGCATACCGCCTGTAGTTTGTCTGGATCCAGGGCAGGGAAGTCAGTAAATCTGTACACTTCAAAGGAAAACATGTAGAAGGATGACTGAGATATAAATATTGTAAACCAGACACCAACTCGTCGGTACACTTATGGACCTGTGGAGACTGTGTGAGGGAGAAGTACTGCTGTGCAGCAGAAGGGGGTGCTACTCTGCTGGACTGTTGCCCTGCTGGACTACTGCCTTGCTGTAGTGCTGCCTAATTGGATTGCTGCCCTGCTGCCCTGCTGCCCTCCTGCACGAGTCAGAGGGATTAGACCTGCATCTGAATCCAGGACCTCAGAGTGACTCAAAGGGCTAATCTGCTGGCCTCCTGTTCAGCGCCACATAACAGACTTACAACCTCCTGAACTAGCTGCCAGATCCAGCTGGCTTGGCGCCCAGACAGTGCCCCTCAGCTCATGGATCCTTGGTGTGGCCTCAGAGAGGCTGAATTGAAGTGTTAGCGGTCTTCATGCCTGGAAACGGACCAGTTGGCGCCAAATCATGGTTGTTCGTACAGCCTGCCAATGTGAAGTTCCGCCAACCCAACTCTTCTGATATTGACAGTGCCTCCTATTTGACATAGTGCTGACTGGTTTTTAAAGAGCTCATCACTGATTGATGGTAATATTGTACTAGGGTAAACTGAGCATTCTTGTTCCAATAAATCTGTGTTGGCCCTCATTTTACAAATGTTTCAGACACTGATTGAGGGATAGTTGGTTGCTTAAACAACCAGGCACTCTCAATTATGATATGAAAAAGACCTGAAGCACTCCCCATTCAGTTGTAATGCTAGTAAATAGGCTTGGAGAGTGCCTACATTTCAGTATGGTGTACATGATTGATTATTAAGCTTTGGCGTTGGCTTTGTATGCCCTACTGCGCTGAGATTGACTTTCCCTCTTGCACATAGGCTGTGGTACCTCAGTGTGAGAATATGGGTTGTTGGTTAACTGGGGAGTAAGCCCTGGTCCAGCAACAGCCAAAATCCCTCACAGGGTGAACCACAAAAATTCACTAAATTAACCTCTGCTTAACCATGTGTAGCTTGGCACAAAAAGCAGTCAAGCCTAACCTAGATGTGATGTGTAAAGCATTTTTCAATACACATACAGTAATATGGTGGAAACACAACACAAGAAAAATCCGACACCAATTCAGAATTACAGAGTAAATAAAAGAAATTATTGCCACCAAAATGACAAAAATCCAATCAGTTAAACCAGAGTTATGAATTTTTGCATTTTTCATTAAAAAAAAGCACTTAAAAGATCAACGTGCTAACTGCGGACATCTAGTCACGTGAGACTGAATCAAAGTAAAAAATAGGCTGACTGCTATGGAGCACAAAGTCAAAAGCTACTGCCAAACGTAATGGAGCATGGTTCATACACAAAAAGTAGACTAGGCCCTGTCAGTGTTTACCTTCTGACTTACAAGAGAAGTCCAGAAAATGACAGCTTGGAGTCACTCTGGTAGTCCTGGGTTGAGGTGAGGATGCAGGGCTCAAGAGCAGGGCTGGCCACTGAGGGTTCGAGGCAGACTCCATGCGGCAAAACAGTCCTTCCACAGGTCCAGAGGTGAACCTAAGTGTTGGTGTCTGAGGTCCCAGTTTTATATCCTTGTTACCTCCTTCTGGAATCTGAGGGAATCTTCTAGACAGTGGCTTTGAAGTGCATGGAATTTATTGACTCCCCTGCCCTGGCTCCTAGCTGTGACAAAGTGGAGGTGAGGCATAGCACTCCCTAAACAGTTGCCAGTGGGGCTGTGTTCAGCTCTGTCCCCCATCCTGCCAGCAGATTAAGTTCACGTAATCCCTCTATTGTGCAACTGCCTGGGAGGAATTCACAATGTTTAACTGGCAGTTACACCCAGTCATCTTGATCCAGGGCAGGCTGCAGGCAGAAACGTACAATGGGCAGGAAAATTCCAATTTTCTAAATGGGCAGCAATGTGATGGATGAAATGCTTGAATTATTCTCAGCCACTGGCAATCACTTGGGGGCACTTCTCAATCCATCATTTCTCACCCAGTATGCCACCTCAGATTGGATCCAGCCATGTCCAAAATAAGCCTTGACCCTGCCCCAATTGGAACAGTCCAGTCAAACCTGCCACGTCAGGTGCTCCCTGAACCGAATAAACAAGCAACCCAAGAAATGAAATTAAATGAAAAATGTATATAGCGCTTTATATACCCGGAGGTGTCTAGGTGCTCACTCAGCTTACACGATGATACATATTACAGTGGAGGCACCTAAAAACAGCCAGGTTTTCAGTCCCTGTCTACATTTAAGCAGATTGGATTCTTTTATTAGAGTTGTAGGGAGGGAATTCTAAAGCTTTATGGTCGTATAGTAAAACCTTTTTCCTCCCCATTTTACTTTATGTAACCTTGGGGATGATCATGTTACCACAGTCTGAACACCTAAGGGGTCTGGCTGGGATGTAAGATTAAAAAAATGGTGACAATTGCCTCAGACAAAGGCCATGTTTGGATTGAAAGGCTATGCATAGTGCTTTAAATTGAATAGGTTTGCTTATAGGCAACCAGTGCAGCTGTGTAAGAGCCCTGGAGACAGAATCATAATGAGTGAGTCCAAACAGGACTCTTGCCGCAGAGTTCTGAACCATCTGGAGTTTGTGGATGCTGCTCTTGCTCGCACTGGTAAATAAGGCATTACACAAATCCAGCCAGGGTGCAATCAAAGCTGTGACCACTGTTTTCCTTAAATCAAAAGGAATAAAAGGAAGTACTTTTTTCATTACTTTAAGGATAAAGAAACATGCCGATGTGGTGTGATTGATCTGAGTGTGGAATGACAGCTTAGTGTTGAAAAAAACACTGACGTTTTTCACTTTATTAGAGGGTGTAGGAAGAGGACCCATGATCTCGGTCCCCCGGCTGTCAGACCAAGTTAGGGATCAATTTCCAAAGAGCATAACTTCCATTCTTGATTAATTTACTTGTAAGCAATTGTCTTGCATCCATTTTCCTTTCCTTTACTGTGTGCCCAGACATTCTTGAAAGTGGGACGCAGTATCTGTGGACATACTGTTGATTGGCACAATGATCTGCGAGTCATCTGCCTAAGACACCAAAGTGAAGCAAAGTTTTTAATTAACTTAGCCAGGGGGGTGATGTACAAATTAAAAAGGGTGGGCCTCAATGATGAACCCTGCTGACCTCCACATTTAAGTGAGAAGGCAGGGGAGACAAATTCATTGTGAGCCACAATTTGAGATCTATCTGACAGAAACAAACGAAGCAGAAGGAGCGCTTTATCAATGATCCCCAGCGAAGCGAGATGGTCAACCAAAACATTGTGGCTAAAAGGATCAATGCTGCACTCCCACCCAGTCGAGAGTCTATCTAAGCTCTTCCATGGCCGATATTAGAGCCAATTTGGTACTGTGGTGAGCCCGAAATCCATATTGTGAAGGGTCCAGGATAACACCTTCCAAAATGGAGGTGGACAGTTCTTCATTTAGAAATCTTTCTATTATTTTTGATGAAAATGACTGGTTTTGTCCTTAATATGGGTTTATCGGCCAGGTATAGCTTGATTTCAGTGACACAGTGAGCATGGGACCCACATTTTGGGCTTACCCATTTCAATTAGGGCAGCAACAGTAACAACAAGGTGATGGATGGAATGCTTGAACTGACCTCAGCCACAGGCAATTGCTCAGGCCATATCCAAATCCATAATTTTTCACCCACCATGCCAACTCAGTTTGGACTTAGCCATATGCAAATCAGCCCTGATCCTGCTCCAATCGGAACATGGGCGTCCGCAGAAATGTTTCCATGGAGGGCACATTTTTAACTTCATCACCATCCCCCTTGCACCCTTCTCCCCTCTACCTTACACCCTTCTCGCCCTCTGCCTTAGACCCACTCGCCCTCTCCCATTTGCATTCTTCTCCCTTTCGCCCTTGCCCCCTTCTCCCCCGCCCCTTGTAACCTTCTCCACCTCTGCCTTGCACCCTTTTCTACCTTGCACCATTCTCCCCTCTGCCTTGCACCATTCTCCCCTCTGCCTTGCACCCTTCTCCCCTCTGCCTTGCACCCTTCTCCCCTCTGCCTTGCACCCTTATCCTCTCTGCCTTGCACGCTTCTCCCCATCCCCGTTGCACCCTTCTCCCCCTCCGACTTGCACCCTTCTCTGCCTTGCACCCTTCTCCTCTTTGCCTTGCACCCTTCTCCCCTCCGCCTTGCACCCTTATCTACCTTGCACCCTTCTTCCCTCTGCCTTGCACCTTCTCCCCTCAGCCTTGCACCCTTCTCCTCTCAGCCTTGCACCCTCCTCCCCACTGTCTTGCACCCTTCACCCCTCTGCCTTGCACCCTTCTTGGCCATACCATGGCACCCTTCATACCCTATGGAGGGGGATGCCACCTAGAGCAATGGCACCATTTCAAAAGCATGATGGACTACGGCCGGCCCTGACTGGGCCCACACCGGACGCACTGGCGATCCCCACCATTTCCCCCCTTGCCCTCCCCTGTAGACGCCCATGAATCGGAACAGTCCATCCCGAATTGCCAGGCCAGGTCCTAACTGGACCGGAAAACAAGCAACCCAGAACCGACTTCGCTGTTATTATGGGCTCATCAGCCAGGGAGAGGTTGAGTCCAGTGGCACTACGAGCACAGGACCCATGTCTGGGCTCTTAGGGCAGCAACTGTACCAACAACAAGGTGAAGGATGGAAAGCTTGAATTAATCTCTGCCGCTGGCAATCTCTCAGGCCAAATCCCATTCCATCGTTATTATCCCACTATGCCACTGCAGTTTGGAGCCAGCCATATGCAAATCAGCCTAGAATCTGCTCCAGCCCAAACTGCCAGACCAGGTCCACCCTGGACCAGAAAACAAGCAACCCAGGACCAGTTGTGCCCATATTATGGGCTCATCAGGTATAGCT
The DNA here is from genome assembly GCF_964261635.1 of Lissotriton helveticus. NCBI lineage: Eukaryota > Metazoa > Chordata > Amphibia > Caudata > Salamandridae > Lissotriton > Lissotriton helveticus. The sequence goes on along the minus strand of NC_136063.1, from coordinate 359,643,023 downwards.
TGATTCCAGTGGCACAGTGACCATGGGTCCCACATCTGGGCAAACCTGTCGCACCTAGAGTGGCAACTGCAACAACCACAAGGTGATGGATGAATTACTTGAATTAATCTCAGCCACTGGCAATTACTCTGGCCACATCCCAAGCAATTACCACGCTGTTGTTAAATCGTAAAAGGCATTACATTGCATGCATTTACTGCGCATGCTGTTGCCACATGATTGTAGTGTCTCTGCTGCTTTGGGGCATTACAACGCAGGTCACCATATCGTCTCCTGTTACATCGTTCTCTTCGCTTAGTTTATGAAGTCTCTGGGCCATGTTGTTTGTAATCCTGGTTTTTTAATATTTGTGTATTGTATAAATAAGTGCCAACATACGTCACCAATAGATTTTTTTTTTAAACGTTCTCCATTATTTCAAGTAAAGCCTGTCTATTGTTATATGAAGCTGAAGTTTTTTTGGGAGATCAGGAACAAGGAAATCTGTACATTTGTAAAGTATCCAGAATAATTGGATTACTGAAACATTATTTTTCTAAGCGCTACAACACAAGTCCTACCACACTTTCACTGAATGCAACACTTGAACTAGGGTATAAAAGCAGGCGCACTCCCTTTGCAGGCCTGTTCTGATCAGTTCCCAGGGCACACTAGACGTGCTGTGCTTACGTTTGGACTATGACCTTGAACCCAGGCATTCAACCTAACAAGTAAGTCACTTAAAACCCAGTAATGTCATGTACCTAACTATCCTGTAGCATTAACTGAACGTTAAGTACTTATTTCTTCATTTTTACAGGCTGTGAACACCAAAGTTTGGTTTTTTGAAAGGCGCCAAAATCGTGAGCAATCTTTTCCGCCTGTAAATAAGTAACACATACATATAACATATGTAGTAGTAATGTTTAATAGTACTCGTTCAATTGGGCCTGCATTATAACACTATTTTGAATTTCACTAAAGTCTTTGTCAGTTTAAGAAGTGTACATTCCCTGTACTGTCTGTTGCCTAACCTGAAAACAAATCCTGCTGATGTGCAGTAAGCGAGGTGTTCGATGGATACAGGGGGGGACGTTGGTTGCAGGCTGGAACCGGAAATCGTTATTTCACTGCCTCGCCATTTTCGAAAGGAACAGCAAAGCCAGGTTTACTGTTTTTCTATTGTAAGCCACAGAGCCAATAGTCCCGTCTTGTTATTGGTGTAATGCTACTTGCTGTATTATATATCTGGATGCAATGACAGAAACAACATAATCCCAGTTGCACGGAACACAATGCTAACCACCGAAGCGGTGAACCCTCTCCCACCTCACCCCCAACCCTACCCGTTGCTTTAGGGAATACAGCAGGGCTGAATGTTTTAATGGCCTTCTTGTCCTCTTGTGTGTGCAACTTTGCAGACAAATGACCAGCTCACAATGTGAAAAGGTGGATGAGATGGATGAATGGGTGAAAGGGTGGATGGATGAAGGATGGATGCATGGATGGATGGATGGGTGAAAGGGTGGATGGATGAAGGATCGATGTATGGATGGAAGGATGAAAGGGTGGATTGATGAATGATGGATGGATGGATGGGTGTGTGAAAGGGTGGGTGGATGAATGATGGTTGGGTGGATGGATGGGTGAAAGGGTGAATTGATGAATGATGGATGGATGGATGAAATGTTGGATGGATGGATGTGTGAAAGGGTGGGTAGATGAATGATGGATGGATGGATGGATGGGTGAAAGGGTGGATGGATGAATGATGGATGGATGGCTGTGTGAAAGGGTGGGTGGATGAATGATGGATGGATGGATGGATGGATGGGTGGCTGTGTGAAAGGGTGGGTGGATGAATGATGAATGGATGTGTGAAAGGGTGGTTGGATGAATGATGGATGGATGGATGGATTGATGAATGGGTGAAAGGGTGGATGGATGAATGATGGATGGATGAAAGGTTGGATGGATGATGGATGAATCGATGGGTGAAAGGGTGGATGGATGAATGATGGATGGATGGATGGCTGTGTGAAAGGGTGGGTGGATGAAAGATGGATGGATGGATGTGTGAAAGGGTGGGTAGATGAATGATGGATGGAATGATGTGTGAAAGGGTGGGTGGATGAATGATGGATGGATGGAAGGTTGAATGGATGAATGATGGATGGGTGGATGAAAGGGTAGATGGATGAATGATGGATGGATGAAAGGTTGGATTAATGAATGATGGCTGGATGGATGTATGGGTGAAAGGGTGGATGGATGAAGGATGGATGGATGAGTGGATGGAAGGTTGGATGGATGAATGATGGTTGGGTGGATGTGTGAAAGGGTGGGTGGATGAATGATGGATGGGTGGATCTATGAAAGGTTGGATGGATGAATGATGGATGGATGGATGTGTGAAAGGGTGGGTGGATAAATGATGGATGGATGGGTGAAAGAGTGGATGGATGAATGTTGGATGGATGTGTGAAAGGGTGGGTGGATGAATGATGAATGGATGGATGTGTGAAAGGGTGGGTGGATGAATGATAGATGGATGGATGGATGGATGGGTGAAAGGGTGGGTGGATGAAGGATGGATGCATGGATGGATGGATGGGTGAAAGGGTGGATGGATGAAGGATCGATGTATGGATGGAAGGATGAAAGGGTGGATTGATGAATGATGGATGGATGGATGGTGTGTGAAAGGGTGGGTGGATGAATGATGGTTGGGTGGATGGATGGGTGAAAGGGTGAATGGATGAATGATGGATGGATGGATGAAATGTTGGATGGATGGATGTGTGAAAGGGTGGGTGGATGAATGATGGATGGATGGGTGAAAGGGTGGATGGATGAATGATGGATGGATGGCTGTGTGAAAGGGTGGGTGGATGGATGGATGGATGGATGGATGGGTGGCTGTGTGAAAGGGTGGGTGGATGAATGATGAATGGATGTGTGAAAGGGTGGTTGGATGAATGATGGATGGATGGTTTGATGAATGGGCGAAAGGGTGGATGGATGGATGATGGATGGATGAAAGGTTGGATGGATGATGGATGGATGGATGGGTGAAAGGGTGGATGGATGAATGATGGATGGATGGATGGCTGTGTGAAAGGGTGGGTGGATGAAAGATGGATGGATGGATGTGTGAAAGGGTGAGTAGATGAATGATGGATGGATGGATGTGTGAAGGGGTGGGTGGATGAATGATGGATGGATGGAAGGTTGAATGGATGAATGATGGATGGGTGGATGAAAGGGTAGATGGATGAATGATGGATGGATGAAAGGTTGGATGGATGAATGATGGCTGGATGGATGGATGGGTGAAAGAGTGGATGGATGAATGTTGGATGGATGTGTGAAAGGGTGGGTGGACGAATGATGAATGGATGGATGTGTGAAAGTGTGGGTGGATAAATGATAGATGGATGGATGGGTGAAAGGGTGGGTGGATGAATGATGGATGGATGTGTGATAGGGTGGGTGGATGAATGATGGATGGATGGATGTGTGAAAGGGTGGGTGGATAAATGATGGATGGATGGATGGATGGGTGAATGGGTGGATGGATGGATGAATGATGGATGGATGGATGGCTGTGTAAAAGTGTGGGTGGATGAATGATGGGTGGATGGATGGTGCGAAACCCATAAACTTAAAGAAACACACTTGTTTTAATTTGTTATAAAGTGATGTAACACAGGCAATGCCCACATTAGAACAATCCATACCATGTACGAGACCAAAACAACTGCTCTAATTCAGTGCACAGTCCGGCATTCGTGACCAAAGTGCACGCTAAAGTCTGTGTCCGAAATTGTTTTAGGTGTAAGGTATGCCGAAACTGGTGTATTTTAATTGTTTTAGGGATATACCCTACGACTGAATAATACCAACTTTGTCTATTAAAATAGGCCATCACCACTGACAAGATTTATCAGGATATCCAAAGGTCGAAACAGTAACAATGAACTAATTCCATGTTGACAACAGCTGTACAGGTACATGAATGGTATTTGCTGAGGCCTATTAAGCCCAGACAATTATCTCTTAAACTAATGTGTTACAGAGTCCCATGGCATTTAATTTCTGTGTTGTCTTGCGTAGTACACCGGTGCTTTAAACACCCAACTAATAATCCCACCGCAAACCACATTTTTTTTTGCTCTTGCAGAGTCTCAAAGGGAACAGAGTTGCAAGGCAAGCAAAAGATTTGGGTGTTGTCGCAAAGTGCCAGTGCACAGTAGCACAAAAGGTAAAAACAGATTTCATTAATAGTTTGTGAGTGAACCAATACTATTTTTAGGCAAATTTAGTAGGTGCAATTTCAAGTAAAATTTCCACCATTTGTATTGTACCCAAATATGTGTATGGTTATTGGTGCTATCAAAATCATCGTTGTCTCCTTTTTTTGAAGAAATCTACCTATAACCGTCTACACCTTTTACGACTTGCAACAGCAAATTATGTACATGTTTGTGTCTGGAAATGATTTTGTTTTTGTTTTTTCCTTTTTTGTTTAGAGCTAATGTCTGCTCCGAAGATGGCCAAATACATCACCCCGAGCAGAGGACACCGTCTACTAAACCACAGTGGTTATATATATTGTAAGAGGAGACATTCGGTGACACGGGGTCATTGGAGGTGTGTGCAATACTACTCCAGCCATTGCAGAGGCCGAGCGGTTACTCTGAGTGACTCTGTTTTAAGAAGCACAGCCCATAACCATTCTGCCTCTGCAACGGCTATTGAAGTGAGAGAATCTATAAATGAAATGAAAGTGATTGCAGGCATCTCCAATGACCTGTGCGGAGCTATTTTAAGGGAGATACCCAACACATTCCTGAACATGTTGCTAGTAGTATGCCCACTATTTCAAACTTACGTAGAATTATCCAACGTAAGAAACAGGCAAATAACCCTAAACACATTACACCACAAACCTTTTCAGATATAACAATTCCTCATGAACTGTCTGTTACTGTGTCAAACAAAACTTTCATATTGTATGATAATGAAAATGCTCTGAAGCGGATTTAAATTTTTAGCACCCCTTGTAATCTAAATAGGTTGTAGAACAGTGATGTTTGGATGATGGATGGTACATTTAAAAGTACACCCACCGCTTTCACCCAAATATCCACTATTTACGGCTATGTTAACAACACAGTAGTTCCTTTAGTGTACAGTTTACTACCAGACAAACAATCCTCAACTTATACAGTTCCAAACAAAAGTCAGAGAAAAGTAATCATGGACTTTGAATTACCAATGAGGAATACTATAACCAAATTGTACATGGATACCCAAATTCAAGGATGTTTTTTCCACTTTTCTCAGACGTTTTGGTGTAAAATCCACCCAAAAATCCCTAATTAAGGATTATGCGTCTAACAGGAAACTACAGTTTGAGCTTAAAAAACTAACTGCACTTTGCTTTGTTCCTCGTAACTGTGTAGACGTGTACTACACATCTATTACAGAATCTGAGTACTTTATGGCAAATGAAGAGAAATTGCCACCAATTTTAAAGTATTTTGAAGACACATGGATTGGCCATCTAAGCAGGTCGGTGTCGCCGGAGGAAACCTTGTTTTCTTGTGGACTGGTAGAACTGCTACTCGACCTGCTTAGAGGGAGGAGCAAAGACAAACAATGCCATATAGGGCTGGCACAAATCTTTAAACAACAGTATTGACAAACCGCTCTCTAATTTCTACAATTTATTGAGATTTTGCAAAAGGAGCAAAGTTGCCAGGAAATGCGCATGTCACAATCGTTAGCGGTACTCTAAATCCACGTATTTCCCATTGCACAAAGGAAATGTCGGCTAGACTATTGGCAGCACTAAAACGGTTTACCTTGTCTGTGACTCATAACTACCTAGCTTCCATTGCACATAAACTGAATTCCTTTGCCTAAGAATGTTGGTATTGTACTATTTATCACACCAAATAAAAGCCGCAATTATTCCTGTAGTCTACCTGAATGTGTCCATAAATTGTTTTTTTTTTTTTGTTTTTTTTTTAAAGTTTTTTTATTGACAGATTTTTCCCATATTTTTACATACATACAGGGCACGACAAGAGCATTTCTCTTACAAATATCTAAACATGTTATCAGAAAAGAAAAAGTAGAAAAGAAAAGAAATACAATGTTTTGTAATCTCGATACATATCAAACAATATTAACATTTTCTACCCGAATCCTCCTAAACCAATAAATACATAAATCACATGTTTCAGTCCAAACTCTCTTCCTTCCACCGGATAATAGGTCCCCAGATCTGCCTACCAGTTTTCCTACCCTTTTTCCCCTTTCTTGCATAAATCTCTATCTCCAAATTATAAATTGAAAGTAATTTAGCCAGCCATTGGTGATATGATGGTGCTTTAGGGTCCAACCATGCTGATGCAATAGTGAGTCTTAATACTGCCATAGCCATAAACAAAAAATATTCCCATCTCTCACCTACCCTGAAGTTACTCTGTTGCTGTTCATTTCCTTCTTCTTTTACCCCCAAGAGAATAATTGACGCTGTAAGAGTCACGTCTATTGCTAAGCTTTGAAAAAAAAACTCAATATTTTTTATCATTGGCTGCAAGTGAGGGCATATTGCCAAAATATGTACTAAGTCTGCTTCGGAATCCCCACATCTGAAGCAATTAATTCCAGTTATGCCACCCCATTGAGCTGTTTTAGCAGGCGTATGATATAAGTGATATAATGTTTTATAATGTTGTGCCTGTAAGGACGCCGAGCATAACAATGTATATCCCATTTCTAAGGAAATATCAAAAGTTTCCTCACTAATATTCAAGCTATGTTTCCACTTACATGCCCATTTCTCTATATCATCCTCCCTTGAGGCCGACAATTCTGCATAAAATCTCTTAATGGTGCAATCCTCCCCTGCTTGTATCACTTCCATGATTGCATTTTTGTTAAACCCTAGTGGACCACCCTTCTTATTATATAAAAAACTCCTAATTTGTAAATACTTAAAAAATTGTCTTTTATCTAGTGCAAATTTAGTTTGTAATTCAGAAAACTGGTAGACTCCCTGCTGCCCCAAGATGTCTCCAACCTTTCTAAGCCCTTTTCTTTCCCATTCTCCCAATATAATCCCTGAAGTGATTTCCTCGGATAGATTCGGATTTCCTTTCAATCTTGTATATACATTATATCGCCCTAACCCAAACTTTTTTATAAAAGCTTTCCATACAGTATATGCAGCGATGAGTGTCTTAAACCGTGTCCTTTTGTAATAACTGGGTACTTTATGGCAAATGAAGAGAAATTGCCACCAATTTTAAAGTATTTTGAAGACACATGGATTGGCCATCTAAGCAGGTCGGTGTCGCCGGAGGAAACCTTGTTTTCTTGTGGACTGGTAGAACTGCTACTCGACCTGCTTAGAGGGAGGAGCAAAGACAAACAATGCCATATAGGGCTGGCACAAATCTTTAAACAACAGTATTGACAAACCGCTCTCTAATTTCTACAATTTATTGAGATTTTGCAAAAGGAGCAAAGTTGCCAGGAAATGCGCATGTCACAATCGTTAGCGGTACTCTAAATCCACGTATTTCCCATTGCACAAAGGAAATGTCGGCTAGACTATTGGCAGCACTAAAACGGTTTACCTTGTCTGTGACTCATAACTACCTAGCTTCCATTGCACATAAACTGAATTCCTTTGCCTAAGAATGTTGGTATTGTACTATTTATCACACCAAATAAAAGCCGCAATTATTCCTGTAGTCTACCTGAATGTGTCCATAAATTGTTAAATGTATTAAATTGCAGACTTCGGCAGACTCTTATTAGGGTAAACCACACATTTTGTGCACCGCATCCATAACACGCAGAACCTTACTAAATTTGATTTCCCATTAATCCACAGAATAGCATCCAACCAAGAATCAGAATAAAATCCGATGTGAAACATATGGAATATGTTGTAGAATAATCCAAATAATAAGAATAAATCACTTTCCAACTTGTACAACTGTCTAATAAACCATCCAGAAATGTAATATGCAAACGTACCATAGACAATTTTTTTTTTAAATAAAGGAATAATGCCTAATAATCATAGAATTTGAATAATAAACAATAGTGTAAATGTTATATGCAAATGTACCATTGACAATTTTTGGTTTACATAAAACAGTAATGCAAAACGTTCAAGCATTGTGTCATTGCTTCCAATGTAAATAATGTATCTTATTATAAGCATCTGAAGCATCTATTTCTGTGATATCAATCCAATGTAATGTGAATAAAAGTGCAAAACATTGTCCATTGTGTTTTTATTTGTGCCAACAAAAGTCAAACAATTAGTGAAATTAAAGTATGGTAAGTAATTAGCGCATTAAGTTTTCTTTCTTCAACAATTGCCCTTATTTTCTGTCCATGTCCGTTTAGAGAATCATAAATCTTCATTCACAGGCTTAGTAGTTTTGTCTTAAAACTTTTTGGTATCTGGGCAAGATATATTTTCTGGTCCTTTTCTGAACAAGTTTTAATGGTTTTACCTAATTTGTATTATTTCATGGCGGTCTTGTGCCTAATAAATTGAAATGTTGCAAAACCTTCACACAAAACCCTAGCAGCAATATGTCTTACGCAGGAGCCCAAAAGCCTTAAAATTACACTGGGTACAAAGAGACAGTTATAAAGCAGAGGTATTAAAAGAGAAGTTCTAACAAAGTGACAAAGGTGAGGGAGGGTGAGAAATATTACTAGGAGGCTGGCTGCTTGGAAAGTGGGTGCCCATATAAATTGTTCGCTTCGTCAAGTCAAAAATGAAACTACAATTTTTTAAATATTTTTCCCATCACAAGTTAAAACAAATGTTGGCGAAGAGAAAGTCCTTCCTACACAGTCTAAGTAATTTTAGGTTAGTTCAACTTCCCTTTGTCATCCTGGAATAAGATTTTATCCAGTTATTGTTAAAGGAAATCTTCCAATCATTTCCAAGGTTGGAGTTGGTCACCCAACAAATGGGAACAGTGGTCTCAGGCTCTCCTGGGCATCCAAATTCTGGAACATCCACTGCGTCCACCTAGATTGGGAGGTAACAGAGTTTCCCCGAAATGGAACCCATTATTAAAAACAAGTATATAGGTAATTAGAAGTTCCTTACCTTGGCAGAGCTCTGCCTTCTATCAGCTCTCTGTCTTGCAGTGAGTCCTGGAACAACGGCAGTAACGTCTGTGCGGCTACGTAACCGCATTAACCGCCTATTTTGAACATTTAAAAAAGCACAATGGTTATGAAAATATCAATGTTTATGATCAAGTACGTTGTTAAAATATGTCTAGCAAACGTACAGTCAAGCCACTCATCCACCCTTTCATCCACCCATTCCCCATCAATCCTTCATCCATCCACCCTTTCACTCATCCATCCATCATTCACCCAGCCACCCCTTCATCCTTCCATCCATACATCTATCCTTCATCCATTCACACGTTTATCCTTCCACCCATACATCCATCCTTCACCCATCCACCCTGTTACCCATCCATCCATCCTTCATCTATCCACTCTTTCACCCATCCATCCATCCATCCATCCATCTTTCATCTACCCACCTTTTCACACATCCATCCATCATTCATCCAGGCACCCTTTTACCCATCCATACATCCATCCTTCATCCATCCACCCTTTCATCATTCCATCCATATATCCATCCTTCATCCATCCCATCCATACATCCCTCCTTCATCCACCCCATCCAGACATCCATCCTTCATCCATCTACCCTTTCATCCTTCCATCCATACATCCATCCTTCATCCATCCACCCTTTTACCCATCCATCCTTCATCCATCCACCCTTTTACCCATCCATCCATCCATCCATCCATCCATCCATCCATGCATCCATCCTTCATCCCTCCACCCTTTCATCCATTCATCCATCATTCATCCACCCACCCTTTCACACATCCATCCATCATTCATCCATCCACCCTTTCATCCATCCATACATCCTTCACCCATACACCTTTTCATCCTTCCATACCTTCCATACCTTAGAAAGCTGATCATAAATCCTCACTCAAAAGCTTACTATTTTCTTTTTTGTCTTTCCAAATATTTTTATCGGTATGTAACATGTAAACCTCGTCGCGTTTGCTCATACAGGGACCCCAGCCCATGTGGTTTAACTGCTGGTTTTTACAGTTTATTCGAAGGGCCCATATGCCTGGGTGTTCCTGTCTTTCTACCGTGCAACTCTTCACACAAAACATATATCTTTTGGCGCTTGTGCTAGGGGTGACCGTTAGCCTGGTAGGAGTGAATCAAGTCTGATGTCTATCAAGTTCCCCTGTCTTGTCATCTACTCCGACGTGAGAATATATAGATGGAAGAGTGAAGGATTAAGAGGTGAAGGATTAAGAGGTGGGGCGTGCCCTGCTCTAGTCGTTCTTTCGTAGGTGGTCCCTCTGGTTAATTCAGGCTGGTCCTTTTCATGGGGGCTCGTAGGGGCCTCGGTATTTGTCCAAGGTTGCCCGCATCCCCCTGTTGGGGTTCTTCCATGGCGTGTTTCTTAGAGCCATGATGTCGGCTCCCCTAAGGTATGTCTCCTAGTTCATACAACCCTTGAAGCTGGCTTTGGAGGTGTCTTTCCACTTGATGAGCACTGTCGTGGCTGCTGACGTTAGGAGGAAGTCTAGGAGGTTTCTGTCTTGTTGTGTGGCCATGTCCACCGTTATGAATGCAATGGTGAGTGAGGCAAACTCTTCTTTCAGCGTGCAGCCTAAGGCCTTATTTATGAATGTGAAGAATTTTTTCCCGAATTTTCTAACCTTTATGCAGTGGAAGATGAGGTGTGCCGGGTCCCCCTGCTGTATGTCACATTTCCAGCAACTGACGTTTTCCCTCAGTCCTAGGGATGCTAAGCGCGCTGGGGTCCAGTATGTCTTGTACAGTAGCCAGAATTTTGACTGAGCTATCACAGGGGAGATCATGTTTTTCGACGGTGACGCCCAGAGGGTGTGTCTCTCCTGCTCGGTGAGTGTGGTGTCTAGTTGTGATTCCCAGTAGCTGGTTGTCTTGTTGTTAAGCTTAGAGGAGTTGGGTCGGTGTAGTTTGTATAAGTGGGACACCTGGTGGCCCACTTTGTTTAGCTTCTCCATATACTGAATAATTGAGGGTTTGTGTTTTGTTATTTTTGATTTTGATAGGGCTGTTTTGATTTTGAGGAAGTTGCAGAATTCTATGTCCGGTAGGTTGTGTCATGTTTTTAGCATGTTAAAAGTGCATGGTTTTCCCCCATCTTCCAAATGGGCCAGGTATGAGAGCCCTAGTCTTTTCCAGGATTCTATGTCTAGGGGTTCCCCCTATATTTTATCTTGGAGTTTGCCCACAGAGATTCCCAGTTTGAGTTTTTAATGCTGTGTTCAAGTTTCTGGTCTACCTTAAGTAGCGCGTATCTAGTGTTTTTAAGTATAGGGCTATTCTTTTGTGCCTGTTTGTTCGCGGTGAGCAGTGTTATTGGGTCGGTATTGTTTAGTATGGCTCTCTCAATGGTGAGCCAGATCAGCCTGTATTCCTGGTTTGATAGGATCCAGTACAGCCCCGTCTTGCTATGAAAGCTGTCTGGAATGTCCTGAAATCCACTAGGTTTAGCCCTCCTAGTCTCTTCTCTAGTTTTAGTTTCTGGAGGCTTATTCAAGGTTTCTTGTCTAGCTATAGGAACTTGTTTATCATTTGGTCTATCTTGCGGTGGACTTTGTCTGTGAGTGTGAGGGGGAGCAGTCCAGCCAGGTAGTTGACCACTGGCGTGATCATCATCGTTATAGTGTCTATTCTTCCCCACCATGTAATGAATTTGGGTGACCAGGATTCCAGTAGCCCTTTCATCTTTCCTAAGGTTAGTTTCTCGTTTTGGTCGAGTGTGGTCTTAAGGTTTTTCCCGAATTGGATCCCTAGGTATTTGACAAACCGCTTTGCCAGACTAATCCCGAGTCACCTATTACCTCTCTGGTTGTGTGGATGTTGAGTGGCATGCATTCAGATTTGTCTCTGTTTAGTTTGTATCTGGAGTGGGCAGAGTAGTTACCTATGGTGTCCATAAGGGCAGTGATAGAGGTTTCGGGGTCTTCTGTTATTATATGTATGTCGTCAGCATAGGCTGGAAGTTTGGCTGCAGTTTTGTTGATGGTGACTCGCAGCATACCCCTATTCTCTATAATATCTCTGATCAGGGCTCAAGTGCCAGTAGGAACAGCGCGGGGGATAGGGGGCAACCTTATCTTGTTGAAGATCGAATTGGTCTGAGATTGCCCCTTATATAGCTATCTGCGCCTTGGGGCTCATATACAGTGCCATCACTTTCCTCCTATAATTAGTTCCCAGGTTGTATGCCCGCATGCTCTGTTCTAGGAAGTGCCAAGACACTCTGTTGAAGGCTTTCTCAGTGTCTAGCATGATTGCTACCGCCGGTTTAACAGATTGGAAGATTGTTCAAGAACATGACAAAGGATTCTTGTATTATCATGAGACATACGAGTCTTCAGTAAGCCTAGTTGTGAGTTGTTAATCAGTTGAGGGAGCACTTCATTTAGCCTTGTGTCTAGAATTTCGGCATATATCTTTCAGTCTGTGTTTATAAGTGAGATGGGTCTGTAATGTTGAGGCCATGGTGTGTCTTTGCCTTCCTTGGGAATGACTATTATGTTTGCTTCCGTCATGGATTCCGTTACCACCCCCTCCCTCTCACAGTGGTTAAAGACTTTTTTCATTTTTGGAAATAGATGAGTTCGAAAGGTTTTATAGAAGGGGGCCGTGTAGCCATCTGGTCCCGGAGCTTTGTTGTCTTTAAGGGACTTGACCGCCATTTCAATTTCGTTAGCGCTTATTTCTCGTCCTAGCGACAGAGCCTCCTCATTTGATATCTTGGGCAGATTTAGTCTGTCTAGGTATGCATTGCATCCCTCCTGGTGTCAAGTTTCGTCTCTTTTGTAGAGATCTTGGTAGAAATCCCTGAACGTGTATAGAATGTCTTTGTGTTGGGTGTGCATGTTGTTGCGTGAGTCCATGATGGATGAGATGGTGTGTTGTCTTTGTTTGTGCTTAGGTATGTCGCTAGGATTTTCCTTGCCTTGTTTGCCTCACATAGGTTGATTTGTTTGTATTTTTTTATCCACAGCCCAGCTCGTTCACTCAGGATTTTGTTGTATTCATACTTTATTCCCATCAATTGTTCTTGCCGCTATTTTGGTGTGCTCTATTAAGTGTGTGTGTGAGCCTGAGATTTGAATCTGTCATAATCCGTCATCTGCCACGTCATCTTGCATCTGTCATAATCCGTCATCTTGCACGCAGGCATCATTGCGGCGCGCGTTGCCATTGCTAATGATGTAAAAGTCAATGCGCAGTTGTAGCATGCATTCTAAAAGCCTCCAGCGATGTTAAAGTCGCGTTGCGATGGCAGCGCGTGAAAAGACCGTCATTGTAATGGGTGTTTCCCCATCCCAATCCATCGTTTCTCACCCACCAACTTTCTAAAAGGCTCAGTCTCAAAACTGTACTAAAAAAAACTCGACTTTACCATTAAATAGGGTTTTGGATTACAATTCCAAAGACACCAAACATGCAAAACTACATGCTCCCAATTGAAAATTACAGCTTTTTAAATATAATAAGGAACTTCCAGTGTTATCCTATGCGAGGGATGAGATTCACTTTAGTGAAAAACGAATTTGGGAGTTTTTTGACTACCAGAGCATGTAAAACTAAAAAGTATATGTCCAACCTGTCAATTACAAGGCACACGGCTCTATGGGCCACCTAGGGCCTACCTGAGGGGTGACATATGTAATAAAAGGGGAGTTTAGCGCAAGTTGTCATGGCAGTTCAAAACTGCATTCAGGCTGCAGTTGCAAACCTGGAAAATGTTTTAAGGGGCTACTTAAGTGGGTGGCACAATAAGTGCTGCAGGCCCATTAGTAGCATTTAATTTACAGATACTGAGTATATTGTATACCACTCTACAATGGACTCATAAGTGAATTAATTATGTCAATGGGATATAAACCAATGTTACCATGTTTAGGGGAGTGAGCACAAGCTCTTTAGCACTGGTTAGCAGAGGTAAAGTGCACATAGCCCCAAGGCCAACAAAAATGAATTCTTCAACAGTGGAGGTTTGAGGGTGACCCTGGAGTAAACATTCTTCCTCGTTCAAATACAGAACTGCTGGACCCTCACTTTACTAATGTTTGTGATTGAAAATGATGGTGAGTTGTACATGCAGAATATGAAGTGCAACATACACTCCCCTCTTTCTGGCAAACTCTTAGCGTTGCTAATCTCTGTAGCAATAGAAAGTAGAGGATCAGCACGATTTTCCTATTTTTTAAGTGTTGTGGAAGCCCCCATATTGCACGATCTTTACTTATTTACACTGTGCCAACACTTTACGCAAATTTAAATTAAATCAACATGCCACATTGTAAAAAACGTAAGTATAAATATGTCACAATATAAAAAACGATAGTCGAAATCCACTTGGAAGTGATCCAAATACCCCAGAGAAAAAGACTGAAGGAGATGTCTCTAATTTGCTTAATCACCATAGAATAAGTACCCAGATCCAGCAAAGTAAGCTGACCCACTTGAGTGCCGGTTCCGCGCTGCTACTGGTGCTGACTCAATATACTAAGATTGTTTTTCCATTTCTCACAACTACACTGATCCCGATGAAAAGCCAAAGTGGACAAAATGTGGAATTAAAACTTCATCCAACATTACATTTGTCCTACTGATGAAAGACTTACAACAGGTCATTCTGCTTTACTTAAATATTGCTCTTTTTAATCATTTTTTCAATAAACACGTAGGAAATCCCCCTGGAATTGTTCTCCTAACCACAAATAGCCATTTTAGGATTCATTCCATCTAGGGATCTCTCTCTGCCTTGATTAACACATCTACACCGTTATTATTACCACTTGAAAATCAAATTGGTGACTAGTTGATGATTTAATAAAATATACAATTATGTACATTATGTTTTCTCATCTTCTTTTATTCCCATGCATATCCGGATCAATTCCTCGGGTATTTCATAACATATCTGCTACACTGTGACATTTGTAATTATTTTAAATATGTTTAAATATATAGAGAATTTTTTCTTGCAAGTCTACCATTTATAGCACATTTCAATGAAAAATTACAACTGTATGCAGATTTGTGCAATAATAGCTTAACTGTTGCGACCTAAATTGCTGAAAAAGTCAATATTTTCATGCAGAGGTAACAAGGCACAAAATTGCAAAGTTTTGTCTAGACGTTCGTGAAGGTTGCAAAAAAACACATACGTTTACATTTACATGCCATGATTATAAAGGCTAAAGACCCCCATCCCTATTGAAAACATACATTCGCTTGATGTTATCACTGGCAGGGGCAAGTTGAATGCATATTTAAGTACTCCATCACCAGTGACTTATTCACATGCGGATGTGATGAAAGAAAATGTACATTTCAAGACAAAGTTCAAAATAACAATTTTCTACTTAATAGCCTGGTAAGGCATGGTTATTGAATAAACAAGCCTCCTTGCTACTAGGCCTTGGTGTTTCCATCACGTATGATCAAGTGGTATTAGGACTGTAGTAATACACTATTTGTTTTGATGTGCAATAGCCTAACCAGTCATGACATAGGGATTCAAGTGCCCTACATCCATTTGAAGGTCTGAAGAATGTTTGTGTATATTCTATCTTAATGTATTTACTAGAAACAAATGCTCCTGCTTTTTTGTCTGAATATAGCATATACATTTTTATTATTTGTAAACATGCATTTTGGGATACCGGTCTAGTAGATGAAACCCAGACTTCCTTATAGAAGACAAAAGAAACCTATCTCTTTTGCCATATGTGTAATTTAGGGTAGACCAGTCGGCTTTTGACATGTTGCCAGTGACAAATAGACCATTTACCCAGACATATCCTCATCAACATCAATATTTTGAGAGACTGCTTTTAGCACCTCACATAAGAAATGTGATTAAACTTACTGACTGTGGTGCATTGGGGACCGTAAATATTAATTTCCTATGAAGATGGGAGCCATCCAACCGTTTCACTGTGTGTTCTCTTACTGTTCAATGTTTATTGCTGTGACAGTAAACATCCTTGGTTACTGTCAGGAGGGAATTAGGGAAGAGCTTTCATTGTGCCTGTGAAGCAGGCGACATGGCTCCAATTTAAAAAACACTTTTAAGGTAACAATAAATGCAAAAAACGGAATGATGTAATTTGTTGAATTGTCGGGCGAAAATAAGGTAATAAGGGTGTGATGAAATATGTATTATGCTATATCTTTTACCTTTATGTAATCAAAACGTAAATTGGAAGCTCTGAATCGTTTATGCAATATATGCATTCGCGTCGATAATATATACTATTTGTGCACGTATATATATATATATGACTCTTCCGTCTTTATTGATGAACAACCTATACAGACACTTGGCGAACCCCCGTCTAAAGATGCGTGGTGGAAAGAAGATAAAAGAGGGTGTCTATTTATTGACAAGTTTGAGGGGTGTGAAGTTTGTAGAACAACTTTTATGCACTTCGTAAGAAACCCTGTCAGAATTGAGGAAAGTCAGAGTTCTTTGCGTGAAACAATCAACCACTAAATACTAGAAATGTGCATAAAGTAAACTTAGCAGTATAGATTGTGCAGCACAGAAGATACCGCACAATACGCACTGGCACCAGCAAGGTTTGAGTAGGAGAGAGGGGCTGAGTTAGTTGAAGCACAACAGGTAAAAGGGAAAGAGGGGCAATAGGAATCAAACATTATGCTCGTAAGAAGAAGAGGTGGGGGCAGGAAAGGGTCTCAAAAAGGGCAAGAAAAGTAAGGTGCCTCACCCGTTCTGTAAGAAAAGGTGAGCCAGAGTTGGTTGAGGCAGTAGATGGTGCTTGGATAAATGAAAACTTGGGGTGGGGCTAAATTGCGCAATTTCGAATACTGTAATTCTGCGAAATTATCAAAGTTATATATAATTCCGCGTAGTTGTGCAAAATGCATCTCACATTGAAATATTATCTGAACAGTCTACCCGGGTAAAAATGCAACTCAAAAATGTAACTTCAAGTTGATTTCTGGTTTCTCACAATCAAAGCCCTGCCACTCGCATTTGGATTTGCATATGCATTTAAACATTACCTGAAAGGACCCGAAGGGCAAAAAATATCCACCCGAAAAGTTTGTTGAACACTCACTTTAAAAAAACTGTCACTGCTGGTCAAAACAATGTGGTTCACATTCAAATTGTAGTTTTGTGCTAACAAATTATCTGAATGGTCCCCTCAGTCTAAATATCTACCTGAAATTACGCTCATGTTAAAAAATTATCTGAACAGTAGATCACACGTTAACATTTTACCCTGAAATGACACAATATGGATTAATGAAGTAATCCTGGTAATTTTCACACAAATTTTGCTACACGAAATTACCAAAGTTATGCCAATTAAGTTTGCGTAATTAAAGTTTTGACCAGGCCTAATTAAAACTGGAAAAAATGCCAAGGGGGAAGAAAGTGTATAAGCAGACATCCCAAAGTAAAGAGACTCCGAGGACCCCCTCACTGCCAAAACCAACCTCCACGAAGGAATGAAAGCTGTCGCCGAGTGGATGAAGAAAAGCAGACTGAAGCTAAACTCGGACAAGACAGAAGCCCTCATCCTCGGCTCTACCCCCACGGCCTGGGACGACTCCTGGTGGCCGAACACACTGGGAACAGCACCAGCACCCACCGACCATGCACGCAACCTAGGGTTCATCCTCGACTCTACTCTCTCCATGACAAAGCAGGTCAACGCCGTCTCGTCCTCCTGCTTCAACACCCTCCACATGCTCTGCAAGATCTAGAGGTGGATCCTCACCGAAACAAAAACAGTCACCAAGGCCCTCGTCAGCAGAAGGTTGGACTACGAAACGCCCTCTACGCAGGAGCCTCGGCCAAACTCCTGCATGCCTGATCCTTGACATCCCTTGCCACAGCCACAGCCACATCACACATGCACTGGCTCCCCATCAACAAGAGGATCACCTTCAAGCTCCTCACACATGTACACAAGGCACTCCACAACACCGGACCAGCATACCTCAACATACGACTCACCTTCTACACCCCCAACCGCCAGCTCTGCTCCGCCGACCTCGTCCTCGCCACCGTGCCCTGCTTCCGAAGAGAGACCTCCGGCAGCAGATCATTCTCCCACCTTGCCAACAAGACCTGGAACACCCTCCCCATCCTCCTACGGCAAACCCAGGACCTGCTAACCTTCAGAAGACTTCTCAACACCTTGCTATTCGAGCAGTGGCAGCAAACCCCCTCGCCCCCTCAGCGCCTTGAGACCGCGACGGGTAAGTAGTGCACTCTGCAAACGTACTGATTGATTGATTGAAGAACAAACTTAATAAAGCCTTGTGACCTTGTATATATCAGTACATTCAAAACTTGACAACTTGTTCAAACAGGTATGTATTCAGTGTGTATTAATTTAGTATGCATTACAATTACTGGAGACAATCTCTTTCACAAAATGATCCTTAGGTCCTGAAGAAATTGCTGGACATAAATAGAGAGGAGAATATGTCAAACTGTACTGGACATAGGTCAGAACATGCTTAATGTCTTGACATGTGCTTGAAGTCATAGACACAAACAATCAAGTAGCCTCCTAAGACATGTTTTTACTTAGTGACAAATATGTTATCTATAACAGTATAGAGGACGTGCACACACTAATCTACACAGCTAATCACAATCCAGGAATTAGAGACAAATCTATAAGGATAGTTAAGGTGGCCTATTTTCCTTTGCTGCAACCAAGAATATAGTGTGCAAATGGATAAACTATAGCACACATACAATTAAGGAGGTCCCATTTTTTACAGAGAGAGAACCAATAATGAGAAGCCTGGGTTATATTAACAATTGTATATGCAAACCCTTTAGTTACTCTCTTAAGCAGGAAGTAGGTTAAAAAGAGATAATACACATTTAACAAATATGATAGCAAAGTGATTATAGCAACTGAATCTGATTGGGGCTTGTTATGAGTCCATTATTAGGAGATTTAATGACTCTTATTCAGAAAACAATGATCTGCCTCTGAAGCAAAGAGGGACAGGGAGATGTTAACTACTGACACCTTGCCACAGTTTGGCTACCTGGGAGTGGACAGGGACAGCTGTCTGACCGAATGACTGCCTTAGTAAAACCTGTTTAGTCTTGGAAATGCCATACTAGATTTGTCCCTCTTATTCTCATGTCTCCTTGACTGTCAGGTTTCTGTTTTAGTGGGTGGGGAACCTGTCAGGTGGAGGAACTCATCTAAATACTGGAGTTGCAAAGTTTCCAAAGAAAGGCCTCCCTGGTGATGGAATTGTTCTGTCATATTGAAACAAGGGCTCCTGGGTACGGGTAATTTTATAGTAAGGCAAAGAGAATGTTTTATAAAAAGAGGCAGCGCTACAGTGAGAAATTAGTATGGATTGGGTGTCACAATGTTTCCACTTACTGGCTAGTGCACAGGATAAATCAACATCCCAACCACAACCACCTATCAAGGCTCACCTGAGATTTCCACAGGAATGAGAGGTAGGAGACAGATGAACAGGTCCCAACTTCCCACTACCACTAGTCTGCCCAACAAAGTCAAAGCTGAGCCGATGAGCAGGGGGAAGAGGGGAAACAAGGGGAACAGAAAACAGAAGAAGGTCCCTCGGCACGACCGTAGCAGCAAAGCCTCTGGAAAGGGTGGCTCGGCACGACATGGGCCACAAGGACACGTCAATGGAGACCTTGGTAATCCTGGGAAATAAAATATTGTCAATGATCGACACTGAGCTCTTAAGATAACTTAAACAATCCCACGTAAAGTCAGGAAACATATAAGCTGAATGTCTACCTGTTTAGTTCCCCTCTTCCGCTTTTGTCCAACAAATTAAACCAGGATTTCACATGCAACACTGCATACACTGAATAGAGAGAAAATTACTAAAAGCACTGGGCAAGGTGTTGTAATGAGGTGATAGCAATAAAGCTTCTCAGCAAGAGTGGTGTGTCGCAAGGAAATTATAGCCCAAAATAATACAGACTGACTCATAAGAGTCAGACTTTTTTTTTTTTTTAAAACCTTTATTGGTCATAAACACATGGAATACAGCTCAGTGCCTACAACCCACATTCCTGGGCCGGCTTTCACAGTGTCTCGAAAGAAGATGGACAAGCAGTCCTAATAAAGTTATGGGATGTACACAGCAAGCCGCCTACAACCCATCCGGGCCGGCCGCGTTAGCATGAAACATGGGTCATAGAGGAAATTGCAGGAAATCTACTTGATTGCACTGTGAGTCTTGAGCAGCAAAGCAATGAGGTTACTTTTTACATTTAAAACAACTTAACAACATAGCATGTTCATTTCCTTCCCCCAGCGACTCCTCCATACTGGAGCAGTGGAATGTTGGAGCTTAGTTGCGCGGGGGGCGCAGGGTCGAAGTCACTGTCCAGCATCGGATGCCAGGCAATGCCGGCCGTGTCATTACTACTGCAATAATGTTGACTCAACCACGGGGAAGGTAGTTTGCTCGCTTGCCATGCAGAGAGTGCGATATTGTGTCGTGCTATGGATGTGTTGCAGTGGATGATTGTCTGGATGAGAATATCCGTTCCGAACCAAGTCCGAATAATACAAGAGGTGAGAGGGGGGGACGCTCGTCACCCCGCAATCCCGTCACACCACGTTCCGTATGTTATGTATCAGGGGGGGCGTAACAGTATGTGCTGTGTGTGTTCACTTACGCAGGTCCCAAAGCAAGCCATTTCCAGCAGGGGGTAGCATATGTTGGAGGCGCGTGTTGGGGTAATGCAATTGAAAGTGTGTGAGTGAGCATAGCCCATGTGTGTGAACGGAGCGGTTATCGCTGCAGTCCACCCCTCAATTATCCTCCTCCACAGAATGTTCATCAGTGTGTAAGTGAAGTAGGTACGAAGTAAGAGGGCCCCATAGATCTTTGGGTCGTGATTTAGGTGGTAAGAGGTCAGCATAGTTGTGTAATTGTTCTTGCCAGGTAGCCATGCAACTCAACCAGTCCTTAAATTTAGGTGCCCGCCCTCTGCCCCATCTGCATGCCACCTGACGTTTGGCCAGAAGGAGGCTCAGTGCAAAAAATTTGCGGTTCGTCTTAACAGCAGGGTGAGCTAGTCCGAGCAGTGCTATCTTAGGACAAGGGTCTATGGATAGTCCGAGCATTTCCGAAAGAGCGTCAAACACTTCCACCCAGTACGTGGCGACTGCTTGGCATCCCCACGCTAGATGTATAAAATCTGCCCCCGGGATGCCACATCGGAGACATCTATCGTCGTCTTTGAGGCCTAGACGGTGCAACTTAGCCGGCGTGAAATAGAGCCGGTGCAAGATTTTATAGTGGATCAGTCGGAGACGTGTGTTTCCGGTTACGGCATGCGTGTGAGAGCAGCTCGTCTCCCACTGCTCGTCTGACATGGGTTCGGGTAGGTCAGCGTCCCAGTCCTGCCGGGCTCTAAAGGAGGGGGGCGATGGAGCCACCTGGACGTGTTTGTACAACATGGAGACTACATGCTTCGGGACCGTGGCCTGGAGCAGGGAGTGCAGAGGCGTCATGATTTCTGGTTCGTCCGGAAAATTGGGCGTGACGGATTTTATGTTTTGTCGGAGGCGGACATAGAGGAAAGTATCCATCATCGTGGGGGTGTTGTCCCCAAAAATCTGCACAGCCGTGCGGAAGGCGCCCTGCAGGTAAAGATCTCCCCATGTGTTTATAGCGTATTTGGCAAGGAATTTACGTCCCAATTCCTCTCGGGCGATACTCACCCTGGGGTCATTAGCCACCGCCATTAGAGGCGAGTAGGCGAATAGTACTCCCATATGCCCTGCAATACGCCTCCAGGCCCTGACAGTACAGTCCACCGTAGACGGGTCTTTGTCGGTCATACTGACCGTAGTGTAGAGATACCCAGAGGGTTTTTCTGGTCTCATATAACCATCCTCAACCGCCAGGTGGGCCATAAATGGAGGGGGATGGAACCAGTACGCAGCAAAATGGCCCTGGGCACAATCGTAGTATTTTCGGAAGTCCGGGACTTCAAACCCTCCCTGGTGGTAAGGTAACATCAGGGTTTTCAAACTAAGTCTGGCTTGTTTTCCTCCCCAGATCAGTCGCGAGAGCTGGGAGTCGAGGGCCCGAAAAAAGCAAGACCCCGGGCTATAGGGTATATTCGTAAAAAGATACAATAATTTGGGGAGGACCACCATCTTAATAAGTGATATGCGGCCTGCCATGGACAGAGGAAGATGTAGCCACCTTGTAACGCTGTCTGTCAATTTGTCCAGGACCGTCCCATAGTTAGCTCTGATAAGGTCCTCTCTATTCCTGGTGATTTTGATTCCTAGATATTGTATTTCATCGGATTCCCACACCAGGGGGTAGTCAAGAGGAAACTCCGAGGTCTTGTCTGTTAAGGGGAACATAGCAGATTTCGCCCAGTTGATCTGTATCCCCGCTATAGCCCCAAATTTAGTAATCTCGCGCAATAAGGGATTTAGATTATCTCGTGGATTGTCTACGTAGAGGGTCATGTCATCAGCGTATAGTGCGATCAGGAGTTGCCGTTCCGGGTAGACTAGTGCACGATGTTTGTGGTGTTGTCTAAGCTTCGCGGCTAGGGGTTCGATGGCGATTGCGAAGAGTATCGGGGACAGAGGGCAACCCTGTCGGGTACCCCGATAGATCTCAAACGGAGCGGAGCGCGCACCGTTGAGTAGCACCGTAGCTTGGGGTTTATAATATAACAGCCGAATCCAGTCCAGAAAATTAAAGGGGACTCCCATCCTTTCGAGCAGTGTAAGAAGGTAGTCCCACTCCAGGGAATCGAACGCCTTTGTAGCGTCCAGGAAAACGGCAGCAGCCTCGCACCTGGGGTTAATATCTTGCAGCACTGCTTGTAAGGTACGCAAATTATGGGACGTGGCACGGTTCGGAACGAACCCCGCCTGATCTGGAAGGACGAGTCGTTCCATAAGGAGGTTAAGACGTGTAGCGAGAACTTTAGCTAAGATCTTGCTGTCCGTATTCAATAGCGAGAGGGGCCTGAAGGAATCGCAATGTTCGGGCGGCTTACCTGGTTTCAGCAGCGACGTTATTAATGCTTCCCGCATCGTGAGGGGGAGTGAGCCTTCTTCCAATGCCGCATAAAAGACCTGTTTCAGTATGGGTGCTAGTACATGTAGAAAGGATTTATAAAAATCTATCGGAAGGCCGTCCGACCCCGGTGCTTTCCCTGACTTCATGGACATGATGGCATCCTTGATCTCATCAAGTTCGAGCTCATGATGAAGGAATTTTTGCTGGGACGGTCCCAGCCAGGCAATAGCAGTGTCCTCTAGATATTCCTGCAAATTGAGCGTGTCGTTCCTATGTGAGGTGTAAAGCGAGGTGTAGTGGTCAGTTAACACTTGAAGCTGTGTCACGGTATCGTGGTGCGGTGTGCCATGTTTGTCCAATAAAGTTGGGACATAATTTTGATATCGAGGGGTTCTGACTGCATTGGCCAGCGCCTTGCCAGGTCTGTCTCCCTCACCATATACCCGAGCATTAAAGGGCTTACCCAGAAATTTGCCTTCCCTATCCGCCGCTTCTGAGTATTCGTTCAGTTTGTCCCTGATCTGAGCATGTATTGCGCCGTCCCAGTCACCATTCGCCATTTCTCGCTCCAGCTGACGGAGCTCCAAGTCAAGCTTGTGTATGTCTGTTCGCAGCGCCTTGAGAACTCCCCCCCCTTTGGCGATACAGCTCCCCCTCATTGTCACTTTAAAGGCCTCCCAAACTGTAGTGAGACTAGAAACTGAATTAATATTCCGTTCAAAGAACTCTGTGATTTCCTGCTCCAATTCAGCAGTGAAGGCAGTGTCAGTCAGGTGTGCGGGATTTAGGCGCCAGTTCAGGAAAGGGGGAGTTGTAAGGGGAATGGTTAGGGAGAGAAGAACCGGGGAGTGGTCCGAGTATGTGCGCGCCAGGTGACTTGCTTTGGTTAACCATGGGGATAGACCTGCTGAGACAAATATATAGTCAAGGCGGGCCCATGTGGAGTGGAACGCAGAGCAATGAGTACCCTGTTTGGCGGTGGGATGCATATGTCGCCACGCATCCACCAGGCGGTGCTCCTTCAGTATTCCTATTAGTGATCTCTGAGTATTAGTATAATGAGAGGCATGTGGGTGCGACCTATCCTGTGCGGGTATGAGGGCCGTGTTGAAGTCTCCCCCCTGCACCACGTGATCTATCCCCAAAGCCTGTATTTTCCCCCACAGGGTGAGAAGAGCATCAGGGTCATCCGTGTTAGGACCATAGTAACATGCAAACAGTATTGTGTGTGAGTGTAATTTCCCCCATAGCATACAGTAGCGCCCCTCAGCATCTATCTCAGTCCCAGCTGGAGTGAAATGTGTTCCTCGTTTCACCAGTATTACCACCCCTCTAGCGTAATTAGAATAGGAGGAGAACACCCTGCTCACAGCCCATTTAGAAGCGAATGGAGGGGAACCGCTAGGCATCAGATGAGTTTCTTGCAGCATAGCTACAGATATCCCGTGTCTGTCAAGATACCCCAGTATTTGTCTTTTTTTCTTCGGGTTATTCAGCCCACGTATATTCCAGGAGGTTACTCGGAACTGCGAAGCGGGCAGTGGTTCAGTTACGTCCCCCATATTTCTAACAGAAAAAATGAGCGCCAATCATCCACAACTTCCATGCACAAATAACAAATGGCCGCAGATATAGGAATCGAAACCCAACTACCCTCTCGGTATGCCCAACTGCTAACGTGGACAACAAACACTTCTGTCCTGCAGGTAATATGTTGGAACATTCCCCCACCCACTCCGGCAACCCCAACTCGCCGGGCATCCTGAACCCACCCAATCCCCACTATCCCTCCCACTCCCCAACTTAAAAACCCTAGAAATGTCACGTATCCCTCCATTCTACCACAAGAAGGGGGGGTTTGGGGCTCGCCCATTGGGGTACCGTACTAGGGGCACCAAACTTGCCATCCACCTCCCTACTCGCACCCACTTGGAACCAGGCAAAGACCCGGTCTCTCGGCGTGGGACGGAGGTGGGCGATCGAGCCTGCCAAATATGTATACCAAGTCAAGCAACATTATTGATTTGCATCTCACCATGGTGTAGGCGTCTAGTCCGTCACCACTTCTTGTCCACGGAGCGGTCACTGTGAATATGGACTATTCCTGCTGGTTCATAGGCGAAGTGGACCTGGAGCGGTGGTTTTCAGCGCCTCCTCTGGTTTCGTCCGCCCTGTGGTGCTTAAGAAAGTCCTCCACCTGCTGAGGATTTTGAAAGAAGTGCTGTTTGCCCCCGTAGGAAACCTTCAATTTAGCCGGGTACAACATGGCGTATGTCATCTCTCGATCCTGGAGCTTTTTCTTTACACCTATGAATTTCCTCCTGGCTTCCTGTACCGCCTGGGTGAAGTCCGGGAAAAATGAGAGTGTAGTGTTACAGTAACTCACCGTGCCAATCTCTCTCGCTCGTCGGAGCACCGCGTCCCGGTCTCTATAATTGAGAAATCTCGCTATGATGGGGCGAGGTTGGGCACCTGGCGGTGGGCGTGCGGCCAGGGATCTGTGGGCTCGCTCCACTATTAAGTGCGAGGAGAACGATTCCTTACCAAAGAGTTCGATGACCAGATTTTCAATGAACACCTCCATTTTCCCAGTGTTGGTGGACTCTGCAAGGCCCAGGACGCGGATGTTGTTGCGCCTGGACCTGGCTTCTAAATCCTCGTTTTTCTCCGCGATGATTTTTAAGAGCCTGTCCATTTGGGTCACCTGCCTGGCATTCGTAGTGGCACCATCTTCCAGATCTGATATTCTATCTTCCGTTTCTTTAAGTCTGGTGTCGTGCTGTTCCAGTTTGGTAACCACACTATCCATGCGAGTATTGATCGTGTCAACTTTGGCGTCAATGCTTGTCAGACTCTGTTGCATGGTCATCAGCAAGGCTTTCCAGTCGTCACCCGGTGGTCCACGGGCAGGAGGGCTACCTTCGGGTTCGTGCGTGGTTCTGGAGGCCCGTTTAGATTCAAACGGTATTTTGGTCTGTTTGGCGTCATTGCGGCCCATGTCGTGTCTAGGTGCACGCAAAGCCGGCGTGATAGGAGCAGCCAGTGTGTGGTGACGCGAAGTAGCGTCTATGTGACAAGGCGGAATGGCAGGGCGAGAAAGAACACTTTTGGAAGTGGCACTATGGGCGCAGTGTAGTTCAGAGGTGACGTCTGTTTGAATTCTTCGGCTCACGAGCCCAAAGTAGTGAGGCAGGGCTAGTGAGCAATGTCACCCCAGCCACAGGTGAAGCAGGAGAAGCAATTGACTTTAGCTTGATCCGCCCCTCGACACATCAGCCAGGGTCTCTCTGTGCGGACCACAACAGGAGAGTAACCAGAAGAGCAACCAGGAAAGCAGTAATTGTAAAGGGGGCCAGATCACATCGCAGGTTGTGTCCTGTAGCAGATCAAGTGGTTTTGGGCAGATATCGCCGGCCCTGTGCCAATGTTCAGCGTAGCCGGTGGGCAAAGTCACGTAGGCATGCGAAGGAGCGGTGAGGCGGCCTCCGCGCCCTGTCAATGTGCGCTGGGAACGATGTGCTCTCTGGGCCGGTGTGTTGACAACCCCCCGGCAGTGCACCTCGTGTGTTGAAAGGCGGGAAGGTCGTCTCAGGGGAGCAGGCGGGTGCAGAGAGCGCCGTAGGAGGTGCATGCAGGGTCACACAAGCAGCATGAACTAGCCCACCGCCCTAAGGGAGCCAGCAGATAGACCACAGTAATGTGAGGGCGGCGGGAAGGTCATAAATAGCAAGTGGGACTAGTGTAGCCTCAATGCGCTACAGCGCAGGATATATGGCTGCTCCCTGCAAGAGTTCAGTATTGTCCCAGCTGTATCAGCGCCTCTGCAGTCCCTAAAGTAGTGTGGGAGGCGGCGCCAGATAGTGCGTCTTGTCACTGCTCGTTGAAATCCGCTCCGCCGCTAATGGCCGTGTTCGCGCCTTTTTCCGCCGTTAACGGCCGTCCGCAATCACTCCCAGGACGCGGCAGTAAGAGGAAGGGCTCACCTTCAATGTAGGGAGGTCCCCTTCCAGCAAGAAACAGGCGCAGAGGAAGCGACGGCTGAACGTGTGCTCCGCAGTTCATGTGTCAGCAGCTCCGATTAGGCCGCAAATCCCCGGAGTTTCCTGGCCAGCCGGTCCCGGAGCGGCGGGTCACTGGCAGACAGCCCGAGCCGTCTCCGAGCAAAGCCGCTGATATCTCCGCTTCCAGACGGGCGATTTCGATGCTGCTGGCACCGCTGAGTGCGGGAAAGCGCTGCGGTCACCACGGTGGGGAGATAGAACAGGTATCCCCGGTCAGGATGGTCAGCAGGATCGGTCAAAGGCTCGATCTGGCGAGAGCCTCACTACAGTGCGGCCATCTTGGTTTGGCGCCACCTAGCGCCCCCCATAAGAGTCAGACTTGACAAGGAAGTCAAAAAGTGCAAAAACGATGCGGGCTAATCTACCTCATATCATTGAATATGCGGGAGTTCGTAAGGTAGGCAGCTCTGGAGGAACTTCCAGATTAGTAATTATTTTAAGAGGACTCCTTACGTTCAGGAATTAAAGATAGCTCAAAGCGCTGCTTCTCTCCTATGGAAAGTATCAGACAAAGTGTGCCCCCTTATATCAGGAGTACGCAAGTCATGTCACCATGTATAATATCAATCAAAAATTGCCCCTTCAGGGAAATGCAGATGCTCAAAATCACCACAAGAACTGCCAGAGGAGTGAAATGTGGGCTATACTTACATACAGACGTTTGACAATCACAAAAGCGCAAAGCGCGTTACCACAATGTATACGGTGCTCAGTTTTTGATGATCATTAGGGAATGATAAGGTCCCCCGAACAGTGAGAAGCAGTTGCGGAGGACAAGGTGGTGGAGTGCCCCCTGCAAGGGACCGTGATGCCACGATAAGAGATCGCTGAAGGCATCTGCAGAAGCGGCTGCAGCCGCCGTGACCCAGAAGTGAAGGGGAAAGAATCCGGACGGGTAGGAAATGCTTGAGAAGGCTGGAACGCGAAGCACTCCTCCCGTCCGGAAGAAGGTATTTATGTCCAAAGAGCTCCACCCCTCCCGCTGGCTGAAGCTGGGACCAACTTGACCTGAAGAAGGCCCTCCTGGAACAAATAAGAAACTGCCCTGTAGCTCCTACAAATCTATAAAGGATCTGTGCATTTTTACAACATAAACTAAGGGATTGGTGTCCAAACTGATTCCAGACACCATCAAAAGATGTGTTAGTCTGTAGACCGGCTAGCTCGCAGAGCCACTATAATCCACCCAACCTTACCAAGGAGTGAATAGTTTCTGTCATCTATCAAACAAACAACCCTGACCCTCAGGAATCGTGGAAACAATACAGTATTTTTCGCTCAGTCACTCGTGCCCACTTCATCTCAGAGAGATAAACATTGGGGACGTTTTCAATAAGTATTTATTTAACCAGCATCATTCTATTATAAAATACATGTACTGCCACAGACACAGACACAGAATTGGGAGATGCTTTTATTCTTTGCCCACACAGCCACGCGTTTCGCCCCAGCGGGCTTCATCAGGGCTGTTAAAAACAATACATCATTTGTAATAAATATACACAAAAAACTTTAAAAAACCTTGCACCAAAGTGCAAGAAATAAAGTATTCACTTCTCCCAAAGCCATCACAGTAAAAAAGCACAAGCAGAATACAACAGGTGATGGTAATGAGAAAACACCTTTCATAGGCACAGATAATTAGTGCAACGATGAGCAAAGACAGACATGAGCGGAGCAGTGAGTTTGTAATTTCAGGACCCAGAGAATAAGCGAGCTATCGGGAATATTCATTCTCTTTTTATGCCAAACAGTGTGGCATCGTTAGGTTTCGAAGTACCATAAGGCGTATAATAAAGTTTTGTCATGTGGAAAAAAACGTTTTGTATGCTAGCCTTATTGTTGGGTAGGAAGAGATGCATTATGCCTTAAACTTGTGTTTCCTGGGTCCACATTCTCTCTATCTTTGCTCGTCGTTGCACTAATTTTATGTGACTATGAAAGGTGTTTTCTCATTACCATCACCTGTTGTATTCTGCTTGTGCTTTTTTACTGTGAGGGCTTTGGGAGAAGTGAATACTTTATTTCTTGCACTTTGGTGGAAGGTTTTTTAAAGTTTTTTGTGTATATTTTTACAAATGATCTATTGTTTTTAACAGCCCTGATGAAGCCCGCTGGGGCGAAACACGTTGGCTGTGTGGACAAAGAATAAAAGAAGATTTTTTCCAAGAAGTCAAGTCTTTTACATCATTTTGTGTTGTTTGTTGTGCATATTGTATGCCATCTATTTCGTGCCTCTTTGAGAAATTATAGTGTATATTCTTAATTTAAGTTCCGAGGCAGTGGACTTACAAAGGAGGGCACAAGCCAGACTGTAGAGTAAATTAACTTAGAGTGATATAAGAGAAAGTGTGGCTATAATTATTCTCCCTCACTGCCTTTGTGTTTTTTGGGGTTGGAGAACCCTCTGACAATGTTGGAACTCGCTTCTATGTGGTTTGCAAGGGTGCTCCATTTTGTCTCTTTCCGAATTTGGTGGTAATGGATGAGGGATGTCTTGAATGTGGCTAGGTCTGTAGGCTCCTAGATAGTGTGCCAGCTCCTTTTGAGTTGTTTGCCCTGTGTTTCATGGTTCTTAGTTCCATGGTATACCAGCTGGCTTGTTAGAAGGACATTTTGAGCTTGGTGGGTTTGACAGGGCGACTTTAAAGCATGTTCTAGGTCGGTTGCGGTATGTGGGCAGGAGGTGTTGAGACCATTGTTCCATTGGCTCTCTGAGACTTTGTTCCAGCTGCAGTGTGAAGTGGTGGGCTGCTTGGAGGTGGTTCTGGGGGAATCTGAGATAGTGAAGTGAATGATGACGTGGTCTGTCCAGGTGAGCTTGGTGACATGGCTGTACTTGACTTTGATCAGGAAGATGGTTCGAGCGTGTGCAATATGAGTGGGTTTGGTGGCATGTTGGGTGAGGCCGATGTTGTTAATGTTTTCGAGGAGGTTTACAGTGCTAGTACCTTTAGGGTCGTCGAGGTGAAAATTAAGGTAGCTGAGGAAGATGATGTGTTTGGAGTTGATGGAGAGCAGTGTGATGAATTTGGGAAAGGTGTCTGATGGTGGTTTTGCCATCAGTTTGGAGTTAGAGGTTGAGGTGTTCCATGATCAGGTCATCTGTGGTGGTGGTGCAGTTGTTGGTTTCCTTGTGGATGATGGTGTTTTTACTTCCTTGAGTTTTGATCTGGTCTCAATGTGCTAGGTTGTAGCCATCGGGCGTAGCTGAGACGATGTCTGATGTGGATGCCCGGTTTAGCCAGGTCTCGTTGAGAAAGATGACATTGGTGTGATGGTGATGATGGTGTTAGAGATCTCGGTGGCGTGCTTGCAGAGGGATCATGCGTTGAGCAGGAGGCAGTAGAGATGGTGTGGTTGTGGTAGGTGTAGTTTTGGTCGCCGTGCATGCTGGTGCTCCAGTGTTGCAGGAGACGAGGCAGTGCCGGCACGTGAAAGGTCCTACCATGGATTGGTGAGTGATATGGCAGCAGTTGTTGCGGTATCCTGGGTCCAGGGCTCGGAGTTCCTCAGGGGAGTAGCTTCAGGTGGCAGTCAAGCAAGGGTTCTTTTCCCTGGGCATGGTTGAGGCATAAACCAGCAAAGATGGGTTTGCCTTTGGCATTACCGAGGTGCGGTTGCATTGCGGCCTCCATGAGTAGGTCCTGTGAGGAGGGAGAGGCACTGGGAGGTGGTGGACAGGGCAGGCTATAGCCGGGAGGGAAGGCAAAAATGACAAGAAGTACAAGCAAAGAAGCAAAGAAGCAAAATAGATACAATAACGTAATAAACAAGATTTAATCAACAGTGGAACACCATACTTAAAACAGCACAGATAGTATGGACTAAGGACTATGAGGGGCTAAAATGGTAAACCAGTAACAGTGAACAGTGAGGGTGTTTTACTGTCAACAGAAACAACAAAAAAGAAGGGATACAAGACGCCAGAGGAGGTTAAGGGTACGCAGGTGGGGTGATAATGCTAACAATATTCAGAATGGCAAGGAACAAAAACAATGTCTGAAAACAGGCGAGACCACAGCAGTGAGGGGAACTGGTGTGTGGAACTGCTCACTGTGGCCTCTAAACATAGTTCCTGGGAAGAGGGAGCGGTGTTGGAAGGTGGTGGGCGGGGCAGACTAGAGGCAGAACGCGGGACGTAGCTGGTGTGAGGACTTGCTCAATGGGACCACACTGTGGCCTTGTTAGAAATTGGATCCCTGGTAGGCTAAGGCTTGCGCCAAAGCCAGGCAGAGACCACCACTCTAGTCAGGGCAAGGGAGTTACACACCAAAGATAACCCCTGCTCACAGCCTTGGTAGCTTGGCACCAACAGTCAGGCTCATCCCGGAGGCAATGTGTAAATATCTTGCGCAACACGCACACAGCAACAACATACTAGGCACACAAAACGAACTCCACATAAGGTTATATCAAAAATAGCCTTTGTATTATCATAAAACACTATAGAATAGTAATCACACAATATACACCATGCCACCTGGCACTAGGCAATATTTACAGGAGATTATATACACCTGACAGGGCCAACTGGACCACTGTCAGAACCATCAAAAAGTGAACATATTAAATGTAGAACATATCATAAACATAGAACACAACCAGTAATTACTGACAAACACTGTACCCAGCATCATCCTGTAACACAAACCATATTATGCACAGTATCACATTAGGCGTGAAATGTATTCTGCGCCAACCTCATAAGCCTAAACATTTTAGACCATAACCTCATAAGCATAACTCACATTAGAGGCATACCTCACAGTAGCGAATAATCTCACTAGCATAAATCACAGTATACGAATAACCTCATACATAAACTACAGTTAGAGGCATAAAACAGGGTGCGTAAATCACAGTACATGAATCACATTCCTGTGCACCACATAAATCACATTAGTGCCTGGAGCCCTACAAACCTAACAATCCCCCTGGCCAACTGGCCTCTTCAGAGTGCTCAAATGCCCTATGTCCCAAATGTCAGGGCGGCTGCCTATGCAGCAAAGTCTCAAAAGTGCGCAATTGCGCAGACCTAAATGATGCAGCTGTCACTAAGTGTTGTACAGCTGGGAATCCAATAAGGCCTGGCACCACTGTGCACTCTCTTGTCCCACCCAGGGACTTTATAGCACAAAGGTGACCACATGGGCACAGGTCCCTCAGGGCCCTCTGGAGCATTCAAGGGCTCCAGGCACCGACAATGTGCCTCTGGGGAGCCCCACTCTGGGACTCTCAACATAACTTGCCCCACTGTGCACTTGGGCCCCCCACTGGGGCCCTCCAAACAACTGCAGCCACGTGGCAGCTGCCCGTGCTTGTGTGGTGGAGCTGGTAATACACAACAAGGCCCTTGCATGCTTGGGCCCCGCTCTGGGGTTCTGACAAAACTAATCTGCCCCCATCGTCGGAGTGTCCCGCTCTCTGGCGGGTCCGCTTGTGAAATAGGCACCAGGCTAAGCCCTTCACTCACCAGACTCACTGGCAATTCCGCTCTTTACCCGTTCCTTCTCCTGGGACCGGGACTTGGGCATGGAGCCTGCGAGGCTCTGGACGTCTTAGGCTGCCCGCGGGGCTCTCCTCCACAACACAGGAGGTCCCGCCTCCATTGGCAGCCTTCTTCCCTGCCCCGTTTGGCCTTTGCAAAGGGGCTCACGTCTTCTCGGCAGATGCGGGGTTCCGACCGGTCATGAGAGCCCCGCTCTGCATGGCAGCAACTTCCTGTTACCGGCCCCGCCCACAACCAGGCAACGGTGCCTGTCTTATGTGTCGCGCTCAGCAGCGGCCCGGCAAGTTCTCTCGGCGGCGTCTGCTACGTTGGCCGTGATGCGGGGTGGGCACCCACTGTCCAAAATAGCTTGAGAGTGGGGTGAGCACCCACTCTCCAACTTGAAATTACTCAAAAGCGGGGTGAGCACCCACCAAATACCTCAAAACGCGGGTGGGCACCACAAATCATTCCCACAGCAGGGTCGGCTCCCGCCTCACTACGGCATCATGAGGGAATCTCTATGATGTAGATTCCCTCTGAAAGGGGGCTGCAGCTCAGCACTGCGAAGCCCACGCTGTCCTCCTTCCTAGGGCAACAAAACGAAAGCACTAACGGGGCACTAGATGCAGTCAAAAGTCAATCAAGGTCCTGGAGATCAAGGGGGCAATGAAGGGCCCAGGGAGGCAAGCACTCATGGTAATTCCTCCTGGGCCCCCAGCAGGATTCAGGAACAGCACACATGGAAGAGAACCACTTCATCGGGTCACAGCCCCCATACTTATACCAAGCATTCCTTTGTCAGTAGTGCAGGGCATGGGGGAACCAGATGCAACTGGTTCAGGGGGAATTGGAGCACTTTGTTTTCCAAGCTCCTCTTCCACTTTGTCAGGTGGGTGCTAGGTGATCAGATACACCAAAGGGGGCGGAACCAGCATTGTCCAGGCTGGGCACAGTCCTATTCAGAGTCAGGGGATTATTTCTCCCACCACTCCCAGCACAGATGTCCCATTCAGCCTAGTGCTGACTCACCCTGCCCCTCCTGGAGCCACACACACCTCCCAGCCCCTGTCACTCACAAGCCAGACATGCAATTCACATCAGGTAGGCAGACACATAGCACACAGAAATGCAAACTTCTAAAAGTGGTTTTTCTCAAATGGTCACAATAAATCTGCACACACCATTGTGCCACACTTATTATTCCAATTTCATACATACCAGACTTGACCACACTGCTCCTCCCAAACCATGAATTACCACTGACACACTGAGTGGGAATCCCCAATGCATTCCTATGTGAGGGCAGGCCAATCTGACCAATGTAACACAGAGAGCGCATGCACTTTGCACTGGACCACAGTGCTAAAGTGCCTAGAGGCCCAAAACCACCAACACCAGGTTGCAGAAAAAGGCTAGGAGAAAGCAAAAAGTTTAGGGATGAACTGGCCAAAAGGGTCAAGTCCAACAGGCCTCTATAAGTAGGTTTTGGGAGGAGGGAGAGGTGCAGGGAGGTGGAGGGCGGGGCAAGCTAGATGCAGGAAGTGGAAAGGAGCTGGTACGAGGACCTGCTCAATAGGCCCACACAATGGCCTCTATAGATAGGTCTTGGGAGGAGGGAGCGGTGCTGGAAGGTGGTGGGCGGGGCAGGCTAGATGCAGGAAGCGGGAGGGAGCTGGTGCGAGGACCTGCTCAATGGGCCCACACAATGGCCTCTATATATATGTCTTGGGAGGAGGGAGAGGTGCTGGGAGGCAGTGGGAGGCGCAGGCTAGAGGCAGGAAGCAGAAGGGAATGAAAAAACTACGGGAAGCGCAAGCAAAGAAGGAAAAGCAGATACAATCACAAAATAAACAACAAAAGTATTACAACAGAGGAATTGCACACTTAAAACAGCTCAGATAGTGTGTGCTAGGAACTATGAGATGCTAAAACAGTAAACCAGTAAAAGTGAGCAGTGATGATGTTTAACTGGTAGCAGAAACAACAAACAACAAGGGATACAAGACTACAGAGGTGGTTAAG
This sequence comes from Lissotriton helveticus, assembly GCF_964261635.1. Classification (NCBI taxonomy): domain Eukaryota; kingdom Metazoa; phylum Chordata; class Amphibia; order Caudata; family Salamandridae; genus Lissotriton; species Lissotriton helveticus. Next base: position 359,608,217 of record NC_136063.1, on the reverse strand, counting down.
ATGGTTAAGGCTATGCAATGGGTTAAAAAGGGTGACACGGCAGCTGCGCAGAGGAGCTTGTGTGTGGGCTTGCTCCTCATTCATCATCACGGCATTTTTTGGTTCTGTTGCACAGCACATAATTTGCAATATTTCCTTAACTATGCTGCTGGCATATGATGGGACATCCCTGCAACAAGTAATGAGAAATTCTGGGTAACTGTTAAGAAACTTTTTTAAAATAGAGGGCTCGATTCACAATGGGTTTCTGCACTGGTGGAAGGGGCCTGCACTCGTAGTGAGACATATGCAGTAAGTAACTGCATTATAGAGGTCCTGCTATGACTGCGGTCCTCCCTGCCATGACTGCAGGCATCCCCACCATGAATGGAGAAGCCCTGTGTGAATTGGGCCCTAGGATCTTACTAGGAACGATATTCCTTAAGCATCCAATCCATTCTTCAAGTATTTCAGTATTCTACATCCTGGTCTAATCCTTTTTTTATCTCTTTCATTACATCAAGTTAATACTCCTGTCTCACTCTCTGCTGTTCAGTTTCGGATATTAAAATCTGCTTCTACTCTCTTGAAAATTTATCCATGCAGGACCTAAGCAATTTAGGGCCAGATGTAGGTAGGGTTTTACCGGTCGGTAACGGCCGAATTCGGCCGTTACCGACCGGTAAAAGGATTTTGAGATGTAGGGGGCAGAATCGGTAAATTTACCATTCGGTAAATTTACCGATCGGTAATTTTACCGATTCTGTAAATATACCGGTCGGTATATTTACCGACCGGTATTTTTACAGATTCGTTAAAATTGATATGTAGGTGGGACTCTTATGAGTCCCACAAGGCCTAAGAAATCGGTATTTTACCATCAAATTCAATTTGATGGTGAAATACCGATTCAGGTGTGCATGCACATGTGTGCATGCACACCTGTGCCATATGGCAGGCAGACCTGCCCTTAGGGCAGGTATGCCTGCCATATGGCCCCCGACCCTTTTTTGGGGGTGCTAGAGGGTGTCAAAGTGACACCCCCTGCACCCTTGTCAAAATCGGTATTTACCGATTCGGTAAATACCGACCGGTAATGCCCCATTCATTCCTATGGGCTTCAAAGCCCATAGGAATGAATCGAGCATTACCGGTCGGTATTTACCGATTCGGTAAATACCGATTTTTACCGAATCGGTAAAATGCACATCTGGATGGACCTACATGTCCACCCTTCATATTTACCGATTCTTAATTACCGAATCGGTAAAATTCGGTAATTAAGAATCGGTAAATATTTTTTACCTACATCTGGGCCCTAGGGCCAGATGTAGGTAGGGTTTTACCGGTCGGTAACGGCCGAATTCGGCCGTTACCGACCGGTAAAAGGATTTTGAGATGTAGGGGGCAGAATCGGTAAATTTACCATTCGGTAAATTTACCGATCGGTAATTTTACCGATTCTGTAAATATACCGGTCGGTATATTTACCGACCGGTATTTTTACAGATTCGTTAAAATTGATATGTAGGTGGGACTCTTATGAGTCCCACAAGGCCTAAGAAATCGGTATTTTACCATCAAATTCAATTTGATGGTGAAATACCGATTCAGGTGTGCATGCACATGTGTGCATGCACACCTGTGCCATATGACAGGCAGACCTGCCCTTAGGGCAGGTATGCCTGCCATATGGCCCCCGACCCTTTTTTGGGGGTGCTAGAGGGTGTCAAAGTGACACCCCCTGCACCCTTGTCAAAATCGGTATTTACCGATTCGGTAAATACCGACCGGTAATGCCCCATTCATTCCTATGGGCTTCAAAGCCCATAGGAATGAATGGAGCATTACCGGTCGGTATTTACCGATTCGGTAAATACCGATTTTTACCGAATCGGTAAAATGCACATCTGGATGGACCTACATGTCCACCCTTCATATTTACCGATTCTTAATTACCGAATCGGTAAAATTCGGTAATTAAGAATCGGTAAATATTTTTTACCTACATCTGGGCCCTGGAGTCCTCTGTATACAAATGGACCATCATTTCTTTAACCATCAATTCACCAGCATAGATCCAGATTAATGTATGAGAGACTTTCTCTTCACTGCTCCACAATCTAAATCTGACACTTTCAAATGTTGGTTCAGGACATTTTCTTTCTGCAAGGTGCTGCGACTGCAGTGTCCCAGCCATCTGGGCACTTGAGTTTTCTTACATGGACCTGCAGTTCTCAGTTCTCAGAAAGTGCCGCAAGTAGCCCGCAGCTGCCGACTTTGAGTCACACCCACCTGGGCACCTTTATTTGTACTCCTGGTTGTTGCTCCTTAAGCCTCCTGCTCAAAATTAGCAACCACCTGTCCGCATTGGTCTTTAAAGGTACTCAATAGCCAGTCGATTATAGGTTTGTGTTCTCTTTTCCTTTCCCTTTGCATCATGGATGCTCCTTTCTTCGTTTCTTCTTGATATTCCCAATCTATTTTGGTTCCTGTCACACTATGTTTAATGTCATTTGCTTTTGCTGTTCTTTTGCTATATACTGGCTTCAGTCTAGTTGGACTGTGGATTGAACGAAGGTGTGTTCCTTCACTTGTTTCCTCACTCCCAACAGTTGCTGATCCTGACACTTTGCTCCAGAGAAATTCCTTTTGAGCATTTGATTTCTGATTTCTCCGTTTTTTACACCTTTGGCTTGTCCCTGTGAGAAGGAGGCAGCTTCTTGAGGGCACTTGCCTACCACTTATATCAGTGCATGGTCAAATTGTTTCTTCCAGACACCAGTCACTTTTACTTTGAAAATCAGATGACCGGACCCATACTGTGTGTAAGCCTCCAGCCCTGAATGCAGGTAATTACACAGAAACTTTAAATCGCATTGAATCGGTGCAGGATTTGTAACTAGAGATAAGATCCATGGTGGATGACTTCAGTAGAGTAGATAATGCAAGCAGGTCTCTGTGCTGCTATTGTTAAGTCTTTTAGTTGCATTCAATACTCTCAGTCAACTAACACTGCGTTTTCAGTACACAGTCACAGGGACCAGTGTGCAGTCAAAGCCAGTCATTCAAAGCAAAAGGTCACTAGCTTCTGTTAGGTCTAAATGTGGGAATGTGATGTGGAAAACTACAACTCCAGAATCACTAGCCTCAAGAAAGCACAGGGAAAAAGGAAAATCTTCTTAACAACTGTTGCTTCTGGAACTTAAGAAATTCAATGCTCACTGAAAGGGATTAACTTTTTATTGGGAAGGAGGTTGAACAAGTAAGATAGTTGTGTGTCAAAATTTCAAGGGCACTATTATCAAAATTCGCATATATTGCCTCCACAATATGACTAACAAATATCGGGCCTTATTTATGAGGCCCTTACTCCGCTGTTGCATCACTTTTGGTAACTTTGTGACGGCGTAAAATATGTGCCACACTGCACTGTATTTACAAACTGACGCAACTAGGCAGATGCTTCACTTGTAAACTCCTGCGCTACATTATACCTGCAACACATTTCATGTGTGTAGGGTGAGCGTTCCGGCGCAGAAAACGCTTGTGGAAGTGTCTCAGTAAAACTCATAGATTTCACTGCTAGACTTGAAGGACGCCACTGCGTTGAATCCTTACTCCAGCCTCACAGTAGGCAATGCTGGAGTTGAGTCTGTTTTCAGACACACCCCAGCAATGCACCACTTTTGCTCCTACAGATACGTCAGGAATACTGATGTGTCTGTAAATCCTTGATACATGGAGCACCGTACAGTAAATATGGCGCGTCCATGGTGTCGCATGGAGGGTGCACTGAAAAGTGTTGCCTCACTGTTTTCACACAGCGATGCAACACTTTTCATAAATGAGGCCCATAATGCCAAGGTAAACATATATATTGAAGTATAGAGTTACTAATCTTACCTCATCTGCTTGTTGATGACAGTGGGCATCCATATAATAACTTGATATTTTGGTAGAACACTGTCTAGACTTACTGTTAGAGACAGATTTATATTTAGATACATAGATACAGTGGCCACTTAAATCACAAGGAAGTATATACTTGACTTTATAAAAGGACACATTGCAAATGTGTATATATATATATATATATATATATATATATATATATATATATATATATATATATATATATATATATATATATATATATATATATATATATATATATTACCTACTGGCGGTCGCCAGTAGGTATATATAGTTAGGATTTTTTCTCTATGGGTTTTTTGAAAATTCTATGTCTAATAACTTTGGCGTTTGTGGATGGAATTGGCTGAAATTTTCAGGAAAATGGCACATTTTGTTTCTGAGCAGCCCTTGAAAATTGGGGGGGTTTCGTCCAGGGGGGGTCGAGAAAAAAGGGGGGTCCCAAAACGTGTTTTTAACATTGAGTTTTCCATAGGGCGGTTGGCCTCACTTTTAGCCCGAACGGCTGAATGGATTTGCACGAAACTTGGCAAAATTGTAGGGACTGGTAGCCCGATGTGCCTTTTGTAGGTCTCAATATATGTGCTCCAGTGGATTTTGAGAAATTAACGTTTAAAAAAAGATATATATCTGTAACAGCGGACCGGGCAGCGTCCCAGGACGCGTACTTTTCGCGCAACGGAGCTTTGTGAAGCGAAGCTGATTGGTTCTCCGGCGTCTGTCAACATTCCAAACAGTCCGTAGCGGCCGCCATCTTGTCTCTCGGTAGGATCGAGAGACAAGAGGAGGCCAAAGCGAAGGGGCAAATGACCATAAGGGGGAATAGTAGATCCTCGCTGACCCCCTAGGTTTGATGTGGAGGTTTTAAAAGGGCCCCGCGGGGCAAAAAAAAATAATAATAATAATAATCGAACGGCTGAATGGATTTGCACGAAACTTGGCAAAATTGTAGGGACTGGTAGCCCAATGTGCCTTTGCTAGGTCTCAATATATGTGCTTCAGTGGATTTTGAGAAATTAACGTTCAAAAAAAGATATATATCTGTAACAGCGCACCGCTTCGCGTACTTTTCGCGTTACGGAGCTTTGTGAAGCGAAGCTGATTGGCTCTCCGGTGTCTGTAAACATTCCAAACAGTACGTAGCGGCCGCCATCTTGTCTCTCGGTAGGATCGAGAGACAAGAGGAGGCCAAAGCGAAGGGACAAATGACCATAAGGGGGCATAGTAGATCCTCGCTGACCCCCTAGGTTTGATGTGGAGGTTTTAAAAGGGCCCCGCGGGGCAAAAAAAATAAATAATAATAATAATCGAACGGCTGAATGGATTTGCACGAAACTTGGTAAAATATTAGGGACTGGTAGCCCGATGTGCCTTTGCTAGGTCTCAATATATGTGCTTCAGTGCATTTTGAGAAATTAACGTTCAAAAACAAGATATATATCTGTAACAGCGCTCCGCTTCGCGGAGATAAAATTATATCTGTATTACCTAGCTGTTGCTAACACCAGTTAGCGACGGCTAGTAGGAGATAGCGACCATCTTGGGCCCCACTTTGCATGTGAGTGATATTTATCACTAATGACATGCAAAGTGGGCATGCCAAGATGTTAGCGACTGGAAACAGTCGCTAACATCGCTATCTCCTATTATCAACTTTTGGAAAATTTCGAGATAAGCGCGAATATCTCCAAAAAGTAACAGCTGCCCTGAGCAGTTCTTAGCCATGTTATCCAATGGGAGGTGGATAACATGGCTAAGAGCATTAGCTCGGTAATGCATGAATATCGCTGAGTTTTCAGCGATATTAATACATTGCGGTCGTTTTTTATCGTATTTGCGATAAACCTTGATAATAGCACGGTTTATCTGCGATAATTTCTGACGGTAAAAAAATCTTTGCAATGCATCGTTAGGGATAAATATCGCTTAACTTTGGTAATATGCCCCAACGTCTGTTAACGTTCGATTCGAAGGAAATCAGGAAGTGTTGAAAAACATTGTCTGCGCCATCTTGTCTTTTTTCAAATGCCACACTTTTGTCGTGCACGGCAGCCATTTTAGATGCCTTGACCAGACCCACTCTGTGCACGCTGTCGATCCTTAGCATGGCTCCCCACCCTCGCAAGCATCTCACCCAGGCAGTGGTCACCCCCGCTCTCTGTCTTATGCATGGGTAATAAACCTCCCCCCATTTGCGCTGCTCTTCCCTGAGAATCACACCCTGTGCCCGCCCGACACCTCCCTTTCGCCCTATTCACTACCGCACCCTCTGACACTCCTTTTCCTCTGTGTCCGATTGTCCAGGCCGGTCCTAGGCTATCAGCTAGCCCTGCAGATGTAGTTTATGGCCACAGCTGTAAAGAATCACCCCTCTTCAAAGGAGTTATAGTAGATCAAGGCCCACACTCGATGAGATCCGTCACAGCAGAAGCGTTGCTATTATCTGAAAACCATCCTGTATTGTGATTGGGGAGGGGACCGAGCGTGAAGCGGAAGATTCCAGGGATGACTCTTTGTACATCAAAGTTTTCACAATTATGTGTCACATTAAAAATATATAGCACTCCGACAAAGTAGTAAGATTATAAAACTTTAATAATTTATAAATATATACAAGAAAACAAAAATAGTAATAACATATAAACATTTTTAGGGAAAAAGAACGAAGTAGCGGTCGGCTGTGCGAATAGTCCCAACGCAGCACAACGTCCAGATTTCCGGCGTGGGGCGTCGCGGGGGGTGGGTCATCAGTAGCAAACTGTTGTGCAAATAGTTCCAAGGCAGCAGAACGCGCCGAAATCTAGATGACACGAAAGTAATGTCTAGTAAGTTGCCACCCAGCAAATAACGGCGTGGGGCGTCGCGGGGGGTGGGTCATCAGTAGCAAACTGTTGTGCGAATAGTTCCAAGGCAGCAGAACGATGGCACCAAGGTGATGTCCAGTAAGTTGCCGCACTGGTTTTGGTATCCTACAATGCTGCTCCGAATAATGCCGTGGGGCGCCCCGGGGGAGGCGGCGTGAACGGGCCTCTCCAGGTGGAGTGTCATCTGTTGTAGTGGGGCGCCCCTTTACCGTTTCAGTTGCCATTCCGTCCGTTTTTGGTCCACTGTGTCAAAAGCCGCAATTCAGCTGAGTTGCGCCCACTCTTGCGGTGCAGCGATAGGCGGCTGTCACAGGACTCTCAAAATGGCGGCAGGCTCTTTCCTTTTTGGGCCTGGTCCACTGAAATGGCCCTGGGACACCTTGGAAATCGGACGCTTGTCTGCTAGGTCTTGGACCCCATTCTCGAAAGCGTCCCCTCCGCCTTGAGAATTCATCAAAAGTTTTGGGGGCCCCGACTCCTGCAGGCTTCTGGTAGGGAGCGGCTGCCATGATTGCTCGCGGAATGACCACGACGGAGCTACGAGATGGTGGTGCTCTCATGCTGACGCCAGCTTCAGTCTGAAACATCCAGAAACAAGGTGGGGCTTTCATCGTTTGGGGAAAAAAAAAAGTTTTCATCCAATGAAAAGTGTTGTTTTTAGGTCATATGATCAAGCCTTCCATCATTAGGAAACCAAAAGTAAAATGAACCAATGAAAAGTTTTATAAACAAGTCACATGACCTGTTATGCGGCATAGGTTATAAAATGCGGAGAAAATACGTTGGCACGTGAGGCGGCGTCAGTAGCGGACCGATGTGCGAATAGGCCGAAGGCAATACAACGCGCCAAGATCCGGATGGCACCGAGGTGGTGTCCAGCAAGTTGCAGCACTGGTTTGGCCATCCTACAGTGCTGAAAGTCGGCGTGGGGCGCCCCGTTGGCCTGTGAGTTTGCGTCAGTAGCGGACCGATGTGCGAATAGGCCGAAGGCAGCACAACGCGCCAAGATCCGGATGGCACCGAGGTGGTGTCTAGCAAGTTGTGGTACTGGTGTGGCCATCCTACAATGGTAAAAGTCGGCGTGGGGCGCCCTGTTGGCCTGTGAGATGGCGTCAGTAGCGGACCGATGTGTGAATGGGGCCGAAGGCAGCGCAACAATATTTTCGGAATAGAAGACACCACTAGGCGCTGAGATGCCAAGATCCGGATGGCACCGAGGTGGTGTGTAGCAAGTTGCCGCACTGGTGTGGCCATCCTACAATGCTGAAAGTCGGCGTGGGGCGCCCCGTTGGCCTGTGAGTTTGCGTCAGTAGCGGACCGATGTGCGAATAGGCCGAAGGCAGCACAACGCGCCAAGATCCGGATGGCACCGAGGTGGTGTCTAGTAAGTTGCCGCACTGGTGTGGCCATCCAACAATGCTGAAAGTCGGCGTGGGGCGCCCCGTTGGCCTGTGAGATGGCGTCAGTAGCGGACCGATGTGCGAATAGGCCGAAGGCAGCACAACGCGCCAAGATCCGGATGGCACCGAGGTGGTGTCTAGTAAGTTGCCGCACTGGTGTGGCCATCCAACAATGCTGAAAGTCGGCGTGGGGCGCCCCGTTGGCCTGTGAGATGGCGTCAGTAGCGGACCGATGTGCGAATAGGCCGAAGGCAGCACAACGCGCCAAGATCCGGATGGCACCGAGGTGGTGTCTAGTAAGTTGTCGCACTTCTGTGGCCATCCTACAATGTTGAAAGTCGGCGTGGGGCGCCCCGTTGGCCTGTGAGATGGCGTCAGTAGCGGACCGATGTGCGAATGGGGCCAAAGGCAGCGCAACAATATTTTCTGACTGACACCACAAGGCGCTGAGATGCCAAGATCCAGATGGCACCGAGGTGATGTCTAAGTTGCGGACTGATGTGCGAATGGGGCCAAAGGCAGCGTAACAATATTTTCTGTATGGAAGATACCAGTAGGCGTTGAGATGCCAAGATTCGGATGGCACCGAGGTGATGTCTAGCAGGTTGCTGTACTGGTGTGGTCATCCTACAATGCTGAAACTCGGCGTGGGTCGCCCCATTAGCCTGTGAGATGGCGTCAGTAGCGGACCGATGTGCGAATAGGCCGAAGGCAGCACAACGCGCCAAGATCCGGATGTCACCGTGGTGGTTTCATAGTTGAGAGGCACTTCATCTGCAGTGGGGCGCCGAGATCCGGATGGCACCGAGGTGATGTCTAGCAAGTTGCTGTACTGGTGTGGTCATCCTACAATGCTGAAATGTAGTGGGGCGCCTCTTTACCGTTTCAGTTGCCATTCAGCTGAGTTTCGGCTGCTCTTGATGCTACAGCGACAGGCGGCTGCAAGAGGACTCTCAAAATGGCGGCCTGTTCTTTGGATTTGGGCCTGGTCCACTAAAATGGCCCTGGGACACCTTAGAACTCGGTCGCTCGATTTTTTTTTTCCTTTCCTGTACATGCAAAAAAAGGTAAATGCCCGGTACGTTACACGCTTCATCTGCCACGATGAACTCTCCAGAGGAACCGAAAAAAAATATAGTTGTGGTAACTATACCATGCATCGTCATATGGAGAGGTGGCACCAATTAATTATAGTGCTGCATAAAAGAGAGATTTGGAGGAGAACCCCTGACCTGCTAGTACATTCATCAAAGAAGTGGCACTGAGAGCTTCAGAGGCAAGGGAAACGGTCCCAAATATTTAGAAGAACTTTGGAAAGATTAAAATGACATGTTTAGATTGTGGCAAATTAATTTCATGTGGACAGATGAGTGTTACTCTAATAAATACAGCATATGAACGTCATCATAGTCGATGGTTGGTAGAGACATTTTGACTATATCCTGGACCTGCCCGTCCTCGCCCAAAATGGCGCCGGAATAAATGGGACTCGTAACTCCTTGTTGTGTACTGGTTGCAGAACCTTGAAATCACGAGATACGTATGCAGTTTTGAAGCACATGGCGGGCGGGGACGAGAATTGATTGAATATTTCGACATCCCTATTGATATTAAGTTCTGATGTGTTATTGATTACTGTACTATTGAAAGTTCGAATTAACGTCACCCATGGTACTTGCCCGCAAATGTATATCTAGATAATTTTATTGTAACTGGCCCTGTCGTATTTTAATTATAAAATGTACGTCCACCGATTCCGTAACTGTTAGACACCTTAGTTCTTGCAACCTAATGGCCCGCCCGTTACGTTCTTCTACAGTGTAAATGTCTATTCATCATATACGATTACAGTTTGCTCTGTGGCAGGCCCACGTGGTTATAGGCTCGTATTTGTATAATGAAATTTTCACAATAAAGGTTTTTAAAAGAAAACATGGTAGTAGTATATACATTGGTAAAGTTTTTAATAATAGTCACTGTTTTAGAATCATTAAAAGGCAAGTGAAATAAAGCAGACCAATTACATGAAGGGTAAAAGGTATAATACGAAGGAACGTAGTAAAGATAAATGGTCAAGGGCTGTTGTGTTTTCTATTCCTGCAACATAAAGTGATCGATAAGAATCTCATATTCAGGCGTATCGGCGACTAAGACAGCAGGTCGACCCTCTTTTGCTCAACGGCTCCGTCATGGGACGAAGAAACGCTCTTTTTCTCGAAAAAAGAATATATTTTACTTGCAGGACAGTTGTAAATTTTCCGGGAAAGTACATTAGCCTGGAACATTATAACATATATTTAAGAAAAAATAATGTTCGGAAGTAATAAAAAGCGTATTTTTAGGTCATATGACCAAGCCTTTCATCATTAGAATAAGAAAAGTAAAATGAACCAATGAAAAGTTTTATTAACAAGTCACATGACTTGTTATGTTTACGGTACGCGCTGCGTGCCCCGTATGACTTCCGGATGCGCTAACGCGGCGCGTCATATGACGCATTACGCGACAACGCAGGTCCAGAATATAGTCAAAATGTGTCCACCAACCAGCGGTCGGAACACAACCCCTTTCAGCAGGCTAAATAGTTCTGTTAAATGACAACAGAAGGGACAGGCAACAAGAACCATTAGTCAAAGAGGGGAGGGCTAGTTCTTCTCTACCGGGTTACATTGGGGCGCTACCAGAACTGATCGAATTGGTAGTCTACAGTGTTTCTGGATGTTTCAGACTGAAGCTGGGGTTAGCATGAGAGCAGCACCATTTCGTAGCTCCGTCGTGGCCATTCCGCAACCAATCATGGCAGCCGCTTTTTATCGTTATTTTGGGCGGGGTGGGTGGCGGAGCCGAGCTGTTTTGCAGCTATCATTGTGTGGAGTTCAGTTCATTTCACTAGTTTTGTATTTGTCATGAGGGGTTGTTCCTAATGTTTCTATTTTAGCGAGGTCAAAAAGAGATCCCATTAGTGGCCTACTGATTTTGATCGATTCCTTTTCTTTTTTTTTTACACGATTTTTCGTTATCTGCAAAGACTAAACAGAGTATTGCGACTCTGTGTTTGTTTGTAAATAGAGAATGAACCAAAGAGAACCAATTCTAAAACAGTAAATACTTGGATAACAATCAATCAAATGGAGAGAGAAGCAGGCACGACGTATTACAACGGGGGCAAAGGCCTGCGTTAACTACCCTTCACTATGTGCAAAGAGAGAGTACTCCTAATAGAAATGAGGGGGGGGGCACCATTCAAAGCAGATCAGTGTGCATAAACACGAAAATGTTTTCACTTACCACGTACTTGACATTCGACAGCTTTTGATATTTGCTATTAAAAAACCATTGAAATTCACTGAAAAAACCATAGGTTATAGACCATATATAGTTAGGAATTAGCATTTACAAAACCTTGAAAATTCACTGAAAAAACCGTAGGTTATAGACCATATATAGTTAGGAATTAGCATTTAAAAAACCTTATTTTACTCACACAAAACCATTGAAATTCCATATATAGTTAGTTGCACTAACTATATATCGCGCACCCGCAATCCACTGCTGATGATGTCACATAATACATCATTCATGACATGGTCAGTGACATCACTGATGACATCACTGATGACATCTCAAATGACATCACTGATGACATCACTGATGACATCTCATTTGACATCAATGACCACATCACTGATGATATCATTCATGTGACAATACAATGCATCTCCTCACATTTTAATATAACCTCTGTTTCACCCAGTGTTAAAAACAGAGTATAATTTTTGAAACCATTGACACACCAATACTAGTTACTACATACGTACTCACTGATTCCTACGTCTACACACACATTCACTCATTCACCCATACAATCATTCATACATACAATCACTCATCTTTACAACACTATCATATGCACTCATACACCTATATAGACACTCACACTCTGCCACTCATCCATGGAGTTACTCACACACCTAGTCAGTCCTGTAAAGAATCAATCACACTTCCATTTTCTACTCTATACAGTTAAACATAGAGCACCTTACGTTTTCAACCATATACTAACACATACTTACTCTCTTATACAATCATTGATACAAGTACACATTGATCTGTACAGAGTCACACACCTCCCAGCCAGCCACACACACACTCAGTCTCCCATGCAAATACTTGGGCAATCAATCAATAACCCATATAGTTACTCATATAGCTACTGATCAACACATGCAGCAGTTTACAGAACAACAGACATAATGATGCACAAATTAAGACAGTTTAGTCACTAACCCATGCACTCAGTGAGACACATTTAATCACTCACTCATACATTCAGTCATGCACCTACTAAATCCTTCGTCCAGACACTTATACATCCACTCATTCTTCAATATGTAAGACATATTTTAACTTTACAGAAACATACAGTCACTGGATGTTGTCATCAGTGATGTCATCAGTGATGTCATTTGAGATGTCATCAGTGATGTCATCAGTGATGTCACTGACCATGTCATGAATGATGTAATATGTGACATCATCAGCAGTGGATTGCGGGTGCACGATATATAGTTAGTGCAACTAACTATATATGGAATTTCAATGGTTTTGTGTGAGTAAAATAAGGTTTTTTAAATGCTAATTCCTAACTATATATGGTCTATAACCTACGGTTTTTTCAGTGAATTTTCAAGGTTTTGTAAATGCTAATTCCTAACTATATATGGTCTATAACTTATGGTTTTTTCAGTGAATATATATATATATATATATATATATATATGTGAAAATAGTACCACTATGCCATTGTTCACATGTCTTGGAAGGATGAACATCTAACTGGTATCTGTGCAAATCATTACATCAAAATTATGTAAAACAATACAGTTTAAGGGTAAAGTAAAAATTGGTCGAGACCACACCAAGTTTAGAGGATACTGATGCATCTGAAAAGTTACAGAAAAACCAGGACTACATGCAGGGAACCATAATGTTGGGCAAATTGTTAATAAGATTCGACCATGCCCTATAGTATCCTGCGTCTGGGAATTGTTTCCCAGAAACAGGTGGTCAACTGAAAAACATGCCAATCACAGATTTCCAGAGGTACAAATATACTGCAGTATTTTCCTCTGGATAAATAGGTAAACCCACCACATAAAACACAGTGGTGCAGCATGCTGGTGCAACGTCACTGGCTTCCATATCAATGGCAAACAAGTGTCACCTTCAATGAGAACCACGACGGAGGACCAGTGTTAGTCATACCCACTGGAAGAACGTGCATGAAAACTAATGGCTGCTTCATGATTGAATGTGTTTTGCGAGTATTTATTTTGCCAAAAACATTTGTGGTGATCCCCTCTGCCCATAAAATCTCATTTTTTGCTAACAATAACTAAATAAATAAATCAACATACTTTTCAGAAATGAAAATACTTGTAATCGATATTGTTTTCTTTCTTTTCTTTTCTTTCTATACTTGTTGACTTCATAAAATGTGCTAAGAATTCAGACACTATGGACAGAGAACATGTCAAGTCTGATGGCCAAGACTTGACACAGTGGGGCTTATTTATGAGAGCCCAGCGTCCCTTTGGCACCATGTAAGGTGGTACATGCATGGTGCAGGGCTCTTATATCGATTGCCGAAGCCACACAAAGCCAACCTGCATGGCTTTGATTAGCCTCATAAATCATGATTAAGGTCATGTTTGCATGTTGCTGCGTCATATTACTCAGTGCCCGGGAGGCATGCCATGGGCGTTACGTTTGGTTTTCCCACGCAACACCAATGGAATTTGACACTGCCCCAGATTCACAAAGTGATGTAAACCTGGGTAAATTCCAAATCTGTACACATCCCGAGGTGAGCCGTAACAAGGAGAAATATGTCATCTCATTTTTTCCTCTTTCCATATGTGCCTCATTCGGCAACACACATAGAAAGTGGAAAATGCCTCTAAGGATTATTCAGGGGTGGCTCCTCCGCTATGGGGGAGGAACATCGCCCCACTGCATTCAACCAGAGTGAGAAACAAAAACTTAAAATGAAAATTACTTTTAGTTATTATCATTTTGTTTGTCCTGCTTTGCGGGCCGGCAGGTGGGCAGAGCTGCTCTGCTCTTGGAGCAGGGCAGGGAGGAGTGGTTGGCCCACTCCCAAGTGCACAATGAATGTTTAGTCGGCCGTCTCAGTCCACCCAAACTAGTCATGCGCACCTTCCCCTTCTCCATGCATGCTGCATTACAGCCTGCATGGAGAACATACCCACCCCTCCAGCCCCTTGCTGAGCTTCGTGTCACGGCGCTCACACCAATCACAAGTGGCTTAGAGGACGGAGCCTGGCTGCCTGTTTCCTGTTCAAGAAGTCAAAGGCAGGAGAGCAGGGGAAGAGACTCGGGATCCTGCAGAAAAGTGAGTTCTTTATTTATTTGTTAAGCTCCCTCCCGCAAATGCGTCCCTCCCAAAGGGCCCCCTACACCCAACCTCCCACCCATGAGCCATGCCGGCACCACTGGGATTGTTCCTGCTCAAAAACAATCCTGCATGCAACAGAGCCACCATCATTATATCTACAAGGGTGCCTCCATGGTGCAAGGGTTCCTACGTGGGCAATAGGCTGTCAAAACGTCATCAGAGCAAAGAGAAAAGACAGAAATGCACTGTATTGCTTAAATACAGTGCGATCCAACCCTTTCACTTTGCGTAGGGCAACACAGCAAAGTGCCTTGCTGTGCTGCCCCATGCCAAGATCCCATAAATATGCCCCAGCATGTGACCTGCACTAAGAGCCACTCAGAGCCAGTGGGTATGCTCAATGGACTCTTGTGGTCCGGCTATGAGATGCCACACAAAGCCACACTGCCGAATACCAGGCTCCTTCCTAATGCCGCTAAAACTTAGAATTGAGGGAGTCTGTTGTATTACATGATATTATAGACCGTAGTTTTTTTTATCTGGTTCGTTCGGACTTGAATAATACCAGTACTGTGCTGCATTCAAAGCATTACCTCTCCGTACAACACCTCCTAAATGGGTTGTCCATTACACGCTTTACACCTTTCCATATGCATGTTTAACTGCCCGATATTGGTATATTGATTATACACAATTGGGTCAGGCAACTCGCAGGTGAGGAATTGACAGGAGGTCAATACACTTAAAAGGTGTGATTAATACACGCTGCATCGGGGTACTCACGGGACAGTCGGTATAACAATTCAGTTAAAACCAGTTGAAAGTTGAGTGAAGGAGCAATTACGCTAACAAAGAAAGTGACATTTAGAATACACCAGGGTTTGAACGTTCACTAAATCATGCCTGCAACATATCGATCGATGGGTAAGATTTTTACCAACTGCCAATTTCTGTCCGGTCTCCAAAGTAATTTCTGCCTCAGAACCCTGTGAAGTTGTTTATGGTAATGCCCAGTGGGCCAAATCATCAACATGGCATAAGTGAATATAAACTGTTTGTAGTAATGTAGAACATGGAATCAGATAAATATGTTGGTGTATCTAGATGTCAGCCGCAAATGGGAGGCCCGATTCACGCACACAGGCAGAACATTCGTCCTGCATGGTTAATCCTACCCTTGGACGGATTTTCAGCTGTTTTCCATTCAGATAGATGTGCTCCAGGTATACGTACTGAGATGGCATTATGATGAGCTATATTTGCCTAATTGAAAGTAATTATTCAATAATATGGTGCGTTGTAATTTAGAGAAACTATGAAAATGAAATTGCTCTTATTCAATCATTGGTCACATTGTATCATTTTAATTTTGGGCAATTTTTATGAAATTCTGCTTGTCTACAGCCCTTACACTATTTTAGTAACTCTGGTAGTGTTTGTATGTCAGCATATTGTTCTCAGAAATAATGCTTGACATAAATATTGTCCTAAATATGGTGTATAATATTAGATATCTTGTAAACTATATTTGGGACACAATGTTGATATTAGACGATATTCTGACAAGGATATTTTGGTACCATATTCTACGGGTTTGTTCATATGCTGGAGTCATTATAGCTTGGAAATACAGAGTTCTGGTTGCCAGTCGATGCTTCCAAGCTTTGCTGTCCTTAGGTCATGCACATTTAGTTATAGTTACTGAATGTTGAAAAAGTGGATTTTTGGTTGATGTGGATGATGGACTGCCAAAAGCAATCATATCACGATCGTTTGTTAGGTCTAGTAAAGTTTTCAGCGGTTTAAACCTTCGATCACCCCTGGTAGGTATAGCACAAAACTGACAGGCTTAACTTAAGAAAATGTAGAAAGCATTTAGTAGTACCAAACCAACACAAAAGACTCCCAGTGCAATTTAAAATAATAGGCAATAATTTAATTAACCAAATTACAGCAAAAATATAAAAAGCCACTGTGGACAACCTGAGATATTAATTTTGAACCTTTAAATAAAAATAGAGCCAAAAAGCGCCAAGCATCAACCTCGTACAACTCATCATGCTAGACCAGGTCATGTATATGTCTACAGGACAACTGTGATGGAGCGGGTCATTCTGCTGGTGACAGCCTTCAATGAAAGCTGGCAGTAGGCTGGTGCTGAGAGAAAGTGACTCGAAGTCAAAGGAATCGAGCGTTGGGGTGGAGCCTCTGCCAAAATGAAACTCAAGTGTCCTGCCGTGGTGGTCTCTAACAGCGGTTGCAAAGGCATCACTGATGGAATTGTGCCTGGGAACCAAGGAGGACTTCAGCATCAACAGGTTCCAGCATTGAGTGAAGAACATAGCGTCAGCTTAGTTGAAGTCAGATCCACCAGCGATGCTCCTTTGGCAACCCAGCTGACAGGTTGGACCCTTTCCCTTGATGCTTCTCCAAGCAAAATGTTAGCAAAATAATTTCAAGTCCTTAGTCTTTAGAGTCAGGCAGGAAGAGTACACTTTAGTGTCAGCTAAGGGTCTAGGGATCTCAGGAAAAATATGTGGAGGTCAGGACTCATTCCACGAATGCTGCCTGCATGGTCCAAGGCAGGTCCGGAGGGGACTGGTCAGCTGGGTTCTTCTAGAAAGATGGGTTTAATGCAGCTTTATGCCTTTGTATCCTAGAAAGAGGTCAGCCAGCTGACCCATGAAGTCCCCACCTTATTCCTGGGAACTAGTGGGAAGAGTTGTAGCACCTGGGGCTCTCTTCACAGATCTCAACAGGAGATACAGTCCTTCTTCTGTCCTCCATAGGTCCAGAAGTGTTTTGAAAAGTTTGCCCAGGGGTGCCTAATTTAAGCCTGGCACTAGCTGTAGGAAGCTGGCTCTGTATATACTATACCAAGGTAAGTATAGTGTGCCCCAAAGGCTTAAATAGGAAAAAGTAGATAATATCTTACTCTCTATGTATGGTAGCGTGGGCGAGCAGGAAGGCTTTATCAGAGGGTAGTGTTAAGAATGTATTGTTAACACTCAGGCAAGAAATGATTTCACACACTCTGACCAATTGGTTTTCTATAGAAATATTATTTCTTTTTTGTTTTTTATTTTTAGAAACAAGCCTGACTTGGAGCAGGTAAGTAAAATAACGCTTTCCTAAGGTAATACAGGTGAATGCAGTTGAATGCAGTTACAGGTAAGTCAAATGTTCAGAGACAGTTGAAATTACTTTTCATTTACTTTACAATTACTTTGCGATTACTTTTTAAATTACTTTTCAGTTTACTTTTTCTACTCAGTGTGATATGCCTAGAAATCACACTGGGACATTTCCTGGATAAAAGGTGAGTAAAACAGTGTTTATGAAAACCCAGGGGCATATTATCAAGAAACGGTGTTAACATTATCGCCGTTTTAGCGGCAGAAAACTGCAGCTAAAGCTGCAATAATGGGATTGATAATATGCCCTTGGTTATACCCGTAGAAGCCCATGTTCTGGTGTGAACATGGGCTTCTAAGGGAATTCTCTACGGCGTATTATCAAGCCCATTATCGCCGTTTTAGTGGCAGTTTTCTGCCGCTAAAGCAGCGATAATGTAAACGCCATGCTTGATAATATGCCCCCTAGTTTCTTAGGTTTCCATACAAAACACCTTCAGAGGAAAACAGCCAATGCAATTGTATGGAGAACAAGCATTTGCAATACAATAGGTCTTGCAGTTAGAGCTATTGGCCTTCTGAATCACAAGGATTTTTACCCACGTATTTTGGTTTGCAGTGGAGTGGGAACATACAAAATAAGAAACATAGAATCAGGCGCCGTGATGTACCATGAAGCGTGGCAACAGTGTAGATAAAAGTAATGTGAGCGGTGACCCGTCAAGCAGGTGCTGTAATGAAATAAACGGAGCACAGTGCTACAAAAAGGCACCCACAGTGTAACACAAGTAGGAAATAAAATAAGTAGTCCCTGAAGAAACACATAAACACCTACAGTGTACGGAAACTGTAGTTGGCCAGTGCTCCTGAGCAAAAAACAGAAGTGGTGTAATAGGAGAGCCAACCAATGAGGACCCAGCAAAAAAGACTGATGCACAAGTTAACCAATGGCAAACAGCACGCAGTATTAGACTACATTTATGATAAAAGTAAGTCTTCCATATAGCGCATTTGTGCTGCTTAAGCTCAACCTAAAAATAATATATAATCAGGGCCACTGGAATAATGCAGCAAGGGAGGACCTAAATATGCATGAGACTTTACTAAATTATGCAGCATGAAAATACAAATTGTGAGGCATAATGCAGCACATTTTTTGTGATAGCATCAGTTCTTATTTTGATGTTTATACACGTTATTACTGTTTGGTTAAAGGTTTCCCCTTATTGGTACTTGTTTGACACCCAAATATAGCAATTTGCAACTGAAAGGTGAACACGTTACTGCAGTTTTAGTAATGTTTGGTCAGTGTGAGCAAGAAACCTTTTTTCTTGTTAGAATCTGCAACTTATGCAGCAGATGATGGGTTAAGTGGCAAATACGGCAAATTGATAATTATGTGAACACCGCCAGGGCTGCAAAGTTCCATAATTCCAGTGGCTCTACATATAGTATATTTGCAATGACAAGGTGCAGTGAGAGTAATAGCAATATCCCGCCAAAAAAAACATTATACCAATGTATCGCAAGTGCAATTAAATGCAACATAGAGCCTCAAAGTATATGAGCAAGATGAGGGTTAAGCCTCAAATGACAATAGCCCAGGAAACATTAAGTGTGCCGCTCGAGGCTTGGGGCGTAGCTTTTTTTTTTCCCTACCTGTACAGTGATTCGGGCGTGAGTGAAGAAGCCCTCGGATTTTGCCTTTGGATCTTCCACTGCTAAACGGACTCCACTGCTGGAAAAATCACCGGGCGTGTCGCGGGACTGCGAGGACCAAGGGGCCAAGCAACACCTTGACAGGCCGCACCTGGTCCTCTTCTCCCCCCACCCCACCGGCACCAAAGCGCCTCGCGGCCCCGGCTTCGCGGGTGCCGCTCGAGGCTTAGGGCGCAGCTTGTGTTTTTTCCCTACCTGCACAGGGACTCGGGCGTAAGTGAAGAAGCCCTCGGATTTTGCCTTTGGATCTGCTGCTGCTAAACGGACTCCACTGCTGGAAAAATAACCGGGCGAGTCGCGGGACTGCGAGGACCAGGGGGCCAAGCAACACCTTGACAGGCCGCACCTGGTCCTCTTCCCGCCCCGCCCCACCGGCCAACGCCCAATCCTCGGGAAGCATAAATCTAAATTGCGGCTCCCACATCGCGGGACGAAGCGCGGGGCTAAGCCCGGGCAAAGGGCGGTCCGTCTCTGGCCGTCCGTGGACGACTGTAGCCGGGCCGGGCCCCGTCCCTTAATTGTATATCCCTCATACTCTCCCCTGACTATGGACAATGCCACCGAAGCCCGGAAATGGCAGGAAACAACAACAGAAGGGGGGGAAGGTAAGAGGCACCCTGGATGACTTTCTTATCAAAGCTGTTTCGAAGTTGGACCATGAAATATCCGTAGCGGAATCGCGCCTCTCCCTTGAACTTCAAAAAAACAAGCGGTCATCATTAATAGGTACAAATCGTTTGACTTCACCCCCCTCATACTCAGCCCAATGAGCACAGGGATACTTCCTTCCATGGATATCAGCATTCCCCTTCTCTTTCAGGAAAATCCCCCAATTCTTACCTCTGTTCCACTGAGAAGTCCCAACATTGACCTAACTTTCTCGGATTCCTCTTTAGACTTTTCCCCATCTGAGACTTCCCTGTTGCAGCTTCGGAATGCTACCCCCATCCCGGTAAATAACACCCCCATGCAAACACCTTGTAGTCAACCTACCTTTATGAAAAGGAAGAGACGGGGAAGTGATCGCCGGGGTGGGCAACATAAAGTAGCCAGCTTGGGCTCTAGCCCACAAACCACTAATTGTAATAGAACATCCCAATCTTGTCGGCCACTACTGAAGTTAAAATCAAACTTCCCACATTCTCAATTTAAATCTAAGTTAAAAAAACAATCTCCTGAATCCAAGCTAGCTTTGAGTGATATAGAACATCTAGTCAGATCCCTACTTCTTCCTATATCAGAAAGGGTAAAAAGAATAGGTGACCAATTGGATGAACTAACGGTAGAAACTATTTTAAACTCTAAAATTTTAAAGGGCTTGGTAGCTATCAACACGACCACTAAACCCAGTCTTGTCAATAAAGATGCCATTAAACTCATTCCATCTGGTCCTGACATGACGACTTTGAAAGTCAGGCCCCCTACAGATACGCGACATATTGTAAATATTCCCTGTGCGAACCCAGGGATAACCGATAAGATTAACAAACCACCTATACATTCCACTCCCAAAGGACCCAGAGACACAGTCTTCTCTACACGTAACACACCTATAATAACCAATACACACTCAGACCCCAAGGTTATAGACACAGCAACCCATCAATTGAGGGGTCAACCCACAACAACTCAAGGATGTCACATAGATCTTCCCTCAGAGGCGGTCCCACGTAGGGACAGTGGCCACTTGGGAAACGGGTAAGGCTCCCCACTCCGACCATTACCCTATAGTGTTTAGTATTAGAGTTAAAAACCCAACACATAGGACAGTGGCCAACACTGTATATATCCCAGAATTAAGTTTAGCCTCAAAAAACGGATACACTATCAAATGGGAAAAAATAGACGTGTCCGGTTTTCTGGCCCAACTCGTAGCTTCTAATTACGACGCTATACTGACCTGTTTAACCCTAGAAGAGAGTCCGAATAATGTAATGATATCCTTCTCAAAAACTTTAACCACAGTCAAATCCCTACTGACAAGAAAATATCAAAAGGGGATTTTGAAACCCCAAAGGTGGTTTGACAGCAAGTGCACAAAAGCACTAACTGTCCTTAAAAAGGCATTGTTTTCAATTCCAAAAAATTCGTTTTTTATTCGTAGTGCCAGAAAAATTTACAAAAATACTATAAAGTCGAGAAAAGCCACCCTAAAGAATAAGGTATGGGCTGCCCTTAAAGAAGCCTTGAACAACAGAGACCATAGGGCTTTCTGGAGTGTGGTAAATGACCCGTTCCTACAGTCTAATGAAGTAAACTGTATCGATCAGGCAATTACAGCTGATCAATGGGTATCCCACTTTAAACATCTATACTGCAGACCGACCGGTAACGAAGGAGGAACCATTCTAAAAGATTAGGTTAACACCTTCCCGGCACGTAAACAGCTCACTTCTTTTCCTTTACCCATAACTTTTGAGTATGATGAAGTTTTAAAAGCTATCAGGGACAGTTCGTCGGGCAAGGCACCGGGCCCGGACGGTGTCCATATAGATACTTATAAGGCGGAACTGGATCTTTGGGCTCCCATAATAACTAACGTTTTAAATAAAGCGAACCAGGAGGGTTTCATACCCACTTGGTCAGACGCCATAGTTATTCCTATCTTCAAAAAGGGCAAGAGGAATGATCCGACCTGCTACCGTATCATTCTAAATAGAATACAATCTTGGGGGAGGAAAATCAAATCTTTTCTGAATTACAGTATGGCTTCAGACCAGGAAAAGAGACAATGGAACGAGGTCTAAATCTGTCCCTTCTTATAGCTAAATACACAGAGGCTAAGAGCGGCAACCTTTTTATTTCTTTTATAGATTTAAGTTCTGCCTTTGACTGTGTAGATCATGAATTCCTATGGCTGACATTAACTGACATGGGGATCGACAGTCATATTTTGTCTTATATTAGGGAACTCTACAGAGAGACAGGTGCAAGGGTTAGATATGGCCCCAGGGGTGAATGCACCGACAAATTTCCCATAGATAGGGGTGTCAGACAGGGGTGCATTTTGGCACCCCTGCTATTCACTCTATATAATAATTCAATTGGACATTACCTGAGGAAATTTCAATTTGACTAACCCACTATTAAAAGAACCCCTATCCACCTTTTATTATATGCCGACGATGCGGCATTAATGTCACGGACCAGACTCGGGCTACAAAGAACTATAAATGAATTTAACAACTACATGAAGCTTCGTGGCCTGAGTATAAACATTACTAAAACTTTTATTATGGTCTGCGGGAAGGGTAGGAAAAAATCACACTGCCCCATATTTTTGGACAACAAGAGAATTGAAAATATAGATTCCTTCTCCTACTTAGGGGTACATTTTCACAGAGGGAGCTCCTGGCAAGCAGCGATCAATGCCAGAAAACTGGCATTCTTGCGCTCGATTGGCGCCCTGAGAAATTTTTCAAACAAATTGGGGGGGAAGCCAATCAAGGAATTAATTTATATTTATAAAGCCAAGTGCATTTCAACTGCAACCTACGGAGCTGGTATCTGGGGAATTGAACAAGCAGCGGGGTTTCAAATCTGTGAAAATCAGTTCCTAGCCTATCTGCTGGGGGTTTCTAAGACTACATCTTCATATATTTCGCACATAGAAGTGGGCCTTTCCCATATAACGGACACCGTAAGGATTTCCCCGATCCTTCTTTGGCATAAAATCTGGGTTACCCCAGAAACCCTACTAAATAGGGATTTAATAACTGATTGTTTATTGCTTGATGGGGTGTCCAAAATCAAATGGCTACGCTATGTGGGAAATATGCTTAGTGAGCTTGGTCACCCGGAATACTTCATAAAACCCAGCACGATGGAGAAGGTACCCAGAATTCAAATTAAAAAGATGGCTTTACACCACCTTGTTACTCAGAGGTGGAATGCAGTAAAAGGAAATCAATCTATCCTTAGATACCAGCAAATCACCTCCTACGAAGGGCTACAAAAATAACTAATTTGAGTGATTAGCCCTTATGCCCGTTCATTGCTTACCCATTTTAGGTTAGGCTTTTTCTTCCGACTTGTTACTTTCCCCCAACGTAACACCTGGACCACGTCTAACCTGGTATGTCCCTGCGATGATTCTTCGTATCAATCAGATATTCACTGCGTTTTATTCTGCAAGTACTATCAGGCACCACACAGGGCATACTTACTACCAATCTTAAGGACATGGGGGATTCGAACTTGTAAACAAGCTTTTATAAAATTGCAACAACTGGAGGAAGATAATGTCACTCATGCACTGAACTGCTTTTTAAAACTTGTTGTAAAGTTCCGTACATCAATGAATTGATTAGAAATACACTCCATGTACTTTTTACATAGGATAACTATTAACTGCTCTCGATTTGGATATGTGAATTTCTAGTAATGCCTATTTGTTTTAACTGTTTTTAAATATGTTTGCTTTTATGATTTGTTTTTCTAAATCGAATAAAGCATGATTGAATTGAATTGAATTGAACATTAAGTGTTTCATGTGTTGACACCATTTCGAATGTCGACGCCATTTTTGCTTGGGACTCTTACAAGGCTTTTTTTGATTGTCTCTTAGGTTACTGCTTCTTATGGTTTGACCTGGACTAAAGTTGCTGGACGTCTGGAAGGTTATTCATTTACACTTGACCAGAGGACAATTCCTATGGCCCGTTTGTATCATTGGTGAGTAGTTTTTGCATTAGGGCTTGTCTGAAGTTTCAACATGACTTATATATGTTGTCATGCTTATCCACTTCTAACTTATTGGTGCAGGTGATTTCACCGATTTGAATTTGAGAAAAGGAGTGAGACCAACCCCCATTTGAGTGTTGGTGTTTTTGAATTTCACTACAGTTCATCATATTGGAACATATCTGTTCCATGATTTAGCAGTTACAGTATTTTACTGCGTGTGCGCTCACAATTTCATACTGATCTATTTATTATGGTGTGTGTAACATTATGTGATACCAGTCTCTTGAATTTTCTTTAACTTTCCAGGCAACTGATTTGACTATTTCAGTACCAGATTGTTATACTACTTTTGGGGTACTACTTCTTTATGTGAGTTCAGGAACACATACGTCCATTGGGGTAAGTGTAATGTGGTTGATGGGCCTCATTTAATCCCCTCGTTTATAGACAGTTTTCCAAGGGTATGGCAGATGCAGGACTACAACTAGTATAATTGAGAGCTACGTGTGGGTCATGGCTCATTTGGATATACCAGCCGGTTGCATACATGACTGCTTTGGGAATAGCTGCTATTCTGGGGCACATTCAGCTGATCAGGTTGATCCCAAATCATGGTACTGTTTGTTAAATCCCTATACTATTGGCAGCATCTAGCCAACTGTGTCACTACATATGTGTATTCTGTGACTGCAGGTTTTGTCGCCTTGGGTAGCTGGATTGTGTTTACTGCTATGTTTCCATATCTTTTCAGAGCCTGAGAGACTGTACATGGTGGTGATCTTTTAATTAAACTGTAGGCGTGACCAGGCTTGGTCCCTATATGGTCCTGATCTCTTTTGTTGCACATTATTTTTATGGTGGGTTACATGCATTGTGAATATATTTCAACAACTTCATGAGTGTTTATATCCTTTGGTTCGTTCTGGTGTATACCATCACCTCTCTGCTTCTTCCCTTTGTTGTAATCTAACAGCGATTGGGTTGAGCGTTAGCAAAAGACATCTTAGTTCTAGCCGTTATCTTGACAATTTAGCGGCATCCATTTTGAATTAACGGCAGCCATTTTGTCTGCCACACGCTACCTCGTATCGACCATGTGTGTTGTCCTATCTTTCTGCTCATGGCCTTTGAATCTGCCCGGCAACAGGCTATTAATAGTGTTCCCTTGTTTTGCCGCTGACCGTTAGGGTCCGCATCTGTTAATGGTTAGCCCTAGATTGGAATGTGTTAGCCGAGACCCCAAGACTGTTAGCTCCTCCCACTGATCGATTGTGCTTCTCAATATTGCCTTATATGGACATAAAATGTGCTCTTATGCTTTGTACCGCCTTCTTTTGAGCCCCTGTGTGGGTATAAATAAAGCATGCGTTCAGTAGCCCTTTGTGCTACTTCTTGCAATACCGAAAGGGTGCTGTTTGAATTGTAGCACCACCTCATGAGGTGTAATAACCGTTATGTTTTGTATTTTCCAGTTTCCGTGCCAACTTCTTTCCTTTGGGTCTGAGGACTTCGTGCACAGAAGGGCGAACCCCTTGCACTAGCGGGTCTGGCTGAGGCCTGTACGACACCTTGACCATAGTCAAGATTCTATTTATTTTCCTTTACAACTCTAGATCCGATTATGACATTCTGTGCCGCTTTCAAAATAATTTTCTGTGTTCTATACCACAGATCTCTTGACATGTATATAGTAACACCTATGTCCTTTCTTGAGTTAAGGTGTGACATTGTCAGATGTGCTGTTGTGTGGTTTATCTTGTATTATATATGTCTGTTTATTTATAATAGTATTGTTCACTAATACAATGTGTACAAACAGATCTATGTGTAAAAATGTAAATATTTATGTTGTCTTGTGTAAATGTATATATATGTGTATAGTTTATTTATTGGTGTTTATCTTGACATTTCCAGCCTTGAAAAAGCATTTTGATAAGACGAAACACGTTTCGGCAAGTCGTGTGCTGGGAGTTTTTTATGGAGAAACTGATTTTGGAATAAAGGCTATCTAACAGCAAGGTCACTACCTGTTCTGGATTTTCGATTTTGGATTAATATTGTTGAAAATTTCCCTGTAGTTGAGTTAATAGGGTTATTCATACCCATGGACTTGACATACATGTTTATGACTGAAAAATAATAGGTGGTGTCCTGTTAAAGCCCTGCAGAGATCTGTCCGTACAGTGCAGGCCGCAGTTGTCGATTCTGGCGGGCTATCATCCACGTGAGATTGAGGAGGAGGAAGTTTTGACTTGGGTGGGACAACATTTCCAAGGCAGTTCCGATTGTTGATGAAAGTGCTAATCTAAAAGGAGGCTCTTTGTATGAACCTTTACACAGACATATTGGAAACACTATGTCCGTGTAAACGTTTATACGAAGAGCTGTCTTTTAGATTAACAATTTCATCAACAATCCGGACTGCCTTGGAAATGCAGTAAATATTGCCCTGTTGATGGAATAAAGTCATATTACCAACCCTTGCTGTCACTGCACCATACAACGCAAACATAAAATGTGCATTACAAGGAACACACCGCCTGTAGCTCAGTGTGAACAGATCCACTTCTCGGCACACTGCTGTAACGTGTATTATTACAACCCCCTGTTTCTGTTTAAGGCACATGACCCGTCCCTGTGGTATTAACCCCTTCCATGCTGATGACGTCCCCCAGCCGTCATGCATTACGGGGCTCGCATGCTGATTACGGCTGGGGGCCGTCATAACCCCGCCCGTTCGCGATTCCGCCGCACAGGCGCAGAATCGCGGCCGCATGGAAGGGGTTAAAGCCCTGTACAAATTACAAAAAATGGTTCTCATTATATTCATAACTAAATGACATGAATATCGAGAAGAACCTGCTGGGACTCGAATATTTGACTTTTAAAGCAAGCACGCCTTACAGTGAAAAAGGCACTCCACCAACTAAGCTATTTCCTCTACACTGCCTCAGTGCCACGATGCATGGTATGTGCAGTGTCACAGCAAGCACTCCTGGACACTGATTGAGAAAAATACGTGTTTCCATATATCACTGACCCCTCAGCAACCCCGTTGACAACTCCCATCTGTGTTAACTTTATGCTCAGCTTGCTGACCTTTGTTTTGTTACCGAGGTCAAAGGTTAAAGATTAGAATCTCCCATATCCTTCTAATGTACCTGATGACGCCAATAAAATGAGAAGATAATGAAAAGCTGAATGTACAGGAACCAAATATGAGAGAGAAAACAAGGGACGCGTTAACATGTTAATAGTTGTTCTATGTTCGTTTTGGATTTATCGTCATCGACACGATTACTGAGATAGCTCTGTGGGTAAACGTGCCAGCCTGCTGCATAAACCTGTGTGATACATGCAGGCTTCAAGCCTAATCCGGAGTAGACCAACTTAACTTTTACCAGCCCACTGCAGACTTTTGCCCTCGCAAGATATGTTTAGCACCTCAAGAAACAGCTGTGACCGAGACGCACTTACAGAAATGAGTTTTGAAACACTTTAACAACACATCTCTTTTATGAAAGCCATTTATAAAACACTTTACATTCAATGTGTTTGTAATGAAAAACATTGCCGTCTTCAACTAAGTCTATCGACCTAGTGCCTTTCTTTCAGTGTGTGTAAATAACTCGAGACAGAGCATCGTTCACAAAACAACTGACTTTGAAGCACTCTGCAGACATGCCTAACATGATACCGTATAAAGCACTTTTAACACAACTATTTTCACCTGGACAGAGTTTAGAGACGCATTGATACAAACTGTCTGCAGAGTACTCTAGAGTTCAAGCATCTGTCACACAAATGTGTCCAAAGCTACAACACCTGGTATACAAACTATTCAGAGAACTTTAAGATTCAAAGCGTCCAAGTGGTGTTTCTTTAAGCATTTTAGAACTATAACATACATTTTAATTAAAAGTAACTGTGAAGCACTTCAGAGACACTGCGCCTTTCACGTATTATCATTATATGCACACTACAGACACGTTTACTTTCATATACATTTCTCCCAAACACCTCTCTGATACAGCATCTTTTGTATAAACTGTAGAAAGCACTTTAAATACCTCTTTGTCTGCAGGAAAAACGTAAAGATAACGCACAGAAAACAAGCAGTGTTGTGAGGGTGCTGTACCACACTGTGGGACACCTTGTGGTCACATATGGTACTGCATCCTGCAGCATGGCCAGGAAATGCTCATCAGTGAGAGCTGCTAACTGGAAAGCTGGGGATGTAAGATCGAGCCTTAGTGCCTGCAAGCCACTAATTTAAAATTATCTTAAAATTACTGAACAATTCAAAGCACACTACATAAATATAAGCAACTAATTAAAAAAAATACGGTCTGCATCTCAGAGGCAGGCAAGGAGGCGGGGGTAGAGCGCTAAAATTAACCAAACTCCCCTATGAGCATGCAGAATAAGTGGTGCTAGCTTCGCTGGTGCCTGTGAAACAACCAAGAAAGATTTCCCTTGGTCAGACGGTGTGAGGGACAGCAATCAGATGCTGTGCTCGCTTGGCAGCAAAAGGGTTATTTCATCTAAAAAACACAGTGGAGTCTGTGCTTTCCATCAATGTCAATGAAAACGCTCCAGCAATGGAGCGCTTGCTGTGCAGAAGGAAAAGATCCCTCTGTTTCCACACTACACCCCATAAGGTTTGGGGTGGCTATCACAGAGAGTGTCTCAGCTTGTTCAATTTCAAGCGGAAATGAAAGAGAGCCTACTACCAACTTCGCCTTAACACATGTATTGAAAATACAACTTGCGCAAACAACAACTACGGGGATTTGATGAATAAATAAAATTAAAATAAACAGCGGAACAGCTGTTTGGCACAAGAGATAATTGTTGTAATACCAAGCTGCGGCAGGAACATACCAACGGAACACTAAGCAGAGGGAGTGAAAGGATAAAAGAGTTCTTACAACAGAAAGACAAAAGCTTAAAGATAGGAGAGGTTAGGCGCTGGTGCCTGGGAGGACACAAGTTACAAGAAGTTGGGACACTGAAGATGGATTAACCAATAGAGAGGGAGCCTTTTTTGAAGGACAATCGAAGTGAGCAATAAAAAGTCAATGGGTAGGCTTTATGCCGACAGAGAGAATACTTAATGTCTCGAGAGACAGCGCATGCGCTGCATGCGTTGCCTAGCCTCGACCTAAAAATGGCGCTATTGTTTTGCAGGTAAGTAGATGGTCTTGAGGGTTGAGGTTGTGGGGTTAGAACAAGGGTTCCCCAGGGACAAGGATGCACACAAAAATCACCATAAGCGGCACAAGGGTGGCCGGGTGCAGATGGATGAGGCCCAATACTATCCAATAGGCCAAGTCAGTTGGTGTGCTCCTCTTCTTCCTTCTTCACAAAAGGTGGGATGGGCCCGTTACAACTGAAAGAGAAAGGGTACCCCTCAAAACTACTTAGGCACTCTCGAAAATGTGTGTAGTTCACACCAAGGGGAAATACTGCTGGAGAAAAAGTCAGCAACACCTATGACGCGCATGCTGTGCGACGCAACATTTGGTCCTTACACCAACCTTTTTAAGAAAATCATCTGCCAGAATTGGCACTTGATCAGAGATATCGATAAAGACCTACAAATACCGCTTTTTGCACTCAAGAAGAATGTAAGCCTTGGCCAACGTATCATTCGGGCATCGGATGATCCCACAAAAAAATCTGATATGCTTTGCCCTTTCTTGAATTTGCCATCCATTCTTGGCCATCATAAATGTGGAATTTGCCAAGCATGCAGCTCAACCATGAATGCACTGAGTTCAGTTGTGGCTCTGAGAAGTGGAAACACCAAGAATTCATCAGGGCCAAAACCAAAAACGTGGTTTACACCATCACCTCTCTCTGCTCACTGATTTACATTGGCAAAACATCCCAAGAAATTAGGCAGTGGATATCCCAGCACCGTTCCAGGATAAAACATAAAGTACTGAATCCGCCTCTTGTAGCGCATTTCCAAGAACTTGAGCGCACTAAGCGTTCTTCGTTGGACTGTACTTAGCGCGATTAGGCCCAACTCCAGAGGGGTTGATTTGGAAAGAGCACTGCTTCAACGTGAAGCGTACATATTTATGAGATTTAGCACTATCTTGCATGGCCTGAACGAAAAGTCCGAGATAAACAGACTTTTAGAACTTTGATTCCAACGGGCGCTGGTAATTTCTCTGAACTTGGATGTAAAGTCACGAACGTTCGCTTCATTGTACGTACATTTTGGGACAGGATGCAGTACTTAATAAACTCACCTTCGTGCAGGAAGTGGAATCGTTTCTGACATCGAACAAGAATCGACTTGCCCCCAGCTGCCCCACAAGTTCAACGCCGACCTAAAACAACTGTGAGTCATGTCGATTACTACTGTTTCAAGTGCGGTTTCTTTAATTCAAACACAGCCAGCCACTTAAATCGTTTTAATTCCGCAGGTCTGCACAGGCCGATAAATTATTCATGCTCATCGGAGCCTCGCTCCTCCACGATTGAGGCAAGTCTTTTTAGACATTTCAAATAAATGCGTGCACACCCACGCTTTGTGAATTAACTCCTGTTGAATAATAGAGTGCACCTCAAAATAGATTGACCGATTCACGGTTTATCTATAATTGCAATCTTCTCCTTCATTTTTTGTAGCACAGCCATTACACTTGTGGGCCTTGACTCAACCATTTGGTAACCGCCACTGTGCTCCTCCAAACATTTCAATGGTAAGGATTTACCCATTTATAAAAATTAAATTAGTAGGGCTGACACACTATAGGGGCACCAAAACCAGATTTTCTGTTTCTATATATGTTTCAGAGTTTGACCAGGTCTCGGTCCTGAGGGGAACCCCACAGAGATCAAGGGTTCCGAAATGCGTCGACCTTTACAAGCCAGTCGCAATACCCACTGAACACACAGAGTAATCCTGGGTGCAAACAAAGCAATCAGCCTGTTGCGCCGTCTTTACCTAATGCTAGCTCGTTGTGGCAGGCTGCATTTTTGAATATGCAAATTACTTTTTGCTGCCACTTGCAGGGACGGACTGGGAACCCAAACTGGCCCTGGCAAAGTGCTCGGCCGCCCCCTCCTTCCCCCCACGGGGGGAGGGGGGGAATGTCGACGCGCTCTTTGCCGGGGCCGGTTTTCAGACGATTTTGTTACAGGGCCGATTTTGCAAAAGAAGGCCCTGTAACAAAATCGTCCCCCAGGGGCCCAAAACCGGACCCCACCCGTGCGGCACACCATGGGATTGCCCGGTGCCTGCAAGGGCCAGTCCGGGCCTGGCCACTTGTTTTCAAGATTTTGACTGGTTATTGTTTGTTACACATGTACTGTCATTTTATTGGTTCTGTACATGTTAATTGGCGAATGTTTTTTTGTTTTTCAAGTTCTCTTGAATTTTCTAATTGAATGTTCTTCCATGTTTGACATGGCATAAATGTTGGATTGTGTTTTTAAAAATTAATTAATTAAGAATGGTGGAATAAAGACACCAAAATCACTTTAGTTGTCAAAGTGTTTTTCCCAAACAATATTTTTTTAACTCACACACCCTAACATTTTCTTGTTTATAACCTCTTCTTCCTTCAGCCCGGCTCTTCGGTCCTTCTTCTTGTTTCTTGTCTGAGGACTCAAGGTTTGGGTGTGGTCCTTAATACTGGATTTAAGGGCGTTTCAGGAAGGTACAGGTTGGGACAATGGGTCCTTTCCGTGGGGTGGGTACACCCCCTATTATGCCACCCTCCAGTCGGAGGGGGGAATAAGCCTCTCTCTGTTTGGCTGGGTCAATATAATTTGTTTGATTGAAATAGTTATTTATGAAAACATCAAAAACGGAATTGAAATTAATTTTGAATAATAAAGTGAAAAATGTTTCTCATATCTATTTGTGACAATTTTGATGTGAATTTGATGGTTTTAGTATTTTGGTGTATGGGTACATGTTATAATACAGTTTGACCTAGAACTGCTTATGTCAAGTGGTTGACTGAACTGGCTATATATCTTTACTTAAAAAGCAGCAAATGGCTGGGCCAGCTCACAGAGGCGGCAAGCCTTTGAAGCTACCCCTTCATTGACCCTGCCTATCCTGGGGGAGGAGGCTTGGTACCTCCAGGATGTACATTGTTTCCAGAACCCTAAAGCAGAAGGCTTTTGACGCAGGGGTACATGTCTGGGGTGGCAGCTGGAGAGCAGCCTGTCAGCCTGGACATGAGTTAGGTCGTTTTTCAGGGGGCATCTCTAAGATGCGCTTTGAGTGCATTTTTCATTAAATCCTACACTGGCATCAGTGTGGGTTAAATGTGCTGAGAAGTTTGAAACCAAACTTCCCAGATTTCATTAAAGCCATTATGGTGATGTGGAGTTCGTAATGACAAACTCCCAGACCATATGCGGTTTATGGCTTTACTGCACATACAATGTCTAAGACTAGACTTGGACACTGTAGGGGTACAGGGCTCATGATGCTGACTGACCTATGCCATAGGCAGTGGGTTGTAGGCCTGGCACACAGGGATGTTGACTCTTCATTTTTGTCTGCACCAAAGCAATCAGCCTGCAATGGCAGTGTGTGGGTGTTAAGCGCCTAGACACCTACGGGTAGTAGTGTGCCTTGGAAATCCTAATTTAATTTAATTTCATTAACCACATCGATGCTATGCATTTTCCCGCTGTGTGCTGGAAACAATAAAAACACATGTTCCATGACGAGCTGGGCTCGTCATCAGCGTAGCAGGAGGCTACCTCATGACGAGCCCAGCTCGTCATGAGCGTGGAAGGGGTTAAGGTGCATAACTTCTAAGGGTGGCACCATTAGTGCTGCAACCCTTACAGACCTTCGCTTGTCACAGGGCTATTGGTCCCTAGGGTACCTTTTACAAGGGACTTACATGTGTCCAGAGAGGTGCCAATTTGGGGGTACACAGTACAGTTTTAGGGAAAGAACATAGGCCCTGGGTACCTGGTTGGAAGGAACCCAGGGCACACTCAGTCAAAGAGCATCAATATCAGGCAAAAAGTGGGGGGCAACTATGCAAAAAGGGGCACTTTCCTACACTAACCTACTGTGTGGTTACTCAAAACCATTTCTAAAGGCAGATTGTCTTTTTCTGGGATTGGTGCCTGTTTGCTAAAGGAACAAAGGAAGGGGCAGGGGTAGGTGTTAGTGTGGACACGTTTATCGGGTTTATATTTTTTGCCATTAATATGAATGCTTTCTATATATTTTCACTCATGATTATACATATATTGACTGAATTAACATAATTGAAGCAAATCTCTATATAGAAATTAAACTATTAATGTGCTTTTGTTAGGCAACATATCCATATAAAACCTTATTTCAAACAGAATGGAAGTCATCTCACTCCTTACTTCTGTTCCCCTGCCCCACGCTCCCCAGAGGCTCCACATAGAGCACAGTTAAAATTATATCATGATAGATTATTTCCACTACTGTTGGTGTCTTGCTTACTTTGAATCTTTCTCGGCACGGATATCTATATGCACGCAGGGAACTGCTTTATTTGCCTGGTAGCTGGGTGAGGGCATGAGTGTTCTTATGCCGGATAATACTAGACCACTGCATTTACAAAATGTCTGCCTGCAATGGAGCTACTTCCTGGTTATCTAGTAAACCTTTGGGAGAACGTTAGGAATGAGTATGTCAAGGCTAAAAAAGCTCAAATAAAAAATAATGCTGATACAAAAATTGAGGGTTGACTCCCAAGACCTTACATGTGATTATTACGTACCTTGGGCAATTATTCATTAACAAAAGTAATGATGTAATGGAACAAGCCAGGTGTTTGTTGTTTAGTTCATGCTGTGAAATCTGTGGTTTCATCAGATCTGGCCCGAACCAATCAAAGGGACATTAGTTAATTGATCAGTAAACAAGTATTAGCCAGGCATAGTGGTGGGTACCCCTTAATGGCAGGGTCATGTGTTAGCTGATTTTGTATGTATATATATATATAAATTTAAGAAAACTGGCTCAAGGGTATGTTTTCGTTCAACTCCTCAATGTGAGTTTGCAACTTGAAAACCCAACATTGTTCCTTCTCGAACAGTTGGTAATCATTGCAGATTTGTTCCAGAATGGGCAAGTGTAAATCCTGTACTGTGTGTCTTTTCTCCATGTAGTGATTTGACATTTTTGTGGTGGCGCAGTCACATCTCAGGTTATTGCGATGTGTCAGATCTGGGTCTTAATCATTCGTGTCGTCATACCTATGAAGTGGAGATGACATGGGCAAGTGATCATGTATATGACACATTTTGAGTTAGTTAGTGAATTATCTCTGTTCCCAGGTTGTGTTGTTATTGCATGTCAGCTGTTTGGGTGTTGAAGTTAGGTTACAGATACTGCAATTGCCACATGGTTGGTGGCGTTAGGAG
This sequence comes from Lissotriton helveticus, assembly GCF_964261635.1. NCBI lineage: Eukaryota > Metazoa > Chordata > Amphibia > Caudata > Salamandridae > Lissotriton > Lissotriton helveticus. Next base: position 359,573,683 of record NC_136063.1, on the reverse strand, counting down.
AGAATTGAAGCTCTGAGCTGTACATGAGCTATCCCTTATGCGTGGTCTGCTGTGAACTGCCATGTCTATGAGACTTCTTCTGCATTTATTTGAAGACATTGGTTTGGGAAAGTATAGAGATCCACTGTTAAGGATGCGCCAAGGTTTTCTCACTTGGTTGGATGCTACGTAGTAAGTAGTGATGCTGATTGGTCTTTCTTCCCTTTGTTTGGGAGGTTTCAAATCAAGGAGGCCTATATTGTTGTTTTTGGTCCTTTTCATTGTTTGTATAATAATATTAGGAGGGTAGTGTCTCTTCTGCAATTTAGAGAACACATTTTCTGCCTGATTTTTGTAGTTGTTCATTTCTGAACAGTTCCATGTCAGTCTTAGCAATTGACTAAAAGCTAGGTTCTCCCTAAGATGTCTGGGGTGAAAGCGGTCAAAAATGAGTATGCAATTGTTTGCTGTATGTTTTATCTTTGCGATAGTTTTAAGTTGGCCTTTGTCTGGAACAATGTTTAGATCTAGGAATACTTGTTCCTTATTTGATAAGGTATGCATACATTTCAGGAAGTCATTCTGTCTGTTGAGCAAGATTAAGAACTGGCAAGCAGTATCTTCGTTCCCCTGCCAGATGATCATAATGACATAGATGTACTGCTTCCACATATGTTTGTGTGTCAGGTACGGGTTGGTAGGACTTAGGATCTTATGTTTTTTGAGATGGTGCACATACTGCTATACTTGGGCAAAAGAGTTCCCCATGTGGCTCCCGTGTTTTCGGAGATATAGAGTATCTACATACTGAAAAAGGTTCTCAGTTAGTGTCCATTTACAGCACTCGATCACCACGTTTGGTGGGGTTTGGTATTCAACAGTCTACTTTGAATAACACATCTTCAATGATGTTTAATGTCTCGGCGTGTGGAAGGCTGGTGTATAGACTTTCAATGTCTCATCCCATCAAGAGTTTGGTTTCTAAGTTAAAAGTTCTTTCATGTAAGAGCCTCACCACATCTTTTAAGTCCTTGAGGTAGGTGTCTGTTTTTTGGATGATAGGTCTCAAAAAAGCATCTGCGAATTTGGACAGAGGTTCCAGTACTAGGCCGATTATCGATACAATTGGTCATCCAGGTGGGTGGGTCACATTCTTATGTATTTTTAGGATTGTGAAGAAATAAGGAATCACAGGGCATTTTGTAGATGAGGAAATACCCCACCTTAAAAGAAATCCAATTATGTGAGAATGCCTCTTCAGTCATACTTGTTAAATGTACTTGCAAGGATTCAGTAGGGTCCCAGGTAAGTAGCTCATAATTTCTGGCATCATTAAGTAATCGTAGGCATTCAGTCTGGTCTGATTCTGTGGTCTGTATCACTATTGCTCCTCCATTGTCGGCGGGTTTTATGAGTAGGCTTTTGTTGTCTGCTAGATCTTTTACCGCCAGTTCCTGTTCTTTCATTGTATTATGATATTCTTTGATCGCTCCAGGGTCAAGCTCAGCTATGTCTTTCAGAACTTCTTTTTTGAAAGCCAGTAATTCCACCGGAATTGATGTATTAGGTGGGGTAAAGGTGGATTTTATCCTCAATCCAGTGTTCTCTTGGGTATACATTTGTTAGCAGAGAAGGCTTTTAGTTTGAGTTTTCTGTCATTGATCTCAAAGCTCAGTCTGAATTTGCCAATTTCTCAGTTGGGACAAATCCTAGCCCCTTTTCCAGAATCTCTATCTGGGGGGCCGTAAGAGTATTATCGGTGAGGTTCACCACTAGACTGGTTGCTTGCTTGTTCATGGCTGGTTGTTGTGTGAGTTCGTCATGCTCCTGGTTTATACCTCACTCTATTCTTGATTATGGGTCCAGTGCACTTGGGTCCTCTTCCGCATTCTTCCCCTGCGGAGGCACTCAGACATAATTGGATTTCTCATAAGGAAATCAGTTCAGTTCAGTTCAGTTCAAAGCTTTATATCGATATGCAAGATATCATAAAAGCACTTACAAAATATAAAAACCACAATTCATAAGAGTTACATTTTACAAAATGGGTTTACAATAAAAACTTTCGTATTACAATAAATAATTTAAAAGGCATATTAAACATTAGCAGCTTTGTAAGTATTAAAAAATCAGCTAAAAATAGGGTCATCTCATAGCCTTTAATCTAATCAGCCAAGCCCAGCTAAGGAATTTGGCAACCCTGCACACTAGGCTTGTACTAGTATCAGTCTTAAGTATCGTAAGTGCGGAGGAGTGGTCCCTGGTCCCGAGCAATAAGCACGCGGGTTTTAGCCATTTGTGTCTGGGTTTTACATAGGCCGGACAGGCAAAGAAGAAATGGGCGATGCTTTCAGTGACACCTTTACAGATTGGACAGTCAGGTGAGGTTTGGTATGGGGGCTTCTACTTGGAAGTGTACTCATGGAGGGGGAGATTTCCCAACCTGAACTGAATAAACAGGGATCTGTCTCTTGGTTTCTTAATGAAATCCAAGTAGGGCTCCAAGCGGGGTTTTGGCTTGTGCTGTTTAAACTCTTGATGAAAATTGCAAAAAACACAGTTGATGGACAGAATGTAGAACAATGTCATACATTCACCCCAGTACAAGGATCTGGGCCTAAATCCATCGTTTTTTTGCACTCCACACCACCCTGGCTTAGACACTGGCTATATGCAAATCAGCTCTGACCCTGTGCCTCATGGGAACAGTCCAGTCCGAACTACCAAGCCATGTCTTTCCCAGACCGGAATCAAGCATCCAAGGACTGGTTTCTGGCTATCAGCCTTCATTCAGCCTGGATAGCTTGACTCCAGTGGTGTGGAGAGCCTGGGACTCACGTCTGAGCATACCCAGCCCACTCGGGGTGAAAATTGCAAAAAACACAGTTGATGGACAGAATGTAGAACAATGTCATACATTCACCCCAGTACAAGGATCTGGGCCTAAATCCATCGTTTGGTTGCACTCCACACCACCCTGGGTTAGACACTGGCTATATGCAAATCAGCTCTGACCCTACGCCTCATGGGAACAGTCCAGTCCGAACTACCAAGCCATGTCTTTCCCAGACCGGAATCAAGCATCCAAGGACCGGTTTCTGGCTATCAGCCTTCATTCAGCCTGGATAGCTTGACTCCAGTGGTGTGGAGAGCCTGGGACTCACGTCTGAGCATACCCAGCCCACTCGGGGTGAAAATTGCAAAAAACACAGTTGATGGACAGAATGTAGAACAATGTCATACATTCACCCCAGTACAAGGATCTAGGCCTAAATCCATCGTATCTTTGCACTCCACTCCACCCTCGGTTAGACACTGGCTATATGAAAATCAGCTCTGACCCTGTGCCTCATGGGAACAGTCCAGTCCGAACTACCAAGCAATGTCTTTCCCAGACCGGAATCAAGCATCCAAGGACCGGTTTCTGGCTATCAACCTTCATTCAGCCTGGATAGCTTGACTCCAGTGGTGTGGAGAACCTGGGACTCACGTCTGAGCATACCCAGCCCACTCGGGGTGAAAATTGCAAAAAACACAGTTGATGGACAGAATGTAGAACAATGTCATGCATTCACCCCAGTACAAGGATCTGGGCCTAAATCCATCTTTTTTTTGCACTCCACACCACCCTGGGTTAGACACTGGCTATATGCAAATCAGCTCTGACCCTGTGCCTCATGGGAACAGTGCAGTCCGAACTACCAAGCCATGTCTTTCCCAGACCGGAATCAAGCATCCAAGGACCGGTTTCTGGCTATCAGCCTTCATTCAGCCTCGATAGCTTGACTCCAGTGGTGTGGAGAGCCTGGGACTCACGTCTGAGCATACCCAGCCCACTCGGGGTGAAAATTGCAAAAAACACAGTTGATGGACAGAATGTAGAACAATGTCATACATTCACCCCAGTACAAGGATCTGGGCCTAAATCCATCGTTTTTTTGCACTCCACACCACCCTGGGTTAGACACTGGCTATATTCAAATCAGCTCTGACCCTGTGCCTCATGGGAACAATCCAGTCCGAACTACCAAGCCATGTCTTTCCCAGACCGGAATCAAGCATCCAAGGACCGGTTTCTGTCTATCAGCCTTCATTCAGCCTGGATAGCTTGACTCCAGTGGTGTGGAGAGCCTGGGACTCACGTCTGAGCAGACCCAGCCCACTCGGGATGAAAATTGCAAAAAACACAGTTGATGGACAGAATGTAGAAAAATGTCATACATTCACCCCAGTACAAGGATCTGGGCCTAAATCCATCGTTTTTTTGCACTCCACACCACCCTCGGTTAGACACTGGCTATATGCAAATCAGCTCTGACCCTGTGCCTCATGGGAACAGTCCAGTCCGAACTACCAAGCCATGTCTTTCCCAGACCGGAATCAAGCATCCAAGGACCGGTTTCTGGCTATCAGCCTTCATTCAGCCTGGATAGCTTGACTCCAGTGGTGTGGAGAGCCTGGGACTCACGTCTGAGCATACCCAGCCCACTCGGGGTGAAAATTGCAAAAAACACAGTTGATGGACAGAATGTAGAACAATGTCATACATTCACCCCAGTACAAGGATCTGGGCCTAAATCCATCGTATCTTTGCACTCCACACCACCCTGGGTTAGACACTGGCTATATGCAAATCAGCTCTGACCCTGTGCCTCATGGGAACAGTCCAGTCCGAACTACCAAGCCATGTCTTTCCCAGACCGAAATCAAGCATCCAAGGACTGGTGTCTGGCTATCAGCCTTCATTCAGCCTGGATAGCTTGACTCCAGTGGTGTGGAGAGCCTGGGACTCACGTCTGAGCATACCCAGCCCACTCGGGGTGAAAATTGCAAAAAACACAGTTGATGGACAGAATGTAGAACAATGTCATACATTCACCCCAGTACAAGGATCTGGGCCTAAATCCATCGTATCTTTGCACTCCACACCACCCTGGGTTAGACACTGGCTATATGCAAATCAGCTCTGACGCTGTGCCTCATGGGAACAGTCCAGTCCGAACTACCAAGCCATGTCTTTCCCAGACCGGAATCAAGCATCCAAGGACCGGTTTCTGGCTATCAGCCTTCATTCAGCCTGGATAGCTTGACTCCAGTGGTGTGGAGAGCCTGGGACTCACGTCTGAGCATACCCAGCCCACTCGTGGTGAAAATTGCAAAACACAGTTGATGGACAGAATGTAGAACAATGTCATACATTCACCCCAGTACAAGGATCTGGGCCTAAATCCATCGTTTTTTTGCGCTCCACACCACCCTGGGTTAGACACTGGCTATATGCAAATCAGCTCTGACCCTGTGCCTCATGGGAACAGTCCAGTCCGAACTACCAAGCCATGTCTTTCCCAGACCGGAATCAAGCATCCAAGGACCGGTTTCTGGCTATCAGCCTTCATTCAGCCTGGATAGCTTGACTCCAGTGGTGTGGAGAGCCTGGGACTCACGTCTGAGCATACCCAGCCCACTCGGGGTGAAAATTGCAAAAAACACAGTTGATGGACAGAATGTAGAACAATGTCATACATTCACCCCAGTACAAGGATCTGGGCCTAAATCCATCGTTTTTTTGCACTCCACACCACCCTGGGTTAGACACTGGCTGTATGCAAATCAGCTCTGACCCTGTGCCTCATGGGAACAGTCCAGTCCGAACTACCAAGCCATGTTTTTCCCAGACCGGAATCAAGGATCCAAGGACCGGTTTCTGGCTATCAGCCTTCATTCAGCCTGGATAGCTTGACTCCAGTGGCGTGGAGAGCCTGGGACTCACGTCTGAGCATACCCAGCCCATTCGGGGTGAAAATTGCAAAAAACACAGTTGATGGACAGAATGTAGAACAATGTCATACATTCACCCCAGTACAAGGATCCGGGTCTAAATCCATCGTTTTTTTGCATTCCACACCACCCTGGGTTAGACACTGGCTGTATGCAAATCAGCTCTGACCCTGTGCCTCATGGGAACAGTCCAGTCCGAACTACCAAGCCATGTTTTTCCCAGACCGGAATCAAGCATCCAAGGACCGGTTTCTGGCTATCAGCCTTCATTCAGTCTGGATAGCTTGACTCCAGTGGTGTGGAGAGCCTAGGACTCACGTCTGAGCATACCCAGCCCACTCGGGGTGAAAATTGCAAAAAACACAGTTGATGGTCAGAATGTAGAACAATGTCATACATTCACCCCAGTACAAGGATCTGGGCCTAAATCCATAGTTTTTTTGCACTCCACACCACCCTGGGTTAGACACTGGCTATATGCAAATCAGCTCTGACCCTATGCCTCATGGGAACAGTCCAGTCCGAACTACCAAGCCATGTCTTTCCCAGACCGGAATCAAGCATCCAAGGACCGGTTTCTGGCTATCAGCCTTCATTCAGCCTGGATAGCTTGACTCCAGTGGTGTGGAGAGCCTGGGACTCACGTCTGAGCATACCCAGCCCACTCGGGGTGAAAATTGCAAAAAACACAGTTGATGGACAGAATGTAGAACAATGTCATACATTCACCCCAGTACAAGGATCTGGGCCTAAATCCATCGTTTTTTTGCACTCCACACCACCCTGGGTTACACACTGGCTATATGCAAATCAGCTCTGACTCTGTGCCTCATGGGAACAGTCCAGTCCGAACTACCAAGCCATGTCTTTCCCAGACCGGAATCAAGCATCCAAGGACCGGTTTCTGGCTATCAGCCTTCATTCAGCCTGGATAGCTTGACTCCAGTGGTGTGGAGAGCCTGGGACTCACGTCTGAGCATACCCAGCCCACTCGGGATGAAAATTGCAAAAAACACAGTTGATGGACAGAATGTAGAACAATGTCATACATTCACCCCAGTACAAGGATCTGGGCCTAAATCCATCGTTTTTTTGCACTCCACACCACCCTGGGTTACACACTGGCTATATGCAAATCAGCTCTGACCCTGTGCCTCATGGGAACAGTCCAGTCCGAACTACCAAGCCATGTCTTTCCCAGACCGGAATCAAGCATCCAAGGACCGGTTTCTGACTATCAGCCTTCATTCAGCCTGGATAGCTTGACTCCAGTGGTGTGGAGAGCCTGGGACTCACGTCTGAGCATACCCAGCCCACTCGGGGTGAAAATTGCAAAAAACACAGTTGATGGACAGAATGTAGAACAATGTCATACATTCACCCCAGTACAAGGATCTGGGCCTAAATCCATCGTTTTTTTGCACTCCACACCACCCTGGGTTAGACACTGGCTATATGCAAATCAGCTCTGACCCTGTGCCTCATGGGAACAGTCCAGTCCGAACTACCAAGCCATGTCTTTCCCAGACCGGAATCAAGCATCCAAGGAACGGTTTCTGGCTATCAGCCTTCATTCAGCCTGGATAGCTTGACTCCAGTGGTGTGGAGAGCCTGGGACTCACGTCTGAGCATACCCAGCCCACTCGGGGTGAAAATTGCAAAAAACACAGTTGATGGACAGAATGTAGAACAATGTCATACATTCACCCAAGTACAAGGATCTGGGCCTAAATCCATCGTTTTTTTGCACTCCACACCACCCTGGGTTAGACACTGGCTATATGCAAATCAGCTCTGACCCTGTGCCTCATGGGAACAGTCCAGTCCGAACTACCAAGCCATGTCTTTCCCAGACCGGAATCAAGCATCCAAGGACCGGTTTCTGGCTATCACCCTTCATTCAGCCTGGATAGCTTGACTGCAGTGGTGTGGAGAGCCTGGGACTCACGTCTGAGCATACCCAGCCCACTCGGGGTGAAAATTGCAACAAACACAGTTGATGGACAGAATGTAGAACAATGTCATACATTCACCCCAGTACACCACTGTCCCATATACAGGAGACTGTTTCAGGAAACCACAATGTCACAATACACTGGAATATGTGGTGGGTAAGTGCCCTCAGGAAGCCAAAGGATTAAAAAATACCATTGCTGAATGAGGAATTAAATGAATGAAGAAGTCCAGGAATACGTATTCCAATACTGAAATTCATTAGGACTGAGGAGTCTGGATCAGCAAGTAGAGGGCATGAGGAAACAAGCGAAGAAACACAGCTATGTTGCAACACATCATCCAACCAGACTGATATATAGCATAAGAACATAAAAAGGAAATTGCATCAAAAATCACTTGGCAGGAAATACAAAGCTTTGGGAAAACCATAAAGAAACAGCCATGATGTTCAAGGGAAAGTAACAGGAGCAAAAACATGCCAGATTAACTTCAGTGCAGTTGTAAAAGGTAGCTGCAAACCCTCAGGCAGATGACTGCCATTTTGGAGCTGGAGGAGCAGGAAACAGCGGATAGAATCCAAGAAGCATGAGGAAAGATAGCCCAAATGAGTGAACCTCATAGCCCAGAGCTAAAGGATTGATGCAGCATTTCCTGAGACCTGGGAACTATGGGACCATGCAAGGCGCTGCTGTTTTAGGGTGTTAAGGAGACAGAGATGCAACAGTCACAACAATTGCACTGGAAGCTTGATTTGTTTGAAGTGAGATGTTGAAGGACAAGAAAACTGAGGTCGCCAAAGTAGTAGCTCATAGAAAGTAATACAGTGACAGATTACATAATTGCAGTTGTAATTCAGCAAACACCAAGTTAACCTTTTTAATATTTTCTTTTTTTGTAGTTTTATATAGCGCAAACTTGACCTGCAGGTATCAGACTGCTTTCTAGGAGCCCCAGGTGTGTTAGACAAGGACACGTAGGCACAGGGAGTTTAAGAGATTTGCCCAGAATCACAGGATGTTGAGCTTCATTGACGAGTCTTGAACACGATTTCCCAGATTAGAGATCCCTGCCCTAGCCGTTAGGCTACAACCTCTCCCTGAAACATTCATGCATATGAGCATTTTATTGTTGACAAAAATCACACTTAATTCCAAGTCTGATGCAGATTCATAATACTTGTACTGAATGATAAGATCACTGCAAAGAGATTATGTCGCTAATTGCACACATGCAGGGGCACATTTAATATTTTTATATGCAACATAGCCCAGCAATAAAAGTTACTGAACTGCACCTGGTAAGGGAGAGAAAACAGGTATACTTACTAACAATTGCCTACTCTGCTGTTTCCATCCTCTGCGCTGGTCTGCCAAATTCAAAAACACCGTTTGCACCAAGGTGCAAAGGTGTGAGTGTGACATGTAGCATAGGTTTTGTACTGCAAGTAAACGTTTCCAATGCAAAATTCAATTTCCACACATTCGATGTTCGCTATACAGCCGTACAGTGCAGCACAGATGCAATATGTGGAATGTTTGGGAAAAGTAAAACATTTCTCCAACTGTACTGATTCAAGGATGTGCTATTCTTGATGTAATGTCCATTTTACTACCTTAGATTGGAATCTGAATTAAAAATATGAGTGTTTGCACTTGTCCACCCACCTACCACCTATGTAATGCCCCTTTGATGGAAAATCGCCTCCATGCACAAATTGTGTAGAGAAAAGGGATCCTTTCCAGTGCACAAAAAATACCTTTTGTGCTGGAAAGTAAATACCTGTCCCAGACTGTGCATCACTTCATGCTTTTCTCTTCTGGCCTATCATCAGGTCCCACTCGCAGTGGAGTCACTGGAATTTTCAACTTTTATCACACCTTAAGGGGTATATAAATTCTTGCGATCACTGTTTGAATCGGCGTACACAGCTAATGTATTTCACAAGTTAATGGATGCAATTTTGGCGAGTGTGCAGTGTCAAGTGGGTACAAGGTTACAAGGAGGATTTTTGTGGATTCTGTCCATGCACACAATGAGATTCTTGAAAAAGGTTTGGAAATATTTAGAGATGGTGGCATCGCTCCTAGGCATGATAAACGTCAATTTTTGAGTGAAGAATTATATTAATTAAGCAATTGCATAAAGCTGGATATCAAGCCCATCATTTCACTCTCAAGCTAACATGAGGTAGCCCCTCAGAAAGACAAAGATACTTTGAAAGCATTGTGTAACGACTCAAGTTTTTTTCAAGTTTATTTTATTATGATTTTGAATTCCGAGGAATTCCACATAAAATAAAAAATAAAACATCATTTCATACAAGTCAATGTGAAAAAAAAGAGAAAAATCAAGAATTACAACTTCAATATTGTTAAAATACATCCACTTAAAAGTAAGAAATCTCTTTTCTTCCTTAGTCTTGTCACTACAATATTCGACATAATTCAAGTGGGGTGCGCTTACGGCCAATAACAATCATCTTCCAGTTAGAACACACTATTGGCTATCACCCTGGGTTAACACACTAAACTACGTTTAGAAGGCACACAGAAGGAATAGTATACGCTTGTCATCCAATAAACACATATCAATAAAACAAAAACAATTAAAAACTATCTTTTAGGGAGATGATCATGGAATAGTATTAGCAGCAAACATTTTATAAAGTGCTTAATAAAAGTGCTGATGCAATAAGTAAAGTGCTAATGCATTAAATACCATCTTCCAGGACAACTTTTACCAATAACTGAATAGCAGCAATGTATCTAAGGTGATGGACGTGGTAAATTATTTGTCATACGGTGTTCCTAGTACTCAATACGATTTTTTGAAAAGAGTATAAAACTAGCGACAAATCATTTTTAAAAAGTACTTGAGAAAGTGCTAGTGCATGGGATATTCTCTTGAAGGCATTTTTTATTCTAGAATTAACATAAATACCTAGCAGCGATGGAACTCAAGCGCTGCACGTGGGAATTCATTTATCAAGAATGTGGCTGAAAGTGCCAGTGCTCTGTGCAGTTTTTTGAAGGATGTTTTCCAACCTTCCTTAACAGCAATCTAGTTAGTCTAAAACGGGAATGTCAACTATTTAAGGCAACTATCATGTCATACGCAGGTAAAGAATACTCTTTACAATTATTTTGCTGCTATACCTATAGGTTCTCATTATACTATTAAAAACCTGAGGGTCGACTTAACCCATTATTTTTAAAAGACATTTCAAAATTCTTTAAAGAAATGAAATTTTTTAAAGCATATCAATTCGGATGGGGGGGGGAACAGAAGAAAATTGCAAGCCTGTTCTGCTGTTGAGATGTTATACTGTAAAAACCCATGCCTTAAGTATTTGCGTCGTATTGAATAGAGTGCTGGGCACACAATCAGAACATGATTCAGATCTTGTAAACCACTATTACAAAACTGACAATGCCTTTCATGTTTAGGGATGCCCTCCCAGGATCCTGTTACAACTCTCAATGGAAGTAAGTTCATTCTTAATAACAAAATCACTCTACGTACTCCGTGTTTCATGTTCCATAGAACGTATGGCTGAGGATTTTTAACAATAGAGCTCCCCGCAATACAATCCATCCTACCATTCAAGTTGCATAACTTCAGATCTCTTTCACGTGAAATCACATATATACTTTTTTTAATTATACGCTTAATGCTGTTTTATTTAAAACTGCTGCCCCTTTGAACTCTAAACCAAAAATAGTCAAAGCCTTTAAATAATTTCTAAAAATTGCACTTTTCCACATCATGTTTACAAAAATTTCCCTGTGCAATGCTAACCTTAATAAATTGTCATCTCTATTTATCAGACCATTACACCACCTTAAGCAGGCAGCCATTGATAACACATATGTTGACACAAGGCCAAATTCAAGCCTAAGTGCCGTGATTGGCGCAGCATGATACAAATTGCATATTTGGCGCCAGATCTTTCCTTCCACTTTCTTGAACTTTGCCCACTCACTCTCATCTATTGTTTCGCTTGCATAATTCAGAGTCAGAGGGATCTTTATTTTATAAACTGAAATAGTATGCGAAAAATGTCTTTTCCCGCATTGCAGGTACAAGCGATTAATTGCAGATGCTTGCGAAATAGCTTTACTTTTGCAGTGGTCCATATGTCTCTTAGCAGAGTGCCTGTTTGTGAAAAACTTTCCTAATTAAGGGTAACATTTTACTACTTCCATTTTTTCAGGTCCCAAGAACCATTTCAAATTTGTTCTAACCTTACAACCATTATAACGTAAAATCATCACTTTACTCTTAGAAATATTTATTTTTAAAAAGTATTCCTCAGTGTACCTAACTAATTCCGTCAGTCGTCTCTGTAACCCAATTGGTGTTAAGTCCATTATTATTGCGTCGTCTGCATACAACAAACAACTTATTTTTAGGTTACCCACTTGAGGAGGGTCCCCTTTACTCTCCCCTATCTGACTCGGAAGATCATTTAAGTAGATTGAGAAGAGCAAAGGGGCCAGCAGGCACCCCTGCTTCAACCCATTGTGAGTGGATATTTTCATTGAGAGGCCTTGAGTACCCCCTGACAAGACTTGAGTCCATGTCGAAGAGTGGAGAGCAATTATTAATCTCAAAAGGCTCCCTGGGATCCCCATAGTGACCAATTTCCCCCACAGCGTTCCCCGATCTACCCTGTCGAACGCTGTGGATAAATCAATAAATGCTGTATACAACGGTATCCTCCGACCCACAGGATATTTATCGATTAGAGTTTGCAGAACAGAGATGTTATCTAGAGTGCCACTGTTCGTACGGAAACCTGATTGTTCTAGGGGTATTAAATTGTTTCCCAATACCCACTCTTGCAAGTGGCCAAGGATACTTTTTGCAAACAGTTTCCCCGTTGCCTCTAAAAGGGAAATTTGCCTAAAACTTGCCGGAGAGTTTTTTGGGCCCTTCTTATATAGCAGGACTATTATACTTCCCTTCCTGGAGTAAGGGATGTCCCCGATGTTATAACAATGAACAAACAAAGGATGTAATAATTTTGCCCAATCACCACAGTCCTGCTTTATTATGGCTACAGGGACGTCATCCGGCCCCATTGCCCCTGAGTATCTTGCCCCCTTAATGTATCCTTCAATTCCCCCCCCTGATGCGGCTTCCTCATCAGCCGCCAATACTGAGGTATTAGTAACCCCCTCAAACTCTTCACCTAGTTGATTGGGGCATACAGTTGGGATATATACATAAACCATTCGGTTTCAGGGATCAGCATGGGTTGTAACCTAATTCTCCTGAAAATACTTTTGGGTATTTGTTGAGCAATTCTTCTACATGTGTTGAGTCACGGATAGCCAAACTTGTTCTCTTGCACTTGGGCATAACATCATGCCAAATAAACCTTGATGGAACCATCCTAAAATGTTCAGTCCATGAACAGCCACATATATTTTCCCATGTATATGCCTGTTCTTGAAAACCATCACATCTTCGAAATACCCAAGAAGATCTATCTTTCGTCCTTCATAGGACACAGGTTCCCGGTCTTGTGGTTGTAGGGGTCTTTCCCCCCATTTTTCTCTGAAAAGTGATTCAGTAATCATTGTGATCCGTGCACCAGAGTCCACTAGTAGTTTCAGGTTTTTGTTACCAACTGCGATATCCACATACGGATCCACACAGTCATTAGGATCACCACTCTTCACACTCCCATAGTTCACCACATGTACCATGTCTTTCAATTCCCCTAAGGTATCCTCATTGTCGCTTTCGCTTGAGTCTTTAATACAGCTTACACGCTCCTTTTTCTTTTAATAGTCTGGCACACCTTGTCAAAGTGACCCATTTTGCCACAACTGCGACATACGGCGTTTCTAGCGGGACAAGGCCTCCCACTTTTTGTGTGAGATGGATACCCACACCTGAAACATATGTCGGTTCTCTTGAAAAAATTGTTCTGTTGAAAGTCTTTCTTTTTCTTGAAATTGTGAGGCGTACTGGATTAATCATTTCAGTGGTTTTATTATCCAGTTCTTTTATAGATGACTGGGATGTTTCTATGCTCTTAGCTATACGAATGGATTCATCCAGTGATGGATTTTCGAGCGAGAGTAATTTTTGCCTGATATTTTTGTCCAGACATTTGCTTATGAATTGGTCACGTACCAACTGCTCACTGAAGTTTTCAAATTCGCATTCTGCAACTAATTTCCTTAGCGCCATGATGTACGTGTCGATTCAGAAAAGGGGGTGGTGATGAACAGAGTGTCTGAATTAAGCAGACCACTCTTACCCAGTCCAAAGATCAGGGCTTGATCCATCACCGTTATTTATCTCACTGCCCCATCCCAGCTCAGAACCTGGCTATATGCAAATTAGTCTGTCCCTGGCCCAGTGCATCATGGGAACAGGGCAGACCAAACTACCAAGCCAATTCTTCACCAGAAAGGAGACAAGCTACCGGGGACCGGTTTCTGGCATTTCAGCCTCTTCGGCCCGGCTTGCTTGAATCCTGATGGAGCAGTGAGAAAGGGACTCATGTCTGAGTATACCCTGCCACACCTATAGTGGCCAAAAACGATTCAGAAAAGGGGGTGGTGATGAACAGAGTGTCTGAATTAAGCAGACCACTCTTACCCAGTCCAAAGATCAGGGCTTTATCCATCACCGTTATTTATCTCACTGCCCCATCCCAGCTCAGAACCTGGCTATATGCAAATTAGTCTGTCCCTGGCCCAGTGCATCATGGGAACAGGGCAGACCAAACTACCAAGCCAATTCTTCACCAGAAAGGAGACAAGCTACCGGGGACCGGTTTCTGGCATTTCAGCCTCTTCGGCCCGGCTTGCTTGAATCCTGATGGAGCAGTGAGAAAGGGACTCATGTCTGAGTATACCCTGCCACACCTATAGTGGCCAAAAACGATTCAGAAAAGGGGGTGGTGATGAACAGTGTCTGAATTAAGCAGACCACTCTTACCCAGTCCAAAGATCAGGGCTTGATCCATCACCGTTATTTATCTCACTGCCCCATCCCAGCTCAGAACCTGGCTACATGCAAATTAGTCTGTCCCTGGCCCAGTGCATCATGGGAACAGGGCAGACCAAACTACCAAGCCAATTCTTCACCAGAAAGGAGACAAGCTACCGGGGACCGGTTTCTGGCATTTCAGCCTCTTCGGCCCGGCTTGCTTGAATCCTGATGGAGCAGTGAGAAAGGGACTCATGTCTGAGTATACCCTGCCACACCTATAGTGGCCAAAAACGATTCAGAAAAGGGGGTGGTGATGAACAGAGTGTCTGAATTAAGCAGACCACTCTTACCCAGTCCAAAGATCAGGGCTTGATCCATCACCGTTATTTATCTCACTGCCCCATCCCAGCTCAGAACCTGGCTATATGCAAATTAGTCTGTCCCTGGCCCAGTGCATCATGGGAACAGGGCAGACCAAACTACCAAGCCAATTCTTCACCAGAAAGGAGACAAGCTACCGGGGACCGGTTTCTGGCATTTCAGCCTCTTCGGCCCGGCTTGCTTTAATCCTGATGGAGCAGTGAGAAAGGGACTCATGTCTCAGTATATCCTGCCACACCTATAGTGGCCAAAAACGATTCAGAAAAGGGGGTGGTGATGAACAGAGTGTCTGAATTAAGCAGACCACTCTTACCCAGTCCAAAGATCAGGGCTTGATCCATCACAGTTATTTATCTCACTGCCCCATCCCAGCTCAGAACCTGGCTATATGCAAATTAGTCTGTCCCTGGCCCAGTGCATCATGGGAACAGGGCAGACCAAACTACCAAGCCAATTCTTCACCAGAAAGGAGACAAGCTACCGGGGACCGGTTTCTGGCATTTCAGCCTCTTCGGCCCGGCTTGCTTGAATCCTGATGGAGCAGTGAGAAAGGGACTCATGTCTGAGTATACCCTGCCACACCTATAGTGGCCAAAAACGATTCAGAAAAGGGGGTGGTGATGAACAGAGTGTCTGAATTAAGCAGACCACTCTTACCCAGTCCAAAGATCAGGGCTTGATCCATCACCGTTATTTATCTCACTGCCCCATCCCAGCTCAGAACCTGGCTATATGCAAATTAGTCTGTCCCTGGCCCAGTGCATCATGGGAACAGGGCAGACCAAACTACCAAGCCAATTCTTCACCAGAAAGGAGACAAGCTACCGGGGACCGGTTTCTGGCATTTCAGCCTCTTCGGCCCGGCTTGCTTGAATCCTGATGGAGCAGTGAGAAAGGGACTCATGTCTGAGTATACCCTGCCACACCTATAGTGGCCAAAAACGATTCAGAAAAGGGGGTGGTGATGAACAGAGTGTCTGAATTAAGCAGACCACTCTTACCCAGTCCAAAGATCAGGGCTTGATCCATCACCGTTATTTATCTCACTGCCCCATCCCAGCTCAGAACCTGGCTCTTTGGACTGGGTAAGAGTGGTCTGCTTAATTCAGGCACTCTGTTCATCACCACCCCCTTTTCTGAATCATTTTGTCCACCATAGGCGTGGAAGGGTATACTCAGATGTGAGTCCCTTGCTCATTGCACCATCAGGATTCAAGCAAGCCGGGCCGAAGACGCCTGAAATGGCAGAAACCGGTCCCTGGAAGCTTGTTTCCTTCCCAGTACAAGAATTGGCTTGGTAGTTTGGTTTGCCCTGTTCCCATCATGCACTGGGACAGGAACAGACTAATTTGCATATAGCCAAGTTCTGAGCTGGGATGGTGCAGTGAGCTAAAAAACGGTGATGGATCAAGCCCTGATCTTTGGACTGGGTAAGAGTGGTCTGCTTAATTCAGGCACTCTGTTCATCACCACCCCCTTTTCTGAATCATTTTTTCCACCATAAGCGTGGAAGGGTATACTCAGATGTGAGTCCCTTGCTCATTGCACCATCAGGATTCAAGCAAGCCGGGCCGAAGACACCTGAAATGGCAGAAACCGGTCCCTGGAAGCTTGTTTCCTTCCCAGTACAAGATTTGGCTTGGTAGTTTGGTTTGCCCTGTTCCCATCATGCACTGGGACAGGAACAGACTAATTTGCATATAGCCAAGTTCTGAGCTGGGATGGTGCAGTGAGCTAAAAAACCGTGATGGATCAAGCCCTGATCTTTGGACTGGGTAAGAGTGGTCTGCTTAATTCAGGCACTCTGTTCATCACCACCCCCTTTTCTGAATCATTTTGTCCACCATAAGCGTGGAAGGGTATACTCAGATGAGAGTCCCTTGCTCATTGCACCATCAGGATTCAAGCAAGCCGGGCCGAAGACGCCTGAAATGGCAGAAACCGGTCCCTGGAAGCTTGTTTCCTTCCCAGTACAAGAATTGGCTTGGTAGTTTGGTTTGCCCTGTTCCCATCATGCACTGGGACAGGAACAGACTAATTTGCATATAGTCAAGTTCTGAGCTGGGATGGTGCAGTGAGCTAAAAAACGGTGATGGATCAAGCCCTGATCTTTGGACTGGGTAAGAGTGGTCTGCTTAATTCAGGCACTCTGTTCATCATCACCCCCTTTTCTGAATCATTTTGTCCACCATAAGCGTGGAAGGGTATACTCAGATGTGAGTCCCTTGCTCATTGCACCATCAGGATTCAAGCAAGCCGGGCCGAAGACGCCTGAAATGGCAGAAACCGGTCCCTGGAAGCTTGTTTCCTTCCCAGTACAAGAATTGGCTTGGTAGTTTGGTTTGCCCTGTTCCCATCATGCACTGGGACAGGAACAGACTAATTTGCATATAGCCAAGTTCTGAGCTGGGATGGTGCAGTGAGCTAAAAAACGGTGATGGATCAAGCCCTGATCTTTGGACTGGGTAAGAGTGGTCTGCTTAATTCAGGCACTCTGTTCATCACCACCCCCTTTTCTGAATCATTTTGTCCACCATAAGCGTGGAAGGGTATACTCAGATGTGAGTCCCTTGCTCATTGCACCATCAGGATTCAAGCAAGCCGGGCCGAAGACGCCTGAAATGGCAGAAACCGGTCCCTGGAAGCTTGTTTCCTTCCCAGTACAATAATTGGCTTGGTAGTTTGGTTTGCCCTGTTCCCATCATGCACTGAGACAGGAACAGACTAATTTGCATATAGCCAAGTTCTGAGCTGGGATGGTGCAGTGAGCTAAAAAACGGTGATGGATCAAGCCCTGATCTTTGGACTGGGTAAGAGTGGTCTGCTTAATTCAGGCACTCTGTTCATCACCACCCCCTTTTCCGAATCATTTTGTCCACCATAAGCGTGGAAGGGTATACTCAGATGTGAGTCCCTTGCTCATTGCACCATCAGGATTCAAGCAAGCCGGGCCGAAGACGCCTGAAATGGCAGAAACCGGTCCCTGGAAGCTTGTTTCCTTCCCAGTACAAGAATTGGCTTGGTAGTTTGGTTTGCCCTGTTCCCATCATGCACTGGGACAGGAACAGACTAATTTGCATATAGCCAAGTTCTGAGCTGGGATGGTGCAGTGAGCTAAAAAACGGTGATGGATCAAGCCCTGATCTTTGGACTGGGTAAGAGTGGTCTGCTTAATTCAGGCACTCTGTTCATCACCACCCCCTTTCCTGAATCATGATGTACGTGTCGACATCTTCCTCTAACTTTTGCTCTCTTTTGAAAAACTTGTGCCTCAACACCACTACACTCAGTTGCTTGTCATATCTTTTTTTTTAGTTTCCTAATTGTTCTTTGGTATTCATCAATTTCCTCTTCAGCCTCATCAACAATCTCTGGTAAATGTTTAAGTGTGTCACGACCTTCAAATCCTAAAGAGTGAAGCAATAGAAATCTTTTCCTTTCTGGTCTAAATCTGTGCGCTCCTATGGCCCCAAGATAGTTTTCAAAGGCGTCAAACCATTTTCTCCACACCACAGGCGGTTCCCCTGGAGTGTCAAGAAAAGGTGGCGGTGGTTGACAGACTGCATAATATAAAAAGCTTTACAAAGCTCACAAACCTATTGTTTAAAATCTTCAAGGGTCTCAAATGTAGAAAAGCGAAAAGTAGTGCTACTTTCCCTTTTAATTCTTCTTCCAAAAACTTATTGAGGCCAAAAGACACTTAAACCTTTCGAACTGGAAAAAAAAATGCTTTTTATATTTCCCTGAAGCTAATGTGCCACTGTGTAATTCTGCGTACCGTTGTTTGCGCTGTGATCAATAGTTATTATACTGTTTTTCATTCACCTGGAACTTTACTTAGAGGAGGCTATGTTGGTTTGTAATGCACTGTCTCCTGACAACCAACAGGGTTATACTCTTTCTGATATTATTCTGTACGTCTTCTTTAAGCCATATGCCTCCTGTTCCTTTAAGGGTGAATGTTCTTTTCACTCAGGCAGGCGGGGGGCGTTGCTATTCAAGAGCTGCCGGGGCGGAGCACTGACGCGAGTTAACTTTTCTTGTCAGAGAGCGTCTGCAACACGCCTCACCTCTTGTTCTTTCCCGCACTCGCCAATACCACAGCATCCAATCCGGAGAACTCCTCTCACACGACGCTGCTTCCCCCCGTGTTGTTCTTAGGATAGTCAGATAGATTATTTTTCTTTACTTCTCCTTCCGTACCTCACATGCGATCGTACACGATCTCCAGACTGTCGTGGGTTCACTGTGGGAGCTCATATGCCTCGTCGCCAGAATCGAGTGTAACGACTCGGAGGCTGAAGAGGTTATTCAACATCAATCTTTATTGAACTCCCACGCAAGGCACTATCGTGAAGGCTGGCACAGCGCAAAATGGCCGGCAATGACCGTTCATGAACAGTCCCTGTAACGTCATAGGTGCAGCAAAAGACTGTGACAAGCAGAACCCACGCGCACAAGGCAGCGCGCGGAGGCGAAGCCTACTACACATTGTTAAGGTTTAACTGAGTATTACTTTCGATTTATTCAGGGGTGTGCCTCTCTGGTTCAACCATTGGACAACCTACTAATAAATGGTGGGAGATTTGAGTGGACTGATACAGTCAATGTATCTTTTGAAACCATCCAGAAGTTAATTGTTTTGGTGCCTGCACGTTCTCCTTTCATAGCAGGAGCAAAACGTTTCTTGATGCTAGTCAGACAGGTTTGGGTGTGGTTTTGTCACAGAGGATAATAAAGAGCAGGCCATTGCTTTTGCATTTCGGTGTCTGAAAGCACCAGAATCACGCTATTGTAGAAGTTAATTCGAAGCACTAGTTCGTTTGTTGGGTGGGAGAGAAGTTCAGAGCATTTTTATGGGGCTCTCAGTTTGAGGTATTCACTGATCACAAATCTTTAATTCCAATGTTAAGTGGTGATGCTTAATGAAAAGTGTCTGTAAAATGAGTCAGATTATTGTCGCTGTTGCAGGAAGTTTATTTTACAATCAAATATATTCCTGGTGGAAAAAACTTATGGTCAGATTGTTTGTCAAGAATACCTTTGGATGTGGTTGATCAAGATGCACTCAGAGTGACCACACTTTACTCATGCACTGACCATGAACTCAATCATTCTCCCTCCACTTACTCTGCGGTCACATGAGCACACTGCTCATCCTGCACGCACAGTGAACACACTGCACTGTCACCAATCAGCATGCACTTGCGCTGATCTCCCTGTACTCCCCTCACTCAGACAAGCACACTACTCACCCTGCACACATGTGTCACTTCACTCACCTATCACTCTCACTCTGCAATCTCACTGAAGCAAGCACATCACTAACCATGCATTAATTTGTCCTACTTTTAACTTACACCCGCGCCCAAACTCATATGTTCACATCACTATGTTCAGGCAATCCTCTCACACTGTTGCATTGCTCACTGTGCACTCACATAGGCACTCCTGTCACTCACACCACTCACCCTTCACTCACGTGGGCACAGCACTCACCCTTCAGTCACACAATGGAAACCAGCACTTCACTCACCCTGGAGTCACCCCACTCTCTCTGCACTCCCTCCTCTCACACTTCTATGACACACACTAACTTCTCGGCCTGCGCTCATACAGGTGCTCTTTTCACCCTACCTGCACATGGGGACAATAGTCTGCTGGAACTCATAGGGACACATCATCACCCTGCCCAAACTCCAATCACCATGCACTCACTAGTCACTCCTGTAGTGTAGTTCCTATATTCCCAATAGGCTCTTCCCATTGGAATAACATAAACGGCAGTTTAGACGTAGGACTTAGGTCATCTAGGTCTCTACTGAATATGTTAGACTTAATTATGAATGCCAGCTTGCTCAGAGGTCACTAGAAATTTTCTCGAATGAACAGGAAGGAGTTAACTTTCCTGATTTAGACAAGAAGGGATTAGTTTCTGACAACCACATAAACATGACAAATTTGCTCCCCCCAGAATAAGGAGTATATCTCCAGAGTCTTGTGAAAACAATAGATAGCTATTTCACTCAGTCAATCGTGCATGCTTAGTTTCACCAGGAGTGCAGAGAAATAGAGAGACGGGCGTTTTCAATAAAAGTTGTTATTTATTGAGCAGTCC
This sequence comes from Lissotriton helveticus, assembly GCF_964261635.1. Taxonomy (NCBI): domain Eukaryota; kingdom Metazoa; phylum Chordata; class Amphibia; order Caudata; family Salamandridae; genus Lissotriton; species Lissotriton helveticus. The sequence goes on along the minus strand of NC_136063.1, from coordinate 359,552,517 downwards.
TCTTTCTCATGCAAGAGAAGTGAGTTGCCACAATTGCAATATTTATCATGAAGTAAAGTGCGTACAGTAAAAGAGGTATTATGAAATAATACTGTAAAAGCATTTATATGGTTTCTGAGCCATATGATACTTAAAACGGATAAAATATATACATACATAAAATCATTGACTAAACGTACTCAGCTGGTGCTTCTAAGATACACCTACCCCTGTGTACCTAACCTAAGCCTAGTACGTGGGAAAGAGTAAGTGAGGTGCAGTTTAAGTTAAGTTAGTTCTTGCCAAGAATCTGAATCAAGAATTCTCCTGACAACCAACAGGGTTATACTCTTTCCGATATTATTCTGCACATCTTCTTTAAGCCATATGCCTCCTGTTCCTTTAAGGGTGAATGTTCCTTTCACTCAGGAAGGCAGGGGGCGGTGCTATACAAGAGCTGCCGGGGCGGAGAACTGACGCGAGTTTACTTTTCCTGTCAGAGAGCGTCTGCAACACGCCTCACCTCTTGTTCTTTCCCTCACTCGCCAACACCACAGCATCCAATCCGGAGAACTCCTCTCACACGATGCTGCTTCCCCCGTGTTGTTCTTAGGATAGTCAGGTAGATTATTTTTCTTTACTTCTCCTTCCGCACCTCACATGAGATTGTACACGATCTTAAGGCTGTCGTTGGTTCACTGTGGGAGCTCATATGCCTCGTCGCCAGAATCGAGTGTAACGACTCGGAGGCTGAAGAGGTTATTCAACATCAATCTTTATTGAACTCCCACGCAAGGCACTATCGTGAAGGCTGGCACAGCGCAAAATGGCCGGCAATGACCGTTCATGAACAGTCCCTGTAACGTCATAGGTGCAGTACGAGACTGTGACAAGCAGAACCCACGCGCACAAGGCAGCGCGTGGAGGCGAAGCCTACTACGCATTGTTAAGCTTTAACTGAGTATTACTCTCGATTTATTCAAGGGTGTGCCTCTCTGGTTCAACCATTGGACAACCTACTAAAAAATGGTGGGAGATTTGAGTGACTGATGCAGTCAATTAATCTCTTGAAACCATCCAGAAGTTAATTGTTTTGGTCCCTGCACGTTCTCCTTTCATAGCAGGAGCAAAACGTTTCTTGATGCTAGTCAGATAGGTTTGGGTGTGGGTTTTGTCACAGAGGATAATAAAGAGCAGGCCATTGCTTTTGCATTTCGGTGTCTGAAATCACCAGAATCACGCTATTGTAGAAGTTAATTCGAAGCACTAGTTCGTTTGTGGGGTGTGAGAGAAGTTCAGAACATTTTTATGGGGCTCTCAGTTTGAGGTATTCACTGATCACAAACCTTTAATTCCAATGTTAAGTGGTAATGCTTAATGAAAAGTGTCTGTAAAATGAGTCGGATTATTGTCGCTGTTGCAGGAAGTTTATTTTACAATCAAATATATTCCTGGTGGAAAAAAAATATGGTCAGATTGTTTTTCAAGAATACCTTTGGATGTGGTTGATCAAGATGCACTCGCAGTGACCACACTTTACTCATGCCACTGACCATGAACTCAACCATTCTCCCTCCATTTACTCTGTGGTCACATGAGCACACTGCTCATCCTGCACGCACAGTGAACACACTGCACTGCAACCAATCAGCATGCACTTGTGCTGATCCCCCTGTACTCCCCTTCACTCACACAAGCACACTACTCACCCTGCACTCATGTGTCACTTCACTCACCTATCACTCTCACTCTGAAATCTCACTGAAGCAAGCACATCACTAACCATGCATTAATTTGTCCTACTTTTAACTTACACCCGCACCCAATCTCATATGTTCACATCACTCACCCTGCAGTCAATCCTCTCACACTGTTGCATTGCTCACCGTGCACTCACATAGGCACTCCTGTCACTCACACCACTCACCCTTCACTCACGTGGGCACAGCACTCACCCTTCACTCACACAATGTAAACAAGCACTTCACTCACCCTGGAGTCACACCACTCTCTCTGCACTCCCTCCTCTCACACTACTATCACACACACTAACCTCTCGGCCTGCGCTCATACAGGTGCTCTTTTCACCCTGCCTGCACATGGAGACAATAGTCTGCCGGCACTCATAGGGACACATCGTCACCCTGCCCAAACTCCAATCACCATGCACTCACCAGTCACTCCTGTAGTGTAGTTCCTATATTCCCAATAGGCTCTGTGCATTGGAATAACATAAACGGCAGTTTAGACGTAGGACATCTAGGTCTCTACTGAATATGTTCGACTTAATTATGAATGCCATCTAGCTCAGAGGTCACTAGAAACTTTCTCGAATGAAGAGGAAGGAGTTAACTTTCCTGATTTAGACAAGAAGGGATTAGTTTCTGATAACTGCATAAACATGACAACTTTGCTTCCCCCAGAATAAGGAGTATATCTCCAGAGTCGTGTGAAAACAATAGATAGCTATTTCACTCAGTCAATCGTGCATGCTTAGTTTCACCAGGAGTGCAGAGAAATAGAGAGACGGGCGTTTTCAATAAAAGTTGTTATTTATTGAGCAGTCCTCTTTCTCATGCAAGAGAAGTGAGTTACCACAATTGCAATACTTATCATGAAGTAAAGTGCGTACAGTTAAAGGAGTATTATGAAATAATACTGTAAAAGCATTTATATGGTTTCTGAGCCATATGATACTTAAAACGGATAAAATATATACATACATAAAATCATTGACTAAACGTACTCAACTGGTGCTTCTAAGATACGCCTACCCCTGTGTACCTAACCTAAGCCTAGTACGTTGGAAAGAGTAAGTGAGCTGCAGTTTAAGTTAAGTTAGTTTTTGCCAAGAATCTGAATCAAGAATTCTCTAAGGTTCTAATCAGCTCCGTACCTTGGTTATAGAATGAAGGAGGTCTTGTATCTCTCTCTCAGGACTCGATCTCCCAGCAAACCCGCAAGGGTGACTGGAAACACCGGAGCTGGATTTCTCGGCAGGAGAAAAGACAGCGTCTCTCTCAGTGCGTCAAATGGGAGGGTCGGCTTCCTTCGGCACTCACATCAGCTGGGCATCGAGAAAGTAGATAGCCGCTCTGCTCCAAACCACCATGTATCTGCTTAAGGCAAATGCTGGTATATTTATACCTGGAAGGAGCCGAGTTTGACGTAAGGTTGGACATAAGACATCACTAAGAACTTACAGTTATTTCTGGACTCCAGGAATTATTGTACAAATGAAATCAAAAGCAGGGGGAATTCCCGGGCTGCTGGAGGCTTGGTTTGTTTAAAGAACGCGTTGTACTTTCTAGGAGTCTATTGGAGTAGCCTTGCCGTATTTGGACTGTATTGGCTATGACTAAATATGGACATGATTCGTATGCCTTTATAAGGATATGATTTGTTATAACCACATAAGGGCAAGAATCAGGAATATGTAAATAGGGTCCTAGATACATTCACAACACTGACTCCACGTATAATGTCCATCATTACTAAATACTAAGCAATACTAAACATATAACGATGCATGTGTTTTCCAACCCACCCCAAAATACATAAATTGCATTTGAAATGGTATATGGTATATACACGAAAATTAGTATTCATACTGTACGTTTTTCAAGCAGAGGTAACATTCAGATAATGCATATATGAATATTGGCTGAATGAATAGCAAAAATTACATTCATGAAATGGCTCTTAATACAGAAAAGAAGGTCGAGACCATTTCATCACATATTTATACAATACTGTACATGTGCTAGAGGCTAAGTCAAAATATTGTTTCTAGATTCTCTAAAAAGAGAAGTTCTGTTCTCTAAGAATAGTTCTACTTTAAGCAGAGTACCATGTGCCAGAAAAAAGGTAAATATTTTCGAAATGGAAAAAAATTATTTTGCTTTCAGGGGAAGAAATAGTTCCAATTGTTTTCAGTGGTGTTGTTTTTCAAAAACTGAAGGACGAATTCAGAGTTCAGGCAATGCTGTGTGCTCATTGTTTTAAAAGTTATTCTCGTTGTTAGGTGAGAAAATCAGATCAGACAGGCTGGCGAAAAATTGGTCTACACCAGTAGGTCGAAGTTCAACTAAGTTCGAAAAGGCTGAAATAGTGCATATGTGAGAATCCTTGCCAACATCGATTTCTACATCAGCAATGCTCACAGAAGGTTGTACCTGTGTGGTGCTGCTTTCATTTCGTACTTCACCGCCACCTAATCGTAGTGGTGAAGTCTCAATAAATGCCGTCATCAGAATAGGTAGCCGCTCGGGACAACACGTTTTGCATGAGCTGTTACCGAACCAAGCAAAGTACCGATATCCATTGGTACTGCTGATGGTAGTGTAAGACAGACGTCCAACACGCATTCTTCTCCGCATAGCAGACATCTAAGCATAGGTAAGATGTAATCTTGCCAGATTGGTCTGAATGAAAGAAACCAGGTAGTACTCAGATCTCTTAGCCGGGCAAAGCCGAGGACATTAGTGATCCGTTCTCTGTATCGTATAGCTACGATAATTTCTTCCATTGTAGCCTGTGTTTTGTCTGTGGCTTGGCTTGCCATATCGGAGCAGAAGGAACAAAAATAAAATTCCTGGTACGAGTCTCAAAAGAAGAGGCAGGCCGCCGAACACAGAATGCACAAAATTCGGGAAGATGACAAGAACTGTTTCAAAGGGTGCTAACAGTCCCGAAAAAATTGTCTTAAATACATGTGCGATGCCACTGGTATCAGACATGTTTAAGATTTGGCTTAACATTTCTATGAAATGCACGGGGCAATTTGTCGATAATAGGGTATGTATCTCTGCCGCTGTCCTTGCAACTTGCAGATCATACGTCTCTTTGGACGAGGTTAAAGGCACAGTTGTCTCTAAAAGAATAGACTTCATTCTGCTTAAAGTATCAATTCGAATAGAAGAGATATTCAAAGAAGGCCATATTGCCGCCTCCATGTCTGGATTGCTGTTTGGATACAATACTTGCATACAACAAGTGACCATGGAAGTAACGCTCACGAGATAGGCTTTTCCTGGCACCATGCCACAACAGCTGCGGTCACTTATTATAACATAGCTGCCGTTGGAAAGCTGTCTGAAAAAAGGCTCTATTTGTGTTGCAGGAGTGCCATGCAGGTGACATGAAAGGTTGTTTGATGAACCTTCGCAGGCTCCATGCAAGTTAATACCTTGACACAGAAGTGTACTGCGTCACAACAAAGAAGGGGATTGAGGCTTTGAAGGCCGCACCAATAGTCAAGTTCCTAACGTTAATCAAAGTCTGGGTGCAACTGGTGTAGGATACAACCCCCTAGATCCCAAAATAGAACAAATAAAGGATTATTTGTTCTATAAATCTAATTTCACAAATTGACCTCGCACACCAAAAAAAAAAAGTTATATAATAAACACAGTATCAATGTTCAATCTACATTCGTATTGTGAAAAAGGACAAGATTGAAAACGTTCTCCCAAGAAATTTGTTCAAGTCAATTTTCTTCGTTTTATTCTTTCTTTATTTGTTCAAACACTCGCAGATAAAAATAGCCAACGCGTTTCGTCCGAAACCGGACTTCTTCAGGGCTTAGCGCAGTGTACTCTCATGTCGAGCGTTCCATCCATCCTGGCAAGTATGCAAGTATGCAAATAATGAGTTTTATGGTTATATCCTTGGCAGATTTAGTAATCATCCATTCATTTGGGATCCAGTAGAGTTAGGGAAACAGTAAAGTGTATGCCATAGATTCGGCGTCCTCGTCGTGTCCGTGTGCGGTCGTCTGGTCTCCCGGTTCATGTTTGAACAAATAAAGAAAGAATAAAACGAAGAAAATTGACTTGAACAAATTTCTTGGGAGAACGTTTTCAATCTTGTCCTTTTTCACAATACGAATGTAGATTGAACATTGATACTGTGTTTATTATATAACTTTTTTTTTTGGTGTGCGAGGTCAATTTGTGAAACAGAAGTGTACTGCCTAGTGATTTTTTACATTTGTTACCACTAAGAAATACCTCTTTTTTCCCTTCACTATAACATTTATGTGTATAAGGTAAATTCCAGGTCGACTTGATGTATCCTTTACCCAACCTTTCATACAGGCCTGCTGGTATATACTTTTGGCAATACTGAAACTGAAAAGTTGTTATCGGAATTGTAATTGTACCATGTATTATCCATTCAATGACAGGTCTTTCTGATATTTTTAATGGTAATCTCTCAAGTTTTTCAATGCTCAGAATCGTATAGTCTGCTCCTTTTTGTGCCAAACTGATTTGTTTATCAATAAGTTTAAAGATGGAGAATAATGACGCTGTGTTGATAAGACGCCATGGCACATAGCCTGAATGCAGATTTTGTAAAGTCCAGCCTAGCTGAACAATAGAACGCAATTGGGACTAGCCATGTTGTAACATTAGCAAGTCCTGCTCTATTATATCAATAGCAGAGGATACAATGCTGTCCAGTGAATAAATTCTGGAGGACAGAGTCGTTAACCCATTGTCCACTACAGAAAGTGATTTTTCCAAATGAATACGATCAATTTCTCGTATTTTTGCAGCAGTTTTAATTTGCTTCACTTTCCAAGCTTCGTTGTAAGCAGCGTATATACCGGCATATATGAAACATTTTTGACGCTGTTTGTGAGGTCCCAGTATGAAATCTCGCAAGTCAGCACCTTCTTTAAGTAAAGTCAAGTGTTGCTTAGTTTCAGCCAGTGTGGATTTCTGTAGCCATTCGAGGAATAGTTTCCCTACACTGTATGTTGCAACTATCCCTGGATGTTGTCTCTGGGCATATCTTGGGTCTGGCCTGTTCTGTTTGAACCCCTGTGCGACGCCTTTTCCAGAGAGACACCTTTTCGAGAGAGTGTTCAGCGAGGCATGTGACATTTGGTGGGGACTGAAGACTCAAGGCGCCTTGCAACGCTCGGATTACCCCAGCTAGCGCGTAGGTACTGGGACGCCCCTCCCCCTCACTTTCGGATGCCGAGCAGAGCTTCAGGTGTGCGGAGACGCTGAGCCAAGACGCTGCCGACTGCAGGCGGCTTTTCCTTTTGCCTCGGTAAACTTTGTTGGTCGGCCCTGCTTCTCGCCGAAATGGAGATAACTGGAGCGGAGAGCTGAGGGAATCATGACTGCTTTATGGTTTAAGGACAGTAAGGCTAGAAGTCTGCCTTTCTCACCCTAACTCTGCTGGCCTCTCGTTTTCTGAGCAGCTGGAGGCAGTTAAAGCTCGAAATCTGCCTCTTAATCGTTTGGTCGGACGCTTGAGGAATATAAGGAGTATTTCAGAGATTTTCACGAGGAACTGCAACATGAGGCAGGAGTTATTAATTGCTGTTAAGTGTCTGTGTTACTGCGTGAGAGCGCCCCGCTGCCTGAACGTCAGCCTGCCCGTCCACCCTGCTCGTCCGCCCTGCATGCTCATCGTAGGAGAGGAGTTGGAAGAGCCGCCTCCCGGTCTAACGCACCGGCGTTTGAATCAAAGGTACGGCGACATCGCGGTGGGGGAAATGAAGCTGCAGAAGCGGTAGAAAACCGCGGAAGGGTCGCGAGCCGAGCTGGCGCTGGCGAGAAGGATTGCTGGTGAAGGATTGACACAGAGGAGAGGCACGGAGGTGAGGGCGCAGAGGCAGAGACCTCGCAAGCAGAGACCTTGCACGCTAGACACAGACAGAGGTAAGTGAAGGAGAGAGTAAAGTGGGTTGAGCGCAGGACCCTGGGACTGTTTAATAAACGGGTCGAGCTCAGAACCCCTGAACAGTTAGTAAACAGTGGCACTCATTACATCTAACCCCAAAATCCCCACACGCAAATACTGAAGTTGGGAAATTGGACTATTGGAAGTTTGGAGTGTGTAGCTGGGGCTTTGCGTTGGTCAGCTTGTTGGACCAACAAATCAGCTGCTGGTCCCTCGTTTCTAAGTGTTGGTGATGCGTGTAAATTCGGAGGGTAACCATAGAGATGGCCCCCAAAAGAATGAAAACAACTGTGGGGCAAAACGTGAGGGCGAGATCAAACTCCGCAAATGTAGAGAAAGCGGGTACCTCGGAGAGCAGCAAGGGGAGCCAAGAGTCTACACTTGTGAAAAAAAGAAGGAAAGGTGTGAAAAATAACACAGTGACCACTAAGGACATTACATCAAACTCAATAAAGGAATTTGTGGGAAGACATTTTAAAAAAGTATTCACACCTGTAAAGGACAAGGATATTATGTCTATCGAGTCAGTATCTGATAATGAGAGCTTCGAAAGAGAAGAGATCAGGTATACATCCCTACCCTTGGATGTTCAGATATCCGAGTCCCTAAATATGGTTAATCAGTCCTTGCAGCTATTATCGGACCATCGGGGTTTTGCGTCTCCAAGGCTGTCATCATCGCCACAAGATCTCTTCTCCGTGATTTGGAAAGAACCCAAGTTAGCCCGATCCCTCAGGAGGATCTGGAAAGAGAAAAAGATAGCACCACGAGCAGTAAGCTGCGTCACAGAAGAAGCGAAAGTAAAAGCCCTCCCGACCTTTGTGATACTAGCACAGAGCAATGTGGGGAACTGAATTTAACTTCAGAGATAAATCAAGACCTCTCTGCTATGTCTGCAACCTCAATGTTGGATCTAATGCTAATTTTACAAAAAACTCTTTAAGGCCTTCTAGAAGTGACCTTGTCTAACAATGTAATTCTAAAAACTCAAAAATGTATTTAGCTAAAATAGAAGGGGATCTAGAGGGGATCAGACTACACATGCCAGATATGGGAAGACAAAACCTCGATCTCGACCCTGTGCCTGAGGCGCAGGCCGAGGCGCAGGTAGAAACTGTCGAACAACTTAAAGAAAATCACGAGGTATACATTTCAAAGTGGCCAACGAGGATTATAAGAAGAGGGGAGAAGGTTAGACGTGAGAATTTAACTGGAGCAGGGGGGGTAGGTAGGAGATCACTAGGGAAAGGGAGGGAAATTCCAGAGAAAAGGTCAAGGGTGGAAAAGGATGTCTGTGAAAGGGGGAATGAAATAAAGGGACCCAAACCAGGTATGAGTACAATAATGAAGAGAACCCCAAAGAATCAGGGAAAAAATCTGTGCCCCGATAATACTCCAGCGCCACAGATGGAACAATGTAATAAGAAAATTAAATCACAGACTAAAGAGGCCGGGAGACAGTTAGGAGGGAATCTACAGTCATGGGTCACCCGGGAGGTGCAGGCTAGCAGGCCTAATACTCAAACATACAAGGCAAACAGGACAGAACCTCTGAGCCCAAACAGGATAACGAAAGATGGGAGGGAGGAGATGAGGCTATACCTTGAACCAATATCCTTAAGGAAAGGGGGGAAGAAACTGGAAAAGAGGTTGCCCCTTAATAGGACACAACTTCTGCAGGGCTTTGCCAAATGTCATAATCTGAAAGAATTAGGAACGAAGGACCTCAGACAAGTGGGCTTTAGCCAAAACAAAGAAGAGAAGGAGGTCACTAAGATTATACTGTATTCAAAACTGATAAAAACCTTGATTGAGAAAGCAGCAAATGACCTACAGAAAGAGGGTATTCAGCTATTAACCGAAGAGGAGGTACTGAGGGAAATAGAAGGAATTGATTGGCAAAGAAATAATTTCATAAGATGCCATGCAGCGTTGGGAAAGAGACAGGTAAGGATAAGGGACCCAGAAGAAGAGAAAGGAACAGCCCTGGGTAACATACAAATAGTAGCAAATAATTCAAACTTACAAAACTGGTGGGGAAATTGGAGTAAGGTCACGGCCCAGGCGGGCCCTTCATCCAGAGCCCTTGAAATTCAGGGCGAGGATAGATGGCTAGAGGACATAGAATAGATAGAGGATTTGCCACATAGCATAAGATTGGCCTCCTGGAACATAAATGGCCTAGGAGATTACGTAAAGCCAAAAAATATAAAGGCATTAGGTAAAAACACAGAGATTATATGTATCCAGGAGACCTGGCTGTGTGGCAGGACCCCGACAATAGATGGCTTCTTCCAGCTAAATAGAATGGCTAAGAAACAGAGGTTTGGCCGTCCTGCGGGGGGAATAATGACCTTGGTGTCAACAAAAATCATGAAAAAGGTGACAGAAATTACTGTAAAATGTAAATGGCTACTTGTTTGTAGAATAATGTTATCAGGATGTATGGAGAAGAACACGTTATTGCTAATAAATGTATACATGCAATGGGATACTGCAGAGGAATATGCTGCGGAAATGGGGTTATTTACAGAAGACATTAATACGATCTGTGAAAAGTATGGTAAGGATGTGATCATGTTAATGGGCGACTTTAATCATAAAATGCACCCCAAAAATGTAGATTGCTGGTTTCAAGAATTACTAGAGGCCTATGAGATACCGCAAGCTATTTTTCCAGACTGCATAACAAGTGCTAAGGATATCCAGTTGGGAAACTTTTTGGGAACAAAAAATCTTTTCTGTTTAAATGGAAGATCCCCCTCAGACTGTCCAGCAAAAAAAACGTTCAAAGTGGGCCCTCAAAATTGCCCAATAGACTACGTATTTGTGTCCCCCTGGAGTTTCCAACTAATAACAGGGTTTAGGATTCTAAATAGAGAAGGGAGCGACCATAATATTGTAGTCCTGGAGATTCCAGGTGTACAACTAGAACCCGGAACCCAAGTTATGGAACAAAGGATGGATTATCCTAAAAGACGTACAACTAGGTTAACCGAAGAATATATGGCCAAACTAATGCAACTACAACAGAATTTAGATCTAGATGCAGAAAATGGCCAGGGCCTAGACTGGTATGTAGGGAAAATTGAGAAGGTAGTCCAAATCCTTAGAGAAGGACTGAGAACCAGCCAAAAAAAACCCTAAAGGAAACAGCTTAAAAGTGGACAAGCAAAGAGGTTGGTTCACAATGGAATGCAGGGAAAAGAAAAGAGAAGTGAGGTGAATGGCACGACGTAAACTGATAAAAGGTGGGCATGGCAGTGGAAATGCATTAGCATCCCTAAAAAGAGAATATAATATGTTAATCAGGAGGACAAAAAGGGAATTTAAGGAAAGTTGTTGGCAAAAGCTATAAGAGGCCATTGAGGCAAAAAACTTACGACAGTTCTGGAAACTGGTTCATTCAGCAACAGACCATCAGCCAGCTGGAATGAAATGTGTAGTGGAGGAAGCAGCCTGGGAGGACTACCTTCAGGAATTATATAGTCCGGGGAGGAACCGGGAAGCGAATCAGCACACAGATTGGAGCGGTCTGGTAGCTGATATAAAACCTGACTTCACGGCCTCTATACTTAAAAAAACGATAAAGGGCCTGAAATTAACAAGGGCAGCTGGTCCAGATAACCTCCCTGGACTGATAATTAAAACTCAAATAGACTGGTGGGCGGAATTTTTCACTAATATGTTCCGAGTAATTTTAGATACTGGAAGGATCCCCGAGAACTGGAAAGGGGCAATAATAAGACCAATACACAAGAAAGGCGATAAGCACACCCCAAAAAACTACAGGTTAATTAACCTGTTAGACATTGGGGAAAAGTTATTTACCAGGATAGTGCCCGACGGAGCAAACGGGGAACATGTTCTGTTGCTTCGTCGACTTTCGGGCAGCCTTTGATTTGGTGGACCGCGGGAAGGTATTGGAATGCCTGACTAAATATGAAATCCCAGCGGGTCTACTAGCAATCCTAAAAGAATTGCACAGAGCGAATTGGGCGCAAGTGATTAAAGATACTCAAGGGGCACTGAAAAGGAAGATTGACATAGCAAATGGGTTAAGACAGGGCTGTGTCCTGGCCCCACTTCTCTTCTCGATTTTGCTAGCAGATCTGCCAGCAGCACTGGAAGTAGAAAGAAGTGCTAGCCCAAGAATAAACTGGGATAGACATATTGAAGCCCAAATGGCAAAAGCATCATCCTCTATTTGTGGGTTGAAAAATTCAATAGAGATTACGGTGACCGGTCGCATAAACCCATGCTAAAGGCTTATGAAGCAATGATCCCTCCCCAAGTATTGTATGGGATGGAAGTTCTTTACTTCTGCGGCAAAGTGGGTTGGGATCGGGAGGAAGGTAAGGTGTTGAAAATGCTTCTGTCCTTGCCAAAGTCAGCGATGATACAGGCAATTAGATTAGAGACCGGAACAATAGCGTGGAGCATTCAGGCTAAAATGGCTGCAAGGTTCTGGAAACGGACAATTTACAAGAGGAAATCCAGAAGGTGTCCCCTTTGGTGTAGTAATGAAATCCAGCAAAGCAACCTAAAATGGGCAGTGGACGCAAAAAGGAAAATAGAGGAGGTAACTGGTAGCTTAAGGTGAGAGTTAATCAGAATCCAGTAGAAATCTCCTTCACCAAAGGCGTACTAAGAGCACAAGGAAGGGAGCTATCAAGACATCAGGACATAGAATACTTGAGAAAGAAAAAGTCAGTTCAATGTATGATAGAAGCATGGGAAAATGATGCATGGTATCCATACTTAGAAACCCTGCCGAACTACGGATTGAGGTGGGAGATTTTGAAAATCCGAATTGGAACTAACCCTTGGCTACTGGAGGGGAGATTAAAAGCAGAAAAGCTATATCCTGATGGGTTATGTAAGTGTGGACTGGAGACGAAGTGTGATATTTTGCACATATTGTTGGATTGCCTAACTGGTTTAGGAGTGAGGAAACAGTTCTTACGACCGTTATTTTTAAAATATGGCATTAATTCAAGAGGGCAAGCAGCTACACTACTAATAAAAATGGAAACATTGGATACTGCAATTGCACTAGGGAACTACCTGAAAGGTATAAACCGTTTGGCCAGGGAAAAGCTCAAGAAAGGATTGTAACTTATTGTATTACCTACTCTTGCAGGAGACATTATTAAAGCCCGATGCACGTCTAGTTCAGAGGGTCTTAACCTTTGTAAAATAATAATGATGTTTGTACAAGTTTGTTAAAGATTGTAAATGCTTATTTTATTATGTTTAGAGATTTTAACATTTTAACTGACTTTTAATTTTGGAAATACTGAAATATATGGGCCTATAGTAGTTAGGGTTTTACTAGAAATGTATAAGCAACTTAGAAATGCAATTGTGTGATTTTAGAGATCATTACGTATGATTGTTACCGTTTGGATTGTAATGTCTCAATAAACAGATTTCTCTCTCTCTCTCCCTGTGTTTTGTTCAGGAATCTATCTTGACAGTTATTAGTGTCTGTGGGCCAGATCAACCATTTTTTCCAATCAGGATTTGTTCTGTTTTGGTGTGAAATATGGCATATGTCTATCTCCACATCTGTAGCACTATTACTATCAGATATGGGCTTTGGAATGGATGGTTTATTGTTGTATAATCTTTATTCAGTAAAAATTCTCACCATAAAAGAGTAAATTTTACACAGTAAAACATTAGTAAAATCTATCAACGATAAAATTGCCTATTTAAAAGGTTCAAGCCTACACATTATACAGTACAATGGGTAATTTTTATGGACCCTAGTCATCATCACTCATCAGTACATTATTACATAATGGTTAAAATGACTTCAAATCCATCCAGCCATCATCATAGCGACCTGCCAATAGGGCCTGCTAGCAATTTGGTAAGGTGGAATACAGCTTCATTCTCCTAGTCCGGGTCAGCCATGCACTACTCAAATATTTAGCCACCCCGCATACCATGGCAGAGGATGTTGGGTCGGTAGTAAGTACTCGTAAGGCCATTCTATGGCACCTCAGACCCAACCCCTTGCATACTGGTTTCAACCAGACCTTCCTGGCAACTTTATAAGCGGGGCAGGCAAAGAGTAAGTGCGCCACGGACTCCTTTGGAGCCGCGCACCCGGGGCAGGGGCGCGGAGGACCACCAGCGTTAGACCACCCCGTGGTAAACTCATGCACCGGAAGGGTCCCATACCTGAGTTTTAAATAGAGGGCTCTGTCCAGAGGCTTAGCAATGAGGTCGAGGAAGGGTTCCAACTTTCTAGACCATTTAAACTCTAGAAACCGTTCCGTGAGTCAACCCCCAACCCCGCTGCGTGTTGCCTCTGCCTGAACCCAGTCCCTGTATAACTTCTTGATCACCGGTTTGGGGGGTGGCATTTGACTCACCCACACATCTCTCAAGCCCAATTGCACCACCAACTGCCTCACGTTGCTCAACCACCCGATCCTATTACCGATATCTAGTAGTATTAGTTCATCCAGCCCCGCAGCATATTTGGCAAGTTCCCTAGTCCTTCGCAACCGAGCCCAAAACAGTAGAGGGCGCAACCGCACTAGATCTTTGAAGGATCGCCTGCCCAGATCTAGCCGCAATGGAATGAGCGGGGTAGAAACGGGGAGAGCCACCACGTCCCTCAAAAACTTGTTTTCCGCTACAACTAGCTCAGAAACATTTTCAAACCCCCACAGCTCGGAGCCATATAATGCAGCCGGGAGTATCTGGCCCTCGTAGATTGCCATGACAAGTGCCACAGGTTTACTCGTTGACTCCCGATGCTCCCTCAGGGTCACCCCTGATACTCTTTTGTGGGCAAGTAACATTTTAGCCAAGTGGTCCTTCCAATCCATCCGACTATTTATCCGCACCCCCAAATAGTCGAATGAATCAACCAACTCCAAGGGTTCCCCATTGAGCGTAAAATTATTTCTAAACCTTTTGGAGGGTGAGAGAGCCATGAGCTTAGTTTTCGAGGTGTTAATAGTGAGTCCTCTATCTGTGCAAAAAGTGCTGAAACGGTGCAGAAGCTTTTGAAGCCCCACCGGGGATTTAGAGATCAGTATGGTGTCATCCGCGAAGAGTAGAGTGGGGATTCTTTCCCCCACCAGGGATGGTGCCTCCGCCTCTTCCTCTCTCAGATGGTCCACCACTCCATTCACAAACAGAGAGAAGAGGGCCATAACACATCCCTGGAGTACTCCCCTCCTCACGGGCACCCTATCTGTCAGCTTGCCCTGGGTGCCCCATCTGATCCTCGCATAATTCCCTTTGTGGAGCCTTACAATAAAACTCAGAAGTGAACCAGGGAAACCCATCCTCTCCAGTGTCTCCCACAGCTTTACTCGAGGGACCAAGTCAAAAGCCGTCTTGAGATCTATGAAAGCCATGTAAAGGCTACCCCTTTTGATGGTAACTGACTTCCAATAGATGACAAAAAAGCGAAAGACCTGGTCCATCGTGCCCACCTTCTGGCGGAATCCTGCTTGGAGGTGGGAGAGGATATGTTCCTCTTCCATCCAATCTACAACCCTTGAGATGATGACCCTGCCAACCACTTTCTGGATTACATCTATCAAACTGATAGGTCTGTAATTGGCAGGGTCCTCTCTAGCCCCCTTCTTGAACACAGTGACCACCTCTGCCCCCTTCCAAGAGTAAGGCACGGGGTGACCCCTGGCAATCAAATTCATTAGAGTGGCAATTAAATCGACCCACGCCTTAGGTTCCTCAATCAGAAGGTCCCCTGGGATCCCGTCCGGGCCAGCCGCCTTCTTCTGGGTCAGATGTCTGATGGCTACTACTACTTCCGAGGGCGAGAATGGGTCCTCGAGCTCCCCTGTAAGTTCCCCACCTCCACCCCTAACTTCCGTTGGGCAGGGGGCGGCTTCAATTCCTCCATATAGTGCCGAAAAATGGTCAAACCATTGCTGGCTTGTTATGTGGGCGGCTAAAGGCTGAGCGCTCTGCTGCCTAGCTCTATTAATAAGGTTCCAGAATAACATTGAATTCCTCATGCTAACTGCAGAGTTTAGGTCCTGCCAATGTTGTTCCTCCCACTCTCGTTTGGCCAGTGCCAATACTCTTGAGTAATCCTTCCTAGCCGCTCTAACTAGTGAAGGATCTTTTTTAAGTAGGGCAGCTGTCAGCTCTTTCCTTTTTCCCTTGCACTGGGCCGAGTACCAGGGATTACTAGAGATGGGGGGGGGGTGTTATTGACTCTATGGCTTTTCCCTTTAAAAAGAAAGTATTGGCTCACTTGCTCTATTGTGGTTTTGTAGACTGTATCAAGGGCAATGGCGGCTCCAGGGCACTTCCCATTCACTGTTCCCATACCTCCAAATCCAAGTACAGGTCTACCACAAGAGATTTTATACTCTCAAGTTGATCTTCCTGCAGTTTGGCCTTGTCCCATTTCAACCTACGGTTACTATTGTTAGGGACAACTTCTTTGGTTAACCTCAGGGGGCCACTCGTCCCCCTACCATTGGGGTTACCCCACCTAAACTTACTGCATAGGGGGTTGTGGTCACTATCCTGTGTAGCCACTACCTCCATATATATTAGGTCTTTCCACAATCTAACGTCCAATAAGATATAATCGATTCTGGACGGACCAATGAGCCTGTTAAAGGTCATTGCTCCAGCACTGTCGGACAAAGTCCTACCGGTAAGTGGTCTTAATTTGTGTTCCCTAGTGAGGGCATTAATTTGTATTGCCCTTGCTGACCATTTTCGAATAGGGGGTAGTGACAAAGCTGGGATTGACCATATAGAATCTTCCTCCTCGGTGCCTAGAAGATCGTCCCCAGAAAGGGGTTCATACGTACAATTAAAATCCCCGCCCACTATCATTTTAGCAGAAGGGGGGCACTTGGCTAATGCTAAGTCTAAGCTCATTAAAATTGCTGAAGAAGTATCCCCCGGTGCCCCTCTGGCATAAACATTAAATAATTCGAGCCTGCTCCCCTCAATATATCCCCTAGAAGAGAGATGTAGTATGTCACTACACTCTGAATCATGGATGACAACATCCCAATCCAGATCAATTTTAATCCAAACCGTTAGTCCTCCCGCTGGTCTACCCTTCCCTCTGGTTACTGCTGGGGAAAAATATGTAGTGTAGCCAGATTTGTGTAGTGGGAGCAGACTCCAGGTTTCCTGGAAGAGACATACATCAAACTTCTCAATGAATATGTGCCATTCTGGTAGGGCCATCTTCCTTTTTCACCCTGCCACATTCCAAGATAACAGGTGTATTACCCTGTGACCCATAGGAACTATAGCAGGGACCCCCTTACTCCCACCCCTTCCACCATCCTTGGGCATGGGAATGGCATCCACACAGATAGATGACTTGGGGGATGCAATGCTACCATCTATGATGTCTGCACACAATACATCCGTAGAGACTCTGGTAATACTGCTCTCCGTACTTTGGGCTACTATGGGGTCCACCTGACTGTTATTTTTACGTCTTGCCACCCTTAGTGCCTCAAAATCTATGCCCTTTGGATTGGCCGCACTTGGTCTGCCACCCCACCCCATTTGTTCTGTTTTGGTGTAAAATATGGCATATGTCTATCTCCACATCTGTAGTGCTATTACTATCAGATATGGGCTTTGGAATGGATGGTTTATTTAAGTCTTTTATCTTGGCTAGGCCAAGACAGGTTGTTTGTTGAATGGTGTCATTCAGGAATATTATCTGTTCTGGGATCATGCAGGCTCCAAATAATGATTCTAAACCTTGTACCTGCCAGTCTTATGTACCCCAGATGGTTTTTGTTTCAATGTTGTTTTTCCAAAATTCAAAACCAAATGTAGACATTTTTTCATAAAATTTTTCAGCATAAATCAATTTAGTATTTGTCAACATGTTTTTCAATCCTGTTTTATTTAACATTTTGAAATAAAACGTTTCTGGATCAGTGTTGTTAAACCCTGAGAAGTATGGGAATTTCTCATAAAATGTTTTTGAACTGCCTTTTGGCGGTGTTGGACAATGTTCCCATTGGTTATAAGTAAAAAAAATTCTAGGATTAGCAGATTTATGCAAATAGTGATGACCATAATGATTATAGCAATACATTTCTTCATAATTTGATGAACCCTGCAAATAATCGTGTTCTGTGAATTTAGCTGACATTTCTAAATCTGACATCGTATTATTAATATTTTCAAAGTCCCAATCATCAGGGAAAGTACTTTGTGTCACAAAGTCACTTAATGAAATCTTGAACTGATGAGGATATTTCAAGAGCTCAATTGGGCCAAAGATTCCGTAATCAGTTTTGTCCCATGCTACACCCCCAGGTATAGGATTGGCTGTGATGTTCACTGATGACAGTTCTCTTTTTTCAATGTGTGAAGATCTGTGAGGCTTTAGGACCATTTAATGTTCTGAATTGCTGTGTCCATTGTACTATATTTTCCATCAATAAATCTATCCAAACATAAAACCATTATTAGCCATAGTAGGAGGAAAAGTACACCTAACACAATCCATAATTCAATCCATGGTAAAATCAGATATGTTTCTTTTAGTTGATGAAAGAGTTCAGTCATTTTACCTTTGAAAGTTTTTGTTGCTGGCGTTTCTTCATGTTCACTGGGATCTTCAGAAAAGTCATCGAAATTGATGAAGTAGCCAGATGTAGTTCTGTCAATTGTTGGAATTGCTTCCGGATTTCTTTTAGTCTTTGGATCTTCTTTTGTCACATTAGAATAGCCCGAGGCTACATCATTGTAGACAGGTGTTTCTTGACGAACTGTTGCAATTTGGGTTTCAAGAGGCACAAGTTCCATGGCTTTGTTGCATAGTCCTTTTTTATTCACTGCAGGTTTATCAAAAGTGATTAGTCTTTCAGTTTTAACCTCTTGGATTGTAGCAAGATTTGGTCTTCTGCTATTTCTTGGGAGTCCACTGGGCCTACTACTTATTATAGGCCACATGATTGTGGCTTTACCAGGTCGATTGATACAACTATGTTCTCCTTTTTACCAGCAAGGGGCGGTAGTTCTACTGATCTTGTTCCGCTGACAGCTAAGACAGGTACTGCTCTTCTGTAAGAAGGCCCAACTTTCTTCTTCACCGCGATCTTTTCTCTGACTAGATCCCCAATCTTTGGAATCCAGACAGGTCTTGCTGGGACAGGTGGTTTTTCTTCAGTGGCTGTTGGCTTTAACTTTGTGTTACTTAGACTTCTTCTTGTTTCATTTAAGTCCTGCAAAACAGCCAAACGATCTTTGATATCAAGGGATTTTTCTTTCACCACTTAAGTCTGACAATCTAAGTCCTGGATTATCATTCTAGTACCGAACAATAGTTCGTATGGAGTGATACCTCTTAGAGAATTTCTTGGCAGATTGTTAAGACTACGTTGGACACTTGTTAGACCCATCACCCGAACCTAATACCCTCGCCGTTATAGATTGCTTTATGTCACGTTTTTTTCTCTCCACTACCGCATTTCCCTCGGGATGGAATGGACTAGAGTACCGCAATGCAATGCCCAAGCTGGCCATGGCCTCCTTGTAAGCTCGAGAGCTAAACGCAGGACCCTGGTCAGAACGTAGCATGCCAATTGCATATGTGCCGATAAAGACTCGCAAATCTTTTATAACAGTTCTGGCGTCAGCCGAGCGCTGGGGTCTACATCTAAATTAATCTCGTCTTAATAATTATGGGATCGCATTTCTCGGGCTGGATTTCTGCGTATAGGTAGCCTAATGCTTTCTAATAAATGTGTCCTGTTAATTGTCTGGTCTGGTTCACAACTGCGATCTCTATTGCAGTCCTGACAATCCATTGCAAAGTTATACATTTGCAAGCTCATCCCCAGCCACCAGTATTGTGATTTATAATTCTATTAGAGATTTCAAGATCTCTTGATGCCTCAGACCCATTTCCATGTGTGCTTCTTGTATCAAGTAAGCTCTCCGGTTCGTGTTTGGAATTACTCTATCCCCCACTCCAGGGATTTGAGCAAAAGGAACGGAGTTCGCATCAATTATGTACTTATTTCCGAGTGGATATAGTTGCCTTTCATTGAGACTTTCACTGCTAGTACCGTTTCACCGTCTATTTCTTTTTTACTACGCTTTTGTTGTAGCTACGGAAGCCGATTGAACAGCTGCCACTGTGGCTCTGTTAGCCAATGAATACCCTGCAATGTGAACGCCATCACGTTGATTCAGTGTATGTATCACGTGAGTCTTTCGTAGTTCTTTCTGTAAAAGAACTACTTGTTTCCAGAGCTTTTTATGCTTTATTGTGGCACCAGTCTCATCTTTGTAACCGTTTTTGATCCATGTCTGCATGTCATTATTGTAAGACCGGACGCAATAATGCGAATCGCACACTATTAGTGTGGGGAATTCGCGATTGGCATTTTCAAACGCCATCTTTAAAGATCTTATTTCAGCTCGCTGAGCTGTACAGTTTCTGAGTGATTCAGTTTTAGTGATTATCGGTCTGTATTTACCCAAGCGCCAGCGACCTTTAAGAATCGCGCACGTTGCATTGTAAGATTTTTTTATCCACATCGTAGTGTTGTTCAAATCTGTCCGTGTAGATTACACAGGTGTACTGTTCGAGAGGCAGAATTTCGATTGATAGAGGATACTCATGTTCGTATTCTAGATTTTCTAGTTTTTTCATTTTCAGATCCAATGCGTGTTTCACGTCTTCTGCAGCAAGAGAATTTTCCCATTGTATCCATTTTGGATCTAATGCCACAGCATTCGGAATGCGTGGTCTTGTTACTGCCTCAAGGGCTAATTCTGCTGTTAAAACAGATATGTTTCTCCCTTGGACCAGGGCTCTTTCTTTTGCTACAGCAGTTTCAACCGCAGTTAGAATTTTTTCAGTAGAACTGAATTTCATTCCAGCTTCTGTGTACAAGTGTGATTTGTAAGCTATTGGTACTGTTTCTCCCTCATTAGAGGTCAGGTATGTGAATCCGCATCTTCCTGGGATGACTCGGATTACAAGGTTGCGTACGTTTACGCGTGTTTGCAGTTTTGTTGTAGTTAACATGTCTGTTTGTAATGATCTTAACATTTCTGTGTGTTTCTGAGTCCAATTAATTGGTTTGAAATCAGGTTTTATTAATTCATAGAGGGGTTTAACCCTCTCTGCATAATTTAGAATGTATGTTCTTCCGAAATTCAGGAAACCTAGTATTGTTTGTAAGTTCTGCAGCGTTATTGGTGCTTGGAGTACTGCACACTTCTCTAAGAAGTTGTCTGCTAGGCTTTCGCCTTCACTTGATAATTCATATCCTAAAATCAGGACTGTTAGATGAGCAATTCGTGACTTTTTAAAGTTGAATTTGTACCCTTCAGCTGCGAACCCAAGTTTTATGGTGTTCACTCTTTTCAAGTGTGTCTCCAGGTCGTCGTCTGTAAGATAGATGTCATCGACATAAGATAATGCCTCATCATCGTACATTTGTAGTTACCCTTGCTGAGAATAATCCTGGGCTATTCTTTAATCCCTGTGGGAGACGGCAACATTGTTTTTATGCCCCCATACAGGAGAAAGCGGACAAATACCTGCTTTCAGGTGCAATGTTTTGACAGAAGAAACCATTTGAGATATCCAATGTCGTTTTATATTTTATGCGCACGATGTTATTCATTAGTGCTGCACTGTGTGAGTTTTGTACTGCAAATGTTTTGCAGCAGGAGTTTAGGTGGCTGTAGTCCAAAACTAGACTATATGAATCGTCTGGCTTGGAGACAGGAAACAAAGGATTGTTCATTTGTGAGGTGCATGTTTCAATCACCCCCTCATATTCCAATTGATCTAAGATCTCCCTGACTTGTTTTTTAGCTTCTTGCTTAACAGGATACTGCCTCTGTGCAGTAGGTTGATTTTTTAACTGAATTTTATGGTGAGGAGAATCCTCATCCCATCCTACATGATTTTTATATAATGCAGGGGCTTGGGCCACTGCCCATTTTCTTGCAAATGTGTATTTTTTATGAATTGGAATGTGATTTGAGAAGGCAGGCATAATCATTTCTTCGCCATGTGGGCACTCCCTGACAAACTCTGGTGGCCAGTCTTTTTCAGCTAATAGGATGTCATAGCCTTTAGATAAGTTATCCCAAAAGAGACCCCATATTTTCCTAGTTTTATCCCCCTCTATACGCAATGTTATTTCATATAATTTATGGGGTTTGCTAACTCTGGTGTCTGCAGTTTCCACCTGAATGTATTCATTCATGTCCACTGTCTCCAGAAGATTCATCAGGATCTTGCGAGCTATGGTCACTTTGATGAGCAGGTTCCTTGTCTTTGGACTTGACGTGCTCTTCCTTGTGTTCTGACCGTCCTCTTCTTTCTGATTTCTGTGAGGAATTCTGAAAAGATCGAGAGGGACGTGTATCAATATCTTGATATCTGTCAGGTTTTCTCAATTTATCCCTATCTCTAAGTTTATATCTTTTTTCAGAGTGCTCCCTTTGGGGAGACTTGCTTCCTCTTTCTGGAGATCTATCTCTCCATTGATGAGACCTTCCTCTGGACTGAAACCGTTTTTCTCCGGTAGTGGATTGTTTATTACCCTCCCAACTCTTTTTTGGAGTATTGAGATTATTTTTAATAAATGTTTTTTCAGGATTTTCCGTTAATTGTGGTTTTAGTGGTTTCCCACCCAAACAATCTCTACCTAGTTCTTCATAGGATTTTTCTATGATTCTGGCAAGTTCAAAAGGTTGTTCTGCTATATCTGTTTCTTTCAATTTCTGCAGGTATGTTGTATCGTCAATTGAACTAATTCTCTATATGCCTTTGTTAATTCTTTTAGTTTAACTAAGAGTTCTTCGCTTGCTAGAACCGGCCATGTGGTTGCTGGTCTACCTAGTGCACCGAGCCTGGTGATGTGATTTTTATGTTTTAGGGCGCCATTAAACCAGAGCAGGTGCTCTTGGTATGTTAGTGGAATTTCAACGTCCTCGAACGGGGTGTATTAATCCGGAGGTTCCTCTATTTTGTAATAGTGGAAATCTTGTGTCACAGCGTGTGCTGCTGGAAAATGTATCCATGAATAGAATACCTCTGTCTGACGATATTCATGGGCCTCTACCACAAATATGACTGTACCACCTCTTAATGATAGTCCATTTTCTATAAGTTTAAGAGTTATTGTTCTTCTTACATTTACCGGAATGATTATAGCATTCGGGTTTTCTTCTTAGAGACTTGTGTCATCCGCTAGTAGTTGAGCTGCTAATTTAGCTCCCTCCCTTTCATCTTCACTTTCTCCCATTTTACTGACAGAAGGTTTTTTCTTGCAGAGCAAGTTTCAAGGAAACAAAGATTAGGTGCACAATATTTTGGAACACTGTATCCTTCAACGTTGACTAAACCAAAAACTAATACATAGGAATCTCTTCCTACTAAGTTACGGCAGATATTAACCTTTTACCCACTCCAGACATCTATTGGAGTTTTTACGGGAAAAGGGGTCTGTGTAAAAAGCACGACTGTGTTACTCTAGTATCTTGCGTTAGATTATCGCCTTACCAAACGTTGGGCGCCATGTAGTGTAGTTCCTATATTCCCAATAGGCTCTGCGCATTGGAATAACATAAATGGCAGTTTAGACGTAGGACTGAGGTCATCTAGGTCTCTACTGAATATGTTAGACTTAATTATGAATGCCAGC
This sequence comes from Lissotriton helveticus, assembly GCF_964261635.1. Taxonomy (NCBI): domain Eukaryota; kingdom Metazoa; phylum Chordata; class Amphibia; order Caudata; family Salamandridae; genus Lissotriton; species Lissotriton helveticus. Next base: position 359,529,163 of record NC_136063.1, on the reverse strand, counting down.
TAGCTCAGAGGTCACCAGAAACTTTCTTGAAAGAACAGGAAGGAGTTAACTTTCCTGATTTAGACAAGAAGGGATTAGTTTCTGACAACCGCATAAACATGACAACTTTGCTCCCCCAGAATAAGGAGTATATCTCCAGAGTCGAATGAAAACAATAGATAGCTATTTCACTCAGTCAATCGTGCATGCTTAGTTTCACCAGGAGTGCAGAGAAATAGAGAGACGGGCGTTTTCAATAAAAGTTGTTATTTATTGAGCAGTCCTCTTTCTCAAGAGAAGTGAGTTGCCACACTGGACACTTTGACAAACCTGCCTTGCTGTTTGGTTCTCCCGTGGATTCTTTGCATCTCCACCAACGCCTCGCGGAACCCGCTGCGCGGGTCCCGCTTCGCAGAGGGGCGCTCTCCTTCGTGGGCTGTTAGCTGCTGCTGGGGTAAGACAGGGGCTGAGGGCTGCGAGCAAGAGGGCTGGGACTACATTTCCCAGGAGTCCCAGTAACCCCGCCCGTTCCACCTGGGCTGCTCTCCCTGCCCGCCCCCAACGACCGGGTGATTTAATACCGGCTTGGACTGCACTTCGTGGGACACTTTGACAAACATGCCTTGCTGTTTGGTTCGCCCGTGGATTCTTTGCCTCTCCACCAACGCCTCGCGGAACCCGCTGCGCGGGTCCCGCTTTGCTGAGGGGCGCTCTCCTTCGTGGGCTGTTAGCTGCTGCTGGGGTAAGACAGGGGCTGAGGGCTGCGAGCAAGAGGGCTGGGACTACATTTCCCAGGAGTCCCAGTAACCCCGCCCGTTCCACCTGGGCTGCTCTCCCTCCCCGCCCCCAACGACCGGGTGATCATCGTAATAGCTATATTTTAACGTGTGAATACCGCTGCGCGGGAGTTCGCCGGGAGAAGCCCGGGACAAGGGCGGGACCGTCTGTGGCCGTCCGGGGCCGAAGGAGGCTGGGCTGGGCCGCCCCACTTGGTTCACGCACTTGACCCAAGGTACCTGTTTGCTACAATCTGCGGCGAAATATATCTTTGCACTTGAATGATGCCGTCTCCGGCCAAGGAGAGCACACCGTTGAAGCCGGGAGGAGCTAAAAGCAGGACCTTAGAGAATTATTTCTCACGGGCCGGGGGGGAGGGGGACAAAGAGTGTAACCTGTCTCGGCTAAGAGCAGAAAGGAGACGCTCAATAGACAATCTGAAAAATACCCCTCTCGGAGAACAATCTACTACGCCCAGGGAGGAGTTGTCTTTTATAGATGATGTCCCACTTCTGTTGAGGTATCACATGAATACTACACCAGCAGAAGCTATGATCATAGCCCCAGTTACTAGTCCTAGTCCAACCAGAGTGACCATAGACCTAGTCTCCCAACCACTGCGGGACCCCAAGGCCAACACAAACCCACCCATATCAGTAAGCGTGCAAAGATCTCATGGGCCCCCCCCTAACAAACGTAGAAGGAAGTCGAAGGGCGTACAGGGAAGGAACAAATCTAAAAATTCCCGTCTGGACTTTGGGAAGTCTGCTGTCAAACCGCCTGTAGTAGTGGCAAAGTCACAGGCTGATTCTCACTCTAAACCTGTTGACCAGGATAACCCAGCCCCCGCCCCGACAATAAAGGTGGGAACTAATATTGCTAACCTCCCCCTATCTGTTGTTCCCCTGGGGAATCTGGAATTTTTGTTAAGGTCTCTATTATTACCAATCAGCGAGAGTTTAAAAAAGATCGAGACTAGACTAACCGCACTGGAGACCGCAGTAGGTAGTCTGAAAATCCCGGCTGAGCACCAGGAAAGGAATTTAGCACCCAGCTCTATTAACGTAGCCACCGAACAGCCTGTACATAGAGCCTTAAATACACTCCCGTTACATGCAGTAAATACGGTGGGTTCACAACAGCCCGCAAAGAATAACTCCGTACCAACCAGGCCTTCTAACTTTAACATCCCTATTCCCCCGTCTGGCCCGGTCAATTTGGTACAGCAGGCAGACAGTACCACACTGATCCCCCTAATGAAGCTTCCCCCAAGACCACGTAGGCCCAATCTACCCCCCGAGACCAATGATTTTACTGTTGTCTTGGCAGGAGTTCCCCCACTTGAAGCAGGGGAAACTGAGGACTTCTGTGCCTTGAAAAGTAGGGTCATTAAGTGGCTAAACATAAATAGACCTCTCCCATTACACCTTAATAATGAAATCATAATGGTAAGAAGGGTGCCATGGGTGGGGAGAACCCAGAAATCTATTGTTGGGGATTGCATACTGACAAGTTTTAGGGATACAGATACAGTGACCTATATTTGCCAAGGGGAAAACAGATCTAGGGAATCCACTATTCATACCCTTCGGGTGTCTTTCTTTTTTCCTATTAGCCCAGCCCCACTGCAGTCGCAACAAAAGCAAAACAACTGGGAGAGGGTTGGCAGGAGGGGGAGACACCAGGACTCTAATCATAGATCATCACTTGGCCGTCAGGAACCTCCTTTTCACACCTATAATCGGTTCAATGGTCTGAATGATTTAGAGGGGGTTGATTGACAGATGGATAATGCCCCTCAGGGTCATATGGAAGAGAGTGCCCAGGTAGAGGTGGTGGGTGAACGGAGCCCTAACGTTCAACTAATTGTAATGTCTGACGTAGGAAATCCAGGGTATGATGAACCGAATGTTACATTAATAGAATGTTCAGGAGGGGGGTACGGGCTGGCCACGCAAGGTCCGACACAGGAGACTCTATTACACCAACAGGAGGGTTTAAAAGTGCGAGGGGAAGGTATGAGACTGATTTCCTGGAATGTTGCGGGGATAGCGGGCAAATTCTCCAACAAGGATTGGGTCGATTACATTAGAAACTTTCATGTTATTTGTCTCCAGGAGACATGGGCGTTGGCAAGTGATCACCACCTACAGGGTTATAAGTGTTTTTTTGTTTCCGCCCGAAAATCTAGATCGGGGAGAGCAATGGGTGGGTTGTCCATCTACGTAGATTTAGACCTCCCAGGCACCTGGTCTTCTCCAGATTGGAGTCTACATGGGATCCAGGTAGCTCGGTTTTTTGGGAAGGGGCTAAGATTCTCTGTCTTTAACATCTATAACTCAGAGTCAGTAAATAATTGTATCCCCCTACTAGCGGATTTAGACCAGAGGCTGGAATCAGAAACAATATCCCAAAACAAGGGGCAGCCCTGCGGGTTATTATTAATGGGAGATTTTAATTGTCATCTCTGCCCAGCACTGGTCAAGGCAAACTCAGACTGGTCACAATGCCCATTGAAAAAGGGGCCGCACTTCTCTCACACACCCACTGGATCGGCTCTGGACCTCCTACTGCTTAAGTATGACTTAGAACATACTATTAATATGATTGACCCTCAGTCAGATGGCACACTCCCCCCAACTTTTAAGGGTAGGGGCTGCGCGTCCTTTATATATTATATTTTGGTCTCGAGATCCCTGATAAATAAAATAAGCAGGGTAGGGATAGAATGGAGCAGTTTTAGCGATCACAACCCGCTTGTATTGGTGCTCTCGTATAGGGTGGGGGCCGGCACTAACCCCCGTGGTACAATCGAGGAGAAGGCAACGGACCAAGGCAGGCGGCTGAAATGGTCCAAAATAGATGGGGCAAAGTTTTTTAAAACCCTGGGGGACAAGGGTTTACATGCCATTAACGATTGCCTAGATTTAGAAGTTCAGGGAGCAACGTTACTGGATGCATTTGAGCAGATTGCCAATTTGATTGATGGCCTACTTAAGTCCGGTGCACCCTCACGTATCCTGGTCAACCCACGGTGGTTTGACAAAGACTGCTGCAAGGCACTAAGGGAGCTGAAATGCTGCCTGAAGCAAAAACCGAGGGACTCCCAAAAAGTTAGGGCGTGCAGAGTGAATTATAATAATGAAATTAAAAGGAGGAAACTTGCACTGCAGGCTGAAGCGTGGGCAGATTTAAGAGAAGCAGGGGAAAGAAAGGATCTCGCTGGTTTCTGGAGAATTATTAATAACCCGACCTTTCAAGAGAAGGATTCCCCAGATATTGGGGTTAACATCCTCCCTGAACAGTGGACAACACATTTTAGAGGCTTATATAATTATGAGTCTGGTACCTCTGCAGAACCATCGGTAACTATAAGTCAGATTTCCCCGGTGGTATTTTCCCTCAAAGAGATCATAGTAGGGATGGAGGGTTTGACTAAGAATAAAGCTCCGGGTCCGGATGGGATCCCCCCTGACCTATTCCTCAGTAACATAGACTTATGGGCCCCTTTAATGACCAGGGTCATAAATACTGCCATCTCTTGTGACCTTCCGCCATCGTGGTCAAAAGCAATTATTGTGCCAATTTTTAAAAAGGGCAATAGGGACGACCCTAAGTGTTACCGGCCAATCTCCCTTATTGACGTATCGGCCAAACTTCTGGGTAGGGCAATCCTGAATAGATTGTCGGAGTGGACCGACGAGAATAACATCTTCTCGGATACCCAATACGGGTTCAGGACAGGGAGGTCCACTAGCGATCAATGCCTGAACCTTTACATGCTGACTGCCAAATACACTCTGGCCAGTGAAGAACCTATCTATATGGGTTTCATGGACTTGGCAGCAGCATTTGACCATGTCAACAGAGGGAAGTTATGGGACCTGATGTCAAGCATGGGGATTGAGAGTGGTTTAATCGCCATATTAAGGGAACTACACAGTGACACCACGGCCAGGGTCCGATTTAACAGGGGGGGAGGTCTGACTGACTCCTTTCCATGTAAGAGTGGAGTCAGACAAGGCTGTATCCTCGCCCCTTTTTTGTTTTCCCTTTATATTAATAATTTGGAGCAGTTTCTTTTGGGTCTAAAAGCTGATTGCCCTAGGGTTGGCCAGAGACAGGTTCCTGTCCTGCTTTACGCGGACGACGCGGTTTTGATCGCGCGCACTCCGCGAAGTCTACAAATTCTGATAGACGGGTTCGTCAAGTTCATGAGCACCTTGGACTTATTTGTCAACCTGAGTAAATCTTATGTGCTCCTGGCCGGTAAAAAACCGTCCTCTAAGTTCACCTATACAATTGGTACTCATATTATAGAGGAGGTTAAAACGTTCTCCTACCTGGGAGTGACTTTTGATGGTGCTTTGCAGTTTAACTCCCTGGTGACAGAACGCTGTAGTAAAATGATTGCCTCTAACGGGGCAATAGCAGGCTATGGCAGGAGATTAGGTCGTTGGAGCCCGGAACAGGTAGTGAATTTGTACCGCTCCGTAACATGCTCAAAAGTAATTTACGGGGCAGAAGTATGGGGATTTGTGAACACTACCAGAATCCAACAGGAAGAAAATAAATACTTGAAATCTGTTCTGAGGGTACCATCCAGCACTGCTGGATTTATAGCACATAGGGAGCTTGGGAGGCCTTATCTGGAGGACCTGTTAAAACTCAGGCCAATTGTGGCCTGGTTAAAAATATGGGCTAACCCAGAAGCGCACTTAAGTAGAGAAATCTTACTGGATTGCTTAGACAGGACCAATTGTATGCGCATCCCCTGGCTCAAATACGTGAAAAAATCCCTAGAAGATTTAGGCTTCGGAAACCTCTTCACGAACCCAACAACAATCTTAGCCCAGCATAAAAAACAAATAGGGGAATTTTTTCTAGAGCGGAAAACCCGAGAAAGAGCTGAGGCAGAAATACTTAAAAAGACTGTGAGGGCACATAACCTGGTGAAGAGTGTGGAGGGTATGGAGCCTTACCTGTACCTAATGCATAACGCACAGGACAGATTCCTTATGTGCCGTTTTAGATTCAATTTATTGTCTTTTGTGTTGGCTTCACCAGCAGGCTTTTCTATGTCAATTGAGCAGAAGGGACCCTGCGGCTGCGACAACAGGTCTCCGCAGGACTCGCTTCATTTTGTTTTGCTCTGTCCATACTACTCTATGCCCAGGCGCAGTTTCCTTGTAAATATTTTAAAAAATGCCCATCAGGAACATGCTAGGGATGCACTAGTCTTCTTGCAAAAAGCCTCCGATCCACTTACCTTGTGTTGTGTAATGAATTTTATTATGGTTGCGGTCCGATTAAGGATGACCAGGGGCTAGTTATGAAAGTTTTTTACCATCAAATGTATGTTTATGTACTTGTATACAGATATTTTTATCTATGTTAACTTTGTACAAGGATCTTGTTCAATGTTTAATAATTTTTTAAACAATGTATATATGCTTGTGCTTTTATGGTGTTTTTTAACCACCGAATAAAGATTCTTGAAATGAAAATGAAAATGAGTTGCCACAATTGCAATACTTATCATGAAGTAAAGTTTGTACAGTAAAAGGAGTATTATGAAATAATACTGTAAATGCATTTATATGGTTTCTGAGCCATATGATACTTAAAACGGATAAAATATATACATACATAAAATCATTGACTAAACATACTCAACTTGTGCTTCTAAGATACGCCTACCTAACGTAAGCCTAGTACGTGGGAAGGAGTAAGTGAGCTGCAGTTTAAGTTAAGTTGGTTTTTGCCAAGAATCTGAATCAAGAATTCTCTAAGGTTCTAATCAGCTCCGTACCTTGGTTATAGAATGAAGGAGATCTTGTATCTCTCTCTCAGGACTCGATCTCCCAGCAACCCGCAAGGGTGACTGGAAACACCGGAGCAGGATTTCTCAGCAGGAGAAAATACAGCGTCTCTCTCAGTGCGTCAAGTGGGAGGGTTGGCTTCCTTCAGCACTCGCATGAGCTGGACGTCGGGCAAGTAGATAGCCGCTCTGCTCCAAACCACCGTGTGTTTTCTTAAGGCAAATGCTGGTATATTTATACCTGGAAGGTGCCAAGTTTGACGTAAGGTTGGACATAAGACGTCACTAAGAACTTACAGTTCTTTCTGGACTCTTGGAGTTCTTGTACAAATCAAAACAAAAGCAGGGGAAAATCCCGGGCTGCTGGAGGCTTGGTTTGTTTAAAGAACGCGTTGTACTTTCTAGGACTCTATGGGAGTATCCTTGCCGTATTTGGACTGCATTGGCTATGACTAAATATGGACATGATTCTTATGCCTTTGTAAGGATATGATTTGTTATAACCACATAAGGGCATGAATCTGGAATATTTAAATAGGGTCCTAGATAGATTGACAACACTCCTACAGATCGCTCTAAACTCTTGCAGCTCACCTTGACCACACACAGGCACATCACTCACCCTGCATTTACACCACTCACCACCCTGCACTCCCTACCCTCAATCTGAACTCGCATTGGCACAATTTTCACCTTACACTTTCACCACTCATGCTGCACTCTCTCACACTGTTCACCATCTCCCAGAACTTACAGGAGCTCTTACCCGGCACATAAAAAAATTACCCAAATATCATGAATATACATATATTTCCACAAAGCCATCCACAGAAAACCTGCTCTATAGTACTAGATGCCTATCTAATTCCATCTGCAACAACAGGGGTTGTGCAAGAGGGGATAGTGGACTGAGAATGTGGGATGGCACAAGGAGAGTGAATAGGGGCAAGGTTTTGGGGTATGGTGCTGGATTGAAGATGGTGTGGCACCTTCAGCCAGTCCCGGCTTTCCATTCACAACAATACTTCTTTCCAGTACATGTAGTTTTTTTACATTGCAAGTGTTACTGGATAAAATCCCTAGTTACCAAAGAAGTCATGCATTACATAAGGTTTGTTGGATGCTGTGATATTACATGTGAGAAAGTGGATTCCTTTGTTTCCAATACTGTTAATTGCTTGATACACATGTGAAACCAAATATAAGCCCTGTACAGCTATTTTAAGGAAGTGCACTTTTCATTCACATCATATCATACCTGTAACAAATATTGACAAGGCAATATATTATTATTTTTGAATAGCATATAGCGAATATGATTAAGTATCACTAAAAGGCAAGACAGGTAAAGCAGAAACAGCAGGGGAAGTTTCTCTAACACCATACAAACAGATTGACTAATGGGCTTTTGAGTGGCAGTGTGTCTGTATGTGAGTGTGACCGAGTACAAATGTACAAAAGAGTGCACGAGATATAGTGAGAACGAGAGTATGAGAGAACGTGTGTGTGTGAGTATGTATTTGTGTGTGAGTGTATATGTGTTATGCGTGCACGTTTGCTACTGGTCTGGCATACTGGAGGTTACTTTTGCCTTATGGACAAGGGCACTAATAACATGGATGGGAGGTGTTACCTTTGGCAAACTGCAGGCCATGACATGTTTCTATTAAGACATTATCATTGACTGTGGGGATTCGAACGGTCTAACTGAGAAAGCCGCTAGCCCAGTCATGCCGGGCAGCAGCAACACAGAGAATGCACCACCAAACCTGGCCAAAGACCCTGACTTGATGCATGTACTTCTTAGCATATAGGTTTGATCCAGAGCAAAATGTTGGAACTGATATATGAGGTAATTCTTGACACAAGATTTCCTGTACACATTTCATTGGGGATTTCAATGGCAACATGCTGACTCTTGTTTACCAGAGCAAATTTTTACTGGTACCCATTACAATGGCAGGAGTATCCATGGTAAATTTCTGGCACTGTCATATTGTACGTACTCTTTGGCATATGGGACTCGCCTATGAAAAAATGCTAACCTTGGTATAGTGGAAGTAATTTCTGACATTTGAAAAAATTGAATCTTCTCCTAGGAAAGGGCAGGCTTCCCTAGTGCACCATGAAAGTATTGGAATAGTTCACGAATGCCCTCTAAGGGTCTAAGGAGTTTTAGCAAATTTACCCGAAAAGTTTCCAAAAATTCTCAGGAGAAGCACACACTCCCTTAAACCACCTACAAGAAATCTGTTAACTTGCTTTGCTTGCTGGAATTTGGGGGAAGTATCACACCTCACCATTACACAGATCTTTTGTCTGTACTTGCAGGGTGTAGAGGTGACAGTTTAAGAGTTGAATACGCACGGTCTCTGCAGAAAGGAACAGAGCAGGGATTTCGGAATGAAAAAACAGCGTTATCTAATCGTAACATGGATATAATTGCTTAGATTTAAAAAGTGGCAAAGACTGTCACTCGCTTAACCTATCTGTAATTCTTCCCATTTTACAGTTAAAATTGAGCCATGTGGTCCAGGTAATCCCAATAACTATGAATATGGATCTCATCGCTTCAGGGAGCTGCACATGTGGGGGAGGGTGCAGTTAGGAGAGCAAACCGAAACAGTGCATTGATGCAGCAGAAAGGATCAACATGAGGAATGTTGGGTCTGAAGCAGCAGGCATGTCCATAGGAGTACTGGGATGGATGGGCAGAATCAATTGCTTATTCTTCATAGCACAAACGTAAATGGAGAAGAAAAAAACCTGCACAGATGCACTAAATGAGGGAACATCCCTAATGAAAAGCTCTATTCACCAATAGGATTAGACTATCACTAAAAATATGATCCACAGTGTAGTTAATGCACACAGTGAGCATGTCATGATTCTTTAGAAACATTATTAAGCAATACTATTACTACATAGTAATGACATCTTCCCATTGCAGATTGCCACATCATTATAGTTTTTTAGGTGACTGAACTCCCCACAAAATCTAACAGGAGTACTACAAGCACTGTTTCTCAATGGCAGCACATGCCTTCTATCCAATCAAATATTGTGCTCCAGGTAACCAACATGTGGGCAGAGACAAAGCCCCTCTCTTAGGTGTGCTTTTTAAAGATTTTTTTCTATTGATCACATATGGTCAGTTTACTACTGCTATGTGCATCCAGGCCTAAAATATTTTACAACATCTCACTGAGTAAACTAAAACTGTAGAGTCAAAAATGGATGAGGAACATTTTTCTGGACTTGCAATGAGTTGAAGCCTAGGCACAGTGTCAAATATACAATGACATGTTTGTTATACTATCAGTCTTGTCCAACATGTTTAAACTGCAGAATATGTCACTTCTTTTCCTCATGCAATAGCCAAAGGTTCCGCTCCCACCCCATTTGTGGAAATGCTTGTCCTGTCCCATTTCTGGGCACATGTGTGGCTCTAGGGTGGTGAGACTACTGCAGCCTTGCTTGCCGCTGACTTTGGTGGGGGGCGTTGTATTTAAAAACAACTTGTGGTTTAAACGCTTATGCGCTTCTTTGTGCATCCAGCAGTTTTCAGTAAGCAATGATAAATGTCAGAAAAACTCTGGTGATGAATGTTCCTACTGGTGAGATATGGAATTTTGTCGATTGGCAGTTTAGGCTCATTGTAAAGTAGCACAGAGGGTTAATGTGCCTGCTGCAAAGAGCGTGTACCATGCAGATCACAGAACTGAGAGTGATTGAACTATGAGTAGCAGTATTAAAAATAGAATGTGCACTAGAGAGAGGCTGTGGAGAGATGAGGAGCACTGTTGGAGAGTGGTAGTAGGGAAATGCATGGAGAATGAGGTCATGGTGGAGGCGGCACTAAATAGACTGTAACACTTGGCACCACTAGTGCTAGAGCCTGCTAGACCCCCTCCCCCAAAGTTCGAGTCTAATTGTGCCCCTGCTGTCGAGTGTGCAGCAGCATTCTTTTAATATATTTTTAAATCATTAAAATTGTATCTACCGAGGATTGGATGAATGCAGTGGAAAATCATTCTGTTTTGGAAAGCTATACAAAGTTTGTTTTGAAGGGATGGCCTTAGAGTCCACCTCGAAACCTTTTGCACAAGGTAGCTGTGAGGTATCTGCAGTTGAAGGAATAAAAATGCTAAATGATATGTGATCGACCTGTTTCGCATCATGACATTTTAATAAAGGTGACTCATGAGGGATATCTTGGTGTGGGAGGAACATGTAAGAACCAAAAGCAATATTTCTGGCAGCCTTAGATGAATTTGCAGGTTGATGAGTGAATAGCTTCCTGTCACACATGGTTACTTTCAGACAAACATTGGAAAACATTTAAAATGCCTGTACACCTGACGACATCAGATGTACAGTAGCTGTGGATTTTGCAGGTCCCACTTATAAGTTACCTAATGATAAGAAGCACATGTCCGTCTTGACTAACTATATTTCAAAATGGGTCAACACCCAATACCACATCAGTAATAACATTTTTGAGTTATGCATTTGGAATTGAGGGCCCACCAAAAGAGATGGTAACAGACAATGGTACACTTTTTGCATCTTCTCAAATGAGGTGTTCTATTTCTTCTCATCACATTAAATATTTACGTGTGGCTTTATACTCTCCCACTTCAAATGGTTAAGGTGAGAGAATAAGCAGGCTTTTAAGAAAAGGAGTGCAAACAGCGTTAGCTATTGGAGCACCTGTGGAAGAACTTTGAAACAACATTTGGGGTCATATTTGATCACACCCCACCGTACAACAGGTGTTTCACCATTTAACCTTTTACGAAGGAGGGACCCCTGGTCAGAACTGTGTCCAGACTGGGTCAAGACTTTGATTGGCAAAAATAAGAAATGTGTGTGTGAGTTAATAAAAGGATTTTATTAGAGTTTCTGATCAACAAACCTTAAGGAAGTCCAAATTTGATGACAAGTACTATGTGAAAAAATTACAGTTGCATATTGGTGATTGCTTTCGAATTAGAAAACCTAACAAAGTTAAAAAGGAAGAATCCATTTATGTACCTCTGGTACAAGTTGTCAAACTTTCAAAGGTTTCTGGGGCATATTATCAAGGGGGTTTATCTCTGCTTTTTTGGCTTTAAAAGCCAAGAAAGCGGAGATGAAATTATCTCCCTATTACCTAGCTGTCGCTAACACCAGTTAGCGACAGCTAGTAGGAGATAGCGACCATCTTGGGCCCCACTTTGCATGTCAGTGATATTTATCACTAATGACATGCAAAGTGGGCGTGTCAAGATGTTAGCGACTGGAAACAGTCGCTAACATCGCTATCTCCTATTACCAACTTTTGGAGATATTCGCGCTAAGCGCGAATATCTCCAAAAACGAACACCTGCCCTGAGCAGTTCTTAGCCATGTTATCCAATGGGAGGTGGATAACATGGCTAAGAGCATTAGCTCGGTAATGCATGAATATCGCTGACTTTTCAGCGATATTCATGCATTGCGGCCGTTTTTTATCGCATTTGCGATAAACCTTGATAATAGCAAGGTTTATCTGCGATAATTTCTGACGATGCTTAGCGTTAAAAAAATTCGTTGCTAAGCATCGTTAGCGATAAATATCGCTTAACGTTGGTAATATGCCCCTCTGTTTTTCTTGATAGGAGGGGATGGAGGGTAGGGGGTGTTTGGTTAAGCGATCTCGGGAATAAGCTAGTAGCACCCTTAGCACAAAAAGAAGAAAATCCAATATCAATATTGATTGTCCATACGAGGTTTTTTGTTAGATCAAAGGAAATGTAGCAGAATTATTGTCTGATGTTGATGCAGAGTCACAGGTTCAGGAAGATACATCTTCATTTTCGTCGGATGACTCTTGCAGTGCTTGTTCTGATGTTCAACATTCTTCTAGTTTACAGCTACCCATTATTACAATGGTCGATTGCCATAATAGGTACTTTCATTAAAGTTAAACAAGGGGTTTATAAGTTAATGTTTTATTTTATTCTATTTAATATTGTTGAAAATGTATTAAAAAGGGGAAGATGATGTAGTGTATTACATGTTAGTGATTTCACATAATTTTATTCATATGTGTATGCACCTCTCGTTTGATTGTTGTCATTTGTTTGGCGTTCCATGTTCTCTTCTTTCTGTGTTCTGACCAATGGAGCCAACCAACAGTTGGATTCAGATGTCACAGGAGTAGGAGGTGCAGAATGTGAGCTCATTTCTGATTTGGACATAAAGGCTCTGTTTAACTTACTTCTGTGGTAATAGCCCTGCTTCACATAAGGGTTTTCAAACTGATGAGCTTTGTCCTGTTCTCTGGTCACTGCGAGTTCTATAACCAGGTTCTGAAATTCCATGGAATGCTCCAACTCTAAACCTAAAATAGTTTCTGAGGCAGTATCAGAATGCGTGTATATGTTATCACTACATTGACTCACTCTCCCTCTGTGGAACGTGTATCCTTTTTTATATTAGCATCCACTTCGATCTTGTTTCTCTTAAGCCTGCTTCAGAATTACTCCTTGTAATTCTCAATTTATCACACTTAAAGTGTAACATATTGATTTTCCTGGCCATTACAGCCATCATTTTCAAAATTGGATTTTTTGTATTATTTATTATTGCAGTTATTTTGAAGGCGTTTGCTAATGAGGAGTGGATGGACTTCATTCGACTAAATAATCCAATGTTAAACGATGTGGAGGTCTGCAACCGCTTTCCTCTGCCTTTGGGTTTCTTTCTACCTGCTGTGCTGCCCGCAGAGGGGGGTCCCTTGGCTTCACTCCAAAGTCCTACTGCACGCATCCCAGCCTTTTCTGATGCATGGAGTGTGGCTTACAAGGCTAACCAATTTTGAGTAAAGCAGCAGACAACCACCATAGTCTTGCGAGACAAGTGCCATTTTGGTTTGGGCTTAGCCCATCATTGTATTGGAATTTCACTCTGCCATGCACAAGGGATAAGGTAACGTGTCAAGGTTAACAGTTGATGGTTACAGTATGTCTTAAATCAGCTGTTGCCCGGAGTCACACAAGTCATATTGGTAGTGTATGGAAGTTTTATCACCTTCTTGGTTGGTTTTAGCCAACTTCGTGCCATGTTAGAGCCCATGTATATTCTTCTTAGCCAATTTGGTCTATTTTAAACCACTGAGTAATATAACGGCCTCAGAACATTTATATTAGTTGTCTGAATCTCTTTACTATTGCCATTTAAATGCTAGTATTGTGAACAATGTCAGATCGGGGTGGAGATTCCCATGTGGTCCCTGAGAGTGCTATTAGGGAAGAAATCATTAGGAGATTAATTCAACATGAGATGCGTAGCTATGTACGCGAGACAATTAGTCAGGTAATGAGCAAGAAGAGACACAGCAGTGGCTCCGATTATGAGACAGGGTCCATTTCAGAAGGTGACTCTGTTTCTGGAGATAAAATGGGGCACAAATAAGAGGAAGGCCAAGCATCTTGAGCATGGGTCCACGCCCTCAAAGGCATTGGGGGGGTCAAAGCACCTCAAAGATGATGAGAAGTGTCAGGAATCCTCCAGTCTTGTCTGATGTTATGCACAAAAAGGGGTGTTTCCTGAGCATGTTCCTCAAAGTACAGTTCATAATGAACGCTGACACCATTAATCTTCTTTTTTCTTCTTTATTTCTCTTTTGATTCTTCACAAAAAAAGGGAAGGTCCTAGCCTCCAACATGTGTTTTGTCTGTATGTGGTGTAAGCCGCAGACTTGTTGCGGGCCGCTAATTTCTCACAATAGTCCAAGGTAAATATCAATATTCAAATTAAAAAAAGTAATCATGTGTCATTTTTCAAAGTACTATTAGCGTGTCTGTCCACGAGACAGTAGTGAAGTAAATCCAGCTTCTATGTCAATTCATCTAATGACCGTATTGGAAAAGCGTGTTCCCTGTATAGGACGGCGTCTTCACCTTAACTTCGCGCAATTAATACCCAACCATCCTCATCCTATTGTATTGTCTGATGTTATGTTCTTGCCCACAGAAAGTACTGTTTAATCATACTGTGCAATAGAAACAATATGTTACGTTCTTGCCTGCATGCAATAAATCAAATACTGGTTCACCATGCTGTGCAATTTACACAGTATGTGCACTACAAACCGTATGCAGTATAGTTGGCAGACCGCTGTATGCTCTAAATTGGGGGTGGAAATAAACCTGAACAGTCCTGTGATAATTGGTAAACAGTGTGAGGGAACATAGTGGATCCATACGTTTCTCCATTGAACATTATAGGCAAACATGGCTGCTTGTTCACCTATGAGTAAATTTGTCCTTTTTTCAGTTTTTAGTTTACTTGAGTGTCTCCCTGTGTAACGAGGAGATGACACAAGTGCTCAGATCAGCTCTAAAACTGGCCTCGCCCACCGCTCAGCACGGATTATTGCTGAACCCATGTCAGGATACATTTGCTCTCTGGATGTTCTTCACATGCCTATTTCAGAGAGTGGATGATGTAGAAGTTTGGAGCTCCCTTGCTGCATGTCGAAGGAACAGGTAGGAGAGAACCTGAGGAGAGCTCGCCTCTTTTCTTTTGTTGACTTTTCTCTTGCATGGTCCGGTTGCCGCGAGAAGAGCTCAGTGATTCATTGTTCTTTGGGTAATGAACTTTAGACCCAAATGGAGCATTCATGCTATGTGTGACATGGCATTTTTAGTGGCTAGTTCCAGAGATCATTTCCAGAGGAAATCACCAAGTTGGAACTAAATGACAAACTATTTCTGGAGTTTATAAAGAAATAAGGTGATTACTCCATGCAAAGAATCTAGTTGATTATTTTGTAACTTGATTGTTTGGAACCCTTATTAAGAACTATTTCTTGGATACAATTGTTGGTAAACAAGTGACTTCTTCACTTTTCCTCATTGTAAAGAGTCATGAAGAAATTCTTCATTTATTTTCAGGTATTTACTATGTCTACTAATATGATTCCTGTTTAAGATAATTCTAATGTACATAACCAGTGATAATAGTGAATAGACATTCTCTAACTACGTACTACATTTAATTCCTGGTCTCCCTCCCCGCAGTACCCTCCCTAATTCACTTCCCCTCATCTGACCACTTTGATCCTCTGTGACTTTTAAATCCACAGTTGAAGCTGACTGAAGGTGGGCATCTTGAGGCTACTGCTCCGGAGGAAGAAAATCTTGAGAGGAGGTCTATGACCCTCCAAAAAGATAAGAGGTACAAGCACTTCTAAAGGGAGTGGTGCCCTCTAAAGCATAAATGAGAGGTGTCCAATATGGGAAAATTTATGTGGGTGACCCTATTGGCACACACGTATTAGATACTCAAGACATTGAGTTTGGGGACCAAAATGATGATAATGAGACGCATGATGAGTATGTCCTTGACCTGGAAGAATTAGATGGGGAGGTCCTCTTCTCTGAGTATTTGTTACACTCTTCATCCAAAGATGTGATTAAAACCCTCCTAATAGAAGAGATGTTAACCCCCCATAACAAAAAGCACCTCAAGGAGGGCCAAGTGGTGGCCCCTGGATCATGTGGACAATTTTTAAAAAAGATGAATCCGAAATCCACTGGAAAAAGATGTGCGAAGTCACCTAAAGGCCGAATGCTCCAGGCTGGTAATTAATGATAAGGTATGCCTGACTCCAAACCTGGACCTCTCCTATCACCTTCCTTTTCAAAATGATTAGAGACCTCTGAAAAGGGCTTAAAAGATCCCGCAAACTTTGTCAGGACCACCTCCTAGACATCATTGGCCCTCTGGCCAGGATTATCTACATGGCTGAGGAGTTTTATTTTAAAGGGCCTCCTCTAGACTTGGATGAATCACTGACATAATATCGACGTCAAAAATATCAAAGGTGGAATATCGACATAAAAAAATATCGAAGTCCTATCTACATTAAGGTAAGTACAAAAATATCGAAAAAAAATATTGTTGTACAAAATATCGTCGTAAAAAATATTGTTTTTTTTAATGTTTAAAAATAATATAAAATGAAATAAATACAGATAATTAAAATAAACAGAGTTAAAAATATATTTAAAATTATAAGTAATACATAAAGGGGCCGATTCCGATCTGGGTGGCAAGGGCACCGAACGCGATCCGGCCAGAAAAAGTTCAAGCTATACTTGTTTATTCTATCCGACTCGTACACCTGTACGCGTGAGCAATACGAAATTCACCGACTGAGTCGTTTCCGGGTCCAAAAAGCTCTGTACAACTCGTCCATAAGTTGACTGTGCCGTGCAATGGATGTGAATTATGACCGAGCCAGTACGATGCACGCATCGGACAGCTGGTGCGAGCCGAAATGTCTGGCTCGCAAAAAGTCCGGGACGTTGACTTTGGGGGTCCGTGTCGGACCCACTGTCACCCGCCGCCTTACGGCTTGACCGCACAGGCATGTATGGTGCGGACGACACTGATGCGTACCCACTGTAGGGGCCGCCCTTGTGCGAGACGTACAAAATCAGTCAATGGGAGCCTATGTACGCATCGTACGGCCGACTCCCATTGACTTCTATGGGAGTCCGATCGAACCGAGTCCGGCAGCATATGGCCGCATGGTGCTCGCTCAGTCGGACTGTAGGACTCAGGCTCGTCGGAAAAAACTCCGGATCCAGAATAAGTTAGACACTACATTACTAAAACAATAAATATTGGAAAGCGTAGGGGTTACAATTACTATTCCAACTACTCCAGAGGGTGCAAAAGTAGGGAAAGTGTTGGATAGCGTAGGGGTTAAAATTACTATTCCTACTCCAGAGGGTGCAGCAGTAAGGAAAGTGTTGGATAGCGTAAGGGTCAAAATTACTATTCCAACTCCATAGAGTGCAACTGTAGGGAAAGTGTTGGATAACGTATGAGTTAGAATTATTATTCCAACTCCAGAGGGTGCAACAGTAGGGTAAATTACAACAAATTAATTAACAATATCAATACGTAATTATTTAAAAATAAATACCAATTAATAATTCATTAACTATTAAAATACATACAATTAAATAATAATTATAAAAAATGTCTTAAATTATAAAAAATAAAAAATCAATACCAAAAAACAATAATTATTAAAAAACATTGAGCAATTAATAATTAACAATAAATTATTGATAAATACCAATACATTATAAAAAGTAAAATGTAATCACCAATTAATAATTAATGAACAATTGTTTATAAAAAAATTATCATTATTAAAAATGTTTTATAAATTAATAACTGATTAACAATGTAATTATCAATACTCAAGATTTAAAAAAAAGTACGTAATTACTTACCACCCTATTACCTCACAACACACTTCAATAATAAATCGATACACTTAATGTAATTACCAATTCATCAATTAATAAAAATGTATTACCAATTCATAAAAATTAATTACCAATTAATAATAAACATAAAAATATTTATCAATACCAATAAATAAAAATTACATATTTACTAAATTATAATTAAATTACTTCCCACCCTATTCCCCTATAAACCCACAACCTGCTACAGAACTAAAACGCAAAATGTATTTAAAAATATTTAATAATTCCTAAAAAATATTTAATTAATTTACTATAATTAAATTATTTCCCACCCTAATTCCCTATAAACCCACAATCCACTACGGTACTAAAACGCATAATTTACTTAAATTCCTAACTTCAAAAATGTAATGCATTTATTTTGAAACTAGTACAATAGTTAACATAAATTATAAAAATAAACATATGAAATAAAATACATAACACTAATATTATTAACGATATTAGTAACATCGATATTTTTGCTATCGATATTACTTACTTCGATATTAACAAAAGCAATATTTCTTGCCTTCAGGTCGATATTCTGGTCGTCGATATTCTTGATTTCGATATTCTGCCCCTTTGAAATTTTGGACTCGATATTCTTGCCTGTCGAAATAAAAAACTCGATATTTAGACTATTTACCGACTTGAGAAAAGCAAACGCTGGTCTGAATGCTGAAAGCCGCAAAGCTGTCTTTTTGAAGATTAGCTCAAACTGGGAGACCCCAGAAAACCATAAAAGGCTTCTGTTCAGTAACAATATAGTCCAGAGCCTTGGCAAATCTATGGCTATTTTCACCGCTCTTGACCAGTCCCAGAGCAACATGCTCAATGTTTTCTGTGAAGGGATTTTTTGCCGGGCTGGCAGAAGGGGACTTTCTGCCTGCCAAGCCTTGCAAAGGTCTCAATACAGTAACTTTAGACTAGGAGGAGACTATGGTAGAAGCTCACAAAGCCAGAGCAACATCTACTTTTTACCCGCAGTGGGCAGAGGGTATAAACCCAGTGGTCAAGGTTCCTTGGGTATGTACTATTATCCTTTCTTCTCCTTCTTTCCAGGTAAGAGTGGGAGGTCACCTAAGGTTTTGTCCATGTTTGGGAAACAATTACTCAGGATCCATGGGTGTTAAAAACCATGAGGGGTTTCAGGATAGAGTTTTCAGAAACTCTCTTTCAAGCTACCATTCCAAGCGAGATTATCTTGAAGGTAGATCAACACAAGATTGGAGCTGAAGAGGTAAAGTCTATGTTCGTAAAAGGTGCTAATAACCCTAAGGGAAATGAAGAGTTTCTTTCTCAGTTTACAGACACTTCAGCATATTTTTGTAAAAAATTACTGGTTGGTGAAGTTAGATCTGAAAGACATCTATTTTACAATTTCAACGGCCGGCAACTGCCAACCTTACCTTTAGTTCACCTGACGTGCATGCCTTTGCCAATTTTGTTCTCACCCCTTTGGCTTTTACTCGGCCCCCCTGGTATTTCACAAAGTTTATGAGAGCTGCAACCTCCTTACTCAGAGAAAGAGGGATCCAAATGAACATTTATCTGGACGATATTCTGATCATGTCCCAATGCCTTTCTCAGTTCTTGAAGGATTTAGACATGGTCATGTTCGCACTGGAAAGTTTGGGTTTTACAATCAACAAAGAGAAGTCTATTCTTATCCCATCTCATTCACTAGAACTTACTTTTAGGTTTTACAGTAGATACAGTGAATGTTCTTCTACTCCTTTCTAGATTGAGAGATAAATAAGACCTGTTTTTGAGTGGGGATTCTTTAATGATGAGGGAATAGCAAGGCTTTTAGGACTATTGTCCTCTTCTGTTCAAACCATTTTCTCGGCTCCTTACACTTCCACTCTTTGCAGAGGGTGAAAACGAGAGCTCTCCAGAAAGGTTTATGATATGGAGGGAGAGTGTTGCTAGATCACGAGAAAAGGACAGAACTGGTTTGGTGGTAGGACAATTTGGACACCTTGAATGGCAGGGCTATCTTTGGTTGTTCACCAGACTTCATTCTAGAATCAGATGTGTGTATGACCGGTTGGGGTACATGCTTGGGTGTACACGAAACTGGTGGACTGTGGCCAAACACTGAGAGCGTGCATCAAATAAACTACTTACACTTGACAGCAGGCCTCTATGCTCTCATCAGTTTCAGGCATTGTTTCCAAGGCAGGAGAGTTTTATTAAAAATGGAAAATGTTTCTGCAGTTGCTTATATAAATAACTTAGGAGGTAGCAAATCGATGGATACGACTGATGTAGCCACGAAACGTTAGCTATTTTGTTTAGATCATAGGATAACCTTGAGGACAGAATATTTGCCTGAGAAGGCACTTGTTTCTGTGGAGTGGAATTTAAGATTTTTGAGTGACTACATTGATTGGGAGCTGTTTCAGGAAACTACTCCGAGCTTGGGGCCTCTGAAGATAGATCTATTTATGAGCAGACTGACTTCCCAACTGAAGACGTACTATAAGTAGATGCAGGACCCGGGGGCATTAGCAGTGAATACATTCCTTTAGAGTTAGAGAGGAGCAAATGTATATGCATTCCCTCCCCTCATTATGATTCAGAGGGTCCCTCAGAATGTGAGACAGGAGAGATGATGTCTTACTCTCATAACTCCCTTGTGGGTCTCACAGGCGTGGTTTCCAATGACTTTGAAGCTCACTTGTGTCATACCATTTATTTTACCTGCTATGGATGGTCTGTTATGTTTCATATAGGTACCCCAATATAAACTCAGGTAGTCATGTAACCTTTTAGCTATATTCTCCCATATTTTCTCCTACCATTACACTACATATTGGTTCTTGGGACTGACCTTTTACCTAGTTATGATATTTGCTTACAGGACATAGGGTTTCCCCTGAAAACTGGCCTCATCCATTATGAATGAGCAGAACTAACATCTCCTGCATAATAACTATGTATAGGGTCATTCCTTCCATCATCCTAAGTCCGACATTGCACAGCAAGGTAGAACCCCTGAGGTTACCACTTTGGGTATATAAACACCATATCTTGCTGAGATAGTCAGAGGAGAAAAGAACTTCCATGCCGACACACTGACTCGAGACACCGAGACTCCTGCACACAGACACTCCGGTTCGCTGTGGTCTGACATTCCTTGCAGCGTGTCCATCTCAAGATCAAGATAGGTTCCCACAGTCTATCACTTCAGGTAAATGGGTTGACTTTATCCTAAAGGGATTCTTGGCTTTACACCCACATCCATGCTAGTTAAAATTGGGTACATCTAGTTAGGGTCGCATAATAGAAGTACGCATTTACTACTGTCATGGATTTAATATGCTTGCCTGTAGTAATTTTTTTAGCATGATGGTAGAAATCTACCATCCTTTTACTCTGTTAGTGCTTCAAATCTTTTATATCTGTTTCTGTCTATGGGTTGTTTCAGCACACTTATTTTACACTAGAATGATGCTGGTTCAATAATTGCTTATAGAAAAACGTCCCCACTTTTTAGTCTGTGTATCTTTCTGAGACAAAGTGAGTATGAGTGACTGAGCGAAAAGTATCGCACTGTTTCCATGATCCTGAGGAATCAGGGTCCTCATGTTCGATCACTATTCTCTCCTTGGTTAGAGGGGTTCCTAGTGGCACTGTGAGCCAACTGGTATACAGACTAACATACCCGGTGGGGGTGTCTAGAATCAGTCTGGACACCAATCCTACAGTGTATGTTATCTAAACATGCAGAACCTATATAGGTTTATAGACAAAAAGAACAATTGATGTACAGAATGTGGAACAATGTCATACATTCACACCATTACAGAGAACTGGGCCTAAATCCTATGTTTGCTGAAAGATTAAAGTGGAAAGATGGAGATGGAGAGGCGCATCCTCTGGTTCAGGTGGGCACTTTGAGCCTTCTTGCGTGGAAAGTATCAGACAATCTTCAGAGGTTTCAGGCCTTTCGGGAACATCTGAAGAGCTCCTTGAGGAGTGATGGGCTCCAGGCACCCGGTACAAGTATAAGTGAATATAGTAAAACTGGGTAAGTTGGTGCTTGGAAAGGGACTAGGATCCTGTGGAGGCTCCTCTAGATGAGGTGCTTAATTATCTGGTGGAACAGTTTGATTGGGACACATATTAAAGAACTATTAACTGCTACAGATCTGCTATATCTTCAGGTCACATAATTAATACTAACAGGAGTGTAGGAAAAATGGTTTTAGTTTGTTGATTGCTTAAGAGCATCGGGTTAAGTTGGCCACCTAGATATCAAACTTTGTGGGATGTAAATTTGATACTTGCCATGTTCTCTTCTTGTCCAGCTAACAGACTTTTGGAAAACTAAAGACCTTCTATTAATCTTGCAGCTTCACTTTGTTTAAATTTCATGTTGTAGAATTTCAGATGTTAAGGCATTGGAGGCAAGTAATAGACTCTATGACCCCTTTGGGGCTACCTTTGATGTCTCCAAGAGAACAAAGACTATGTCCGACACCATCTTTTATCCAAGATACGATTATGCAGAAAATTGTGTAGTTGATTAAATAAGAGAATAGATTCACGTATGAATGAGTTTCGCCCCAATCCGATTAATCAGTTGGATCTGATAGCACAGAAATGTATAAACAGTTCAACACTTAACTTACTACGGAGATCGCCAACACCGTGCCAACTCCATCTCTCAAGCAACAGATCTTTGCCACTGTGTTAGAATAGAGCACAAATCAAAATTCATCTACTTACAGCATTATAGAGTTCAGTCACTGATGAGAGGTTTGGTAAAGTTATAAAAGTTGTATTTCTCATTAAGAGATTAGTAATATTTTTTATTCTGATTAGTCAGATATATCCAGTTACAGAAATATCAAGAAATATTTGGTTGGAGGCAGCATAGAAAATTACAGGGTGTTCCTTAAAGGAAGTAGTCCTTATCTTAATCTAAAAGGAACTGGCCTAATTTAAAATGAAACCCATAAAGAGTTCCTTTTTGGAATATAGTAAGAATTCAGAGCATCAAACTAATAGTTACAAGAGAGCAAACCCCTCATTAAGAGCAGTTCCGGAAAATAGGTCAAGTTCCCTCACAGTTGTAGTAGCAACTGTCAGTCTAAGTTAAAAGAAGATGATGATAGCAGTAGCTATGATTTAGCATAGTAAGAAATTCTCCTCACAAAGGGTAAGGAAAATAAAGAACAAATCACTGTTAGCAGCTCACAGTAATTCAGGCAAGCACAACAAAATGAGAAGGGGCATGGCAGGTTAGGCATGCATAGAAGGCATTTACTCTCTAGCTAGGAACATGTACTATATAGAAAAGCACAAACCTATGTTACAAGAACAGGTGATTAGGTACTTTTTAGCCAATTAAGAAGGATCATCCGATGGCCCGTCGCATGTTCTCTTGGTTCTCATTGAAAGCATCTAAGTTGATGTAAAGTTACCTAGAGAATGATAAAACTTTACACATTCGATACATTTGAAAAAGGTTCTCGAATTAGAATCTTCACTTTGGCTTACTCTTAGTTATTCAACATCCCATTGTTCAATGGGCTTCTCTAATAAGGGGCCGATTCCGGCCTGGGTCTGAAAGCTCTCCAACCCCGCCGGATCCGGAGTGTTTTCCTACCGAGCCGACGTCCTGCAGTATGACCACGTGAGTACGATGAGGCCGTATGCTGCCGCACTCCGATAGAAGTCGATCTTACAATCCGTACATGGGCTTCCATTGACTGATTTTGTACGTCTCGCACAAGGGGGCCCCCTACAGTGGGTATGCATCTGTGCCATCCGCACCGTACATGCCTGTGCTGTGGAGACCCTTGGGTCTCCCCCTGTGTCCGAGTCGTAAGCCTGCGGGTGCCAGGGGACCCCCAAAGGCAACGTCCCGGACATTTTGCGAGCCAGAAACTTCAGCTCGCACTGGCTGTCCGATGCGTGCATCGTACTGGCTCAGTCATAGTACGCATCCATTGCATGGCACGGTCAGCTTACGGATGAGTCGTATGGAGTGGTTCGGACCCGGACACGATTCGGTCGGTAAATTTCGCATTGCTCGCGCGTAAAGGTGTACGGAAGAAACGCGTACGGCTCTAACTTTTTTCGGCCGGATCACGTTCGGTGCCCTTCTGACCCAGATCAGAATAGGCCCCTTAGTGAAACATTTTCTAATCGCAATGTCCTGGTTAGATCATGAGAAATTTTGCTTCAACAAGCCATAATTCTACTTAACATTGTATTTATCATAAAACATAGCAGGTGAATTTTTTTTTTTTTAAATGCAGATTTATATAGTGCGAACTCAACCGGAAGGTATTTGAGCGCTTTACACGAGCACTGGCTACGTTATGCAAGGACACATTCAGGTAGATTAAGTGATTTTTCCAGAATCAGTGGATGTCGACGCGACCCCGAGGCTCGATCCTTGGTTTCCAGCACCAAAGTCGGCAATCTAGCCGTCAGACTACGTCCTCTCCCCAAGTAATGTAATATAATGAAATCAAGTGGTGTGAGGAAGGAAAGAAATGCATTTTCTTGAAACAGCACTTTTTTTATAATTATATGTTCTTCAGTTAAATATTAGAATAAAGCAATTCTAAAAGGCATGGTTTTATTAAAGGGAATGAGAAAGAGAGAGAGAGAGAGAACAAATGCGGCCTAGGCTTGTAAGTACGATGAAAATTGGAGCTTTCTGCTGAACAACAAACAGCACCTTTGTTTTTATACACTTTCCTACAGTTTGTTTTTGCTAGGTATTCTCTACGTTATCAAAGTACATTTTAACACCCATATAAGGTTAATATCGTCTAAAAATTTCCAGCTTTATCAATTTCCTTTTGTCAAACCCATTCAAGCGGTCATGGCAGAAACAATTGCAAATATATTATACAGCAGCTGGTGTTTCCTTGCAAACATTTTGTGCACATTCTTTGAGAGGTGCCTTGGCTTGCAAAACATCAGGGTGAAGTGTCGACTCTGACAATAAATACTATAAATGTTCACCTTTCCTAGCACGCTGACTATAAAAGAAAGGTGACTTACGCTGGACCACCTAGGACATGTAAAATAGGCAATATGCCAGATTTCTGTCAGTACTGTTAAGTAAAAATGGGCAACCCAATCTACCCTTGAGGGCTCGGGTGATGTTGCCCACAAGGGATTTTTTTCAAATGCTAATTATTCAATACTGTATAACCAATTGTGAGAGCCCTTTCTGTTGGCCTCTAGTAAATGAATTACACATTTGAATTATAACAATTTGAAATGAACTTATAAAGAAAAGCAGAAAAAAGTAGGGCATAAAGGGTGTATGCTTTCTTAATTCAAATTTTATATAAATATAGCAAAAGGGGGTACAAAAGCATATTTCACTTAAACAAAAAGTGGCTGTAAAGAACACTTTTTTTGCATAGATTTTTATCTCTCAAGAACACTTTTGTAAAAACCCATTTCTTACATTAGATGGAAAGGAAAAAATCATTGAGAAACAATGAGCAATTCCTATATACAAATACAGATAAAATTGGGTTGGGACTGTCGACATTTTGGTCTCTCATTGTGGATCATCTACAAGACCATCTTCAGGACAAGTCCTCAAATGTGAACCGAAGACCCTTGGAATGAATAAGCTAAAGATTTATGTTAAAGACTGTATGCAATGCAACTCGGTTTGCACTGAAAAGCTAATCCTTCAATACTCTAAAATAAAATATGGGAAGAGGCCGTCCAACTAGAGTCGGCTGTTTGCAGTCCCACGGTTTTTGATGGTCCCAATCCTTCTTATAATACGGGCATAACTTGTGCTTAATTAGTCAAAGCCTGCTGGACTAGATCAGTGAAGTGACCTCAACATGCTTTGAGTAATTAGGCATTAAACCTACATCTTAAGCTTATTCGTTCCAAGGGTCTTCAGTTCACATTTGAATATCTTGTCCTGGAGGCAAGATGGCGTCCGAGTCGGACGCATAAGTTTGTGGCTCCTGCCGGACCCCACAGAGCGGACTCTTAAGCGGTGAGAAGTGGAGAGAAAGTGGAAATGATACGGCGAAGGAAACGTAAGGGAACGGGGTCCTCTACAAACAATTTTGAAAATCTTTCATGACCTGGCAGGTGACGGCTTGGCTTTGGATCTGGCGGCGGTATCTGCCTAGGAAGCGCTATACGCCGCTTCGGCAGTTTCTGGCTGACCGGCTAACGCAGCTCACCTGGTGGAAAACCCGCCTTCACTTGGAGAAGCAAGACAGAGCGGAGGAGGGCAGCGTGGAGAACGGCGTGGAGAACAGCGAGCGGAGCGAAAACGCAGCTCTGGGCACATCGCGAAAAGGCATGCGGTTGAAGGGAAGAAGAGCGCGAGGCCAGGGAGCGGGTACAGAGATGAACGACCGAGTTGAGACTGTGTCGAGTAAAGGACCAGTGCCAGCTGTTGGAGTTTCTACCTCCCCCCTCCCACAGTGAGTACAGAAAGTATATCGCTAGAGAATACTGCAGAGAATTCAACAGGGAGAGAGGGGGAGGCTGTTGTCCGTAAAAAGATTCCTGGCATGTTCACTTCTTTGAAAAATAAAGAAGTGGATAAATCAACTCTAAAGAAAAGGCAACAGGTGGCTGAAGCGGCAGAAGTGCAGGGAGCCGCTAATCATCAAGGGAGTGCTCCTGAGACCTCGCAGATACCGAGTTTAACCTCCAGTTCTGACACAATCACAATGGATAAGGAGAAAGCGCCGAATCAAAGCATTAATGGGGGCGCTTTTAGTGTTTTAGAAGATTTGACTATACAAACGATTAAAGATTGCTCCGGTGTGAATTCTCTTTCTGCAACTTCTCAGAAGCAGAATGAAAAAGCGGCAAATCCAGATACAGGTGCACCACTTGTAGGAGGAGACACTGACTCAGCGGACTTTTTTTCGTTGTCAGAGCACTCTATGTCCTCTTCGGAAAGCTTGGTGGAGCTATATGCCACACGGATGAGTATGGAAGAGGGCGGTCTAGAGGAGGAAAGTGGCTATAGCGCTCATAGCAGTCTAGATGAAAATATGGAGAGAGAACACCCTGCTCAAAGCACCGTTCGTAGACTTAGACTGGACATGAGTGGTAAAGAGCAAGAACAAGACGTTGCTGTTAATAGTGATAGCAATACTGGTCATACTAATTTGGGCTTGATCACTG
Organism: Lissotriton helveticus; assembly: GCF_964261635.1. Classification (NCBI taxonomy): domain Eukaryota; kingdom Metazoa; phylum Chordata; class Amphibia; order Caudata; family Salamandridae; genus Lissotriton; species Lissotriton helveticus. The sequence continues at coordinate 359,502,127 of NC_136063.1, read as the reverse complement.
AGGGCATAGAGGACATTTCACTAGACTTGATTTATCAGACTATGATGCAGCACAGACAAGAAAACCGCGAAGACAGTATTAAGGTACAGAATTCATGCAAGAAGCTACAGAGCTCTGTGAGAAGATTAGTCAAATCTCATACCGAATTTGCAGCAAGAGCAACTGAGGCAGAAGCACGCATATCTTCATTAGAAGATGAGATGGTTCAGCAGTGAAAAAATATCGAGTTACATATGGCGACTAGGCAAGATGTTAATTGGAAGCTTACCGACATTGAAAACAGATCACGTAGAAATAACTTGAGGTTTTTGCAAATTGAGGAGGGGAAAGAAGGGACTGATGCACGAGGCTTCATAGTGTCGCTTTTGAAGGCGGTTATGCCAGAGTCCGGGAGATGGGATTGGGACCGAGAGGTGGAGAGGGCCCACCGATTTCCCTTCAGGGCTAATGTTAGAGATAAAAAGCCACGTGCTATATTAGTAACCTTTAATAGATTCCAAGCAAGGGAGGAGATATTCATAAAGGCTCGCCCTGATAAAAAATGCAAGGGTCTTGGTTGCAAATTTTTTGTTAGACCGGATCTATGTAAACAATCTGTAGAGCTAAGATGGCAGTTCCGACAGCTCATTACACAGTATCAAGGTAAAGGTGCGCAGGCTTATTTAATGTTTCCTGCAAATCTCAAAGTTATTCATAAAGAGTTCACCAGGTTCTGAATAACCGAAACTGCTGCTAAAGAATTCTTGTTGTCTTTATAAATGTGGTTGAAGGGTTAAAAGTACGATCAGATGTATTGTGTTGAGAATTTCTCACCTTTAGTGAAGGATTTAAGGGATTGTTAAAGATGATGTCCAGTAAACTCTGTTGGGGGGCGGTAGGGGGGAGCGGCAAACTTTCATCACAGGACCATAAGTCCTAAAGCCTCTGTGAAGGGTGGGGGACAGGGGGGGACAGGGGGGTGAGTGGGTGGATTGTTTTTTGGGGTGGTATCGGGGCACGGGGGGGTGAAAAAAAGAGGGAAAAAATTGATCACGACAAAGATAGGGTGAAAATTCAGGGGAAAGATACGATAAAAAAGGAAAAAGGGCGCCACATTGAAAACTATATTGTTTTTTATGGAAGGATGACTTGTCGATGTTATGTTTATTTTTATGAGTCAGCAAATGGCAAAATCGGGAATTATGATTTTGATTATGAGTTGAAATGGCGGGAAATAGCTTAAGAATATGTTCTTTGAATGTAGCAGGTTTAAATAATCGAATAAAAAGGCACAAGGTTGCAGAGGAGTTAAAATATATACAACCTGATGTCGTTTGTCTCCAAGAAACGCATATCCCATGGGGTAAAAGGGCGATCTTAAAAGACTTAGGCTTTATGTTGGTATCTGCTTCTAAACAATCCAGTATGATACATGGGGTGGCTATATTAATTAAAGATAACTCAATAACAGTTGGTCGTAAAGTAGAGGATAAAAAGGGCCGATGGGTCATTGTGGAATTAAAAACTGGAAATAGTCAACTTACATTAGTATCGGTATACGGGGCTAATCTTGATGACCCTGATCCATTAGTAGAGATCAATATGGAGTTAGTCAACTTTCAACAGCCCATAGTGATTTGTGGCGATATCAACATAAATCTGATCAATAGTGCTTTAAGGGACTCGCAGGCAATCTATAAGGGACGTAAGCCTAGGGTGTATAGGGCACTCGTGAATCTTTTACAAGATTATGGATTGGTGGATACCTGGGGTATGCTGCGAGAGAAGGACAGTGGATTTATCTTTTATTCTCACCCTCATAAAAAGCTTGTGAGATTAGATTATTTTTTTATACCTCAAAATTTATTAGAAGGAACTAATATTAGAATTTATCCCAGGGTATCTTCAGATCATTCTCCTATAGTGGTAGATATCCATCGTTTAGTTAAACGAAAGATACAATCCAGCTTTTCATATGATAGGAAGCTAGGGTTAAACACAGAATTTATTACACATATGCAGGGCTGGATTCAAATCTTCTTTGATGAAAATCGTGGAATAGTCTTGCAGTAGGCAAAGCTGCGGGGCCAGACAGATTGCCAGCCGAAGTCTATAAATGTTTTTTTCACATCTTAAAGGATGAGATATATCAGGTAATACTAGCCGCTCAGGATGGTAATCCCCCTGCTACATGGTCTGAAGCAACAATAGTTGTGTTTTGCAAAAAAGAAAAGCCCACCGATTGCGTAGGATCTTACAGACCTATATCGCTGTTAAATGTCGATAACAAGATATATTCGAAGATATTAGCCAATCGGTTATCCGGGGTTGTGGCATCATTAGTATCCAGATACCAACATGGGTTTATTCCTAAAAGAAGTACCGTTGATCATATTAATAAAGTCATTACATTGTTTGATCTGGCTGCTGTTAACAAACGGAAATTAGCGCTTTTTTTATTAGACGCGGAAAAAGCGTTTGATCGAGTGTCTTGGGAGTATCTCTGGACTTTAATGGATAAAATGGGTTTTGGTCAAAAATATATTAAAGCCATAAAAACACTTTATCTTAATCCCACTGCAAAAATATTTGCTTCGGGAGGACTTTCTGAGTCACTGTCTATAACTAGAGGGACACGTCAAGGTTGCCCCTGTTCCCCGTTATTGTTCTCTTTATATATTAACCCTTTTATTGAATTATTAAGTCGTAACCCTTTAATTCCTCCCTTTATTGTCTTTGATTTTTCTTTTTCAGTATTCGCATATGCGGATGACATAGCAGTAGTAACAGATACACCTGAAACTGCTAGCCTAGAGATTGAGAGGATGGCTAAAGAGTTCGGGACGATAACTGGGTATAAGCTTAATGCTGCCAAAACTCAGATTCTTTGCTCAGATGCCATAACTTGGGAGGAAGAGAGGGTGGTCGGAGAGGTTACCTATTTAGGGATACGGATTAAAACAGATATGGTTGAATTGGTCAATGCAAATTGGAGCAATGTCTATCAGAAAATTAAGACTTCTTTGGAGAAATGGGATCGGTTATACTTGACCATCATAGGTAGGACTAATATTATAAAAATGAATGTCCTCCCTAAAATTCTTTATCTATTTCGGTCTATTCCTTTAGAATTTCCAAAACCTAAGTTTCAGGCTTTACAGGCACTCTGTGGGAAATTTATTTGGAGTCCTGGTAAACCTATGCCCATGGAAAGGGGAGGCCTAGGGGTACCTGATTTTTTTTTATATTATATAGTATGCTTTTTGTTAAAAATGAAAATTTTGTTAATAAGAGATTCCTCAGAGTATGTCCATAATCATCCCTCTATATTCGCAATTTTGATAGGAACACATGCAAGACAAATTTGCTTTAATGAAATCGATGGCAACTACTACAAGAGGACCCGATTTAAGGTTCTCATTAGTGCTCATAAAATTTGGAAATGGGTGGCCCGTACCATTGATATAGGGAAATTATCATATTACACCCCTTATTTTTCTGCCAGATCATTACCTTTTATATTTTCGGATGGATCAGCCAGGAACTGGCAGAAAAAGGGGGTGACATGTTTGGGGGATTTTTTTTCGAGTGAAGGCAAATGTAAATCATTTACTGAAATGTCTGAAGAGTTTAACTTATGCAGAAGCTATTTTTTAAAATTCTTACAAATAAGGGATTACCTTATAAGACATAAACTATGTTTAAAAAAACTCAATATAGTAGAGGGAGTCGCTCGACAAGTTAAGATTGGTATTCTTTATCATATGTTTATTGAAGTGAAGCCTGATGATTTGGATAAAATACAGGCAAAGTGGGGGGATTCATTGGGAGATAATGAGATTGTTGTTGAGAATGTGATTTTGCTCTCTAGAGAGGTTTTGATGTCAGCAAATTTGAAAGCTCAATTTTTTAAAAGTTTATTTGATTTGTATTATACACCTGCTCGAATGTTAAAATGGAGAAGAGGCTCTGATGGTAAATGCTTTCTTTGTCAAGCTGATAATGCAGACAGTGTACATATTTTTTTTTCTTGCCCTACATTAGGAAGATTTATTCAGGATATTGAAAACTTCTTGTCCCTAATTCTTAAGGTTAATTTAAAGATCACCCCCTCCATGATGATGCTAGGGAAGATCCCTAATGACAGTAGAACTAATGAATTTATTTGTTTTCGATATTTTATTTTCTTCACTATGACTGTCGCTCGTCTTTGTATTGCCACAGAGTGGCTTCAAGAAAAGCCTCCACTATTCCAACAGTGGCAAGCACGGCTGTTTAAACTTTATAAGTTAGAGTGGAGTCTTTTTTCGCTCTCCCCATCAAGGTGGAGAAAGAAATTGGGTTTGAAGATTTGGGGGACCTTTTCAGAGTTTTATAAGGCTTGAAAAAAATTACGGGTGTGTATTCATGTGTTCCTTCGTTTAATGCTATATTATTCATTTTTTCTGTTTCTGTTAAATGCCCTTATGTATGTCAATATGAATTATTTCATCATTGTTTCTTTTTGTCGTGTATCAAAAAAAAAAATCAAAAAAAAAAATGAATATCTTGTCCTGAAGAACTCTTCACGCTCGACTATGAGATGTGCAGGTCTTGACCCTGTTCAAAACTCAGGTACCCCCTGCTTTAAATTGGCCAACCAGGCAGGGAACAGAGTCTAATATACAAATTAACCACCGTCTAAACTCCAGAATTAATTGGCATAAATCCTTTAATGGAATAGGCGCACTACCAGAACATCTATGATTTAATTGAGGATGGTGCCCCAGATGTCCTAGCCATCACGGAAACCTGGCTTCAGGATACGGATGTAGCTATTCCAAATCTGGTTTGTCCTCCTGGCTATTCTATGTTCACTCTGAACAGACCGTCCAGAGGTGGCGGTATAGCGCTTATAGTCAGGTCCTGTTTTGCATGCGTGTGGAGTGGCCTTAACATCGCCGGCTGTGAAAGCGCCTCTTTTAAAATCACTGTCAGCCCTGAATTTACATTCTCTGGGATGGTGGTGTACCGTCCGCCGGGTAGTGATGTGGTGTTTCGAAGTTCGTTTCCGGATGCCCTTGGCACATTGGTCATAGGGTGTGCCAATTATTCTATCTTGGGCGACCTGAACTTACATTTCGACACACCCTCCAACTTGGCGGTTCGCAGCATCGCCGCTGACTTAGAGGCCTTTCAGCTTGTTCAGCTGGTTTCGCAGCCTACCCACATAGGGGGTCATATTCTTGACCCCTTTTTTACCAACTTGCCGGGGACTAAAATTACATCTATTTCTCCGTTAACATGGACCGACCATTTTCTGGTGACCATTTTGTGTCCCACTCCGACGGCCCCTTCCATCCCGTCGGTGAGATGTGTTCCAAGGAGATTGTGGAATAAACTTAGGCTAGAGGATTTTCACCACCTTCTAGCGGAAGATCCGTTGGGTCCACTGGAAGATGTGGAGGAGGGGTATGACCGCTTCTGCTCCTGGACTACCAGGGCTCTCGACACTCTGATTCCCATCATATCGAGTAAAATCAGTACTAGAGAGTCGAGCCCCTGGTACGACAGTGCCCTGCGTGCCTTGAAGGGAGCCTGCAGACGGGCAGAAAGAGCTTGGCAGAAGACATATGGAGCTGATTTAAAAGCTGCATATGCTGTATCCACCAAGATTTACCATCGGGCCATTTGTCGAGCTCGGGCAGCTTACTATGCTGCAGAATTTCGCTGTAGCCCAAACCTGTCGAAGACCATCTTTAAGGCCGTGAAGGATCTGGTAGCGAAGCGAACTTCCTCTGTAGTGGTGAGTTCCACCTCCCACTTTGAATCCCTGGCTGCGTATTTTCTGGGGAAAGTCCAAACAATCTATCGGGCATTCCCTAACACAGGGATCGACTTGGGAAGTTCTAATGCGACGCCACACTCCCCCACCCTGCTCTCCTTTCCCCCTCTTCCCTTAGATGGGTTTGACAAACTCGCTTTGCGAATTAAATCTGGCTCTCCATCCGATCCAGTTAGACCTGCTCTGTTTAGAGAGCAGGCCTTTATGGGGCGCACCGTTGTGTGTTCCCTTGTCAACCTATCTTTGGAGGCAGGGGTGGTTCCAACTAAGTGGAAGCAGGCGGTGGTGTCTCCCATCCTCAAAAAGCCTTCCTTGGACCCATCTAAGCCCGAAAACTATCGTCCCATCTCGCTGCTGCCCTGGCCGGCGAAGATAACAGAGGCCCATGTCAACTTGGCCCTGTCTGAGTATCTTGCACGAACCAATGTCCTCGACCCCACACAAAACGGCTTCCGTGCTGGGCACAGCACGGAGACCGCCCTCCTTGTGATGGTGGAACATCTTCGTGCGGTGCTGGATGCTGGACAGACGGCGGCGCTGATATTGTAAGATCTCAGCGCCGCCTTCGACACAGTCTCTCACAGCATCCTCCTGCATCGGCTCGAGCAGATAGGTGTCGGCGGACAGGCTCCACAGTGGTTCCGCTCCTACCTTGGCAATCGTTCCTTCTGTGTTTCCATCTCTCCCTTCAAGTCCAACTTCCAACCACTGGCCATGGGGGTTCCGGAGGGATCCTCGCTGAGTCCCACGTTGTTTAATCTCTACGTGAGACCGCTAGCTGATGTCGCTAGGCAGTGGGGCCTAACCTTGGTCTCATATGCCGACGACACACAGCTGGCGGTTACTCTCAGCGGGGATGCGGAAGTAGATGCCCCCAGGTTTCAGGATGGATTGAAGGCAGTGGCTAGCTGGTTGACAGGGAACTGTCTCCAGCTGAATGCCACTAAAACAGAAGTCATGGTTGTCGGTAGGGGAGCGGAACTCTGGGGTGATCAATGGTGGCCATCTGAGCTGGGACCATCCCCGGCGCCAGTTCTGGAGCTGAAAAATCTGGGAGTGTGGATAGACTCGGGTCTGACCTTCGTAGGACACACTAAAAGAACAGCGGCCTGTTGCTTTGGTCTGTTGAGAGGCTTAAGACCTGTTCTTAAGTACTTTGATGCCCCAACCAGACAGTTAGTAATCCAGGCCACTGTCATCTCTCGCCTGGATTACGCGAGTTCTCTTCTCGCCGGGGCCAATCAGGCTGAGCTTACCCGATTACAACGGGTACAAAATGCCGCAGCCAGGGCGATTGTCGGCCTCCCTAAATTCTGCTCGGTGGCGAATGTTCTTCGCTCCCTACATTGGCTCCCAATAAGGAAGCGTATTCTTTTCAAGGTACTCTGCCTGGCTTATAAGATCTTGAGAGGCATTGGCCCTGAAATCTTGTCTGGCTCTCTTTCCCTTTACGTCCCTACTCGTACTCTTCGCTCCCAGGGCCAGGCCCTGGTTGTAGTCCCCAGATACAGGCTTTGCCGCATGGGCGGCCGCTCCTTTGGTGTAAAGGCGGCCTCAGCCTGGAACTCTCTCCCGGTGGAATTGCGCCTGTTAGAGGATCTTATGGATTTTAGGAAAGCCTTGAAAACATTCCTGTTTTAGTTTCTCACCCCCAGTCTCTGTTATGTACTTTAGAGTGGTCCCCCCTGGTTCTCTTTTTTAGCTGTGTTATGTCTTTTATGCACTCTCTTGTCAAATGCGCCAGGACGCTCCTTAGCTGGAGTAGCTGTGCGCACAATAAAAACCAATAACATAACATAACATAACATAACAAAGGCTCAGGAAGGCTTTATTCCAATCTCTGACTGTTATTTTAATCAATACATATTATCATGACTAATTTATGTTCTCACAAAATAGGGAAACATCTCTCTGAACTGTCATCCAAATTATGAATCATGTAGTGGCAAGTGTCATGGATAGGGAAAACCATGTTAAGAGATGGATAATCATTAACGCGCATTTCTTCTAAAACACCTTCCTCAGGAATGCCACATATTAGACCCCACACAAAAGCCAGATACCAATGGGGGATGGAATCGGTAGAACTGCTGCTTCACGGAAAGTGAAAACCTACACATACAAGTTAAAATTCCGGAAAAGTCTCAGTAATTAGCCTTATGGGCTTAGTTCTGATTTCCTAATGCTTTACCATATAATCTCGATTTTCTTAATGCTGGAGGCTAACTTCAACTGAAGGAGTTTCTAAAAATAGTCTCATGTACTAGTAAGTTACTGACCAGGACTAACTTCCATGGGTCCCGGGCCGTATCTTACAGTAAATCGAGGCAGCAGTATGCCCCATCCCATCCCCCACTGGTATCCAAAATTGTTATGAATTGAATGGACGGCAACTTATATAAAATGAAGAGAGATATAATGGCCCAACGAAAAAGACTATTCAGTGTTGAAGAATATATGATATTTGGAATATTATGAATTTCCATTCATGGTTATAGTAATATTTTTGCAGTGCAAAACCCTCGAATATTGATCAAAATGTTTTTATATGCAGATATATTTGTGAGATTGTATAGTGGTATGAATGGGTGTGTGATAGACATGTATGTGTGTGAATGAGATGATAAGATCTCTTTGTACATTCTTTGCACTATCCATGACACCTGCCACTACATGATTCATAGTTTGGATGACAGTTCATGGAGATGTTTCTTTTATTTTGTGAGAAGATAAATAAGTCATGAAAATATGTATTGATTAAATAAAGTATCAAAGATTGTAACACAGTGTTCCTGAGCCTTTGCATGCGTATTCAATTATCAGACTTAAACCATTTAAGGGGCATATTATCAAGGGGGTTTATCTCCGCTTTTTTGCCTTTAAAAGCCAAGAAAGCGGAGATAAAATTATCTCCCTATTACCTAGCTGTTGCTAACACCAGTTAGCGACAGCTAGTAGGAGATAGCTACCATCTTGGGCCCCACTTTGCATGTCAGTGATATTTATCACTAATGGCATGCAAAGTGGGCGTGCCAAGATGTTAGCGACTGGAAACAGTGGCTAACATCGCTATCTCCTATTACCAACTTATGGAGATATTCGCGCTAAGTGCGAATATCTCCAAAAGCTAACACCTGCCCTGAGCAGTTCTTAGCCATGTTATCCAATGGGAGGTGGATAACATGGCTAAGAGCATTAGCTCGGTAATGCATGAATATCGCTGACTTTTCAGCAATATTCATGCATTGCGGCTGATTTTTATCGCATTTGCGATAAACCTTGGTAATACCAAGGTTTATTTGCGCTAAAAATCGCCGCAGCACAGCGGTACATTTTTGTCTCTAACCAAGCAATAGCGATAATTATCGCTATTGCTTGGTAATATGCCCCTCAGTTCGGAGGTTAGTTTCGGGTTCTTCTTTTGTATATTGGACTTTGCCCTGTCTGCAGGGTCATCTTCAAACTTGTTGCCTTTACGCTTCCGATGTTTGCTGAGTTTGTTTTTGTTGGCCTTTGGACTCTTTGCCACTGCTAACCAGTGCTAAAGGGCTGACCCTCACCACTGTGCAATCAACAACTGAGTCGGAATTAGTCTGCCTAACGGGTGTCTGCGGGGTAGGTGGAGTCGTTGTCCCCTGGAAGTTAAAGGATAAGAGGGGGTTGCAATATTTAGGCCACAACCAGTGGATGTTCTGTAGTGGCCACTCTTGTATACTTCCGCCAGGAGGCTAAGCTCACAGCTTGTGGGAGTTCTATAAACTCTGCAAATTGAATGTCCAGCCAGGCTCGCTTGTGACCCAAAGCCATCAAAATTAGACAACATGCTGATGTGGAGTTCGACATTGAGCATTTTTAACTGGCAGATGAATGCACTAAAAATGGCTCAGGATAACTGGAGGCAAAACTATCAAGTTTGATGAGCCTGGCTGTGGGGTTTTAAAGCCAAGGAGTGAGTCATCTAGGAGCTAGAGTCAGACCCCCAAGATCTTCATCCTCGCCAATAGCTAGGGTGGGGGGGGATCAGTCTATGGGGCATCCAGTCTCACCGCACTTGTAACCCCCACACTAAATAGACACCTGTTGCCGACTCTGAAGGTCTGACTGCTGCCTCAGTGAAGGGTTTTTTAAAGATTGGCATACACTCCCTAATCATGAGCCATCTAATTACACTATCTCTTTTAGGAACGTTTCTGAATTTGCCCAGGACCTGTCAATGTTGAACCTGCTCTCCCTTATGCAAGTGACCTTCCAAGGAATGTTAAAGGCCCTTGTGTGGAACAACTCCCAAAACATTACAGTAATCCAGCTGCTTGAAGGTATTAGTAAATCCCTCAAGGGTGGGTGTATGAATGTCTCTCTGGAGTGTGGTTCTCAAGAGACTTGTATAGAGTCTGTCCCTCCCCCTACCTCCCAAGAGTCGATACTTCTAAGTGTTAAGAAAAACAGGCGAAAAGGAATAAGAAAAACTTGATTCAGCTGGAGGATTCATTTCGAGTTTGGGCAAAACACAGGGGGCTATTAGCAAGAGAAGGCGATTATTATCGCTAACCGTAGTTAGCGCGCCTTTTCTTATCGCTGTCTATAGCGTGAAACTATCTCCGTATTAGGGGCGTATTACCAACACGCCGCTAACAGGCGATGTGAAATCCTGCGATAATGAACATTAGCGCGTGAAATCCTGCGATGATTTCACAGCGCTAATATCAGGATTGGTAACAGGGGAGTATGGACTTAACCTTACAATCCACTTCATCATAGGCATTAATAGTAAGTCAGGTTTCAATCAGGCGATAGACTATAGCGATGATGGGGCCTAGCGCGACTTTTGTCATTGCGGGACAGCTTTGCTAATAGAGCGAAGTTGTTTTAGCGACTTTTTCCGTGTGATTTTTGTAAGTTACGGCTACCTTGCATGTCATTAGCGATAATTATAGCTGGCATGCAAGGCGATAGGAAAACCGGCAGATAACACCGGAAAGCTGGTGCTAACGCATGTTAGCACTGGCTTGCCAATAGGGCGATAAAAATATTGCTGCTTTATCAGCATAAAGGGCAGCTAAAGCGGCGATAAGGTCCTTGCTTATATGCCCCACAGTGTTCAAAATTGTTGTATATTGCGGCAGTCCACAGCTTCCTTTAAGAAGCTTGGTTCATTGATTGAATATAGGAAATGGAGCTCCTACAGTGTTCTGTATCCTGAGGAACACCCTTAAAGAAATATGCCAGGGTTTGAAATGCGTCAACAGCTTCTTTTTCCGACCAAATAAGTATTCAATACATGTGTTGCCACTGTTTGCTAACAATAAAAAATTGTGGAAAAGTTCTGAAAAGAATATTGCATGTGAGCTCAGTAGGGTTACTATTTGGCAATTGTTCCTGCCAATATGTTTGTTTTTTCCCTGGTTAGGTAGTAACCAGGGGCTCTATGGTATTCTTGCAGTTTTAACTGTACAGAACCTGAGCTTACAAAATCATTTTTCTGTTACGTGGTGTATATGTATCATATGTGTGATCTAATTAACATGGTTGTCTTTATATTTTTGCATTTTTAAATTTTGTGATTCCTATGTATGGTGAAAAAGCAATGACATTCTAGAAAAGCAATTAAGTTCTCAAAAAGCATTTAATAAAAAACATACTTTGTACAAAATAAAAAAGTTATTTTTTTCAATTGATCATAGTAATTGAGTTGTGTGATCAGAAAAATAATGGGTGATTGAATAGGAATCAGTATTGGCATTGTTTCTGATATATAATACTTTGCATTGCGGCAGGTGCAGCTGGCTGCAGTACCAGCCTCAATTCAAAATAAGGACACCTGACATATCCCTGCACTATGTAGCAGGCACAATGCAGTGCCTGACACACGGTGCAGGGATAAGGGGGGGGCACCGTGGGTGCCCCACAGTGCCCATATTGGAGGGCCAGGGGGGAAGGATTGCCCGCTACTGGCCCCAAAAGTCTGTTTCCGCCTGCCTTTTCATGGCGGGTATCCACCATTAAAAGACAGACAGAAGGGGACATTGTAATCCGTATGGTGGTGCCTGGGAGGCACCACCTCCATGGTAGGGAATACAACCACCTACGCCGCACCGGCGGGCACAAGGAACCCGTCAGATGAGTGGCGGCTGGTCTTGCCGACTGCCAACCATCCGCCTGCCATTGAAATATAGCTGGTGGATAAAATGGTTCCGATGGCGGTGGGACTGACGGGCTGTCGGTGGCATCCCCACTGTCATCACAATTGACCCCTGAGTCCTGTCCCCAAGTAGAGGCAATTGCAAGTGCACAGATGCGAGCTATTCTGACACAAATAATTTGCAATATGAAGGCCTCGAGAGCTGGAGGTACCAACAGCTTGCCACCTGTTATCTTTAGGAAAGACCTAGATAGTGGGGTCTAATTATGAGTGTGTTCTTCAAGTGGGTAAGATATTTGAGCTGTCTCCATGACTCCTGTAAAGGAGCCACAGTGAAGCATATTCACAAAAAAGGGTAATTGTATCACACGGCTAATTATTGCTTGACTAGCCTGTTGGATATTACCTACAAATTGTTTGCTCAAACCTTGTTAAAGCATTTAGCTGCTTAGGCTTTTGATTCCAAGATGATCCCTGTTGAGCAAGGGGGTTTTAGACCAAAGTATTTTACAATGGATTACTATTTCATCCTGTGCTGCTGTTTCTCTGACGTACGAGTAGCCTTCAACTGATTGGACAGAATTATGCTCTGTTGCAAACTCCATCAGTGGACTATCGCTTTGATCTTGCTGGGCTTGCTATCGAGACTTCACAGTGATAACTGGGACCAGGTTGACCTAGATCAAAAAGGTAGTCTGTCGAGGAAAATCCTTGTAGAAAGTTGTGTGTCTCAGGTGTGCATATAAGCTCCCTTGTTGTTCAATCTGTTCAGTGCGGATCTTCCTCAGATGTTAAGTGCTGCACATTTGTTTCTCACCAAAGATTGGGGGTAGACATATTAGCTGCCTATTGTATGTAGCCTATTGTCTTCATAGAAAACGTAATTCTCTGAATTCCTACGGTCTTGAAAATAAATTAACTATCAATGTTGACAAAACAAAGACATTGAATTTTGCAAAAAGGAAAAGGAATTTCACTTGGTTCCAAGTTGGAGCAGGTCCGAGAATATTAGTATCTGGGTATGATTTGTTTAGATAACCTCAACTGGGATAAACATATTGCCTCTAGGAAATTGGTAATGTCAGACAAAGTAAAGACCCTGAAAAGGTTTCACTATAGATTTGGCAGTTATACTTTTGAGACATTAAGTAAGGTGATCCAGGGTAAAATTATTCCTCAGGCTCTTTACGGGGCTTATGTGTTAGTAATGGATAGGCATGTCCCATAGGGGAGCCTAGACGGGTGATTTGGGAACTGCTCCTTGACCTCCCCAAAAGTGTGATGATTCAAGCTTTAAGGAGGGAGATGGGTACCACTGCTTGGAGTGCCCTGGCTGATGCAAGAGTTTTGCACTTTTACTTTGATTCCAAACGAGGTTCAGGCAGAAAAGCTCAAATCCTCTCTCAAGTATTGTCCATCTGCTCTTGCAAGAGTAATCCTGTGTCAGTAATGTTGGTGCACTGAGGTGTCCCTGATTTACGCCCAGTGCATGTTCTCCCTCCTTAAAACAAGGTAACATTGGCTTAAACCCTTTTGGCCTTTTTAATTTGCAGTTTCATCTTAGTCACTTTCACAGTGAAAAAGTACATTTACACGTTTCACTAGAAGATGATTAAATAAGGATGCTGTATGTAGGTATATGGATATATGCGTCTGCCTCAATATTTGGTAGTTGAGACAGAAACAACCAACACATATGCCAAATACTATTTTTCCTTCAGTGTTTATGTAGTGTAGAACGACATTGTTTTAATAAATGTGTAAGATGAAGATTAATGGCAGCTAAAGTTCAAGGACCTAGTTTTATATTTTGATTTTTTCTGTGTCACTGCCTTGAAATCGTGTCAAGGTCAACACGTCCTCTACAGTAAAACATGTACTGCAAAGTCCTCCCAGACAATCTTATGTGCCAGCACACTGAAATTGAAAATGCACATTAGTCGATATGAGCTATAGAAGTAATACCTCCTAAAAAGCCCTTTCAGGTACATGAAATGTCAGTTACAAGACCGTATAAAGATTTTGGTTACAGTGAAATTCATTACATTCCAAAATATCGAGTTGTGTGAAATTCCTGAAATTCTTTAAAATTTTGCATTATCCAATTTCGCTCAATTTTTTCATTACATAGAATAGTTTGTGCTTCAAATATCTCATCAAGAGATATTTGTGACTGGAACAAGTCTCATGTTTTTCACTTTAAACGCATATTTAACAATACTACATGAACATGTTAGGCACGATATTGAAAAGGTAAATTTCACAACATTGTTATGGAATTTCATGAGATTTTGCAGGAACAAATTGCACAACTTCACTTGCCCTTACTGAAAATCTGCTGAAATATGCGAATAATTTAGTTGCTGAGTCACTAATTGCTTCTGGATTTAATACATTTGCAAATCCAAACAAAATTGTATTATGGAAAATGCCTATTTACATTGTAATGAAGCCATTTCTTCTTTCCAGTATGTAACTTTGTGTGATCATTAATATGAAGAGCTCAAAACTCTTTGCAGAGGGAGATTTCCTCTGATCTGAATGTGGCACTTTCCCAATCTGGCATTTTATGACTAGATGTTACAGTGGTTTGTTGACTCTCTGGTGCTTGCTATTGGACTTGGCCCTTTTTGGCTAAAGTTCCCTAAAATGTTTGCTTTCCCCCTAGACCTTTTTTCTAACATGGTGAAACCAACTTAGATGCTTTGAGCACTTAAAGTGCAAGTGCTCCCTGTGTAAAGTGTAATGGTAATTGGTTGTCCATGATTGGTATGTTTGCCTTACTAGTAAAGTCCCTAGTAAAGTGCACTATGTGTGCAAGGGCTGGTAATGCACATGCTACTAGTGGGCCTGCAGCACTAATTATGCCACCGACACACAAGTAGCCTTAAAGAGAGAGCTCGGGTCTGCCACTTTAGGGCCTGCGTACAGTTTCTTAAACTGCCATCTTGTCCTGACAAGTGCACCCACTTGCCAGGCCTTACCCTTCCCTTTCTAAGCACCGCAGACACCCCTATGGTAGGTCCAGCTACCCCCTGGGCAGGGTGTAGCGCATGTGAAAGGTAGGACATGCACTGAGGTATGTACCATGTCCTGACAGTGAAATACTCCCATTTCGTTTTTCACTATTGAAAGGCCATCTTGCCCATAGGACAGAATGGGAAGGCTGTGTAATATGTTTTCCAGACTATCTTCCCAAAGGCTTAAGATGAAGAGGTGAAGTTTAGTGTGCCTGAACTCACAAGTCAATAACACATCTTTTTGTGAAGGTGGTTTTTGCATTGTGTGTTTAGAAACCACTCTTTTAGAAGTGGCTGGGGTTTTGTGCTCTAACATTTCTGTGTGTCTCTGCCTGGATGTAGATTGACTGTCTGGATTTGAAAGTGATAGGATCCGGGGAATGTCTTGGCCCAGGGGAGGAGGTGAGGCAACAACAGGTTGACATGCATCTGGAGTGTAGGGGGGAGGAGTAGCACCTAGAGGTGATGAGGCCTGGGTTGCTGCCATAAAACAAGGGTCACATATCCTGCTGTGTGATTAGGAATCCAGAGCCCCTCTAATCAAAGAAAGAAGGTGTCACTGGCAAGGAGGCACCCAGAACTGATTTGAACAGGGGTCAGTGCCCTCCTGAACACACAGACTTCAAAGACATTTAGGGGGTATAACTATGAGAGCTGAAGTCCCTGAACTTTGGAGAAATGGATTGACCAAGACTGAAAAGATTTAAACCTACTTTGTGGTCAAGAGCAACCTCTGCCAAGGTAGAAAAAGCTGAAGAAACTGAAGGAAAGGACTGACCCTTGCTGTGTGTTCTAGTGCTGGCATGCAGTTTGCTGCTTTAGCCAAGGAGAGGCTAAAGGGACTTTGCTGTGTGCTGTGCCACCCTGCTTGAAAGGACTTTGCTGTGTTCAGAAGTAACTTATCCCCAAAGGCCTGAGGTGAGCAGACTCCCTGTTGAGGAAACTCAGGAACACTAACGTTTCCAGGAGAGTCTCAGCGACGCTGTGTGCGTGTGCTTTTTGCAGCCGTAGACCCTCATAATAATTGCCCTGTGATCATGGGCAACTGGAGTCCAAGCAAGTCTCAGCGACGCTGTGTGCGTGTGCTTTTTGCGGCCTGACCTCTTTGTGAGGATTGTCCTGTGATCGTGTGCATTGGAGTCCAATTGAGTCTCAGTGACGCTGTGTGCGTGTGCTTTGTGCAGCCTGAGGCCTTCGTGAGTAGTGCCCTGTTATCGTGCACCCGGAGTTCAAGTGAGTCTCAGCGATGCTGTGTGTGTGCTTCGTGCAGTCTGAGACCTTCGTGAGAAGTGTCCTGTGATTGTGCACAACCGAAGCTCAAGCAAGTCTCAGCGACGCTGTGTGCGTGTGCCCTGTTGCAGCCTGAGATCTTTGTAGCACCAGTGGGCCGGACCAGCAGCCCCAGACGAGCTGAGCCACTTGCCCAAGCCTGCCGCTTTCAGAGCGGGTCCTCAAACCAACACCATGAAGGGAGGGCCCGAGATCCACCGCCCGGAATCCGCAAAGTTGAATCGGTGGCCTAAGTTGCGGGAAGAGGAGCGAAGAGCTGTCGCATATCCCAGGTAATGTATGTTGCCATCTGGGGCAGGGTGCGGGCTCAGGGAGAGACGCTCTTGGCCTCTCCCTGACCTGCAGTGCGAGCCACGGCTTTGGCTCGTATCCCGGCCCGTACTTGCCAAGGAGTGGCAGTACCGGGGCCGAAGTGCGGAGCTGCACTTTGGTTAACACCATATCCGTGTGGGGGTATCTGTTGACGGAAGCTGACCACGTACATGGCAGAGAGACCACCTCTCAGAGTGTTTGAAGTGAGGATCTGAAATGGCTAAAACCCAGGTTTGCAAACAAGAGAACGAAGAACCTGAAAGACCTCTTGGTACATTCAAGACCAAGCAAAACCAGGAACAACAACACCATAATGACATCTTGGAACCTGAAACCAATAACAGGACACGATCCCTGTGGAGGATGTTCAGTATGCAAACTAACAAGTGTGACAAAAAATCTCCAACTTCTCCCTAATCTAAACTGGGAATTGCGCAGTCACACAAACTGTAATACCACACATGTGGTGTATATGATTGTTTGCCCATGCAGACAGAGATACATAGGAATGACCTGTCGCAAAATTAAACAACGTATAATCGAACACAGGAGTAATATCCCATGTAAAAAAGCAACCACGAAGATGAGTAGACACTTCATAGAGACCAATCACTCCACTGAAGACATGAGCTGGGTGGTCCTGGAAACCCTTGCAGTTAAAAACCACAACACAGAACGTGTCCTGTATGAAAAGGAACAACGTTGGGTCCACCGACTCAAGACAGATATGGAAGGAATGAATGATAACATCCCATGGCACTCCGTAGCATAGAACTGTGAGATCTAGCGATTTACCTAAGTTGAGATCTCTTCTGGGAACCATATGGGCTACAGTGTACAGTATACTACTTGCCCCGTAGTACCGGTAAATATGGAACCATGTGTGCACAGAATATGAAACCCAAATTACCCTAAACAACACGGTAACGACCACATTGGTCCTTCTATTACTAGTTATTGAAAAACTGTTTTTTTTTAAATGCCTCTAGATCGTCGTTCATGTAAAAATTAGAATAAGTATTTTTTCTACTTCACAAACATTATGCACTAGACTGAACTGCCAACCAATCTTGCCAACCATTTTTTAGACTCAGTCCCTCATTACTTGCCATTTTGAGAGTTGCTAAAAACGGGCCCACATGGGAGCGCGTCAAAAAGGAACTAGAGCCAGCACAAGCCATATGACGGCAGTACCGTAACAGATACTAAAGGCTCACTGATTCCCCGATATCACCAAAACCATAAAGACTTAAGGTAATGCCGATAACAAGTGCTTGAGTGTTATAAAAGGCAATCGCCTTCGAACCAGCATGTACCTCAAGATATGCCAATTTTAACATCCACACAATAAATCATGATGTAACCAAGTGCTTATGTTCACAGTAAATGGTGCGCAAATATAATCACCAGTGTAACGCACACAAAATATGTATCGAGCGAACTGCCATTTAAACGCAAGCCGCTACAGATGACAGTGCATTAATGCGGCTCTCCTCACTACATTATACCCAAGTAGAAGTTTAGCCTTTGGGAGCATGAAGAATGTCGTGACTATACTAAAGTCACTTATGATATTAAGGCACGATCATGTATAACGCATTATTTTCAAGCGAGCAAGTCGCCATTTAAATAATCGTCGCTAACGATGATACAGCAAAAACGCAGCTTACCTACTCCGACCCCACACAATGTGTCCTATGCAATTTACGTATAACATTGATTAGTTTTGGGGTTTTTCTAACACACACACGCTGACTACGATCATAGGGTAACTTCTATATACATGCAAGGAACTACCCAGGTTCAGACCGACACTTGTGGCAAATCCTCCCACAACGTTGAGTCATTTGACTGTTTCTTCTTAAATGTTTCTTTGAATGTTTTTCATGCCATGTATTCCCTATAGCCTGTTTAATGCTTGCACATAACCAGCGCTAATACACGCTACAATATTCACAACATGAAAATTTATGAAAACATGACTGCAACAGCAATATCAGTAAAAATTCATTATTATTGTAAAAATCTCTTTTCCTTTTAAGTACAGATATAATATATCTGCCCATCCTCTACATAAAGTTGGTGAGTACACCACTTTTTCACACTTAGGAGCCACAATAAGCTCTTAATCTTCTGGTCCTGATGAAAGCCTCTAGAGTTGCCAGGAGGCTGAAACATGTTGGCCGCTTTCACTAGTGTGATAGGCCAGTAACGAGGTCTAAAAACGCACGCCTCTGTTTTTATTTTCCTATACTAGTGATCCACAGAATAAATAACGAGACTTGGCATAATGAATTTTATCTCCCACTCACTTGAGCACTAACACTCCCTCTTTTTATCTCTGGCCACTACTGTCACCCCAGTTGGTCTTCCTCCATGTGGAGGTCAGCATACCATACAAAGAAAAAGACCCAAGGAGAATGTGGTTGCGGCACTGAATGGCGGAGAACCAAGATATACCGCCCGATGCCTGTGTCCGCATATGAGGGTTTTTCACATAGATGGGCTGTATAAATCAGGTGTTGTGTGTATAACTGTGTAGGTGAGTAAATGTAAGTGTGATTGATTCTTTTCATGAGTGAGTAGCATCACTGCATAACCGACTAGGATGACTGCTGATGTGTCAATGTCTATATAGGTGTATGAGTACATTTGATAGTGTTACCATTGATCAGTGACTGCATGTATGAGTGAGTCTGTGGGTGAATGGACTGTTGTGTGTGTAGACTTAGGAATCAGTGAGTGCTTATGTAGTAACTGGTATATGTGTGTCAATGCTTTCAAATATGGTACTCTATATTTTACAGTGAGTGATCAAAGGTTATACTAGGGTGTGATGCGGTGTATGAGATTGCCACGTGGATGATGTCATCGGTGATGTTATCAGTGCTGTCATTTGAGATGTCATCAGTGATGTCACTGACCATGTCATGAATGATGTAATATGTGACATTATCAGCAGCGCATTGTGGGCGCGCGAGTTATAGTTAGCACAACTAACTATACCGGAGGAATTTCTATGTTTTTGTACGAGTGAAATGTCCAGCTAACTATAACACTCATAAAACCTATGGTTTTTTCAGTGAATTTCAAAGGTTTTTTAAATGCTAATTTTTTAGTTCAATAGTAGATATACCTATTTTTTGTACTGAATTTCTAGTTTTTTTAACTGTTTATTTATAAAAACAAATATTTATTAAACATTATATATTCTGAAAATTGCTAAAAAAATTAAAAGAAATGTAAAACTGAAATATTGTATATTTTTTTGTATTTTAATATATTTATATAATGTTCTTTTTTAATTTTCTTAAATTTTTTGAGGGAGTTGCGCACCCAAAGCGTACCTACCACAGCGGGTCTGTGTATTCTAGCTGCCATTTTGGAAAAGTTGTGAAGGATCTGCGTATGTTGAGCGCCGAGTGTGTGTTTTTTTCAGTTACGTCATATACGTACAATGTTACATGGTGTGCGCGACCGGTATGCGACCATTCTGCGACGGCGGGCCCCACGTGACGTCATATACGTGCTGGGGCACGCTGGGTGCACGACTCCCATGACATTTTTCATGTTCTAAAATGATATGTACGTGTCTTGAATGTACATATTAGGGCAAAAGGTTATCTAAGGTATTCCTAAAAATAATATATTTCTACTTGTAATAAACATATATTATTTTAAATATATTTTCTCGAAATCGCGCCTGATTCGCGCTTCGTAAGCACACGGTGCACGGATCCCATGTGACCTCAAAAAAACGGATTTGATTAGTTCATAGCATTTCCCACTGTAACTATTGAAGAACCCCACTCATTTTAATTATTCTGTTTGGAGCAGTTGAAGAGACATATCTTCTTCTTCCAGAGCTGGTTTTGGAATTTTTTGGGGTGTTTAAAAAAAATTGCATCGGAGAAATGACATCTGGTTCGCAAGCTCCTCATCATTCTTCAGATGAAGATATCTTAGAGGAAGAATCACCCAGGCAGAGGCCTAAATCAGTGGTATGGCAATATTTCACATTTCCTGCTGGGAAAAAAAGGTCAACGCAAGAAAAGTCACATGCTTCCTGTGTGACAGGGTCCTGTCATGAGGCAGTGACAAGAAATACTCCTGTGGAACAGAGAGTATGTATAAACCTCTGCGAACCATTCACCCGAAGCATCTGGCACAAGAAGAAATGAGGCGTGCAGCAAAAAATCCACCACCAGGCATTGCTTGCACCTCCAGGGCATCCACTACAGCACCACCAGTAGACATTCGCCTAGAATTTGCTTTTATGAAGCAGCACTGCACTAAGTGCAAAACCATCATCTGTTATGGTGAACAGTGAGTGGACGCTATTTGTGCAGCTCAACGGAACCACAAATGCACATTTGTTTTACTTTTTTGTTTTTGGAATGATGTTGAATTCCAAAAGCTAACTGTTTACTTAGTTCCTGTTTTGTAAAAATTTTAAAAAACACCAAAATGGTACAACGTTGTTAAAAAAACTAAAAAAAAATAGAAAAAATAACCAGAAGAAAAAAAAGTTCAGAACTACCTTATCTGGTTTAAAAAAAGAACTATAATTGCATGGTAATGTCTGAAAGTTTGGTTGAATGTATGTGTAGAGCATGATTGACTGAAAGAATGCATTAGTACTGTATGCTAAATATATAGGGGCAGATCTGTGAGGAAGTGCTGCAGCGTGACAGTGCAAGCCCTTTAGCTGCACCACGCTGCGGCACATCTCAAGCACAGGGATGTGACATATTTACATAAATATGTCGCAATTCTGTGCTCCCTCTGCACTAGCACACAAACATGCAGTTACGCAGGCACCCTTGCACCATGGTGCAAGGATATCTGTGTCGTGGGGAGATTGTTTTTGTGCAGGAAGGGACTACTTCTGGCAAAAAAAAAATCACTAAACGCATTTTCCTCCTTCAATGTGTGCTGTGGAATGCAGCATGCATTGAAAGAGGAAAGAACGAGTAGAAATGAAAACCTTTCTGCTCGTTTTACCTCGCTACACAACCTCTAGGGTGGCGCACCATTCACACGTATCTACAGATTTACAATTTCTTGTAAGTCTTGAGATGTGTTATTCCATGGGTGTTGTGTGGGAACAGACACAGCAACACCCATGGAACGCCCCTTCAATGCAAAGTGCTGCGTTTGAATGGGTCATATTTTCAAGGAGAGGAAAAGCCACGCAGAGTGGCTTTTCCTCTCCTTGTAAATATCGAGGAGTCCCCAGCGCCATCACTACGTTACAAAAAGTGGCGTTCTGGTGGCACTGGGGGCTTGTAAATCTGCCCCATAAGTGCTTCGGTATTGGCAGAGTGATACAATAAGATCATAGTGCTGGACGGCTGATTGACGAACTGCATGAGACTGAGGTATCCTAGTCTGCATGAGTACTACTTCAGTATTTAGTGGAGTGTACCAATAGTATGTATCTGCTTAGAGGTTTGTAGGGATTGTGCACAGAATATTGTACGTGTACTTGTGTTGGTGCCTAGGTCTTGCTATAAGAACATCACTAGTAACTAGAATGATGACAGTACTGCAAACAGAGTGCTCAGTTAATTTATAAGTGCTTAGGTATTGTCTCAATGCCTTAGTCATTCTGCATTGACCGTGACTGGGTTCCTAGAGTGCTAGTAGTTGACAGCAAGATAAGTTTTTAAGCACTCATGTTTCAGCATGGACATGCTTCTGTCAGGATGATTGTACGAGTGGACACATACTCACAGTGTGATTCCAGACAAGCATGACTATTACCTGGACTTTTGCAGGACTGAGTAGTCTGCAAGGGGTTAAGGGACAGCATACATTGATCACATTTCACCGTACCACTGCTTGTCTCAATGCCTGAGTCATTCTGCAAGTGCATAGACAGTGACTGGGTTCCTAGAGTGCTAGTAGTTGACAGCACAATAAGTTTATAAGCGCTTATGTTTTAGCAGAGTGATTAGATAAGAACATGACTGACTCCTGAGTCGCCAACCCCCCCACCCAATCCTTACCAACACATCTGAAAGCCCATAGCCCGAACTCATACACTATTAATTTCCCCCCACACCTCTCTGCTAAACTGAGACGTATCTTCAAACATAAACTAATCAGACAACACAGAGAAACCTTATTCACAGTCATCTACCACTGCTCTTCCAAATGTCTGATTAAGATATACCTTATTTTCCACACGGAGAGACCAGAAGACTGGATCACCACGCTCAGAAAGCATCTCTACACCACCAAAATCACATCCACACCACACAGCTGCAAATTAACATCGCTGCTCCCCAACTGCTCGTCTAGAAGAGGGACCACATCCGTGACCATCTACACTAACGGCACTGTCCTCTTTTAGGCAAACAATGAGAACCTTGAAGCTTTTGACTCCCTCTTCCCCTTACTTCAATCCACTCTCCCCCACCTACCTTGCCCCGCCTCAATCCAACTCCCGCCTACCACTACGGCTAACCTTGAAGCTGTAGACTCCCTCTCCTCCCACTTCGATCCGTTCTCCTCCACCTGCCTCGCTCCGCCTCAACCCTTCTCCCGCCTACAGCTCTTTGGCCCCAACAAGAAACTCAATCCACACCACCACATCCCTCCACCACACAGCTCCCCTGAGTCCCCACTTAACACAATACCCCTACAAAACATGCGCCACAGTCCCCTAAGGAAAACCCATCCTCACCCTCCTATTAGACCCAGCCATCACAACTGCAAGAACGACACCCACCAACAGTCCTAGAATTTCTAAAAGGGACAACCTGTCCTACACAGTAAATGAGACAATACTGCTCCAACCTGACCTATACCACACAAGGTGAACCCCCCAAGATGCCCTCAACCCCTCCCACGACTCAATGGCACAATGACTTGCGTCACTTGAAAACCAGATACTCGATCTCCCGGGGCCTAACAGAAATCCTCTCTAATATAGGTAAAGCTCGCAGATACCACCAATCTCCTCCCTGGAGTCCCCCCACTGCCAACACCAACGGCCATAAGAGCCCCTCCCAGCCCTCAGTAACCCCTGTAACTCAACCTCAGAGACCCCCTAGTAGGGGCTCAGGACTCTGACCTCAAATAGCCTCAAGAACCACAGTCCTCCCCTTTAGGGCTCAAAGTGGCCCTAATACCGATACTAAATCCTTGACCTCAAGACCCACCAGAACAGAAGCAGCCATGTCCGACTTGGAAGCAGCCCCTCTAGCCTTTTCCTATGATACACCACCACCAAAATCTAAGTGATCACAGGTCTCCGAAAAGACCGTCCCTGCACAAAACCTACAAGACCGCCTGTCTTGACCACCATATCTAGGGTGCCCAAAGAAAAGACCGCCCGCAACAAAGAGCTTTTCACCAACTGCTTGCTCATCAACTGCAGGTCGGCCTCTTTGCATGCAAGGGAACTAGCAGAGGCCATCCTCTCGCATGACATTGACATTGCGTTCCTCACGGAGACCTGGCTCAATGAGCTATCCCCACGTTGCCTAGACATGGTTGTATCCCCTGGCTTCTCCTCATCAGCAGACAGAAAAGAACAGCGAGGAGGTGGGGTAGCTATCATCCATAGAGACAACATGGTCATCACGGAAATTAACTAATATGACTACAACACATTCGAATGTCTCTCAACCAACATCAAGACCAAAGAAAATGGTTCCTTATTTTGTCACCTTCTCTATCATCCTCCAAGAAAAACCACAGCATTCAGAGAACAAATATCCGACCTGATAGCTCAAGGTGCACTCGGTGATACAAATAATCGAATTCTTGGCGACCTGAACCTACGGTGGAATGAGACCAACAGCCAGTTAATCTTATTGCTATCCAGTCTCCTCTGTGACAACAATTTAACCCAGTACTGCACAATGGAGACGCACTACAAAGGAGCCACCTTGGATGCCATCATCTCTCAAAGTAATACAATCACCATCAATCACATACTCCCCGTTGACTGGTCAGACCACCACATGATCTTATTCCACATAAACCAACTTACTCTCTCTCAACCTCCTCTGCAAGACCCCCCCCCCCAAATGGTTGAGAAACCTCTCTCAGGTTCCCATGGGAGTCCTCGAAGATCAGATAAGCTCACTTCTCCCAGACTCCATTGAACACCTCTCCACTAATGAGCTCACTGACTGTTACAATGCTAAGCTAGCGTCCATGCTTGACATAATAGCTCCCCGAAAGCTCAAAAAGAGCAGAGCCACCCCATCCAGATCATGGTTCATCCCCGAACTCAACTCCAAAAGAAGAAAACTAGGAGCCAAAGAAAGAAAGTGAAAAAATAATCAAAAACAAAAAATCCAGCTTTTTCCGCACAGCACTGGACAGTGCCAGAACAGACCCAATGCGCTCTATAGCATCTTTAGACAACAAACCTCCAAGCCCGTGTCCTCCTCTGTTCAGGCATCGAAAGAACTATGCGACAAGTTTGCCAATTTCTTCAATGATAAGATCACAAAAATCGAACTCACTGGACGTCATCAACACACGCCACATGAAGATCAGCGCGGCTGGGTCACTTGATCTTTCTTCTGGTCCCTCTCCCAACGCCTGGCTTAGTTTCCGTCCTATTCAAGAAACTGAGATAATCACGTTGATCTCCACTTCCAAACCCTCCGCCCGTGTCCTAGACCCCATCCCTCCCCTACTGACCAAAAAATTGAAGCACACTTTAGCTCTGCTCTAGAGCATGATCATAAATAGCTCCCTGAAAAACAGAGTGGTTCCTGACTGCCTCAAAATGGGTCAAGTCACCCCTATGTTGAAAAAACCCGGCCTAGATGCGACCGATCTGAAACATTTTAGACCCGTGTCGAACCTACCCCTTCTCGCAAAAACTCTAGAAAGATGCGTCCTACATCAACTAACCCAGCACCTGGACTTTATCAACCTTCCAACCACCAGCAAGTCAACAGGGGCGTCCCTCAAGGCTCGGTGCTTTCACTGCAACTCTTTAACATCTACATGGAACCCCTCTCCAAACTACTCAGAAAAGCCAATATCCACATTCATCTCTACGCTGACAATACACAGATCTATCTGGAAATGACCTCTCTCAAGACATACAAAGACTTAACGATGTCCTGAAAGATGTCCAACATTGGTTGACAAGCAACCATCTGAAACTAAATCCTGATAAGACTGAGACACTCCTCATCTCGAATAAGGAAGATAACCCCCAAATTATCGAATGGTTAAAGGCCATCCATGCACTCAGCGGGAATCTCATTCTGGCGGATTCTGTCAAATCTCTTGGCATCACTCTAGACCCAAAACTGAACATGACAAGACACATTAAGAACGCGGCCAAAAGTGCGTTCCTTAACCTCAGACTACTGAACAAAATACAACCCTAAATTCCGCATAACGATTTCAAACAGGCCACCCAATCTCTGGTACTGTCAAGACTGGATTATGGAAACACAGTCCTCTCAGGAATCCCAAAATCACATCTGGCTCCCATCAAAACAACGCTACATGCGGCAGCCAGAATGACCACCGGTATCAAGAAATTTGATCATATCTCCCCTGCACTCAAGAAGCTTAAAGTGGCTTCCAGTGGAAATGCGAATTAGCTTCAGAACAGCCTGCCTCACCCACAAAGCCTTTCACACCGGCAAACCTGAGTACCTGGCGAAAAAACTCATAAAAGCCGGCCAGTCCAGGAACCTGAGGAGCTCAAACTCCCTCCTACGCATACCACCTAAAACTAGAAGGAAAAAAACTGCAGAAGCACTCCCAAAATTTGGAACTCCATTCCCCCTCACATCAGAACCATTGCCTCTTTTGTAGAATTCAAAAGCCAACTCAAAACCCTGTTCCTCAACCGCTCCCTAGGTAACGGATAACGTGGGGCAGATAGCAAACATTGACCTCTGCTCCAGCTCTAAGACTCCGAAGAACCTGGAAAGCAAAAATGTCCTAATTTACAATGTGCTGCACTTTTACTTGCCCGCCTCTGTTGATATTTTGCTCCTCTATCTTGTATCTGATGATTATCGGTTCTGAACCTACTGTAAAGGGCTATACCCTTGGGTCTGGCCAGCGCTATAGAAAACTTCTTAAATAAAAAAACTAAAAAAACTCAGTGTGATTCCAGACAAGCATGACTATTACCTGGACTTTTGCAGGACTGACTCAGTAGTCTGCAAGGGATTAAGGGACCACATACAGTGTGCACATTTGACTGTACCACTGCTTGTCTCAATGCCTAAGTCATTCTGCAAGTGCATAGACAGTGACTGGGTTCCTAGAGTGCTAGTAGTTGACAGCAGGATACGTTGATAAGCACTTATGTTTCAGCAGAGTGATTAGATAAGGACACGCTTCTGTCGGGATGATTGTAGAAGTGGGCAGAACTGCTTTAGAGCCATAGAACAGGTCAGCAGAGCTGCTTTAGAGCCAGGGAACCAGGTCAGCAGAGCCGTTGTAGGACCAGAGACCCAGGTCAGAGCCAGAGAACCAGGTCAGCGGAACTGCTGTAGAGCCAGAGAACCAGGTCAGCAGAGCTGCTGTAGAGCCAGAGAAACAAGGTCAGCAGAGCTGCTTTAGAGCCAGAGAACCAAGTCAGCAGAGCTGCTTTTGAGGGAGAGAACTAGGTCAGCAGAGCTGCTTTAGAGCCAGAGAACTAGGTCAGCAGAGCTGCTCTAGAGCCAGAGAACCATGTTGGCAGAGCTGTTGTAGAGCCAGAGTACCAGATCAGAAGAGCTGCTCTGTAGCCTAAGAACCAGGTCAGCAGAGCTGCTCTAGAGCCAGAGAACCAGGTCGGCAGAGCTGCTCTAGAGCCAGAGAAACCAGGTCAGCAGAGCTGCTTTAGAGACATAGAACCAGGTCAGCAGAGCTGCTTTAGAGACAGAGAACCAGGTCAGCAGAGCTGCTTTAGAGACAGAGAATCAGGTCAGCAGAGCTGCTTTAGAGCCAGAGAACCAGGTCAGCAGAGCTGCTCTAGCTGACACTGACTGACTGTCACTGACTGACTGTCACTGACTGACTGCCACTGACTGACTGTCACTGACTGACCGACACTGACTGACACTGACTGACACTGACTGACTGACACTGACTGATTGACTGACACTGATTGACTGACACTGACTGACTGACACTGACTGACTACTCTCTACTACTCACTCTCTACTACTTGCTCTACTACTCACTCTCTACTACTACTCACTCTCTGCTTCTCTACTTTACTACTACTCTCTACTACTACTCTCTCTCTACTACTCTCTCTAGTACTCTCTCTACTACTCTCTCTACTACTCTCTCTACTACTCACTCTCTACTACTCTCTACTACTCTCTACCACTAACTCTCTACTACTCTACCACTCACTCTCTACTACTCTCTACTATGCTCTCTCTACTACTCACTCTCTACTTCTCTACTACTCTCCCTCTACTGCTCTCCCTACTATTCACTCTCCACTATTCACTCTCTACTGCTCACTCTCTACTACTCGCTCTCTACTATCTACTACTCACGCTCCACTACTCATGATCTACTACTCGCTCTACTACTCGCTCTACTACTCGCTCTACTACTCTCTCTACTACTCACTCTCTACTACTCACTCTCTACTACTCTCTCTACTTCTCACTCTCTCCTACTCTCTACTAGTCACTCTACTACTCACTCTCTACTACTCTACTACTCACACTCTACTACTCACTCTACTACTCACTCTATACTACTCACTACTACTCACTCTCTACTACTTGCTCTCTGCTACTCTCTACTTCTCACTCTCCACTACTCACTCTCTAGTACTTGCTCTCTACTACTCACTCTCTAACAATCCTCTACTCTCTACTACTCACTCTCTACTACTCACTCTCTGCCACTCTACTACACACGCTCTACTACACGCACTCTACTACTCTCTACTACTCTCTACTACTCACTCTACTACTCAATCTCTACTACTCACTCTCTACTACTCTCTAATACTCACTTTACTACTCACTCTCTACTATACTACTCTCTACTACTCTCTCTCTCTACTACTACTCTCTACTACTCTCTCTAGTACTCTCTACTACTCACTCTGTACTGCTCACTGTTCTACTCACTCTCTACTATTCTCTACTACTCTCTCTCTCTCTGCTACTCTCTCTCTACTACTCACTCTCTACTACTCGCTACTACTCTCTACTCCTCTCTCTCTCTCTCTACTACTCACTCTCTACTACTCTCTACTTCTCACTCTCTATTCACTCTCTACTACTCTCTACTACTCACACTCTACTACTCACTCTCTACTACTCACTCTCTACTACTCACTCTCTACCACTCACTCTCTACCACTCACTCTCTACCACTCACTCTTCACCACTCACTCTCTACCACTCACACTCCACCACTCACTCTCTACTACTCACTCTCTACTACTCACTCCCTCTACTACTACTCTCTACTACTCTCTCTAGTACTCTCTACTACTCACTCTGTACTGCTCACTGTTCTACTCACTCTCTACTATTCTCTACTACTCTCTCTCTCTCTGCTACTCTCTCTGCTACTCACTCTCTACTACTCACTCTCTACTACTCGCTACTACTCTCTACTCCTCTCTCTCTCTCTCTACTACTCACTCTCTACTACTCTCTACTTCTCACTCTCTATTCACTCTCTACTACTCTCTACTACTCACACTCTACTACTCACTCTCTACTACTCACTCTCTACTACTCACTCTCTACCACTCACTCTCTACCACTCACTCTCTACCACTCACTCTTCACCACTCACTCTCTACCACTCACACTCCACCACTCACTCTCTACTACTCACTCTCTACTACTCACTCTCTACTAACTCTCTGCTACTCTCTCTACTACTCTCTATTACTCTCTACTACTACTCTCTACTACTCACTCTCTAACTCTCTGCTACTCTCTCTAATACTCACTCTCTGCTCTCTACTCTCTATTACTTATTCTCTACTCTCCAACCTCTCTGTACCTCTCTCTACTACTCTCTATCTTTACACCTCTTTCCTCTCTACCGGCACACATATACAAGAAAAAAGTTAAGCTCTTTATGAGGAAATTAAATAAATGAATAAGGGCGAGAAGGCAAAAAAACTAAGAGAGGAAATAATGGGGCAATTAAAAAAAAAGAGGAGGACAAGACAAAAGAACGCAAAGTGTACAAATTCCACAGAGAGAGAGTAGACTAAGAAACCGGTCGAATTTTTACTTTTTCAAAAAAATATGATGTGATGAAAACAAACCAAATGAAAAAACAAAAATCAGACCGACACGAATACAGCCACAAGCAAAGCTCCTTATGAACAAGTTTCGAATTCTGATTTGAGCTCCAACCTGGAGAGTGAGGCGGAACCAGAGGGACAGGCAGCAGACCCAAGAGCCAAATTGCCAAACCTGTCTCCAGGGGAAGAGATGATTTTTTTAGTGGAAGAGAGGATGGTGACTCTACAACCCGGAACTCAACAGAACGCCAGAGGAAGAGGCGCAACCACAAGCGGAGACAGAGGAGGAAAGCAAACCAAGCAGCCATCTTTCAAGAAAACAAGAGGAAAGGGGAAGAGGTTGGTGGAACCAACACTAGACGACTCAGCCAAAACAATCGAAAATTACCTTAACAAAAGCTGAAGAACACATTTTGGCACTTGGACTTTCGTTTTGTCCAGAGTCCAATTTCAATTACGCCAACACCAGAATGGATATATACAGATTCATAAGGAAATTGAAGCTCAAAAAGTACCATGTGTTAATAAAAGCTAAAAAGAACACAAAAGAAACAGAGATGGTGGAAACTAATAGTGTGGAAAAGGACCAAAGAGAAATGTCCCAAATAGGAGATTCAACCCTATTGGAAACATTGATAGAACTACAAATGACAAGCTCTACTGAGACAGTAGATTACATGAATCAACAATTGAGGAGCAATATCGATGGCACTCTCACCAATAGCAGAGGATCTACCAGAAAGAAAAAATACCCCTTTCAAAAGGAATTCATCCTTCAATCCCATAATGACCAGAGACAGCATTGATATTTTTAATGATCAAGTAACTAACGAAGTCAAAAAATTGAATTATAAAATATTGCAAAGCAAATGGAAATGGCACCCCAAAGACAGGCAATACAGAGAGCTAATGACTAAACTACAAAGCAACAAAAATGCAATTGTAAGGAATGCCGACAAAGGAGGCAACATTGTGTTGTGGGACAGAAAACAATATATAAAGGAGGCACAATCACCAGTCAATGATAGAGAATGCTATAAAATCAGCAATTTGGGAGCATTAAAAGCAATACAAGACAACTTCTATGGAAAAGTACTGGCATGTAGAAGTGCAGGAATTTTAACAATGGAGGAGTATAAGTTTATACGTAAAGAAAATCCTACCGTACCAAACATTTACTTTTTTCCAAAGATTCATAAGGACATATCAAATCCACCAGCCTGACCTATCATCTCGGCACAAAACAGTCTATTGGAAAATGCCAGCCAATACATAGACTACTTTCTACAGGAACTTGTTCATTCTTTACCATCATACATTAGAGACACTAGTGACTTTCTGGAAAAAATCAACAGTTTTACATGGAAAGAAGGTTACCAGTTAATGTCTCTGGACGTTGTGTCACTTTATACTAGTATAAGACATAGAGATGGCATAAGGGCTTTGGAATGCTTCCTTAGTAAAGGCAAGCCAAGACTCTCATTTTATGATGTTAAGTGACCTAACCACATTTTGCTTGAACAATAATTTTTTTCTTTTTGATAAAACTGTTTTTCAACAAGTGCTTTGTGTTGCGATGGGGGCCAGCTTTCCCCCAGCTATGCCTGTTTACACTTGGGCTGGTGGGAGGAGCTGGTCCTCAACGTAACACACAAGAAAGTGATGGAGAAAAATGTTAAAGTATTTCTTAGATACATTGATGAGAATTTTGTTATTTGGGATGGTTCAACAAGGGAAGCCCACGAATTTGGACAGAGCATTAACAACAATGAGACTAATCTGAATTTCACGGCAACAGTTGACAGTCAAACGATCAACTTTTTAGATGTGGAGATCTTTGTAAAAAATAACAAGCTGGAAACAAAACTTTTTAGAAAGGCAACAGCAGGAAACTCAGTGCTCCACTCTACAAGTTTCCACCCAAGACACTTGGTTAACAGTATCCCCTACGGGGGAATGTTAAGAATTAAACGCATTTGCAGCAATCCAATTGATTTATAAAAAGCACAATTGAAAAGCAAACATAGATTCCTTGCTAGGGGGTACAATAGCAAAAAAGTTGATGCAGCCATAGCCAAAACTATGAGGTTAGAGAGAGAGAGACTCTTTTAAAAACCGAGTCAAATAATTCAGAAAAAGAAAGCACAACAATTGCGTGTAATAATCTCACATAAATTGCGACACAAAACAATCAGAAATTTAACTCAACGCAATTGGCCGATAGTGCTAGATGATCCGGTGATAGGAGGGCTTTTACCTAAAACATTGGGTGTAACGTACAGGAAGGCTGCTTCCATGAGCAGTAGCTTAGTCACAAGAAGCCCAGAAGTGGTAGAAACCCAGAATTGGCTCACACAAAGACAAGGGTTTGTGAAATTGAAAAATTGTAAGGCATGCCAATATGGCATAAATATGAAATCCTACAAGACACCTTCAGTGATAGGGAGATAAAAATATGTTGATCTCTGCATTGCAAAACAGATTATGCTATCTACATTCTTAAATGTACATGCAACTAAAATATGTAGGCAGCACTAAACTCCCTGCCAATAAACGAATATTGCAACATCTTAGAGCAATAACCAACAAAGACCCTACTTATCCAGTCGCCATACATTTCCAAAAAAACACAATAGTGATTTGACATTCCTATCCTACTACCTCCATAGACTCCGTGCCCAAAAACAGAAGAGGAGGTGATCGGGGGGTATCCTACGTAAATTAGAGACCAGATATATAATTGATCTCGACAGCAAGATTCCGGGTGGTCTTAACACTACTGAAGACCGACACACCTGCATTTAAAGACCATTCCCTTCCCCCCCTCTCCAGGCACACTGAGCTGCACATGAATAACAACAAAAGGAAGTAACAATTTGTCTATATATGTTCCCTATTAACTGATATGAACTACAAAGAGATGCCAAACAATGTATAAACCAAAGGTGATGACACAACATAGTTATCTTAGACTGCCGTCTGACCATAACCAGTAAAAACTTGGTTTTTAAAAAATGTCTATTTTTTCACTTGCTCTACACAGGGGTGGAAATAGCTGTTTGCGATTTTTGCACAATTTTATGTTACTGAATAGGTCCAATCCCATGGAAGGGGCAAAACATAGCTTTAGAGCACCATATCTACGCTTTGTAAAGGGAGAAAACAACAGCACCCACACAAAGTTTAATATTAAAGACACGTATGATATTATATCGAGACTACCATACATTTTCAACAAACATGATGTTGCATTGAGACTATTATTACAAAGAGAGAAAGAAAGGGTATTTTTTTATCATATATTGATTTTAAAATGTCAAATCTTTTATATGATATTTTAGCAGAACCTATAACTGAATTGGTCTTTTTATAAGTTTAAGCACTTATTTATGTATTTATACAATTATTAGGTCTTGTTCATACATATTTATGGTTTTCTATTTATTTAAATAGAACAAAATACAAATAGAAAAAAGTTCAATAGAAAAACACGATTTGTTTTTATTGACATACAGTATGTTTTCACTGTCTATGAATTGCGTGTGGAGGACGCTGTTTTTTGCACAATGCACTGTCACTTTAAGATATATAAAATGGTGGGTGAAGCCAGAGAGCGTTGTCATGTGATCATGGTCCAGGCAGGACCGAAAAGCTCAATGCCGACTAACAGAATAAACAAAAAAAGTCTGCACAGAGACGTGGTCCGCGCCTGCTTTGTATTCCAGAATGGTGATTCGAATGAGCAGTTCTAGATTATTTTTATATATATATGTATATGTATGTATATGTATGTATATATATATATATATATATATATATATATATATATATATATATATATGAAAAGCTTCAAAACACCAACTAGTTGCACTCACGAGTGGGTGCACACAAAAACGGGGGTGTGCCCGTGTCTTAAATACGCTCCAAAATTCCAGGAAAATCAATCCTCAAGGAAAGTAGCACACACAGGGGAGGTTCCACAAAGATTTAATGAAAGAACCAACAGCAATGACGCGTTTCGCCTTGGGGCTTTGTCAACTTGACAAAGCCCCAAGGCGAAACGCGTCGTTGCTGTTGGTTCTTTCATTAAATCTTTGTGGAACCTCCCCTGTGTGTGCTACTTTCCTTGAGGATTGATTTTCCTGGAATTTTGGAGCGTATATATATATATATATATATAAATATAGATATATATATATATATTACCTGCCAGTAGGTATATATAGTTAGGATTTTTTCCTATGGGATTTTTCAAACTTCTATGTTGAAGAACTTTGGCGTTGATGGACGGAATTGGCTGAAATTTTCCTGAAAATGGCACATTTACTCTCCGGTCCTTCCCTGAAAGTGTGGGGGGGATTCGTCAAGCAGGGGCTGAGATAAAAGGGGGTCCCAAAACGTGTTTTCCCCATCTAATTTTACATAGGGCGGTTGGACTCACTTTTAGCTAGAACGGCTGAATGGATTTCCACCAAACTTGGCAAAATTGTAGGGACTGTTAGCCCGATGTGCCTTTGCTAGGTCTCAAGATATGTGGTCCAGTGGATTTTGAGAAATTAGGGTTCAAAAAAATATATATATCTGTGACAGCGCTCCGGTGCGCGCACCGGTGCGTGCACCGGAGCGCGTTACGGAACTTCGCGAGGAGAAGCGGATTGGCTCTCCGGTGTCTGACAACATTCCAAACAGTTCGGAGCGGCCGCCATCTTGTGTCTCGGTAGGATAGAGACACAAGAGGTGGAAAAAACAAAGTGCAAAATGACCAAAAGGGGGCAGGGTAGATCCCCCCTGCCCCCCTAGGTTTTATGTGGGGGCTATTAAAAGGCCCCGCGGGGCTAAAAAAAATCAAAAAAAATGTTTGCGTTTTTTCGCGGGAGTTGCGCTTCCCGGTGCGTGCACCGGGAAGCTTACCGGCAGCGTAACGGGAGTCCGCCATCTTGTGTTTCGGTCGAATTTAGACAGAAGATGGAGGATAAACAATGTTGGGAATGGGCTAAAGGGGGCACGGTAGACATATCATGACCCCCTAGTTTATCTGAGGGTGTATTTTTTTAGGGAAGAAACAAAAAACTGTGAATTAACAGTGGCTCAACAGGAGCAAAAAAAAATAAAAAAAGCTACTGCTTTCTTTTCTTGCTGCAGTGGTGGCTGTCTACAGCATCATTAATAAGGGAAATACTTAGTTGCCCGTAGCAGATGGTCTTTCCACAATAAATGCAGACCATCTCTAATCCACCAAATTTATTTTGTATGTTTGGCACCATTTGGCCCCCTTCTGGTGCTGCAACCGTAATTTCACCTGTGGAGGTGCTGGCCTGAGGATCTCTGTTCTTTTGAATCATGTCCCGTACCTCAGCCTGTGCCAAATTGTTAGGATGCCACCTCTCCATGTGGCGGGTCATTGTATAATTCCCGAAGGAATACTTTTTGTTGGGGTTGCCACTGGAGAGGACTTAGTCGCAAATTAAACAGGTGACATGTGGGGCATTCACTTTTTTTTGCCCAGCAGGGATGGAGAAGTACTCCCATATAAAATGCACTTTTACATGCCTTTCCCTAGGTTCTTCCGGCAAGAATCTCCTCCGCTGTTCCTCCTCATCATCTTCTTCCTCCACTTCTTCAACTCCTGGAAGGATCTGGGGTGGTGGACCTTCCTTTCTGGGTGGTGGTGGTGGTGGTGGGGGTACACCAGCTGCAGCTACTACTGAAGCCATTTCTCTGCTCACAACTAGCTCTTGCTCTCTCAAAGAAGAAAGTAAGAATGAGGAAAAAAGGAGGGGGCTTTCATCATTTGGAGAAAAAAAAGTTGAGAACCAATGAAAAGTGTTATTTTCAGGTCACATGTCCCGATGCGCTTACGTTACGCGCTCCGGCGCGCATACGTTACGCGCTCCGGGTCGCGTCATGGAGCGCTTCCGGGTGCGTTTACTCAGCGCGCCGAAAGAACGCATCACGCGGTTACGCGATACGTCACGCTTACGCGGCTCATCACGATGTTGTTTTCGTTCGCGGCAATTGCGCTGGCGGGGCGCTTACCGTAACGCGCACCGGGGCGCTGAACAGAGTTGCGCTTACCGGTGCACTGCCCGGTGCGCGTAACGGGAGCGCTCCGGGGCAAACATTTTAAAAAAAATAAAATTAAATTAAACATAAAACAAATTATATTAAATAAATATAAAATACATTATTCATTTTAATGAAGTATCTATTTTACAGCTATTGATATTTGCTATTAAAAAAACATTGAAATTCACAGAAAAAAACATAGGTTTGAGACCATATATAGTTAAATATTTGCATTTACAAAGCCTTGAAAATTCAATGAAAAAACCATAGGTTTGAGACCATATATAGGTAGGTGAATATTTTAATCATACAAAACCAATGAAATTCCATATATAGTTAGTTGCACTAACTATATATTTCGCGCACCCGCAATCCACTGCTGATGATGTCACATATTACATCATTCATGACATGGTCTGTGACATCACTGATGACATCACTGATGACATGTCAAATGACATCACTGATGACATCACTGATGACATCATCCAGTGACTGTTTGTTTCTGTAAAGTTTAAATATGTTTCACATATTGAAGAATGAGTGGATGTATAAGTGTCTGGATGAAGGATTTAGTAGGTGCGTGACTGACTGTATGAGTGAGTGAATAAATGTGTCGTACTAAATGCATAGGTTAGTGACTAAACTGTCTGAATGTGTGCATCAGTATGTCTGTTGTGGTGTAAACTGCTGCATGTGTTGATCATTAGCTATACAAGAGGCTGTATGTGTTATTGATTGGTTGCTCAAGTATTTGTATGGGAGATTGAGTGTGTGGGGGTGGCTGGGAGGTGTGTGACTCTGTGCATAGATGTGTGAGCAGTTGATTCACTAGGTGTATGAGTTCAAGAGTGCATGTGGAAACAGCTACATGGGCGGTTGACTGTGTGCATGAGTATTGATGAGTGAATGGATATCTGGATGCTACATGTCATAGTAAGTACATATGTAAAACACAGTACATGTGAGAGTTGGCATATATAAATACCTGTACATGAGAGCCAGTGAATGTGTGAGTGGCTATATGGATCATTGTGAACTTGTTTCAGGGATTGTATAAGAGAGTAAATATGTGTTAGTATATGTTTGAATAAGTAAGGTGTGTATAACTGTATAGTTGAGGAAATGGAGGTGAGATTGTTTCTTTGCATGACTGACTAGGTGTGTGAGTAACTCCATAGATGAGTGACAGTGTGTGAGTGTCTGTATAAACTGAGTGTATCTAATGTTATATTAGAGTCTGAAGAGGTTCATCGTATTAGCACAAGAATGATGTCATCAGTGATGTGATCAATGATGTCAAATGAGATGTCATCAGTGATGTCATCAGTGATGTCATTTGAGATGTCATCAGTGATGTCATCAGTGATGTCACTGACCATGTCATGAATGATGTAATATGTGACATCATCAGCAGTGGATTGCGGGTGCGCGAAATATATAGTTAGTGCAACTAACTATATATGGAATTTCATTGGTTTTGTATGATTAAAATATTCACCTAACTATATATGGTCTCAAACCTTTGGTTTTTTCATTGAATATATATATATATATATATATATATATGCATATATATGCATTTATACATATGTATGTGTATACATATATATATATACCTACGTATATATAATCTGCATATCTATATAAATACAAATATAAATGCAGGCAAACATATACATATACATATATGCATACATATGCATGTTATCTACATGAAAGTTTGAAAAACACTAATAAAAGCAAAGCTAAAAAGCCACCTAATTATAAACAGAATTGCTTTAACTTAAATGAGGACAAGATCTATTGCATTTTCAATGCTTGTTTACTTTGGTTCCATCAAGAGGGCACATTTGCCATAAATTCTGAATGTTAGCACTCTAGTTTCTCATTAAATCACTGTAGTAAAGCTACTGCTCACCAGTGAAGTCTGCTGCTGGTATTCAAAGTGCATGTTAGTATTTTTTTATGATATAGAAGAGGATTTGAGAAGTCACTCAAAATGTGCCCTAATTTTTCTTTCTGCAGCACTGATCATACTTTCTATAGCAAAATGAACCCACTCATTTTGTTCCTTTTTTAATTAAATGTTTTAAGAGTTACCACTTTATTCCAATAAAGATGGCTTCAGGTGTGCTATACTTTTGTCATAAGTAAGGCTGTTAGCACTCTAGTTGTTCTTTCAAACACTCTGGGAAGCTGCAGTAGAGCACAAAGGAATCCACTGACAGTCTTTGCCCTTGTTGGACGTACATGTTTTACTGAGAATGTCAGACTTCATTCTCACATGACTGAGAAAGATAATGTGAATTTACAGAAAATATTCTCTCAGTTTTGCTTATAGATCACCTTCCAACCTCTGTGGGAAAAGCATGAGAAATAGTTTTCTCTCAAACATGATTCATGATATCCCTGCAGAAGGCTTTTTCACATGGTAAAATCACCTTAGAACACACCACAACTCCTAAAATAAGTATGGTACCATCGACAAATGATTTATAATGTAACTAAAGTCCTAAGACCTTCTATTAACTGCAATGCTTGTTAATGAGGTGCTATCATGTATATTGGACCCAAGATGGCTGCCAACAATTCTTAGATGAAGTACTGACAGCCAATCAGATCTCATGGAGAGATGTGTCGTTAGGCTCCGCCCAGATATATATGTGATTTTACTTTTGATTTTCTCAGGAACTTCTGAACGGATTACATTTAACCAAAAGGCACAAGTGTGAACCAAGGACTACCTTTTTGCCAAATTTGGTGAAATTCCGTTCAGCAGTTCGGGCTGTAGCTGCGGCTAAAGGTTCCTATGGGAAATTGCATGATGAAAACAAATTTTGCGACCCCCCTTTTTTCTTGATCCCCGCTTTACGAATCACCCCGAGACTTTTAGGATAGGAGCGGAGCGCCCCGCCAGTTTTGAAAATTTTGCGTAGATTCGTCAACCGGCGCCAAAGTTATTCCAAGCAAAATGTTGCGAATATCCTATGGAAAATAGGTCCTAACTATAACTACCTACTGGCAACCACCAGTAGTTTTTTATTATATATATATATATATATATGTTCGAATCCTGGCGTTATCCTTATACAAAAAGACACCAGAGTCGAGGCCCTTATCAAGTATTCAGTGCTTCGGTTTATTTGGCAAAACAAATAGCCCCTACGCGTTTCGAGGTAAGCCTACCTCTTGCTCACGGGTGGAGTACAAATGAAAACGCCATTCTTTTAAAGTGATACAGGTACATTCAGTCATGTACCACGTGTGACAAACATAAAAGACACACTATAGGGCAACAATGTTTCTGTTCGTGCGTGTATCGTTTCTACATTATTTCCAGCATGTAAACAGAATATACATAAACAGTGAGTAAATGCATGCCCACTACTGGTGATTACTATCAAGTGAGTTATCAAACAATTTTCATTCCAAATCCATAGGTTAATCGGCATATCAGCGTCAATCAAATTTAAATTCAATCTTGCCCAAGTGGGCCTATGCCGTCTGATACAAAGTTCATGTTGTGGAACACAAAATCACAATTTCGCCCCAGTGGGCATGAAGTCCAATACCTGTAACAAGAAACAATAAAGTTTGAGCCTGCGTGTCCTAAAAAATTGTGCTAATACCAGTGCATGTTAAAATCATACTACTTTAAAAGTTGCAGTATTAAACAGCGATGCATCCACAAATTACTAATTATATGAATCAAGATCGCACACCATCAAAGAACACATGTGAGTTATTCGAATTATTCATAAAGGTGGACAGCTAATTCTTCCCCAAGGTTATGCCCAACGGGTTGGATGGTGTTGTATTTAATTATATACTGGGACTCCAATTTCCTAAGATCAAGCCATCGATTGCCTCCTCTTTCTTTGCTCGCAACACAGTCCAATACCGTGAATTGTAACAAATTAGGGTTTTGGTTATGTACTGCGGCAAAGTGTCTCGCCACAGGATATTGGTGATTAAGATTTTTTATGGCCCTGAGATGTTCCAGGACACGAAGTTTTGCTTGTTTAGTGGTGCAACCAATGTAAAATTTGTTGCATGGGTAATATAACGCATATATAGTGTATTCGGTGGTGCAACTTAAGTGTCTGGTGATTTTATGTGCCTCCTGCTCTTGAGAGATTTTTA
Organism: Lissotriton helveticus; assembly: GCF_964261635.1. Classification (NCBI taxonomy): domain Eukaryota; kingdom Metazoa; phylum Chordata; class Amphibia; order Caudata; family Salamandridae; genus Lissotriton; species Lissotriton helveticus. The sequence goes on along the minus strand of NC_136063.1, from coordinate 359,462,123 downwards.
ATGATTCACCATTTTTGCTGTTTTTACACGCTTTACATCTTTTACATGGAAAAAATCCCTGTATTGCGTTGGGTTTCGGACATTGTCTAATTAATGTTGTACTTAGCTGTCCACCTTTATGAATAATTCGAATGACTCACATGTGTTCTTTGATGGTGTGCGATCTTGATTCATATAATTAGTAATTTGTGGATGCATCTCTGTTTAATACTGCAACTTTTAAAGTAGTATGATTTTAACATGCACTGGTATTAGCTCGGTTTTTTTGGACACGCAGGCTCAAACTTTATGGTTTCTTGTTACAGGTATTGGACTTCATGCCCACTGGGGCGAAATTGTGATTTTGTGTTCCACAACATGAACTTTGTATCAGACGGCATAGGCCCACTTGGGCAAGATTGAATTTAAATTTGATTGACGCTGATATGCCAATTAACCTATGGATTTGGAATGAAAATCGTTTGATAACTCACTTGATAGTAATCACCAGTAATGTGCATGCATTTACTCACTGTTTATGTATATTCTGTTTACATGCTGGAAATAATGCAGAAACGATACACGCACGAACAGAAACATTGTTGCCCTATAGTGTGTCTTTTATGTTTGTCACACGTGGTACATGACTGAATGTACCGGTTTCACTTTAAAAGAATGGCGTTTTCATTTGTACTCCACCCGTGAGCAAGAGGTAGGCTTACCTCGAAACGCGTAGGGGCTATTTGTTTTGCCAAGTAAACCGAAGCACTGAATACTTGATAAGGGCCTCGACTCTGGTGTCTTTTGTATAAGGATAACGCCAGGATTCGAACATTTAAAGGTTTGGCGACCCTGTCGAGCGCCCGCTGTGGAAACGGCAGAAGAACGCCATCCGTGTGTTTTTGATATATATATTACCTACTGGCGGTCGCCAGTAGGTATATATAGTTAGGATTTTTTCCCTATGGGATTTTTGAAAATTCTATGTCTAATAACTTTGGCGTTTGTGGACGGAATTGGCTGAAATTTTCTGGAAAATGGAACATTTTGTTTCTGAGCAGCCCCTGAAAATTTGGGGGGGGTTCGTCCAGGGGGGGCCGAGAAAAAAGGGGGGTCCCAAAACGTGTTTTTAACATTGAGTTTTCCATAGGGCGGTTGGCCTCACTTTTAGCCCGAACGGCTGAATGGATTTGCACGAAACTTGGCAAAATTGTAGGGACTGGTAGCCCGATGTGCCTTTTGTAGGTCTCAATATATGTGCTTCAGTGGATTTTGAGAAATTAACGTTTAAAAAAAGATATATATCTGTAACAGCGGACCGGGCAGCGCTCCAGTTCGCGTACTTTTCGCGTAACGGAACTTCGCGTAGCGAAGCTGATTGGCTCTCCGGTGTCTGTCAACATTCTAAACAGTCCGGAGCGGCCGCCATCTTGTCTCTCGGTAGGATTGAGAGACAAGAGGAGGCCAAAACAAAGGTGGAAATAACCATAAGGGGGCATAGTAGATCCTCCCTGATCCCCTAGGTTTAATGTGGAGGCTTTAAAAGGGCCCCGCGGGGCAAAAAAAATAAATACATTTTTTTTTGGTTTTTTTTCGTGGGTAGCGCCCGGTCCGCGAACCGGGAAGCGTTCTGGGCAGCGTACTGCAATGAAAAATGAATGAGAGACTTTTCAAATGCAGTATGTTAATTGATTGTTGGTTTTGTTGATTATTTTTTATTTTCTTTATTTTTTAAGCATTTTTTTTTATTGTGATTGTGTTTCATAATTTATTAAACTTTCTAACATTTCATTGTCAGAAATTTCATAATTATCATGGAATATACATTGTAGTCTCTGAGGGTGTAAAATGTCCTCATTTGCAAGGAGGTTATCTACTGCTTGTACACATTGCAGTAGTTCATTGTCCCAAGTTTCATCGAAAAATTCAATGTCAATTTGATCAATTGTATCAATCAATTCTTGGCTGCTCTCTTGCAGGTCCATTTCAAAAGAAACTTGGTTTTCGCCTTCCATTTTGCCTGAAATTTGGATTAAAAAAATATATATTAGTAGAGATAGGGCAATGTTGGGAATAATTTTAGATAGGTATTTTTTATCAGTGAATTTATCTTTGGGCAGTGTATAGTATCAGAGTGGAAGTAGGAATATAAAAAAGTGTATGTGATTTAACGTAAGTAAATTCATAATTATACAAGAGAAGCCTAACTCCATCCATAACTATAACAGAGAAGTCTCTCTAAATCTATAACTACTACAGAGGGATAGTATATATCTATCAGAAAAAGTTTACCATATTAACTTATAGTGTACTATATACTTCAGTTTTAAAAATAAAAACTTACCTTTAGAAAGAAGTTGAAGGAATTAGTGAAAATACTATTGAAATGTACAGCAAGAAGTAGTAGTCAAAATGGCTGTGTTTTTTTCTCTTCCTTTATATATATTCAGGTATATAACCAATGAAATGTCAGGTAAAAAAAGTTGAAAATGAAAGTAACATTTTCATTGGTTGTCAATTCCAACACTTCAGATGTGTTTTGTGAAGTAATTTACCTCAGGGTATTTAAAGAGGTCTACAGGCTAAATGACTAAATGGAATTCCAATCAAATTTGTGAAAATGGTAGGGATTGGTATGTAGTATGAGCTAATCTATATTTGGTGAAATTGTCTCCAGTGGCTTTTCTGTGAACTACTTTCCCACCTTTTTTGATGGTGCGCTTCCCAGGGAGCGACCCGGTACGCGAACCGTTGAGCGCCTCGGTTCGCGGACCTTAAGCGTTCCGGGAGTCCACCATTTTGTGTTTCGGTCGAATTAAGATACAAGATGGAGGGCAAATAATGTTCAGAATGGGTAGAAGGGGGCACGGTAGAGTTATCTTGACCCCCTAGGTTTTGTGAGGGTGGCTGAGGAGGCTTATATGTGCGAAAAAAAAACATTTTTTTTAAAAATTTCGCGAGGTTAGCTCCCGGTTCGCGTACCGGGTAGCGCCCCAGGGAGCGTACTTTGTTGAAAATTAATGAAAAATGTTAGAGTAAAATAATAATTGTGAGTGATTAGATGTAGGGTAGCTCTGAGAAGAGCTTTTGGGTTTATGGTACATTTAGGTACTTATAAGTAGGTACCAATGCACATTCTTAAATTCAGAGTGAAAATTCTGTTGCCCTCATCTGAGAAGTGAACTCCATCTCCTCTGTAGATATCTTGCATGTAGTAACGCAAGTTATTGTTGTACAGGGAGCCCATTCCATGGTCTCTCATGTAAGCTGAAACTGATTTGTTTACATGCTTCCTCGACTTCTCAATTTGTGGACAAAATTGCTTGGACCACCTCCATTTCTGTGTTTGGCATATATTTGAATATACCAAGGCAGTCTGAGGAAAAAGTGCCATTAATTGCTCAAAGGTGTCCTTTAAAAGCATTTCCAGACCTACACCAGTCAAAGTGCCCAAGTCATTACCTCCACAGTGCACAATTAACAGGTCAGGTTTGGGCAAATGCATAAAGGTTTTCACCAATGGTATCAATTGGTGACATTTTAATCCTCTGTGGCCAAACCACTTAATTTCCACATCTTGTAAATTGAGGTTAGGTAAATTCCTGTTTTCAACGTACCTTTGAGCCCAGTGAATATAACTATGTCCAACAATCCAGACAGAAAACATGGTGAGAGAAGGTTCTCCTGCAGTCAGATGAAGTGTGGCAATGAAATGGCAGTTGAAAAAATGAGAGTGTAAAATGAAAAAAAACTGTGGAGTTTCTGTGTTCATGAAGCAGTAACAGTGATTGGTGGATTTTGATTGCTGAAAACAGAAAGTTAGGGTGCACGGATGTGTTCTTTGAAAGATGTATTTTGAGTGGTCAATAAAAAATCATTAAATGAAAGAATGCACTGGATATGCAGGTGCACTGAGAGTTCAGAGTTCAATTGCAACATTGTTGTGTGAACTTGCAAACAACAGAGGTCTTCCAAGAGGTGGTTGCCATGCAGAAAAGGCAGAAAGGGCAGAGGGGGGATGGGTTTTCATTTGAAAAAAAGTGAGGGAAGAGTTTTGATTGGGTGACATGAGAGATATGTGTGAAGAATTATAGCATTTCTGTGCTTTTGATAGCTGCAGACTCTGGAGTGCATACCTTTTGCTCTGCTGAAGACAAATTGGTGTGTTTCTGAGACTGTTTTCAAACTCAAAGTATTTGCTAAGGTGAGAAAATATTTCTTTAATTTAGATAGAGAATAGTGTGCTTTAAGGAGAAAATTATGAATTATGTGGCGCAAATTGCTTGTAAATATGCTCCCACCTGTGCATGGAAAATTTAGATTTTGAATGTTTGTGTTACATAGCCATGTTAAAAGTGATACAAACATGCTGCAAAGGCAATCAAAAAACGCTTTTATGTGTCTTAAGGACATTTTAAGTAATTTTCCCATGTGCAGTGTTTTGAAATTATGATTTGAAAATCGTTTTTGGGGAAAAGGAATTGTTTTTAAATTTATGACAAGGACATAATGGTGTATGCTTCTTTATAAGGCAATTGACTGTCCCTGATGTTATTTTTCCCATTTTAATGTAAGACCTTTCTCTGTGGCGCAAATTGCTTGTAAATATGCTCCCACCTGTGCATAGTAAATTTAGATTTTGAATGTTTGTGTTACATAGCCATGTTAAAAGTGACCCAACCATGCTGGAAAGGCAATCAAAAAACGCTTTAATGTGTCTTAAGGACATTTTAAGTCATTTTCCCATGTGCAGTGTTTTGAAATTATGATTTGAAAATCGTTTTTGGGGAAAAGGAATTGTTTTTAAATTTATGACAAGGACATAATGGTGTATGCTTCTTTATAAGGCAATTGACTGTCCCTGATGTTATTTTTCCCATTTTAATGTAAGACCTTTCTCTGTGGCGCAAATTGCTTGTAAATATGCTCCCACCTGTGCATGGCAAATTTAGATTTTGAATGTTTGTGTTACATAGCCATGTTAAAAGTGATACAAACATGCTGCAAAGGCAATCAAAAAACGCTTTTATGTGTCTTAAGGACATTTTAAGTAATTTTCCCATGTGCAGTGTTTTGAAATTATGATTTGAAAATCGTTTTTGAGGTAAAGGAATGTTGTTAAAATTTATGTGCGCCATATGCCCCCAAATTTCTTTTTCAGGGGTGCAGCAGGCTGTTCTTGAGACACCCCTGCACCTTTGGAAAAATTCCTAATTTGCGATGAGCTAATTGCTAATCGCAAATTGCACCTTCATTCCTATGGGCCTCCTGGCCCATGGAAATGAATGGGTAATTTGCAATTAGCAATTTGCTCATTGCAAATTAGGAATGGTAAAGAATCGCTATTTATTCCTTAAAATTCGCTATTTAAGAAATGCAAAATAGTATGATGATACATATGGCGGTTCATCTCTAACAAGATAAGAAGCTTAGGGATACATTTATGATGACTGGCGCAATGAAGTGGACATCACTTACTTCATTGGTAGAGCTTTACATGTATTATGTCCTCTGTATTCTTCATCAAGCATAACTTTAATCTGCAATCCTGAGTAGGCCTCACCTTAAACAAACCTCTGGATAGGCCACATCTTATTGTCATCCTGAATTAATCATTTAAAATGCTAGGGACAGATTTATGATAGGTGTATGCCTCTTTTGCGCCACTTAGAAAACACTGTCCATGGGGAAATGACTTAAAATGTCCTTAAGACACATGAATGTGTTTTTTTAAAAAGTTTGCAATTTTTTTGGGTCACTTTTAACATGGCTATGTGACTTAAACAGTCAAAATCTAAATTCGCCATGCACAGGTGGGAGCATATTTACAAGGAATGTGCTCCATGGGGAAAGGTCTTATAATGTAATATGGGAAAAATGACATCAGAGACACTGAAATGCCTTATAGAGAAGCATACACCATTATGTCCTTGTCATAAATTTGCAAACCATTACTTTTCCCCAAAAACGATTTTCAAATCATAATTTGAAAACACTGCACATGTGGAAATGACTTAAAATGTCCTTAATTCAAAATTTGCTATTCCTTATTTTGCGATTGCACTGAAGGATTTGCAAATTTTGCGATTCCTTAAATGCAATGTATCAAACAAAAAATATGTAAAAAATGATATTAAGGATTTGGAAACTACCACCAACTTCTAGTTTGTGGTAATTTGCGAATTCTTTTCAAAAAGCATTTTTTTCTAAAAAACAAAAGGTCCCATATGACGCCCATACATGCCCTTAGGGCATGTATGTGTGCCATATGCCCCCAAATTTCTTTTTCAGGGGTGCAGCAGGGTGTTCTTGAGATACCCCTGCACGCTTGAAAAAATTGCTATTTTGTGATGAGCTAATTGCTAATCGCAAATTGCAACCTTCATTCCTATGAGCCTCCTAGCCCATGGAAATTAATGGGTAATTTGCAATTAGCAATTTGCTCATTGCAAATTAGGAATGGTAAAGAGTTGCTATTTATTCCTTAAAATTTGCTATTTAGGAAATGCAAAATAGTTTGATGGTACATATGGTGGTTCATCTGTAACAAGATAAGAAGCTTAGGGATACATTTATGATGACTGGCGCAATAAAGTGCACATTACTTACTTCATTGGTAGGCCTTTACATGTATTATCTCCTCTGTATTCTTCATCAAGCGTAACTTTAATCTGCAATCCTGAGTAGGCCTCAACTTAAACAAACCTTTGGATAGGCCACACCTTATTGTCATCCTGGATTAATCATTTAAAATGCTAGGGACAGATTTATGATAGGTGTATGCCTCTTTTGTGCCACTGTGCGTCACTTTTATGATGCAGCGGCGGTGCTAATTTGCAATTAGCAATTTGCTCATTGCAAATTAGGAATGGTAAAGAATTGCTATTTATTCCTTAAAATTTGCTATTTAGGAAATGCAAAATAGTTTGATGGTACATATGGTGGTTCATCTGTAACAAGATAAGAAGCTTAGGGATACATTTATGATGACTGGCGCAATAAAGTGCACATTACTTACTTCATTGGTAGGCCTTTACATGTATTATCTCCTCTGTATTCTTCATCAAGCGTAACTTTAATCTGCAATCCTGAGTAGGCCTCACCTTAAACAAACCTCTGGATAGGCAACACTTTATCGTCATCCTGGATTAATCATTTAAAATGCTAGGGACAGATTTATGATAGGTATATGCCTCTTTTGTGCCACTGTGCGTCACTTTTATGATGCAGCGGCGGTGCAAAAGATTTGCTATGAGGCGACAACATTACAAATTGATGCATTTAGGCAGATATGTCATCGTGTAAAAAAAACGTACCACATGAAACCGATGCAGCAGTGATGCAAAAGATGCACCATGTCGCAAGACAGGCCTCACTTGGGGCCATATGTATCAAGCTAATTAGCATTCGCAAAGATCAAAATTCTACGAATTTCGGCCTTTGCGAATGTTAATTAGACAAATGGTATGTATCAAACAAGTTTGATGCAAAATAAGGAGTAGCAAAATTTGCTATTCCTTATTTTGCAATTGCACTGAAGGATTTGCAAATTTTGTGACTACTTAAATGCAATGTATCAAACAAAAAATATGTAAAAAATGACATTAAGGATTTGGAAACTATTGTGGTAAATTGGTGGTGATTTGTGAATTCTTTTCAAAAAGCTTTTTTTAAAAAAAACAAAAGGTCCCATATGACGCCAACACATGCCCTTAGGGCATGTATGTGTGCCATATGCCCCCCAAATTTCTTTTTCAGGGGTGCAGCAGGGTGTTCTTGAGACACCCCTGCACCCTTGGAAAAATTCCTAATTTGTGATGAGCAAATTGCTAATCGCAAATTAAACCTTCATTCCTATGAGCCTCCTAGCCCATGGAAATGAATGGGTAACTTGCAATTAGCAATTTGCTCATCGCAAATTAGGAATGGTAAAGAATCGCTATTTATTCCTTAAAATTCGCTATTTAGGAAATGCAAAATATTTTGATGATACATATGGCAGTTCATCTCTAACAAGATAAGAAGCTTAGGGATAGATTTATGATGACTGGCGCATCACCAGGGATGTGCCAGTCATCCTGCGCCGCTGTTCCGCCACCCATGGTGTGCTGCATTTACAATGCGGCGCAGCATGGGGCAAAAATGGCACAGATGCATGACGCATCTGTGCCGTTAAGGTGGCGCATTGCTGGAGTTGTATCGCAAGTGCGATGCAGCTCCAGCAACGCTCAGGGGTGCACCATCTCCACAATGTTGCGTCAAGACCTATGCCTGCTTCAAGCAGGCGCAGGGTTTTGACGCAGGTTTCTCCTATCTGATTGTAAATGCGGCACACCATGGGTGGCAGAGCAGTGGTGCACGTTAACTGGTGCATGCCTGGGGATGTGCCATTTAACATAAATCTGCCCCTTTACATTTAAGTATGTGCAGGGGACACAGAGTCGGTGAGGCTTATCCAAGGTTAAGAAGAGATGAGTCCTGTTCAGTGAAAAATTAGACATAGGCTTCACCTGCTCAGCATCGCTGGACATGGCTAAATAATAGCTGCAAAATGTTACTCTTGTTAAACAATTTTACTATTATAATCTCTGAGATTTGTCTCTTACTCTGCAACATCTCATTGTTGTTATCTTTCTTTAAAGATAAAGACAACTTCAACATGAGCGACAATCTGCAATCAGTTGATTTTGACCTCATCATTGAACTTGTAATTGAAACATCAGTGGATGTTGATCCCTTGGATGATTTAAATCCTGAGGATGAAGAAGAGCGTGATGAGGATGCAGATTTGTCCGAATTATATGACATAGGATGGGAAGCTGACCTGCTTGAGCCTATGGAAATATAAACATTTATTTTTAAAATTTATAATTAATAAAAAGTAAAAAGGTAAACCGTTTAATTTAAAAATAAAGACACCTTCAAAAGCAGGTTATGTGTAGTGTCTTCAATAAAATATTAAAATATGCTCATAAAATTAGATCAGATTCACATATAAAATAGCATAGGTAACATAAATATAAATGTCATTTCTTTTCTGGTATTTCTGTATTGTAAATTTGCAAGGACTAAAAAATCTTCTATTTAAAATGTCAAGTAGTGTGTTAAGTTTTTGATCACTGTTATTGTTTTACTGTTTGGTAATAATGGTTAATAACATTTTTTATTATATTTTACCACAGATTCAACTGCAGATCATTTCAAGATTTCACCATGCCAACAATAGAAAGACAGAGAAAGGCTGCAAAACGTCAAAGACAGCAGGTGAAAGAAAATAAGCAGCAGTCCTCTAACAAAAAGATTTGTCAAGTCACGAAGAAAGCACCGGGTAAGAGCACAAAATATTTCATAAGAAATATGTGTAGTAAAAAAAATATTACTACAGAAAATGTTTCAGTCCATAAAACGAGAAGGAAATCAAATGGAAAGGAAAGGCCAATGAAAAATGTTACTGCTAGAGCAAGAGATAACTCTGTGCATGATAGTAGAAGGAAACAACAGTTTAGGGAGATTCGTAAACTAATGTTCCGCAACAGGATAATTGGCAATTTGTTAAAAAATATTAAGAAAGGTCAACAGAAACTGGTTTTTTATAAGAGAAAAAAAAAAGTTGAGAAAGTTATTGATCAGGCATTTGAAATTAAACGTAAGTTATTTATTTTGATAATCAATAGAATTAGGAAGCTAAACAAGGCAATTTATGATTTCAAAAGAAATAGTAGATGGAAGAGAATAGTTAATCGTAGTAATTTTTGTGAAGTTTTTTCTGGAGAATGGATGCATAGTTCAAGCTGTGAGGCATTTTTTAATGAGGAGAGTTATTTCCAGGATAATGATTTGGTGCATGCAGTTGACACCAGTGGTCGTGCTTATGAAGTGAAAGATGGTTGTCCAGTTGAAAAAGAAAAACTTGTGACAACAGAGGCAGAAGAGGTGTTAGGTAATGAGGTTTTAGGAAGACGTGCTAAGGGTCCTGTGTACACCTGGAAGTGTAGTAGTATTTGCAGTGTGCGACAGGATTCCATCAATTTGCTTTGTGATTTTGTACGGTCATTTAATAAGAAAAGTTTGAAGCAGAAAATAAGGTTGTTGCAAGAATTAGATCCTTGCAGAGTAAGAGAAGTGACAGGTTTGCATGGTCATTCACTGGCTTGTCTTTCCAGGAGAGTATGCCAGAGTGTTTTTCATCATTTCAGGATGCTAGCAGTGCATCATAATAAAGTGAGGAAATTAGTTAGAATGTTGTATTATGCTAAGAGTCCAGCAATGATGCTTAAACAATTATGCGCTGCTCTTTTGCATGGTTCTGAAATAGATGTGAAGAATATATGTGAAGAAATAGAGTTTTGTTACTTTGGAAGTAAAGAGGAGAATGTTGAAATTGAGCAAGAAGAAGAGGGTCATGTGGAAGATAGTGTACAGGTTTCCAGTACAGATAATTTCCGGAGGGAAATTGCGACGTTTGAGGTGAAATCAAGTGAGAGGCCTAATTTCACTTGTGTGTGTTGTCGACGCACTTATTATAAGAATCAGACTAAGTTAGTGGATTTATATGCAAAAAGTGAAAGGGAAAATAATAGTGAATGGAAGGATTTCGCAACATACTTGATGGTAGAAAATTGTTTTGATTTGGGATTGGATCAACGTGTGTGTAGTTATTGTTGTTGCAAATTAAATCAAAACCAGATGCCTGCTAGAGCAGTTCATAATAATCTGGAATTGGTTGAGATTCCTTCTGAATTGAAGGATTTAAATACTTATGAATCTATTTTGATTCAAAGTATCCATCCCTTTCAGGCTATTGTAAGAATGGAGCCAAAGACAGGGAAATTGCCTCCATCAGATTTACAGAGAGGATTAAAGGGAAGAGTTGTTTATTTGCCTCTAGATTTGAAGAAAAACATTAACACAATTGGAGTAGAAAAAGTGGAAGAGGAACCTCTGGTTATCTTAGTTAATGGGGTTCCGACAAAGAATAAGAAAATATGGCAAGATTTAGTAGATGTTAGGAAAGTTAAAAAGGCAACATTGTATTTGAAAAAAAATAATAAATACTATAAGAATGTATATGTTGCAGAAGAGGAAGTAAGTGAGGAAGAGGATAGCGATTTGTGTGCTGGTCAAATTGAGAAAGTAGAACCCTCTACTAGTGAAGAAATATATGAACATTATAGTGTTCATCCTTTGCATTCCAAGGAAGTCATGGGGAATGCTATTGAGTTGTTTCAAATGAAACAAGCCAAAGGGAGTCCCATTAGTGTTTGGGAGGAAAGTTTGGAAGCTCGGTGTTTCCCACAGCTTTTTCCAACAGGTCAGGGAGGAAGATATGATGAGCGACCTCATCAAATTCCTGCTTCTGAATACCGGACTTTGCGATTGTATGCAGGAGATGCTAGGTTTCGACAATGCATTCCTTATTTGTTTCATCTCCTGTTTGAAAGCGATCTGTCTGGACTGTCATATGCAGTGAACCACATCTTGAAAAGTGGTATACACATGCAAAACATCTCGGCAAGTGACTTTATGGATAAAGTCAATGTCCAAGACAGTATTTTGGATTCTCACCTGATTAATCTCATGGCGTGTCAGCGTGGTACTAATGAGTACTGGTACCGTCGTCATGGTGATTTAAAATGTATGTTGAGGAACTTAGGTACTCCCACATGGTTCCTCACTCTGAGCTGTGCCGAGTATGGCTGGGAAGACTTACTTGAATTTCTACGAGAGGCAAATGCTAACGTAGATAACATCGAATTCAAGACACCCGGAGAACTGTGCTCTTTGGATCCAGTCAATGTATGTAGGTACTTCAATCATAGATTTGAAGCTATGATGTCTTTCATCATGAATAAGAAGAATCCACCTCTTGGAGAGGTGTTGGATTTCTTCTGGAGAAATGAGTACCAAGCAAGAGGTGCTCCTCATATACATATGTTGCTGTGGATCAAGGATGCACCTAAATTTGGAACGGATCCAGAAGACTCAGTGATGAGTTTCATCCAACAGTATTCTACGTGTGCTGTTCCAAACGCAAAGGAGAAGAAAAGCCTAAGAGAAAAAGTTCTGCGTTTCCAAAGCCATCGATGTGGAAAGTACTGCCGTCGTAAATTCCGAAACAAGGACAAGTTCTACACTAAATGTCGTTTCGGCTTTCCACAACCGGTGATTTCTAAAGGAAGAGTAAACAGTTTGATGTCTTCGCTGCGACACAATGTCATGAAGAAATCACCTAAAAACACTTACAATTTGAAGAGGAACGAAGAGTCCAAGTACATCAACGACTACAACCCGGTGATTTTGTCCATGTGGAATGCTAACATGGATATACAGTTTGTGGCTGATAACTGTATGGCTGTGGCTCGGTATGTGACGTCTTACATCACCAAAAAAGAGAAGACAGAATTGAAGGATATGTGGGAGGACATTTCCCATGAAAAGAGCCTCAGCAAGAAGTTGTACAGTTTCAGTCTGAAGATGTTGTCGCATCGAGAAATCGGAGCGTACGAATGTTCTGACCGGTTGTCTTCAGCAAGTCTCTATGCCAAGTCCAGGAGTATCGTTTGGGCGAGTCTTGGTCTTGCAGCAACGCGTAATCGAGTTCTCAAACCTGTGCGGGAAATTGAGTATTTGGCGGAAAAGGAGCCAAACAGTACCGACATTTTGAAGACAAACATGTTGGATACATATTATCCAAATCGAAGCAGTCACCTCGAGAATGTTTGTCTGTATGAGGTTCTGCAAAATTACATATTCAAGAGGAACATCAAAGAAGATACTGAGAAAGGAGTGTATGCTGTAATAGGAAGTGAGGGATGTCTGGTCAAGCAAAGAAAATGCCACTCGGTAAACCATCGAAAATTGAGTGGCGAATCTCCTGAAAAAAAGGAGTTTTTCTATTTAGCACTTTTGCAACTTTTCAAGCCTTGGCGTGCAGAAGAGGAACTGCTTGGAGATTTCCTCTGTTACGAAGACTCTTTCAATGCCGCCAAGGAGACCATAGAATGTCCTGCTTTTCCCAAATATGTAGAAATGTTGAATGCGGAAATTGAGCAGGAAGCAACGATTGCAGCCGAGATTGCCAGAGACAGTTCTCAGGACAGTCAGAGTTCTGCTTCATTGAGTCAGGATCCACTAGGAGGACCTGTTATTGAAAATGAAGCTGCCACTGCTATGAATGAAGTGGAAAGAGCCATGGCACATGCTCAAGAGGATGCGGTTAACTTAGAAGAGTTGGAAAGACAACTCAACGTTGAGCAGAGGAAAATATATGACGAAGTTACCATGCAAATTGATCATGGATTAAGTCATGATAAGAAAGAGTGCTCATGTACGTCGTTGAAGCCTGTCTGACTGTACGTGAGTGGAGAAGCGGGAACTGGAAAAAGTTTCCTCATTAAAGCAATTTCATGCTATTTGCAGGAAAGGACAGAGTCATCGCTGTCTTGTGTTGTCACTGCTCCAACTGGACTGGCAGCACATAATATTAAAGGGATTACTTTACATCGGTTACTGATGCTGCCAGTGGAGCATGACAACAAATTACAATATCACAAGCTATCTGGAGATGCTTGTTTTGAAGTTTCAAGAATCTTGAGGAAAATGAAACTTCTTATCATTGACGAAGTAAGCATGGTTTCCAATGTCATGCTTGCCTTTGTGCATTTGAGGATGCAAGAAGTTCTCAAAACAGAGTATGATGTGTTATTTGGTGGCAAACACATCATTGTTTTCGGAGATCTTCTGCAGCTGACACCAGTGAAAGGGCAACCTGTGTTCAAAATGCTCACGCATGAAGATACCAGGAAGTGCCTAGGCAGCATTGGCAACGTCAATATATGGTTAAACTTCAATTATGCTGAACTGCATGAAAATATGCGTCAGGCGAAGGATGAAGTTTACAAGACTATTCTACAAGATGTTAGAATTGGAAAAGTGACCGAGCATGGGAAAGAAGCTTTACATGCACGATTACTGTCAAATTTATATCCAGAACAAGATGTTGTGCCTGAGAATATTTTTCAGAAAATTACTGAGAAGAAATCTGGAATATGTTTGATGCCAACTCTTGCAGAATGTGCCAAATTTAACAACAAAATGTTGCATTTAGAAAAGCAAGAGATTGTGAAACTGGAAGCTATTGATAGAGTAGAGCATATGGGATCAACAATTATTTTGTCTGAGAATCTGAAAACAAAATTGGATTCATTAGAGAAGAGTATATCTAAAACTGCAGGTTTTGAAAAGACTCTGAATGTGTGCTTGAACTGCCGTATAATTTTAAGAAGGAATTTACATGTTGAAAGAGGTCTGGTAAATGGATCAATGGGTAATGTTGTTGATTTTGTGAAATACAGAAATAGAGATGGAATTGAATTTTTAAAAATTAAATTTGATGGCATTGAGGAAGTACAGCTAATTGCTCGTTGTTCTGCTAGATTTTTGCTTGTAAAAGACTTATATGTTCGCCGTAAGCAGTTTCCTGTTTGCTTGGCATATGCGGTGACAATCCATAAATCGCAAGGTTTAAGTGTAGACAGTGCATTGGTGAATATTGGCAGTTCTGTGTTCAAGGAGGGTATGGCATATGTGGCATTGTCACGAGTTAGAACTTTATCGGGATTGTACTTGATTGAGTGTGATGTCACAAACATTTGTGCGGATCTAGATTGTGTTAAGGAATACAATAGGTTAAGAAGAGAGTATGCGCCACATTTGCCTCAGTATCCTTTGTTTGAGAAACGTGTGGTAGGCCGGAAACGAAGAAATGAGAACAATACTGGGGAGGTTGTAGCAAAAAGACAAAAAGTCAATTAACCTAAAATTACAAGCAGAAACAAAAAGGATTCTGTTGAAGATGTTGTTGGTTTTCAGTTTGAAAACAGTACTGGTGTCAACTGCTATGCTAATGTAGTGGTTAATGTTTTGTTTTCTCTAAAAAATGTAAAAGAAGAGATTGTGGTCAATTCTGATCAAAGATTTTGCAGTTTGTTAAATTCTGTGTTAGAGAAATGTAGCACTGATAGAAGAAACATAGAAAGTGTGTCTGAAATTCGAAATCTGTTAGACAGATGTTCAGGCCAAACACAATTCTCTTAAAATATTCAGCAAGATTGTCAGGAGTTTTTAATGTATATGCTTGATGTATTACATGCTGAAGGTGTAGATGTAGATCAGCTGTTTGGGCTTTCCTATCAATGGCAGCATGACTGCGAGAACTGTATGGTATCAAGTACTACTAGTGTAGACTCAGAAAGATTTATATATTTAACTTTGCCAGACAGTAAATCAGTCTCCTTTAATAAGCTAGTAAAAGCAGCTGATCACAACATGGAGTGTAGCCAATGTAAATCTGAAATGATGTCCACATTATTTATACGAACATATGGCCAGTATGTCATTTTAATGTTCCAACGATGTAGGCCTGATGGAACAAAATTGACAACTTTAATTAAAAATGTTGTAGCTTCGCAGTTGTCAATATCAGGAAGGACTTTTGTAACTGCAGCAATTATATATCATGACGGCCCTTCAATAACATCAGGACATTACACAGCTTATTTAAAGTCTAGAAATGGCTGGTCATTCTGCAATGATTCTGTTTTAATTTTCACAAAAAAATTGCCGTATGACCTTAAAAACTCTTACCTGGTGTTTTTAAAACCAAAATTTTAGGGAAATAATCTCGGGATGTGCTCTGTGGAATTTCAAGAAGTTCTAATGGCTCCTACACAATTTGGCCTTGAGGATAAGTGTAGTTCAGAGACATAACTTCTAACCATAGGATTGGACGTCATGGAGAAATACGTGCACTTTCAATGAGTTCAGAAAAACTGTTTCTTTTTATAAGCTAATTGAAGCAGCCAATCAAAACATGGAGTAGAGGGAATGTAAGTCTGCAATGCTGTCTACTGTTTTACATTGCTTTGTGATTAAAAGTGATGTAGAGAATTAAATAATTGTAGTAGTCATAGAGGTAGTGTAAGTCTGCTTCATAGTAAGCAGTATCAGTGTCATAGGAAATGTAGAACATGACTGAGCAAGAAGGGGAAGATATTACTATTCCAGGATTGTGAAAATGATCTTCAACATTTTAATTCTGAAAGTTGCGGAAATGCCAAATGACGGGATTGGCTTACAAGAAATCCAAGAGTTATAAATGGCTCTGACCAGATTTGGCCTTGTGGAAAATTGTGGTAGAGAGCAAGAAGTCATTTATTGCATGTAACGTGTTTTTAAAAACGATGGAGATTTTCTTTCAGAAAGTGGCGGGCTGAAAGTAATAACAGCACAAAAGAGTGTAAGCTGTTCATAGGACATCCTTGGACGTCATGGAAAGTAAGTTAACTTTAAGGAGTTCTGAATTTTGATTTCTGATGTTGTATGGGTTTTTTAAACACAATCATTTTGATTGTGTTTTTTTTTCCCCGCTGTTACATGATGAATACCTTCAAGTCACTGTTTTTAGTGAAATTTGATACATTCTGAGAACAGCAAAAATAAACCATTTAACATGTATAATTAATGTTCTACTTTTTGTACTTATGATATACATTTAGAAATGTGAGGTAGATATGGAGAAACTTAGGCTTCTGTAAGTGTCAAAGTTAATGCTTACAGTGCTGCACTTCTGGGTACTGTTTTTTTTTTAAAACTGAATAGGCCTCACCTTAAAGAAACCTCTTGAAAGGACACATCTTATTTGTATCCTGAAAGAATCATTTAAAATGTTAGACACAATTTTATGATGGCTTTACATCTTTTTTGCGCTGCTATTGCATCACTATTGTGAGACATCAGCAGTGCAAAAGATGCACCATGTTCCAAAATAGGCCTCACTTCATCAGCATCAAGATACTGTTTGTTTAAAATATATATCTTTAGGATTGTGTAGGGGACGTATAGCAGCAGAGGCTTCTGTAAATCTCAAAGTTTTTGAAAAACTGTTTCTTCTTGAACCTTTTCCCTTGTCTTTTCAAATTTTTAAATACATGTTTTAATATTTTTGAAATGTTTCTTCTCTCTTTTACAGATTGAAGTATGAAAAAATATTTGAAAAAGTTAACAAGAATTATAAGGTAAATGTTTTCTACTCTTTTAACCCGCAATCCACTGCTGATGATGTCATTGACTATGTCATGAATGATGTAATAAGTGGACATGACTTACTTCATTGGTAGGCCTTCACATGTATTAATGCATACACTGCTGCACTTCTGCGTACTGTTTCATATGCTGAACTACATCTGCACTATGAGATACCTAAGCAAAGGCAACACAGGTGATGTGATTTTGAAATGAGCAAAAGAAACTCCACGTTTTTCAATTACATTACTTGTGTTTTCTAAGTTTACGGATGACATTGTGCAGATGAACTTTAGGTCTGTCTATGGACACAGAAGAGGTCTGGCCGTTGTTCAAGAGTGAAGTGGACATGTTTTACTTCAATGGTAGGCCTTCACATGTATTATCTCCTCTGTATTCTTCAACAAGCATAAATTTGATATGCAACCCTAAGTAGGCCTCATCTTAAACAAAATTTTGGAGAGGACACACCTTATCGTCATCCTGAATCAATCATTTAATCTATCACATTTAACATCTATTAGTTCTATTAGTTCTACTGCTTCCTTTCATCAGTGATGTCATTTGAGATGTCATCAGTGATGTCATCAGTGATGTCATTTGAGATGTCATCAGTGATGTCATCAGTGATGTCACTGACCATGTCATGAATGATGTCATATGTGACATGATCAGCAGTGGATTGCGGGTGCGTGATATATAGTTAGTACCACTAACTATATATGGAATTTCATTGGTTTTGTGTGAGTAAAATAAGGTTTTTTAAATGCTAATTCCTAACTATATATGGTGTATAACCTATGGTTTTTTCAGTGAATATATATATAGATAGATATATATATATATATATATATATATATATATATATATATATATATATATATATATATCTATATATATATTCACTGAAAAAACCATAGGTTATAGACCATATATAGTTAGGAATTAGCATTTACAAAACCTTGAAAATTCACTGAAAAAACCATAGGTTATAGACCATATATAGTTAGGAATTAGCATTTAAAAAACCTTATTTTACTCACACAAAACCATTGAAATTCCATATATAGTTAGTTGTACTAACTATATATTGCGCACCCGCAATCCACTGCTGATCATGTCACATATTACATCATTCATGACATGGTCAGTGACATCACTGATGACATCACTGATGACATCACTGATGACATCTCAAATGACATCACTGATGACATCACTGATGACATCTCAAATGACATCACTGATGACATCACATCACAACTAAATGAGTGGATGTATAAGTGTCTGAATGAAGGTTTTAGTAGGTGCGTGACTGACTGTATGAGTGAGTGATTAAATGTGTCTCACTGAATGCATAGGTTAGTGACTAAACTGTCTTAATTTGTGCATCATTATGTCTGGTATTCTGTAAACTGCTGCATGTGTTGATCAGTAGCTATATGAGTAACTATATGGGTTATTGATTGATTGTCCAAGTATTTGTATGGGAGACTGAGTGTGTGTGTGGCTGGCTGGGAGATGTGTGACTCTGTGCAGATCAATGTATTCTTGTATCAATGATTTATAAGAGAGTAAGTATGTGTTAGAATATGTTTGAAAATGTAAGGTACTCTATGTTTAACTGTATAGATTAGAAAATGGAAGTGTGATTGATTCTTTACAGGACTGACTAGGTGTGTGAGTAACTCCAAGGATGAGTGGCAGAGTGTGAGTGTCTGTATAGGGTGTATGAGTGCATATGATAGTGTTGTAAAGATGAGTGATTGTATGTATGAATGATTGTATGGGTGAATGAGTGAATGTGTGTGTAGACGTAGGAATCAGTGAGTGCGTATGTAGTAACTAGTATTGGTGTGTCAATTGTTTAAAAAAATATGTTCTGTATTTAACACTGGGTGTAACAGAGGTTATATTAAAGTGTGAGGAGATGCATTGTATTGTCACATGAATGATATCATCAGTGATGTGACCATTGATGTCAAATGAGATGTCATCAGTAATGTCATTTGAGATGTTATCAGTGATGTCATTTGAGATGTTATCAGTGATGTCATCAGTGATGTCATTTGAGATGTCATCAGTGATGTCATCAGTGATGTCATTTGAGATGTCATCAGTGATGTCATCAGTGATGTCATTTGAGATGTCATCAGTGATGTCACTGACCATGTCATGAATGATGTAATATGTGACATGATCAGCAGTGGATTGCGGGTGCGCGATATATAGTTAGTACAACTAACTATATATGGAATTTCAATGGTTTTGTGTGAGTAAAATAAGGTTTTTTAAATGCTAATTCCTAACTATATATGGTCTATAACCTATGGTTTTTTCAGTGAATTTTCAAGGTTTTGTAAATGCTAATTCCTAACTATATATGGTCTATAACCTATGGTTTTTTCAGTGAATTTCATTGGTTTTTTAAAAGCTAATATCTATAGCTGTAAAATGTATTCTTCTTTAAATCCAAAAATATATTTTATATGTTTATTAATAATTTTTTTTAAATATTTTTTTTGTTTCGCTCCCGGTCCGCGAACCGGGAAGCTTCCCGTTAGCTCACTTTGATTCCGCGACCCGGTCCGCGAACCGGTAAGAAATCAACATAGTGACGGTATCGCGTTGCCGCGTAATGCGTCTTATGACGTACTGCGTTAGCGCACCCGGAAGTGCCCCGGGGCGCGGACCGAGGCGCGAAACGCAGCTCCCCGGAAGCGATCCGCGGCGCGAAAGCTCGACGTATCGCGTTGCCGCGAAATGCGTCTTGTGACGTATCGCGTTAGCGCACCCGGAAATGTCCCGGGGCGCGTACCGAGAAGCGGAGCGACCCGGAAGCTAACCGGGGAGCGTTCCGCAGCGCGTAACATGAGCGTGAGAGGTCATGTGACTTGTTAATAAAACTTTTCATTGGTTCATTTCACTTTTGGTTTCATAATGATGGAAGGCTAGGTCAGGTGACTTAAAAATAACACTTTTCATTGGTTGAGAAGTATTGTTTTTTCCCAAATGATGAAAACCCCTCCTTCTTTCCTCACTCTGACTTTCATCATTGTGAGAGGAAGACCTATTTTGCTTCTTGGAAAATGGCTTCATTGGTAGCTTCAGCTGGTGGACCCCCACCACCACCACCACCTCCTCATGGGAAGAAAGGACCACCTCCCCAGGTCCTTACCAACACTGAGGAGGAAGAGGAAGAAATGGATGAGGAGGGAGAAGAACCACAATTTTTAGAAGAGTTGCCCCGGGTTTCCAGAAAGAAAGCCAGTTTCATCTGGCAGTTTTTTTCAATACCTCGTGGGCAAAAAAAAGTCAACGCGAGGTATGTCACCTGCCTGATATGCAAGGAACAATTGTCCAGAGGGACGGACAAAAAATATAGCTTTGGCAATCACACTATGCACAGGCACATGACGAGGAAACATCCCCTAAATTACAGCCGGGCGGAATTAAGGGATATGCACGACAATCCCAGACCAACTCCTGTGGCCAGACCAACAATACCGGTTTCTCTATCACCAGAAGAGGCACGGGAAACTGTGCCAAATATTCAACAAAATTTTGGGCACATGATCCACTTATGTATGCACTGTCGTGCATTATTAGCTTGTGGCAACATGAGCATCAATGCACTGAACCTGGCGTATGAACACCATGATTGCCCTAACCGCCCCCAGTAATTTTTTTTTGCTCCTGTTGAGCCCTTTTCAACGCCTGTTTTTTGTTGTTTCCCCCCCCCCAAAAAAACCAAAAAAAATATAAAATCGTTCAAAAAATACAAAAAAAACAAAAAATGTTCAAAAAATAACAAAAAAATATAAAACAACAAAAATATAAAAAAAAAGTTCTTTTCAGAACTACCTTCCCTTTCCAAAAAAATTGCTAGAATGTTTAGCACTCTGGCAAGCTATATTTCTTTTGGTTCGCTTTCGGGTTAGCTTCCCGGTACGCGGACCGGGAGCTAACCAAAAAAAAAAAAAAAAGTGTAAGTATAAGGAAAGGAAACAGAGAGTGATGTTAAAAGAAAGACAGCTATAGGGAGTAAAGAAGAGATACTGTTTAATAGATCTATTTACCAAAGAAAAGACAGAAGAGGGTATAATTGTGAAAAACAAAATAGATAACGAAGTGAAAGAAAAAAAAAGAGAGTATAACATTAACAAAGAAGAGTTTCTTGGAGAATGTGAGTGAATGTTCAAAATAAGATTAAAACATGAGGAATAACAGAGAGAAAAAATAGAAAACAGAAAACAAAAAATAACAGAAAAAGATTAATTGAAACAGCAAAGAAATGTAATTAACATAGAGCCATATCATCAACATAGGCAATAAAAGTTTTGCAGCTTTTATTGACAGAAATGTGTCGCTAAAGCTGCTTTTGTGGCAGAAAACTGCCACTAAAACCACTTTTGCACCAGTTTTCTGCCAATAAAAAGAGCAATAATTTTATTGGCTGTGTTCATAAAATTACCCTTACTGTGCTTCAACTACACAGAGAAAGCATTATGAACAAGTAGTGATAGAGTGATCAGTCAAAGACACTAAGAGTAATAGAGACGCAGTGAGTGAACAAGAGTGAGGAACTATGAGAAGAGAGGGACTGAGAAAAAGAGTGGAAGGAGTTGAGTAAGTAGGTAATAGAGAAAGGAATGAGGGAAGTAGCAAAGGCAGGAAACTGAGGGTTAAAGAAATGAAGCAGTGGAACTAATAGTAGTTAAATGTGATAGAAATGTAACGAAAACAGTACAAAATATTTACCTTATAATTGTCGTTAAATTACTCACTTTTTGTTTTTATACTTTCAATCTGTGAAAGAGAGAACAAACATTTGAAAAATATTAAAAAATGTATTTAAAAATTAGAAAAGACAAGGGAAAAGATTGAAGGTCAAACAGTTTTTCAACAACTTTGACACTTACAGAAGCTTCTGCTTCTCCAGGCCCCCTACACAGTCCTAAAGATATACATTTTAAACTAACAGTATCTTGATGCAGATGAAGTGAGGCCTATCTTAAAACATGGTGCATCTTTTGCATTGCTGTTGTTTCAGAAAAGTGTCGCAAGACACTAACATTTTAAATAATTGCTTCAGGATGCCAATAAGATGTCTACTATCCAGAGGTTTGTTTCAGGTGAGGCCTACTCAGGGTTGCAGATGAGATTTACACTTGTTGAAGAGTACAGAGGAGATAATACATGTGAAGGTCTACCAATGAAGTGAGTCATGTCCACTGCACTCTTCAACAAAGTCCAAATCTCCTATGTTTCCCTGGACAGACCTAAACTTGATCTGCACAATGTGATTCATAATGATAGGAAACACAGGTGATGTAATTGAAATACGTGCAATTTATTTTGCTCATTTCACAATCACATCACTTGTGTTTCCTTTGCTTAGGTATCTCATTGTGCAGATGTAGTCTAGCATATGAAAGAATACGCAGAAGTGCAGCACTGCATGCAACAACTTTGACACTTACAGAAGCCTCACCTTCTCCATGCCTCCTACACAGTTCTACATATACATCATAAATGCAAACAGTACAGAATTAATTATACATGTTAAATGGTTTATTTTTGCTGTTCTCAGAATGTATCAAATTTCACTAAAAACAGTGACTTGAAGGTATTCATCATGTAACAGCGGGGAAAAAAAAACACAATCAAAATGATTGTGTTTAAAAACCCATACAACATCAGAAATCAAAATTCAGAACTCGTTAAAGTTAACTTACTTTTCATGACGTCCAAGGATGTCCTATGAACAGCTTACACTCTTTTGTGCTGTTATTACTTTCAGCCCGCCACTTTCTGAAAGAAAATCTCCATCGTTTTTAAAAACACATTACATGCAATAAATGACTTCTTGCTCTCTACCACAATTTTCCACAAGGCCAAATCTGGTCAGAGCCATTTATAACTCTTGGATTTCTTGTAAGCCAATCCCGTCATTTGGCATTTCCGCAACTTTCAGAATTAAAATGTTGAAGATCATTTTCACAATCCTGGAATAGTAATATCTTCCCCTTCTTGCTCAGTCATGTTCTACATTTCCTATGACACTGATACTGCTTACTATGAAGCAGACTTACACTACCTCTATGACTACTACAATTATTTAATTCTCTACATCACTTTTAATCACAAAGCAATGTAAAACAGTAGACAGCATTGCAGACTTACATTCCCTCTACTCCATGTTTTGATTGGCTGCTTCAATTAGCTTATAAAAAGAAACAGTTTTTCTGAACTCATTGAAAGTGCATGTATTTCTCCATGACGTCCAGTCCTATGGTTAGAAGTTATGTCTCTGAACTACACTTATCCTCAAGGCCAAATTGTGTAGGAGCCATTAGAACTTCTTGAAATTCCACAGAGCACATCCCAAGCTTATTTCCCTAAAATTTTGGTTTTAAAAACACCAGGTAAGAGTTTTTAAGGTCATACGGCAATTTTTTTTTTTAAATTAAAACAGAATCATTGCAGAATGACCAGCCATTTCTAGACTTTAAATAAGCTGTGTAATGTCCTGATGTTATTGAAGGGCCGTCATGATATATAATTGCTGCAGTTACAAAAGTCCTTCCTGATATTGACAACTGCGAAGCTACAACATTTTTAATTAAAGTTGTCAATTTTGTTCCATCAGGCCTACATCGTTGGAACATTAAAATGACATACTGGCCATATGTTCGTATAAATAATGTGGACATCTTTTCAGATTTACATTGGCTACACTCCATGTTGTGATCAGCTGCTTTTACTAGCTTATTAAAGGAGACTGATTTACTGTCTGGCAAAGTTAAATATATAAATCTTTCTGAGTCTACACTAGTAGTACTTGATACCATACAGTTCTCGCAGTCATGCTGCCATTGATAAGAAAGCCCAAACAGCTGATCTACATCTACACCTTCAGCATGCAATACATCAAGCATATACATTAAAAACTCCTGACAATCTTGCTGAATATTTTGAGAGAATTGTGTTTGGCCTGAACATCTGTCTAACAGATTTCGAATTTCAGACACACTTTCTATGTTTCTTCTATCAGTGCTACATTTCTCTAACACAGAATTTAACAAACTGCAAAATCTTTGATCAGAATTGACCACAATCTCTTCTTTTACATTTTTTAGAGAAAACAAAACATTAACCACTACATTAGCATAGCAGTTGACACCAGAACTGTTTTCAAACTGAAAACCAACAACATCTTCAACAGAATCCTTTTTGTTTCTGCTTGTAATTTTAGGTTCATTGACTTTTTGTCTTTTTGCTACAACCTCCCCAGTATTGTTCTCATTTCTTCGTTTCCGGCCTACCACACGTTTCTCAAACAAAGGATACTGAGGCAAATGTGGCACATACTCTCTTCTTAACCTATTGTATTCCTTAACACAATCTAGATCCGCACAAATGTTTGTGACATCACACTCAATCAAGTACAATCCCGATAAAGTTCTAACTCGTGACAATGCCACATATGCCATACCCTCCTTGAACACAGAACTGCCAATATTCACCAATGCACTGTCTACACTTAAACCTTGCGATTTATGGATTGTCACCGCATATGCCAAGCAAACAGGAAACTGCTTACGGCGAACATATAAGTCTTTTACAAGCAAAAATCTAGCAGAACAACGAGCAATTAGCTGTACTTCCTCAATGCCATCAAATTTAATTTTTAAAAATTCAATTCCATCTCTATTACTGTATTTCACAAAATCAACAACATTACCCATTGATCCATTTACCAGACCTCTTTCAACATGTAAATTCCTTCTTAAAATTATACGGCAGTTCAAGCACACATTCAGAGTCTTTTCAAAACCTGCAGTTTTAGATATACTCTTCTCTAATGAATCCAATTTTGTTTTCAGATTCTCAGACAAAATAATTGTTGATCCCATATGCTCTACTCTATCAATAGCTTCCAGTTTCACAATCTCTTGCTTTTCTAAATGCAACATTTTGTTGTTAAATTTGGCACATTCTGCAAGAGTTGGCATCAAACATATTCCAGATTTCTTCTCAGTAATTTTCTGAAAAATATTCTCAGGCACAACATCTTGTTCTGGATATAAATTTGACAGTAATCGTGCATGTACAGCTTCTTTCCCATGCTCGGTCACTTTTCCAATTCTAACATCTTGTAGAATAGTCTTGTAAACTTCATCCCTCGCCTGACGCATATTTTCATGCAGTTCAGCATAATTGAAGTTTAACCATATATTGACGTTGCCAATGCTGCCTAGGCACTTCCTGGTATCTTCATGCGTGAGCATTTTGAACACAGGTTGCCCTTTCACTGGTGTCAGCTGCAGAAGATCTCCGAAAACAATGATGTGTTTGCCACCAAATAACACATCATACTCTGTTTTGAGAACTTCTTGCATCCTCAAATGCACAAAGGCAAGCATGACATTGGAAACCATGCTTACTTCGTCAATGATAAGAAGTTTAATTTTCCTCAAGATTCTTGAAACTTCAAAACAAGCATCTCCAGATAGCTTGTGATATTGTAATTTGTTGTCATGCTCCACTGGCAGCATCAGTAAACGATGTAAAGTAATCCCTTTAATATTATTTGCTGCCAGTCCAGTTGGAGCAGTGACAACACAAGACAGCGATGACTCTGTCCTTTCCTGCAAATAGCATGAAATTGCTTTAATGAGGAAACTTTTTCCAGTTCCCGCTTCTCCACTCACGTACAGTCGGACAGGCTTCAATGACGTACATGAGCACTCTTTCTTATCATGACTTAATCCATGATCAATTTGCATGGTAACTTCGTCATATATTTTCCTCTGCTCAACGTTGAGTTGTCTTTCCAACTCTTCTAAGTTAACCGCATCCTCTTGAGCATGTGCCATGGCTCTTTCCACTTCATTCATAGCAGTGGCAGCTTCATTTTCGATAACAGGTCCTCCTAGTGGATCCTGACTCAATGAAGCAGAACTCTGACTGTCCTGAGAACTGTCTCTGGCAATCTCGGCTGCAATCGTTGCTTCCTGCTCAATTTCCGCATTCAACATTTCTACATATTTGGGAAAAGCAGGACATTCTATGGTCTCCTTGGCGGCATTGAAAGAGTCTTCGTAACAGAGGAAATCTCCAAGCAGTTCCTCTTCTGCACGCCAAGGCTTGAAAAGTTGCAAAAGTGCTAAATAGAAAAACTCCTTTTTTTCAGGAGATTCGCCACTCAATTTTCGATGGTTTACCAAGTGGCATTTTCTTTGCTTGACCAGACATCCCTCACTTCCTATTACAGCATACACTCCTTTCTCAGTATCTTCTTTGATGTTCCTCTTGAATATGTAATTTTGCAGAACCTCATACAGACAAACATTCTCGAGGTGACTGCTTCGATTTGGATAATATGTATCCAACATGTTTGTCTTCAAAATGTCGGTACTGTTTGGCTCCTTTTCCGCCAAATACTCAATTTCCCGCACAGGTTTGAGAACTCGATTACGCGTTGCTGCAAGACCAAGACTTGCCCAAATAATACTCCTGGACTTGGCATAGAGACTTGCTGAAGACAACCGGTCAGAACATTCGTACTCTCCGATTTCTCGATGCGACAACATCTTCAGACTGAAACTGTACAACTTCTTGCTGAGGCTCTTTTCATGGGAAATGTCCTCCCACATATCCTTCAATTCTGTCTTCTCTTTTTTGGTGATGTAAGACGTCACATACCGAGCCACAGCCATACAGTTATCAGCCACAAACTGTATATCCATGTTAGCATTCCACATGGACAAAATCACCGGGTTGTAGTCGTTGATGTACTTGGACTCTTCGTTCCTCTTCAAATTGTAAGTGTTTTTAGGTGATTTCTTCATGACATTGTGTCGCAGCGAAGACATCAAACTGTTTACTCTTCCTTTAGAAATCACCGGTCGTGGAAAGCCGAAACGACATTTAGTGTAGAACTTGTCCTTGTTTCGGAATTTACGACGGCAGTACTTTCCACATCGATGGCTTTGGAAACGCAGAACTTTTTCTCTTAGGCTTTTCTTCTCCTTTGCGTTTGGAACAGCACACGTAGAATACTGTTGGATGAAACTCATCACTGAGTCTTCTGGATCCGTTCCAAATTTAGGTGCATCCTTGATCCACAGCAACATATGTATATGAGGAGCACCTCTTGCTTGGTACTCCTTTCTCCAGAAGAAATCCAACACCTCTCCAAGAGGTGGATTCTTCTTATTCATGATGAAAGACATCATAGCTTCAAATCTATGATTGAAGTACCTACATACATTGACTGGATCCAAAGAGCACAGTTCTCCGGGTGTCTTGAATTCGATGTTATCTACGTTAGCATTTGCCTCTCGTAGAAATTCAGGTAAGTCTTCCCAGCCATACTCGGCACAGCTCAGAGTGAGGAACCATGTGGGAGTACCTAAGTTCCTCAGCATACATTTTAAATCACCATGACGACGGTACCAGTACTCATTAGTACCACGCTGACACGCCATGAGATTAATTAGGTGAGAATCCAAAATACTGTCTTGGACATTGACTTTATCCATAAAGTCACTTGCCGAGATGTTTTGCATGTGTACACAACTTTTCAAGATGTGGTTCACTGCATATGACAGTCCAGACAGATCGCTTTCAAACAGGAGATGAAACAAATAAGGAATGCATTGTCGAAACCTAGCATCTCCTGCATACAATCGCAAAGTCCGGTATTCAGAAGCAGGAATTTGATGAGGACGCTCATCATATCTTCCTCCCTGACCTGTTGGAAAAAGCTGTGGGAAACACCGAGCTTCCAAACTTTCCTCCCAAACACTAATGGGACTCCCTTTGGCTTGTTTCATTTGAAACAACTCAATAGCATTCCCCATGACTTCCTTGGAATGCAAAGGATGAACACTATAATGTTCATATATTTCTTCACTAGTAGAGGGTTCTACTTTCTCAATTTGACCAGCACACAAATCGCTATCCTCTTCCTCACTTACTTCCTCTTCTGCAACATATACATTCTTATAGTATTTATTATTTTTTTTCAAATACAATGTTGCCTTTTTAACTTTCCTAACATCTACTAAATCTTGCCATATTTTCTTATTCTTTGTCGGAACCCCATTAACTAAGATAACCAGAGGTTCCTCTTCCACTTTTTCTACTCCAATTGTGTTAATGTTTTTCTTCAAATCTAGAGGCAAATAAACAACTCTTCCCTTTAATCCTCTCTGTAAATCTGATGGAGGCAATTTCCCTGTCTTTGGCTCCATTCTTACAATAGCCTGAAAGGGATGGATACTTTGAATCAAAATAGATTCATAAGTATTTAAATCCTTCAATTCAGAAGGAATCTCAACCAATTCCAGATTATTATGAACTGCTCTAGTAGGCATCTGGTTTTGATTTAATTTGCAACAACAATAAGTACACACACGTTGATCCAATCCCAAATCAAAACAATTTTCTACCATCAAGTATGTTGCAAAATCCTTCCATTCACTATTATTTTCCCTTTCACTTTTTGCATATAAATCCACTAACTTAGTCTGATTCTTATAATAAGTGCGTCGACAACACACACAAGTGAAATTAGGCCTCTCACTTGATTTCACCTCAAATGTCGCAATTTCCCTCTGGAAATTATCTGTACTGGAAACCTGTACACTATCTTCCACATGACCCTCTTCTTCTTGCTCAATTTCAACATTCTCCTCTTTACTTCCAAAGTAACAAAACTCAATTTCTTCACATATATTCTTCACATCTATTTCAGAACCATGCAAAAGAGCAGCACATAATTTTTTAAGCATAATTGCTGGACTCTTAGCATAATACAACATTCTAACTAATTTCCTCACTTTATTATGATGCACTGCTAGCATCCTGAAATGATGAAAAACACTCTGGCATACTCTCCTGGAAAGACAAGCCAGTGAATGACCATGCAAACCTGTCACTTCTCTCACTCTGCAAGGATCTAATTCTTGCAACAACCTTATTTTCTGCTTCAAACTTTTCTTATTAAATGACCGTACAAAATCACAAAGCAAATTGATGGAATCCTGTCGCACACTGCAAATACTACTACACTTCCAGGTGTACACAGGACCCTTAGCACGTCTTCCTAAAACCTCATTACCTAACACCTCTTCTGCCTCTGTTGTCACAAGTTTTTCTTTTTCAACTGGACAACCATCTTTCACTTCATAAGCACGACCACTGGTGTCAACTGCATGCACCAAATCATTATCCTGGAAATAACTCTCCTCATTAAAAAATGCCTCACAGCTTGAACTATGCATCCATTCTCCAGAAAAAACTTCACAAAAATTACTACGATTAACTATTCTCTTCCATCTACTATTTCTTTTGAAATCATAAATTGCCTTGTTTAGCTTCCTAATTCTATTGATTATCAAAATAAATAACTTACGTTTAATTTCAAATGCCTGATCAATAACTTTCTCAACTTTTTTTTTCTCTTATAAAAAAACAGTTTCTGTTGACGTTTCTTAATATTTTTTAACAAATTGCCAATTATCCTGTTGCGGAACATTCGTTTACGAATCTCCCTAAACTGTTGTTTCCTTCTACTATCATGCACAGAGTTATCTCTTGCTCTAGCAGTAACATTTTTCATTGGTCTTTCCTTTCCATTTGATTTCCTTCTCGTTTTATGGACTGAAACATTTTCTGTAGTAATATTTTTTTTACTACACATATTTCTTATGAATTGTTTTGTGCTCTTACCCGGTGCTTTCTTCGTGACTTGACAAATCTTTTTGTTAGAGGACTGCTGCTTATTTTTTTTCACCTGCTGTCTTTGACGTTTTGCAGCCTTTCTCTGTCTTTCTATTGTAGGCATGGTGAAATCTTGAAATAATCTGCAGTTGAATCTGTGGTAAAATATATTAAAAATTTTTATTAACCATTATTACCAAACAGTAAAACAATAACAATGATCTTCAAAATATTTTGCATTTCCTAAATAGCGAATTTTAAGGAATAAATAGCGATTCTTTACCATTCCTAATTTGCGATGAGCAAATTGCTAATTGCAAGTTACCCATTCATTTCCATGGGCTAGGAGGCTCATAGGAATGAAGGTTTAATTTGCGATTAGCAATTTGCTCATCACAAATTAGGAATTTTTCCAAGGGTGCAGGGGTGTCTCAAGAACACCCTGCTGCACCCCTGAAAAAGAAATTTGGGGGCATATGGCACACATACATGCCCTAAGGGCATGTGTTGGCGTCATATGGGACCTTTTGGTTTTTTTAAAAAAAGCTTTTTGAAAAGAATTCACAAATTACCACCAATTTACCACAATAGTTTCCAAATCCTTAATGTCATTTTTACATATTTTTTGTTTGATACATTGCATTTAAGTAGTCACAAAATTTGCAAATCCTTCAGTGCAATTGCAAAATAAGGAATAGCAAATTTTGCTACTCCTTATTTTGCATCAAACTTGTTTGATACATACCATTTGTCTAATTTACATTTGCAAAAGCCGAAATTCGTAGAATTTTGATCTTTGCGAATGCTAATTAGCTTGATACATATGGCCCCAAGTGAGGCCTGTCTTGCGACATGGTGCATCTTTTGCATCACTGCTGCATTGGTTTCATGTGGTACGTTTTTTTTACACCATGACACATCTGCCTAAATGCATCAATTTGTAATTTTGTCGCCTCATAGCAAATCTTTTGCACCGCCGCTGCATCATAAAAGTGACGCACAGTGGCACAAAAGAGGCATACACCTATCATAAATCTGTCCCTAGCATTTTAAATGATTAATTCAGGATGACAATAAGATGTGGCCTATCCAGAGGTTTGTTTAAGGTGAGGCCTACTCAGGATTGCAGATTAAAGTTACGCTTGATGAAGAATACAGAGGAGATAATACATGTAAAGGCCTACCAATGAAGTAAGTAATGTCCACTTTATTGCGCCAGTCATCATAAATGTATCCCTAAGCTTCTTATCTTGTTACAGATGAACCACCATATGTACCATCAAACTATTTTTCATTTCCTAAATAGCAAATTTTAAGGAATAAATAGCAATTCTTTACCATTCCTAATTTGCAATGAGCAAATTGCTAATTGCAAATTACCCATTCATTTCCATGGCCTAGGAGGCTCATAGGAATGAAGGTTGCAATTTGCGATTAGCAATTAGCTCATCACAAAAAAGGAATTTTTTCAAGCGTGCAGGGGTATCTCAAGAACACCCTGCTGCACCCCTGAAAAAGAAATTTGGGGGCATATGGCACACATACATGCCCTAAGGGCATGTATGGGCGTCATATGGGACCTTTTGTTTTTTAGAAAAAAATGCTTTTTGAAAAGAATTCGCAAATTACCACAAACTAGAAGTTGGTGGTAGTTTCCAAATCCTTAATATCATTTTTTACATATTTTTTGTTTGATACATTGCATTTAAGGAATCGCAAAATTTGCAAATCCTTCAGTGCAATTGCAAAATAAGGAATAGCAAATTTTGAATTAAGGACATTTTAAGTCATTTCCACATGTGCAGTGTTTTCAAATTATGATTTGAAAATCGTTTTTGGGGAAAAGTAATGGTTTGCAAATTTATGACAAGGGCATAATGGTGTATGCTTCTCTATAAGGCATTTCAGTGTCTCTGATGTCATTTTTCCCATATTACATTATAAGACCTTTCCCCATGGAGCACATTCCTTGTAAATATGCTCCCACCTGTGCATGGCGAATTTAGATTTTGACTCTTTGAGTCACATAGCCATGTTAAAAGTGACCCAAAAAAATTGCAAACGTTTTAAAAAAACACATTCATGTGTCTTAAGGACATTTTAAGTCATTTCCCCATGGACAGTGTTTTCTAAGTGGCGCAAAAGAGGCATACACCTATCATAAATCTGTCCCTAGCATTTTAAATGATTAATTCAGGATGACAATAAGATGTGGCCTATCCAGAGGTTTGTTTAAGGTGAGGCCTACTCAGGATTGCAGATTAAAGTTACGCTTGATGAAGAATACAGAGGAGATAATACAGGTAAAGCTCTACCAATGAAGTAAGTGATGTCCACTTCATTGCGCCAGTCATCATAAATGTATCCCTAAGCTTCTTATCTTGTTAGACATCAACCGCCATATGTATCATATAACTATTTTGCATTTCCAAAATAGCGAATTTTAAGGAATAAATAGCGATTCTTTACCATTCCAATTTTGCGATGAGCAAATTGCTAATTGCAAATTACCCATTCATTTCCATGGGCTAGGACGCTCATAGGAATGAAGGTTGCAATTTGCGATTAGCAATTAGCTCATCACAAAATAGGAATTTTTCCAAAGGTGCAGGGGTGTCTCAATAACACCCTGCTGCACCGCTGAAAAAGAAATTTGGGGGCATATGGCGCACATAAATTTTAACAACATTCCTTTACCTCAAAAACGATTTTCAAATCATAATTTCAAAACACTGCACATGGGAAAATTACTTAAAATGTCCTTAAGACACATAAAAGCGTTTTTTGATTACCTTTCCAGCATGGTTGGGTCACTTTTAACATGGCTATGTAACACAAACATTTAAAATCTAAATTTACCATGCACAGGTGGGAGCATATTTACAAGCAATTTGCGCCACAGAGAAAGGTCTTACATTAAAATGGGAAAAATAACATCAGGGACAGTCAATTGCCTTATAAAGAAGCATACACCATTATGTCCTTCTCATAAATTTAAAAACAATTCATTTTCCCCAAAAACGATTTTCAAATCATAATTTCAAAACACTGCACATGGGAAAATGACTTAAAATGTCCTTAAGACACATGAAAGCGTGTTTTGATTACCTTTCCAGCATGGTTGGGTCACTTGTAACATGGCTATGTAACACAAACATTTAAAATCTAAATTTACCATGCACAGGTGGGAGCATATTTACAAGCAATTTGCGCCACAGAGAAAGGTCTTACATTAAAATGGGAAAAATAACATCAGGGACAGTCAATTGCCTTATAAAGAAGCATACACCATTATGTCCTTGTCATAAATTTAAAAACAATTCCTTTTCCCCAAAAACGATTTTCAAATCATAATTTCAAAACACTGCACATGGGAAAATGACTTAAAATGTCCTTAAGACACATGAAAGCGTTTTTTGATTGCCTTTGCAGCATGTTTGTATCACTTTTAACATGGCTATGTAACACAAACATTCAAAATCTAAATTTTCCATGCACAGGTGGGAGCATATTTACAAGCAATTTGCGCCACATAATTCATAATTTTCTCCTTAAAGCACACTATTCTCTATCTAAATTAAAGAAATATTTTCTCACCTTAGCAAATACTTTGAGTTTGAAAACAGTCTCAGAAACACACCAATTTGTCTTCAGCAGAGCAAAAGGTATGCACTCCAGAGTCTGCAGCTATCAAAAGCACAGAAATGCTGTAATTCTTCACACATATCTCTCATGTCACCCAATCAAAAGTCTTCCCTCACTTTTTTTCAAATGAAAACCCATCCCCCCTCTGCCATTTCTGCCTTGAGCAATTAATGGCACTTTTTCCTCAGACTGCCTTGGTATATTCAAATATATGCCAAAGACAGAAATGGAGGTGGTCCAAGCAATTTAGTCCACAAATTGAGAAGTCGAGGAAGCATGTAAACAAATCTGTTTCAGCTTACATGAGAGACCATGGAATGGGCTCCCTGTACAACAATAACTTGCGTTACTACATGCAAGATATCTACAGAGGAGATGGAGTTCACTTCTCAGATGAGGGCAACAGAATTTTCACTCTGAATTTAAGAATGTGCATTGGTACCTACTTATAAGTACCTAAATGTACCATAAACCCAAAAGCTCTTCTCAGAGCTACCCTACATCTAATCACTCACAATTATTATTTTACTCTAACATTTTTCACTAATTTTCAACAAAGTACGCTCCCTGGGGCGCTACCCGGTACGCGAACCGGGAGCTAACCTCGCGAAATTTTTTAAAAAAATGTTTTTTTTTCGCACATATAAGCCTCCTCAGCCACCCTCACAAAACCTAGGGGGTCAAGATAACTCTACCGTGCCCCCTTCTACCCATTCTGAACATTATTTACCCTCCATCTTGTATCTTAATTCGACCGAAAAACAAAATGGTGGACTCCTGGAACGCTTAAGGTCCGCGAACCGAGGCGCTCAACGGTTCGCGTACCGGGTCGCTCCCTGGGAAGCGCACCATCAAAAAAAGTGGGAAAGTAGTTCACAGAAAAGCCACTGGAGACAATTTCACCAAATATAGATTAGCTCATACTACATACCAATCCCTACCATTTTCACAAATTTGATTGGAATTCCATTTAGTCATTTAGCCTGTAGACCTCTCTAAATACCCTGAGGTAAATTACTTCACAAAACACATCTGAAGTGTTGGAATTGACAACCAATGAAAATGTTACTTTCATTTTCTACTTTTTTTACCAGACATTTGATTGGTTATGTACCTGAATATATATAAAGGAAGAGAGAGAAACACAGCCATTTTGACTACTACTTCCTGAACTACATTGCAAGATCATTTTCACTCACAACTTAAACTTGTTTTTAGAAGGTGAGATATTATTTTATAAATTTGAAAACATTTTCAGATAGTTATATACTATCCCTCTGTAAGAGTTAGACATTGAGAAAGGCTTCTTTATTTTAATTATGGATTGATTTAGGTTTCTGTGGTATAATTATGAATTTACTTAGGCTTCTTCACAGGCACTTTTTAATAGTACTACTTCACGCCTGAAACCATACAGTGCCCATAGATTACTTCTCAGTTATAAACTCACAAGTACCTGTCTGAACTTAAACCCAACAGTGCCCTATCTCTACTGATATATTTATTTTTTATGCAAATTACAGCAATAAAATGGAAGGTGAGCAGAATGTTTCCTTCGAAATTGTTCTGGAGAACAACACAGAAAAAGATTTTGAGGACAATGATGACTCAGATTTCATGGATGAATCACGGGACCATGAATTAGTTCAATGTGTAGAATCTGTGGATCATTTACTTCATTATGATGACGGTCAAATGTGGGAACTTATGTTCACTCAACAAGAGGACATACCGGACAGTCAAATGCTAGACGTTCTATTAAATTTTGAAAAACAATCTGAAAAATAAAATTGTATGTAATATTAAAAAATTGTTTGAGTCTTTAATCATTTTTATATGTAATTCATAAACTAGTTAAATGTTAGAAATGTTATTACATTTTCAAACACAATCACAATAATAAATAATTGCTTAAAAAATAAAAAAAATAAAAAATAATCAACAAAACCAACAATCAATTAACATACTGCATTTGAAAAGTCTCTCATTCATTTTTCATTGCAGTACGCTGCCCAGAACGCTTCCCGGTTCGCGGACCGGGCGCTACCCACGAAAAAAAACAAAAAAAATTTTATTTATTTTTTGCCCCACGGGGCCCTTTTAAAGCCTCCACATTAAACCTAGGGGGTCAGGGAGGATCTACTATGCCCCCTTATGGTTATTTCCCCCTTTGTTTTGGCCTCCTCTTGTCTCTCGATCCTACCGAGAGAAAAGATGGCGGCCGCTCCGGACTGTTTAGAATGTTGACAGACGCCGGAGAGCCAATCAGCTTCGCTACGCGAAGTTCTGGTACGCGCCCCGGTCCGCGAACCGGGGAGCTGCCCGGTCCGCTGTTACAGATATATATCTTTTTTTAAACGTTAATTTCTCAAAATCCACTGGAGCACATATATTGAGACCTACAAAAGGCACATCGGGCTACCAGTCCCTACAATTTTGCCAAGTTTCGTGCAAATCCATTCAGCCGTTCGGGCTAAAAGTGAGGCCAACCGCCCTATGGAAAACTCAATGTTAAAAACACGTTTTGGGACCCCCCTTTTTTCTCGGCCCCCCCTGGACGAACACCCCCCAAATTCAGGGGCTGCTCAGAAACAAAATGTTCCATTTTCCAGAAAATTTCATCCAATTCCGTCCACAAACGCCAAAGTTATTAGACATAGAATTTTCAAAAATCCCATAGAGAAAAAATCCTAACTATATATACCTACTGGCGACCGCCAGTAGGTAATATATATATATATACACATATATATATATATATTTATATATTTCCAACAACATCCTGAGACAAGAAAATGAAAACGCACCCACAGGAATCAGCGTTTCCCCAATTCTTTAATTCTCCAAAGCAACTCCCAGGTCACAAAAACCGACGTGTTTCATTATCAGCGGATAACTTGCTCACGGTTGATACAAGACAGTGTTTGAATACACCCAATAAAAACCTTGGCACATTAATGACAAAAAAATCTGGAACGTTTATGATTCATTCTGGAATGGGCCCTTTCTGTATAGTCAGCCCCATGTATGTTGCCTTCAGCCTGCTGTTCTCTGAAAACCTTTTAGTTGGCTTTTAGAACTCTAAACCTCTGCTAACCAGTGCTAAAGTGACTGTGCTCTCTCCTTCAAACATTCTGAAATTGGCTTACACCCAATTGGCTCACTTAATGTATTCTTAAGTCCGTAGTAAAGTGGTACTACTTGTATAAAGTCCTGTTAATTCAATGTTACTAGTGGGCCTGCACTTTCTATGCCCCCCCCCCATTTAAGTAGCTTTTTAAACATGTCTCTGGACTGCCATTGCAGCCTGAGTGAGCCATTTTGACCTCACAAAATAAACTTGTTGGCAGGACTAAACCATCCTTTTTATTACATATGTCACCTCTTGAAAAAGTTGGGCATGCACCTTTAACTTCTTTTTGTTCTGGTAGTAATGAGGTCTTAAATTTGTTTTTCACTACTGCAAGGTCTACCTTTCCCATTGGATAACATTAGGTTATCTCATTATATTTATTATAGCCTTATAGCCTTCCGTGGCGAGCTATACTGGCTATTAAAGGCCCGCTCCAGCGTTAAAGCCCCTCACCTTCGACTCGGGCATTTAAACGCTAAAGCGTGACTTTAATGACCGGTATAGCCCTGCTACGAAGGGCTATAAAGCTATTAGAACATTCTGCCACTAGAGGGCATAATGTTCCAACAAATAAAACAAAGGCCTCTCGAGCCCGAGGGGATTGAAATCCCCTAGGGCTCCGAGAGGCCTTTGTTAAAAAAATATTGGAATGTTACTCCAAGGGCTTTTACTGGCCTCTAGGAACACAGAGCACTTCACTGTATTCAATGGAGTGCTTCCCATTCCAATGTTCTAATAAGTGATACATTTCAATTGGGAGCCATTCGGAATGTCAAGTTAGTTGCCTAAAGAATTTTAATTTAAAAACCTCTTTAAAGGTAAAGTTGGATTTTAAGTTATAATCCTTATAATGCCACTTTTAGAAAGCTGCCATTTTCATGTTCTAACCATTTGATTTCTGCAGCCGCTATCCTTGGTCAGGTGACTAGGCGTAGCTGACAGCTAGTCTCTGTGCTCCCAGACCATGACATAAAAAAGGAATGGATGTTTAAAGGATAGGCCATCTCTGACTTGATAAGGGAGAGGAGCAGTCACCGACTGCATCGGCACATCTCGAAGGCTCTGTTTCACAAAGAATTTCACCCCAGACTATTCTGCCCCAAGAGAAGCTGGTGCCAGGGCAGGGAGACAGGAAATGTCAAACACCTCTCCTGGTGGAAAGCTCCATAACCTGCTCTTTCTTTAAGGTTGGCACACAGTATAAATATTGGACCGTAGAGCCAACTCTTCAGTACTCCCCTGGACCTGTGGAAGACTCAGAAGGACCACTGTGCTATTCTCCAAGAAGGACTTCCACTCTGATGTCCTGCTGCCAGCAGCCTGAGTAAGAAGGACTGAAACTGCATCTTGAACCCAAGAACACATGAGTGACTCCAAGAGCGAGTTTGCTGGCCTCCTGATCAGAGCAAGGGAGGGACGCCATGTAAAGGCTTGTGAAGATTTGTATCGGGCCTGTTGCGGGCCCCCCTTGTTTTAGGGCGTGGTAAGGGGGCACTTGTGGGGTACCCATGGTATCCGCCTACATTTCACAGTACTACGTGGCAAGCACCACATGGTGCCTGTCACGTAGTGCTGTGAAATGCGCACCATGCCATTTGCACTTCGAGGCAGGGAGTGGTTTCAGCAGCACCCGTCACAATGTTAAACATCAGAATGCATCTGCCATGATAGCGGTCGCATCCTGATTTGTGGTTGGGACCGCTGCATATATGGCGGACGGTCCCGGTCTACCCAGGAGTACATCTACCCTCCTAATGAGCCCCAAGGTGTCTTGTAATGGAGTTT